>NC_059431.1:88768712-89368712 GCF_021028975.2 Sphaerodactylus townsendi | reverse complement strand
CAAGGCAGATTTTTTTTATTAGAACATTCTTACATACCCACTTCCCTAATCCTTTAGCTATTTTCTGTAATGATGAATCTGCCTCAGATTCTGCAGGAGACATGATGTGTCATGTCTGCCTCCTTCTGATAAGGAAACTGTCACAGAAGAACAGCCTCAAGGAAGAAGGTGGCACATAGGAAAAGTCTTTGATCAAAATAGTGCACAGCCATTCTTTAACTTAATCAGAGCATCTTCCCAGTAAGCTGAGAAAAATGATTGGTATTGAGTATGGATGAATGTTAAAGAATCCTTTGCAGGGAGGGAGCAGGAGGCTCAGGGAAACAAACAAAACCCTAAGGAGGATAGTTTGTCTCTGCAGTCAGCCACTTGTCAATTATGTATATGAGTCATTGCATGGACTGGGAGAAGGTGTTCGTTTCCATTTTTCTGGTTCAGTATGTAGCCACATTGCTGTAGAACTAGAGTATATTGTTCTAGTTCTCTCCTAGGCATTCAATATCCTGTAGTTTAGTAGCACTGGTAGGATGGTGACCAGCTGATTTTTGGTCATCTGTTGCTGCTTCTGAAGTGAGCCTGAGCCTGAAACTGTGTTCATATTTATTTCTGCCTTTTACCAAAGCACTGAACTTAGGGGGATGGCAGGAAGCCAGATGGTAGAGGAGGCTATTATATTCTGGAGAACTGTAAAATGAACACTCAGAATTCCCCTGTTAGTTTGTCAAGCCCGGAATATTAAAGAAAGTGCACAACTGGAGATATTGCATACGATGAACCAGTCTGTTGTTATAGCTGTGCATACATTTGTCTGGATTTTGGGTACCAAATTCCAAAGCTTTCAGTAGTTAGCATGGTAACAAGATCACTGAGTAGTGCACAAGCACTTCAGTTTAGCAGCAGCATCTAGCTAAGGGTGAACGGTTGTGAAAAGTTGACCTTCTAGTTCTTTTGAAATAGTTTGACTAGATTTTTGCATAAAGCTTTCAACATGCTGGTTTGTTAAACATATACGGACACTGTAATGATAGACACTGCAGTTGTAGAAGATCCGGTGTTGGTGTTGGATCTAGTATTATACATTGTCTGCAGGTATGCTAAAAAAGGAGGAAGGTTTATACTGCACTTTTCTCTACCTTAAGGAGTTTCAAAGTGGTGTCGCCCTCCAGCCTCTTCCCAATAGACTCAGGTTCACTGAAATTGATTTATTGCATCAGAATAAACAAACAGGTACACTCTGTGGGGTTCTTGCTGGACCTAACAGTTTCACACTAAGCAGCAGCCTATAACCCCCCCCCCCCGATTTTTTTTTTTTTAAGCGAAAGTGTGCTCAGGCCATGCAGTTTCTCCAAGGTTGGAACCCAGATAAGGGCTAGGTGGTGTCTGGCTAGGAAAAGGAAATGTTACTACTAATCTCTATACAAAGCAAGCATAAGCATAAGGGGTTGCTTGGTGTCACAGTTCCTGGACTTCCCTCGAAACACATTGCAAGACCCTACAGGGAAATGGGGTCTTGACACAAATGGCTTTCAATCTCCTTCCTTTCCTCTCTCCACAACAAACACCTTGTGAGGCAGGTGGGTCTGAGAGAGTTCTGAGAGAACTGTGACTAACCAAAGGCCACCCATCAGGCTTCATATGTAGGAGTGGGTTTACGCGGAGGTATGTGGAATCAAACCCAGTTCTCCAGATTAGAATCCTCCTGCTCTTAACTGCTACAACATACTGGCTCACCCTGCTAACATGACAGAGGAATGTATTTCATTTTGCACTCATCTTACACATGCTTCTTGATTTTTAAATTGTCTGTAGCAGTGACCTTGGACGTATGAAGCTAAATTAAGCTGAGTCAGATTAAGCTCAGTATTTTGTGCTGTGGCTAGCAGCAGCAGCTATCTGTAATCTTCAGAATAGTTCACATTTGCTACCTGGTCCTTTAACAGCTAATGCCAGGAACTGAACCCTGGGGTTTTTATATGCGAAGTATGTGCTTTGCCACCATTAAATCATGCACATTTTTTTGAAGGAATAGGGTCTGTGATCCAAATCTTGGCAGCCTAGTTTATTTGTTTTTAATCAGCTTTGATGTAGAAAGTATCCTGAATCTTTTATGAATCTCAATTATGACCACCTTAGCGCTGAAAGGTCATCATTTCTAAGTGACTTGTGACACATTCTGTTTATTTGATTAGAACAGGGACTCAGTGTTTTCCATAGCCTAGGGAATTCATATCTATCAAGTTTCTACCAGCATGGCCAATTGGCCATGCTGACAGAGGCTGATGGGAATTGTAGTTCCTGAACATCTGGAGAGCCGCAGGTTCCCTACCCCTGGATTAGAACAATCCAGTGTCACCTTTTCAGAGTCTTGCTTGAGCTTGCTTACAGTTAAAAACCACAGTGTTAAAAAGTCTTTAAAAACAGGCTGATAGACATAAGCATCATAAAAATTATCCATAAAACAGGAGACCATTATTAGTCCATATGTACAATGTGGAATTTAGCTTTGTTAAAGATTCGATGGTAGTTGAGAATTTTGCTTCTCCCATTTTGTTGTTAAACAGGTAAAGATAGTCCCCTGTGCGAGCACCGGGTCATTACCCATGGTATGACGCCACATCAATATATTCACTAGGCGGACTGCTTACAGGATCACTTGTCATTGCCTTCTCCAGTCATGTACACTTTACCCCCAGAAAGCTGGGTACTCATTACTGACCTCAGAAGGATGGAAGGCTGAGTTAATTTTAAGATGACTACCTGAAACAGGCTTCCGTTGGGATCAAACTCAACTTTGACTGGATTATCTGCTCCATGGGGTTCCAGTTTCGTGCCTACTGTTCATAAAAATCTGTTTACCTCCTATTAAGATTTAGCACGATATTTTTTCCTTTGGAGTCTCTTACTTTTAACCCTGCAAATAATGTTGATCATAGTAGGAGGTGAACTAATTTTGTTTCTTTCAATACTACACTTGCAACTCTGATGCTAGGAATGTGCACTGAGAAGTGCTTGTGTAAGTCAGTGGTACTTAAACCATTCCCCAGTAGAGAAGAGTGGGACTCCAGCACCTGATTTTTCACTTTGCACCCATAGCTGACTTTCATTTAGAAATATCTTTTAACTAAACTTGTCCATTTGCTTCCAGACTGCCTTGTGATTAAATAATGTTGAAAATAATGTCACTGATTTCACTGTGTCCTGATAATTCAGTGGCATGGTGGTTGTGATTACTATAGATGCAATATAGTGGCAAATTGAATCTATGGTGTTTGGCTGAAGATTTGATATTCCGTATGCCAATAGTTGGTTTGGTGTGCTGTCCCTTCTGGTGTGTAACCCCTGGAGCTTTAATAGTAGTTCCTAGTAATTTTAAGAGATATGGTGAAGAAAGGGATTAATCCCTTGTCTCTCAGTAACTGGTGCATGCTAAAGTCTATTTCTAGTGGAATCTGAATTTAGTATATAAACATCACTCCAAAATCAGCACTATTTTGCATGCTAAGAAGTATTAGTGAAACTTCAGGCCCATTTTTTAGTTTATCTTGGTAAGGCATTCTTACAATCTGTAAAACTAGCAGTAAAGCCGATTGTGTGAACAAGTGCAGTGGGCTCTAGAAAACTGTTAGTGGGTTAATGGCACCCACTGAGAGAGCCAACCCCTCCTGCCTCTCCTTCCTGCTTGGGAGGAAAGATAATGAAAACCAAGTCTAATATTCAATGAAAAAAGCTAGCTTACAGATTCTCCCTCCGGTGACAGGCTCCTACCTTACAAATGATCTCTCCTTTCTCATATTCCCCTCCCCACTCCCTCCCTCCCTCCCTCCCAGACAGGCTCCTTTAACTCTGCAAATGGGATCTTCTGGCTCAATTGCAGCTTGACACAGTTTGTCCCATATTCCCAGGCAGGAAGTTCTTCAAAGTTCACCATAGAGACCTGGACCTTGTCCTGGTAGAGAGGAGCATACCGAGTGTCTCTGTGTGTGTCTGTGTGGGGGGAGTATGGCTTTCTCCTGCACTTTCCCCCCTTTTTCAAGGCTTGCTGCTGCAGGAAAAAGCATACCGGGGGCGGGGGGGGGGGGCTGTGACTTCCTACAGCAAGCGCTGCTGGGAAGTGTAGTTCTTGCTCCTCTGGGAGGAGCTAGAAATTGGGCCCTCCTGGATAGTTTAGGATTACACTTCCCAACAGCCCTCGCATATTCTGGTTTGTCACTGGGAACACTTTTTCAATTATATAGTAAGATGGTTTTAAATAATTTTACTGTCTATTTTAATTCATGAGTTTATATTTGTATGTATTTAGGGTGGTGTAATAATAACATTTTTCTTGTAGTGAAGAAAGGGATTAAAGTTCCGTGTCTCTCAGTAGCTGATGCATGTTTCAGTTTGTTTTTAAGTAGAATCCGAATTTGGTACACAAACATGACTCCAAAATCGGCACTGTTTTGAAATCTACTTGAACTTAACTGTGTACAATAACTGCTATGTTTTCTGGGCATGCACTCTAAAAACAAATAGTGTAAAACTATGGAATTTCCTGTTTATTTTATATGTATGTTTTTCATTTTTCCCAAAATGGGAAGATGATTTGCAAAACTTTAAAGACTTCATAAGAAAAAAAAACAGAAATAAACTTTGACTTGAAAAAAATGTTTGAGACAACAAACTTAGGGGTCCAAATTGCTTTCGCCTTGTCAGGAGCAAAAATACCTAAACCTAGCGTCCATGTGGTCCTGTTGCTACCCTGTTTCCCTGAAAATAAGACATCCCCTGAGAATAAGACGTAGTAGAAGTTTTGCTGAAGTGCTAAATATAAAGCATCCCCCGAAAGTAAGACGTAGCAAAGTTTTTGTTTGGAAGAATGCCTGTTGAACAGAACACTAGAGCATGCAGTTGTGGAGCGGAAAAATAAGACATCCCCTGGAAATAAGACATAGCGCATCTTTGGGAGCAAAAATTAATATAAGACACTGTCTTATTTTCGGGGAAACACGGTACCACTTCAGTGTTTGCTGTGGCCTTGCTGAGTTTAGCTTCTTTCTAGATGCAGTTGCTGAACAAGCTCTGCAACATGTTCAATTTTCTTAAAAAATGAAAAGTGTTGAGGTAGGAATGTGTTAATGTATTACAATCCCCCCCAAGCTGTCTGTTGTGGAATAAGAATTGGCTGGACCCTTAGGAAATCTTGTCTTATTTGTCACCTTGAAATATTATTTTACAATTGGAGATGGGGGAGCAGGCAACGAGCAAGTATGCTAAATAATCGAGAGCAGATGGCTGTAGATGACTCAATCCAGAAGAATGGTGGGAGGGATGCTAACCATGGTTACTAGCTAACTGGAAAAACATATTTCTAATTTTCAAGGGGCAGCATCTAATATCTAGCAGCTTAGGCAGTCACAGCAGGGTTTTCTGGCTTTTGTTACAATTTCCTGTAACTCCAGGTAAAATCCCTTCTCCATGCCAGCTATGGCACTTGAATCCAAGTAAGAAACTGAACTCCTTTGCAGGATCTGCAACTACTGTACAGGAAAATGCTATATGAAGACTCTTGAGCTCATGCTGAGGAAGGGGCTTTTCTTATGTATGTGTATGGAAAACCCATATCCAAATTACTATTTAGGTTATAACTGGGAAGACAATTGTGGTTGCAATTATATGGTACCTGATTGGCCAGCCAAGAGCCCCCCCCCCCCGACACATAGGTAGGGGGGGGTTCTCGGGTTCAAATTTCTCCCATTACGTATGTGGCTTGCTTGAAACAATGCATGGAATGGAACAGCCGGAAAGTCCTCAGTCACCGAACCCACCCCATTAAAAATCTATACCTACGGCACTTCCCCCCCGGTGAGTCCAAACAGATACCTGTTTACAGTGAAAATAATGAGCAGGGTTTTCTTGAACGAACATATGCATGTTGGTCTCTCTCCCCACCCAACAGCTCTTGAATTTCCCAGGGTTCAGCCCCAAGATTGGGACTCAAAGAATAATCATAAGCAAATTTCAGTTAAAACTTGGGCGAGGGTCTGGGGGGAAGCAGGGACCCTGAATACAAAAGCTGTTTTAGCTAGCTTCTGTTACTGTTTTCAATAGCTGATATTCACATCTTTGCAGTTCACACCTGTTTCTAATTATTCTACTTTTGGGCAAGTGAGTTAAAGGGATACTGTTGACAAAGCCCATTTGCTGAACAAGCAGAGGAATTCTGCAAGAACATTTGAGTGGACATCAGTTCTTGATTAGATGTGAAAGGTAACAAATGACAGTATTGTCTACAACAGGGGTAGGGAACCTGCGGCTCGAGAGCCGCATGTGGCTCTTCTGCCCTTGCACTGCGGCTTCACGAGCCGAGCTGCCGGCCCCATCCTTGCCCGCCCTGCAGGCAGCAGGGCAGGCGCACCAACTGCCCGCGACCGGCTGGGCCACGCTGCGGGCTTCCCCTCTCGCCCGCCCCGTTGGAGCGGGGCGGGCGCTTTCCCGGCGGCTGGCGAGGCTGAGCCGCCGGCTTCATCCTTGCCCACCCTGCAGGCAGCAAGGCGGGTGCACCAATTGCCTGCGGCCGGCTGGGCCACACCGCGGGCTTCCCCTCTCGCCCGCCCCGTTGGAGCGGGGTGGGCGCTTTCCCGGCGGCCGGCGAGGCCGAGCTGCTGGCCCCATCCTTTCCCGCCCTGCAGGCAGCAGGGCGGACGCATCCATGCGCTTCTCAGAATGAGCGGAGTAAAAGGTAAAAAACCCCAATATATACAGTGTTATCTTTATTTTAAATGTCAAAAATTATTTGCGGCTCCAAGTGTTTTCTTTTCTCATGGAAAACGGGTCCAAATGGCTCTTTGAGTGTTAAAGGTTCCCTTCCCCTGGTCTACAAAATAAAATCAGGCTCCTGGCACACTAGTAACTGATTGGAGTGCACAGAATCCTCATTCTGCTCTCTGCAGTGGAATTTCTTCTCCATTTTAAGTAGCTGCATTAATATTTCTTAAATTTTGAACCAAGATGCAAGCGTGTCAGGAGAAATGTGCCTGTGAGTCCAAAAGATCCACATGTGCGAGAAGCAGGGTAATGAAGGCCTTCCTGCTGGTGTCTGTATTTAGTGTTCTTTCCTTACCTCCACTAGGGGTCAGGCCACTGTGGTGCACACATGCACTAGATTTGGTCAGTCACACTTGGTTAACATACATACCAGAATTACTTGCCTGAATAACGCTGTGAGATTGTTATAAATAAAGTACCATGCAGAAGAACAGAGGGTGGGCTCCTCTGAGAGGGCATAACTACTACATCCAAAAACTTAATTTGAGAACTGAATTGAATTCAGAAAAGAACAATTGGGTGGTTGTAGAAAAGGCTGTAGAAAATACTTGTTGCGAGTCTAGTTGATCCCCTCCCCCCAAAAAAACCCTTGTTTCATGACAATTTATATTTGTTTTATTCGCATCCCTGAAATAGTGAGTCTAGACTGCTTTGATAGTAATGGTTTTAAGCAGCAACTCTTGCATGAAGCTTTGATGTTTTGCAGTACCAGTCTTCAAAGGATCTTTAGATTGTCCAGACGGGCATTTTGCAAGCAAGCTAACTTATCTACAGCACCATGATAAACTGTGTCTTCAGTTTGCCATAACCCAGTGAATCTTTCTAAGAGAGTACTCTAAAAGGTTATCTTGAAAGTCATGGATCACAGATTGTGGAATGTGATTTTCCTGCCTTTCCTCTCCTCTGCAATCCACTGAACCACTTGAAATTCTGCACATGGGGATGCGGGTTTGATATGAGGTGGAAAGTCTGTGTGTTTGAGTCTGTAGCAACTACAAAGGGGCTGAGATTGAAACTCACCTCCTCATAAGTACTCCTTGGCCATGAACTACCTCTCCTTTTCTGGTAGTATTTTTAGGTAGAATTTGGCTTCAGAAGTGTCATTGTAATAAAGTTTGCTTAGTGACTTCCAAAGGAACTTGAGAGCTTTGTCAGTCATGAATCCTTAGCTAATTAATTTTGATGTTTGCCATCTCTTTTCAAGGTTGGGAATCTCTTTGGTTGATCCCATTCCTAGAAAATGCTGCAGGCCTGGAAAATAAGGTGGTACGTATTGGCACCCTCTTTGTTAAAAAGAGGATGGGGTGTAGGGAATATAGATTAGATTCCACTGCCATAGCTAACAACCATATTCTGACATTCCATTAAAATGTAGATTCTGCTCAGACTCAGAAGAACTGTGTAACTGTGCATAATGATATATTGGGCTTGGGTTTCTGAAATATTCCCATGCTGCAAGGTAAGCCTTTGGTGACTGATCACCTGTTGCAGAGGGGTGCATTTAAAAAAAAGATTTCTGAACTATATGGGAGTTGGTTAACCATATGCAGTTACAATGGGGCTGTTTTTCAGTGACCCCCACCCTATTCCGGGGTGGATTTGATTTAAATTGCAATTTAAATCACTAAGTAAGACTAGATTTAAATAATGATTTTCTACATAGACTCAATCTTGCTGGTATAATCTTAATATTTACAACCAGATGAAAGTTTTGTTTTTAGAATAGTAACTCTTCAGACTTGTATTAAAAATTACTGATTTGCTCAAACTGTTACAAATACATAGTTTGCCTAGCAATAATTTCATAATTATCTATCTCCAGATTCATTTGAGCCTTGGATTTCTTTGTTGCATGTTTGCATTTTGCATGCATGCCTGTCTTATCCATAGTTAGAGGAAGTTCATTAAAATATTCTTAAACTGGGTCTTTTTATGGCCTGCTGCCCTTATAGATATTCTCCTCCATGGAGAGAATAATATAAGCCTCAGGCTATACACACAAAGATTGCAAGTCTTGTGGGTATTCTACTCAAAAGGTTTCACTTTCATTTTTTACTGCTTGTCCCTTCCTCCTCACACTTTGCTCCTTGTGCATATCTTTTCCACTCCACTCCATCTTCTGTTCATTTAAACTTCTTGAAACTTAGCGCTTAAGAAGTAAGTAGATTCTGTGTACATAGATTTGTAAAGGAATTATGGGATTAAGGTGTTTTTCTCAGCTATATATGTTTATAACATTTATAATGTGAGAATGAGGCACGTTATCTCCACCAAGACAAATTCACAGTTTTGACAACTCAGAACTAAACAACTTCTAGGCAGAAAAATTGGCCAAAATAATATTACAGAAACCTCTGGAGGAGTATGATATTGTGAATGGATTAGTAGAATTCCTTTATTAAAAAAAATGCATGAAAATACAGCCTCATTCTTCATCATTAAAAACTATTCCTTATTTTGTTATGACTCACCTTTGGACCATAAATAATCTTATTTTTATGTATTTTGATTTCTAGGCATCTTTTCCTGACGAAGTCAGACTCAGAGCGGAAAAGCTATTTAAATGATCATTAGATATTTTCCCTCAAACTATTTTATTTTTAAAATCCTATATTTTTTAAAAAAAAACTGATTCAAATTTTAAAATCTGGGTTTTTTGATGTAGATAAATTGATTTTTATCTACTTGTTCTGTTCTGTGGAACTAACCTGTGCCACTGACTTAGCTCTGCACAATATGAAACACGGGGCAAAACTAACGATTAACTTTGCTTCAATTGTTTGGTTTAGTTGCTGCTCCTATCTATTTAGAGCAGCATTTAAAAACTGTATTGTCAAAGGCTTTCACAGCCAGATTCAACTGGTTCTAGAACCATTTAAAAATGGTTTGAGAATACTTTGAAATCAGTTTGATTTGGCAAAATTGTTCACTGTTCAGAGAGCTGACAAAGCATGATCAGCTCCTGGAATAGGCCAAGTGATCATGGGTCAGGCAGTCAAACTCTATTTCATAGATGAGTTAGGAATCTTAAAAAGTGTAATGCGTTCTATCCTAATCTCTAGAAACAGAGATCCTGTAAATATCTATTATGTGTTGTGTAGGCTAGCCTGATTTTTGTTGAATCTCAGAAGAAGAGTGTGAGAGTTTTGGATTTATATACCCCCTTTCTCTCCTGTAGGAGACTCAAAGGGGCTTACAATCTTGCCCTTCCCCACTCACCCCTCACAACAAACACCCTGTGAGGTGAGTGGGGCTGAGAGAGCTCCGAAAAGCTGTGACTAGCCCAAGGTTACCCAACTGGCTTGTGTGGGAATGCACAGGCTAATCTGAATTCCCTAGATAAGCCTCCACAACTCAAGTGGCAGAGCTGGGAATCAAACCCAGTTCCTCCAGATCAGAAGCTAGAAGGGTTGGCCCTGGTTAGCATTTGGATGGGAGACCTCGAAGGAAAACCAGGGTCATTCTGCAGAGAAAGGCAGTGGCAAACCACCTCTGTTAGTCTGCTGCATTGAAAACCTGCTGGGTCACTTGCACCTTGACAGCATTTTGCATGCACAGTGACATGGGGTAGACAAAAGAATGGTAGGAGTAAATAGATCCAAATAAAATGATAATCCAAATAAAAAATAGTCAGGAATTCAGCTGACTGTTAACATTAAAAAACTGCTAATCTGTGTGGTGTAGTGGTTAAGAGTAGTAGGCTTTAACCTGGATAACAAGTTTCTATTTCCCCAGTCTTCCACATGAAGTCTCCTGTGGCCTTCAGGCTGTCACAGTTCCTCAGAACTCTCTCAGCCCACATGGAGAAAGGCAATGGCAAACTATTTTGGGGTTGCCATAGGTCAGCTGTGATTTGACAGTATTCTCACACGCAACATACCTAGCTCTCATTTGGAGGAAGGGATACTGTAATCACCAGTCTAATACAGAAGTGGTATAAGCAATGTCATGGAGAGCAACAGTGAAATTGAGATTCCCCAGAATTATCTGTGGGAAAGAGTTACATTAATGTTGAAACAGGCAAACGGACAATCATGTGCCTGTCACATGATGCATGGTTATTCTGGTTGTGCTGAAGTTAGCCTATCGGTTGTTTTTGCTGCCTTTGGGCTTTTTCTTAAATTTAAATAATATATTTAAGTAGTGTAATAGTGTACTCAAAGATCAGAAGAATGTCAGAATAGACATATCAAAGAGGCCATCAGTTTAGCCTGCACAAGTTATTAGGAAGCCCGCCCATCCATGTTGCAAATTAAATAAATGTTTGGTTTTCAAGCCCTGCCTGCTCAGACCTTCCTGCTTATTCAGACCTGGAACCAGACTTAAAACACATCAGTTACGTTTTTGAAACTGTCGGATTTTGATGGCATCCATTCACTTCTGGTTTTAAGAAGCAGTGACTCTTTAGAAATGGATAATGTTCCGTGAAAAAAATAAAGTACAAAATTATTCTGTTTGAGAAAATTTTCAAATTCACACCTGTGCTTCACATGGGACAGATATTTTTACTTGACTATCAATTCAGTGTAGGAATTTACATTCATCACATATTTGCCACCAAGTATGAGGAGAGACACATCTTTTTCACTGTTTGTGTCAGACCTCTATCCACGTGGTCCCTAAATAGAACATTATTGCTATAGAAAGCTTATGCATGTGGAGTAGTCCTCTTGACTTTCAAGAAGAATGTGCTTCTATGGCAAACTGTTACCAGCTTTAGCTGTTTTAAGAATGCAGTATGAGCAAGGTCATTTTCAGTACCGTGAAAATGTTATTACAAGGGGCTGTTTACACTGGAAAGGTTTATCTCCTACTTGATTGCTGTGAACTTCTTTCCTATTTATCATTTAAATGCTTTCTCAGCTGTAAGGGAGATGCTTATCTATCAGCAGATCTGATAACAGTTTGGAACTCCATATAAATGATGTGACTGTTTGTGCGTGGGTGACGTGGTATTGCTCTGGTGGCAAAGACCACCAGATGATTGCCACACATGTAGTTGGGTTATTTTAGATTCATTTCCAAGCATTATGGTATTCACTCCCAAATATATATCCATAAATAGAAGTGTTTTTTCTGTATTCAAATAGTACAAATAATTGGTACTATAGTTCCTTATATCAAGCCCTTTCACAATGCTCTACAATGACTGAAAGGGAGCAGTAATATTTATAGAGTAGTGGTAAAGTAGTAGATAGCCTCAGTTTGTTGAATTCATTTTACAACATTTTCAGTTTTCCCCTGAATGTGTTTTTCTGTTGATACATTAGAAGCTTTGTAGTGAATCGTACTGGAAAAAATGACAGCTACTGAGAATTGACTTAGTGATGTAAGGGTTTGTTTCTCGACTGATGGGTGGCAAACAAAATGCCAAGCTGAGTAGCAAGGGCATATTTTTTTTCCAAATGATGTTACATGGAAAATTGGCTTAGGAAAAAGCTTTTATAGATATTTTGGGCATGATGCTTACTTCATCTCCAGATCTCTCTGTGTTTCTGATTATATTATCAACTACATTTTTGAAAGTATGTTTGTCTTGTTGCAAAGCACATTGATAGTTAATATGCTGAAAAATGCCAGGTGTGTAATAGAGTATCTTCTGAGCTGAACAATATTATCGACTTACTAGACACTGGAGAAGGGTACTTCAAGTGAATATATGTTTGACCCCCTACACTGGTTAGTCAGGTGAGCCAGGAACAACTAGGTCTGATTTCTTTCAGGGTAGATGCTTTTAAGGAGCGGTAACCTTTTGCTTAGCAACCATCTTTGTGGCATGGCAAACTACTTAAGGTCCCATTATGAGGGAGGTGATAGAGCATGTGCAGGGCAACTCAGGGTATTCTTCCATGACTCAAGTGTCTGCAACTTGTGGAAAACTTACCTATGAGGGAGACAATGTTAACCATTGTGAAGCTTCTCTAGTCATTGGTGAAGGAATATCTGTTTTGTCTGCCAGACATGTTTTAATTTTGATGTTGTAGAAGGTGCTGTTGTGTCGTTAGGGAACCTAGTTAGTAACACTAGGGTTGATTTCTTTCAGGGTAGATTGCGGAATTGTCCTAGGATCGATCTAGGTTTGACCTAGGTTCAACCTAGGAACTCCCCACATCCGCTGAGTTCAGCCCGGGTCTGTTCCAGCTCTGCCCCTTCTTACCATTAAATTTCTGACTTCACCAGGGAGGTACAATTTTTTCTGCCAACCTAGGTCGAACTCAGGTCGAAGCTGGTAAAATGGGGAATCTTCGTCACTGTGATTTTCCTGTTCAGCCAATCACAGATAAGTGTTCTGGGCATGCACAGAATAGGAGACTCACGGCTGGGAAAAGCACGGCTTTTTAAAAAAGTCCTTATATACGAAGCGACGGCCAGACATATAAACGATGCATGTTTACACTTCTGATAGCAACGCAGTTGGAACATTTTTCCTGTGTAGCAATGTAACAGCCAATCAATTACACTCCCTCCCTCCTTCCTTCCTTTCTGGTGGCATGTTAAAAAGTTTGTCATTCTGAGGGATAGATGCCATTTTGAACTGATAGCTGAGTAAGCAGACAACAGCCAATCGGTAACGAAGAGGAGAGGTGCTGAGGTGATCCCGCCTTCTGAGCACAGCTCCAGCACGATGAGCTCGGCTGCTGTGGGGAGTGACTGTGTAATTGACCTAGATCAGTACTTTCATGGACCAGGTCGAACCTAGGTCAATTCCGCAAATGGGGAATTGACTTAGGTCAGCTTTAGGAAGGGATGTGTATATATGCCATTCTCTGAGCATAACCAAAAGGTGCACTTGTGGGATGCTTGTATTGTGTGGTAGTAAGCAGAGTCAGTGGTTCCTGTGTTTAACACTGGTCAAAGATGGTCAAAGATACTGTTTATCATTGTTGTCAAAGATGGTCAAAGATGCTGTTGATCATTGTTGTCTGGTATCATTAGTGTGCTGGTGGTTCCAAGTTCTGTTTCTGTAACTAAGCATCAGGAATTCAAGAGTGTTTGGAGGCCCATAATGTAGTAGGATTATCACATGAAAATTAAATCCAGGCAAGATGGAGTTGATGTTGGCTGAAATCTGGATTCTTTTTGAGAGGCAGGCATCTGCATCACAGATTCCCCCATTTTTGCTCTTCCATTATTTTGCAATTCTGCTCTAGCTACCTTCCAATCAGAAGAAAAAAAAATCACCAAATATTAATAGATTCTTGGCATGTATCCTCACAATTTGTTCACTGTATGTTCTTTATAGGACCATGCCAGCATGGAGTTAAAAAGTAAAATTAAAGCATCTTGCTTTTCTAGGAAAACAAATTTTTGTCCTGTGCGTTATTAGCCTTTCTAAAATAAAAAATCAGAAGAAATTTCTTTTCCATGGAGTCTTCTCATATACTGTTTTTTTCCTGTTTCTGCATCATCTCTGGACTTTTGTTTTATATAATGTTCTTCTTTCCTGTTGCAAGCCATTACATAACAAATTAGAGAAATATGAATTTGCAAGAATATCCAGTTCTGATGTTTAGTACCACTCTGATCATTCATAAGCCCAGTCTGGAGAATTTTCCAAGTGTCCCACTTGATTCTTTGTTGGGGGGGAGGATGTTATATATTCATCCGATAGACCAAATTATGCTCCATGACTGCATTAAAAAGCAATGGCCCCTATTGCAGAGTGCTTGCAATATATCCTTTGTAAAATGGAAATCTTACCACCATCATTAATGTGTTCATATTATTTGGCCATTTTTAATTTAAAGTCCCATTATGTCCTTTAAAAGATGTGCTTGCTTTAGCTGATGCAGAATGTGCTGCTTATGACTTACACAATGCAGTGATTAGAATTTAGTCTGTTTTGGAACAGCTGCTTCAGTACTTTGTGAGCATCTGAGGCCAATTTAGGGAGCTGGTATAGGATTATAGAATGGGGGAATGGATGGAAGGAAGACCCACTTATCTCCTTTCCTATACCTTAAGAATATTGTCTGAACATAATCAAATACTGTAAATTACATGTTGAAGCGGAGTCTGTCAGAGTGGAAGTGACGGCTTACCTTTTAAAGTTTCATCATAGCACTATTTCTTGCTGCTTCTACTTTCACAGTGGTTGTGGACAAATTAAGCTGCATAGGACGTATTTTCCCTTGTGGTTGCCACCTACAACTGCTTTAAAAATAAGGCATCATTATTTTTATAGTATTTTTATAGTATTACCAACAAATTGACCATATCTCTGAGTAATCAAATGCTTTGCGGGGTTTTAATGGTATAATATCTGCCCTTGCTTTTTCTCTTAGAGGGAAGGAAAGGGAAAAAAGAACACAGGCAAGTTCATTTACTTTTTGGATCTCCCTTTTCTCTGATTTAAAAACACTATGGATGAAAGTCAGTTATTTTTTTTTATAGATTAGTTCATAAAATATTTTTAGGACAAATGTTTAGTTATTGCTGGTTAATAATGGTAAGTTAATTTATTGTATTATATTTTAGTGGATTGTATTGTTATTGGTTATTGTTGGAGTTGTAAGCTGACTTGAATATGGACAATAGAAAGGCGGGTTATAAATACTTTTAATAAATAACAAAGATTTAGCATCATGGAATAATGAATTCTGTAATATGAAACAACATATTCAGAATGTTTAAGAAAAACTTTGTAAGGGAATTCCACTATTGTGGATTTAGGCACTATATGTGCTCCTGAAGCGTGTATATGAATTATTTAGGTTAATCTTTATATTTACTCAGTGGGGCTTGGTGCGTAGTCTAAAAAGTACCATTGGAGGTGCTTAGTTTTTCACTTCTCAAAATGTGAATTTGTGTCTCCAGGGTTAACTTTTCTTAATATTTCTGAAAATATAAAGGCAAGAGATGAATAACAGATCCCCATCCTCTTATCCCTCTTCAAATTAGTATATTAAAGTATTAATAGTCAACAACAGTGCATTTACATAGAAAGCCATGTTTAAATTGAGCTTTACTGATGAGTGATTAACTCATTGAAATCAGTTTAGTTGAACTTGAATTCACACTGTCCAAAATACAGTAAGTACAGTGCCGTACATACAGTACCATGAAAATGCTGAATTTTCAGGCATTAAAACAACTTCATTTACAATATCAGGGCCAGCATCAGCATATCTCAACCTGCCAAGGCTTCCAGTGGGACCTTCTGTCATGTGCCAGCATAGCTTTCTGTTCACATGCTTATGCGTTCTCCTGCCGCATACTTTCCTAGCTGCATGTGTTTTCCAGGCGGCTCAAGAAATAAGCATATGGATGGTGTGTATGGCTGGAGGATAGAGCACAAGGCCTTATGATTAGGAAAGAGATCAGGATAGAGGGAAACCCTGGAGACTCTTCCCATGTCCTTTCATCCAAGGAGGACCCCTTCATAAAAGGACCTTCCTGAACAATTCTGTTTTACTTGCTCTTCAGAATGATAAAATGTGTAGAAGCCTTTTTGAGCACTTCAGTCAGACAATTCCACCAGTTGAGAGCTCCCACAGAGAATGCTTGATATGAGCATCTGACAATGTTACCTATTTGTAGGATGGCACACTCAGAAGGCTTCACTTATGTGGCTTGTACCACCTTTCTTCATGTTCTGATTCTCCTCACTGACAATTGTTAGCAACACAAAGTATAAACAGTGGACCTTAGCAACCGAAAATGCATGTCCCTGTGTTTTATGTCTTCACTAACCAGTTTTTTAATTCGAGTCATGGTTATCTTGTTTTCTGCTATGGCTTGGTCATAGGGCATTTAAAGTAATGAATTAGGGAGGTTTTAGCATAAGCGTATTTTCCTGTTGACTAGCCACATGCATCTGAAAGGGTCCAACAGAAACCTCTCAGTTTCATTCCTAGGCAACCCCATCACCATGTATCCATTGGTCAGGCACAAATGTGTTTCTCCAAATTCAACAACTAATTATATTTTATAACACAACTGTCAACACAGTATTGCAGCTGGAGGTGGACCTTCTTCCCACCCATCCTCTCCATCACAGTTTAGTCTGCCCTTGCTATATTCAGGATAACACCTATTTTTAAAAACTGCTCAAGAACTTAGGAAGTGTTGTGGCATCTGAATATGTGCAAATAGCCTTTTCTCAGTACAAATTAACCACAACTAATTCCTACAAATTTAAGAGGAGAGAAAATAATATCCACGGTGCCCTTGTCCTATTTTTGGGACCTTTGACATTTTCAAGTCTGTGAGCGCCATGATAACTCTAATAAAGTGTTATGGACACAACCATAAAATGTTTGCAGTGGAATTATGCATAACTCTAATGTTAACTATTTAACATTTCTGGCCAAAGTTCTGTTGAACTGGGTGTCTTTTAAATAAACACATGGGAATATAAAAGAAATTCTTGCACCTCAGTTTTGTGGGGGCAGCTGTTGAGGCAGCTTTTAAAAACTGGACAGCCAGTCAGTTCTCCCATGATCCTGCTGGACAAAAGCCTACCTGGCCTCACCTACTTTCTAAAAACACTTGATAGCGACCAGGTAAGGGGTCCAAAGATGCTGTGGTGCCCTCAGGCACTGTGTTGGGGACACTTGCCCAATTTGTTATACACAATGTTGTGGAATCGCCTAATTGTTTTTCACGCGAGGCCAGGCATGTTTGTGTTCCCTGTTGCTGCTGTGGCTGCCCATAGAGCAGCAGCAATGTGACTCCCACTGCCTCGGTCCCCTGCGGGGGTCACCACTTGCAACATGAGAGGGGAACAGGATCTAGTTGCTTTGAACCTATAGCTTTCATTTAAAAGTTTCTTGTTGTGGAGATATATACAAAATGACATATCTCTGCAATGAAGAGGCTAGAAATTTTTAAAATGAAATCTGGGAATTAATAGAATCCAACAGATAAATTGTTACAGTGTTACAGTACTGTAATATGTCACCTGCTGATTGGTTTTTAATTAGCCCTCTAGTGGTAGAGAAGTAGAGATCTGGGGAAAGGAAAACAGCAACTGTGGGTGGGACAAAGATCGGCATATTTCAGCTTTGCTGCAATTTTTAGCAAGACTTCACAACAAAGTGATCTTGTACTTTGTAGTTCTGGTACCTAGTAAGTACCTAGTTATTTGCCAGTGGCTAAAACTCACACCAAGCTGGGTCTGAAACTTAACAGGCTGAAGATAAGTGTTTTCAGTCCCAAACATTCCAGGGGATGTCTGCTGTTTTATTTAACTGGGTAGCAAAACACATAACCGTTTGCTTTCTTGTGCAGGCCTTTGATGGGAAGATTGTAGCTAGGAAATCCATGGGAATTCATTGAAATCAGACCTACCTTATCCTTTAAAGAGAGGCTTGTGGAAACCACATTGCAAATCAGAGACTTTATGGCAGACTTAATGGTGGGGCAAGGGAAGGCTCTTATCCCAGAGTCAGTTGTCTGAGGGTTCCCTGGCTGCTGCTCCCACCCAGGCTGCCAGAAAGAAAACCCCCGAGGTTACTTTAAAATTAAGTTTAATTTACTTCTAGGTGAGCAGCACCATAACAAGGAGGAGACTGGGGTTGAGGACAGGTGGGGGGGATCTCTTTCCCTGGCCTTATCTTCTCCCCCAGTCTCCTCCTGGCTGTCACTTGCCTGGAAGTAGCTGAATCTTAATTTTAAAGCAACTGTAGGCTTTTTCCCCCTAGTGGCAATGTGGGGGAGGGATGGGCAACCCCCCCCCCCCCCCGCCTCCACAAAGCCTATGGTTACGTTAAAAATAGGCTTAATTTACTTTCAGGAGAGGGGTGGCCAGGAGGAGACTGAGGGCGGGTGCAAGGTCAGGGAAGGAGCACTCTCCCAGGCCTTGTCCCCACCCTCAGTCATGTCCCAGCCATGGTGCCACTTGCCTGGAAGTAAATTAAGCTTAATTTTAAACAACCATAACCTTTTCCTTTGGCAGAGCAGAGGTGAGGGAAATATGGGCGATGTCCCCCCCCCAAAGTTCTATCTTCCCCTTTTCTTTCCCTTCCCCTTCTCTTCCTTTTCCTCCTCCTTCTCTCCCTTCCTCTGTTTCTTTTCTCCCTTCCCCATTCTTCTCTCTGGATGAAGGATTTATGATTGAGTGTGTGAAAACAAGATCTTGCAGCATGGGTAGACAGTAAGTTAAATATGAGCAGTCAGGGTGATGCAGCAACAAAAAAGTCTAATGCAATCTTAGGAGCATAACATCCAGATTGCAAGAGGCTGTAAGGGTGGGGGCAGAACACCATTTTCTGTAGATAAGCTTCTGAATGTGGCATTTGTGTGAAAGTCTGGATTACCCTAGGCCTGCCATGGTGGCGAACCTTTGGCACTCCAGATGTTATGGACTACAATTCCCATCAGCCCCTGCCAGCATGGCCAATTGCTCATCCTGGCAGGGACTGATGGGAATTGTAGTCCATAACATCTGGAGTGCCAAAGGTTCGCCACCACTGTATGGAACTAGATTTTCATTCTTGTTTCCTCCAAATTATTTTCAATAAATGTCTCATGTAATTGTCCATGAAAGAAGGACTGGAAGAGAATGCTCCTTCCCTGGCCCTGCCCCCGCCCTCAGTCTCCTCCTGGCCACCCCCTCCTGATATAAGTATGGTATTCCTTGCTGCCATCTATTTATTTCATATCTCATCTCTCAGACTCAAGGTGGCTTACAAAGCAATAATTCACAAACCCAGAAAGAGACAGGATATGTCGTAATGAATTCTGTATGCATACCAATACCTGTATTGGTATGCAGTTGCAGTCTTATAACCCAGTTTTCGGGGTGGGGGGTGCAAATTGGCTCTTGGGGCTGATGTGGGGTTGCTCTGGTATTTTTGCCCACCCCACCAGTGAAAGTGGCACTTAATGTCAGCAGGGAGGGCAAACTGGGAGGTGGGCCAGGCGCCATGGATCTCCACAGTTCTCAACCTGGAACTGTGCTCTGCCAAGTTGCACCGGCTTAAACCAGGCTGCAGGCGTAGCCGGGAGGCAGGCTAGGGACAGTCCCAGGGTTACTTTAGTTCGTTTCCATTGAACCAGGAACGCTCCCAGTGTAGCCCTCAGCCTTATGCCACTCGAAAGGGTGGCAAAACTCGTTTTTGCCCTATGGAAGCTTTTCAGGCAGCTGGGAATTTTGTTTTGTTTTGTCTTCCTGTGCTTTTGTTTTCCTGTGCTGCCTGGAAGCCCTCTGGGGTCAGTATGGTGGCAGAGCTATTCCCAGCTGCCGCCGCCTTTGAATTGTACTGTTTACTTTTATTTAGAGGTGTGTTCCATGTAAATCAGTATGAAATGTGTGAGTATCTTTAGTAAATACTCCTTGTGTCTTGTCTTTTGTGTGTGGAGCCTTTTCAATTGCTGCTGCAATCAAGATGTGCTTAAAAAGTGATGTTTGCCCCAATATACTGAAATGCTAGCTCAGAGATGTCTTCTTTCGTGAAGAACTTACATAACCCTATGTTGTTTGTTGGAGGCCTAGCATAGATTTTAGAATCTTCACAGGAGATTTGCAGATAAGGCCCAAGAGTTTTTATGTCCAGTGAATTTATATCCTAATGACCCCTTCCCCCCAAGAATGAAATTGCCTAAATGAGTATATAAACCATTACATTTGTGACCATTACATGAATGTTAATCTGGTAGAGAACTAGTAGTGTGACTTCTTTACTCACCCATACATGGAGTTTGTGGGTAGGGTCACTTTCCGCAGTTAGTAAGTACATTTCTTGGTGTAATTCAACATTTTTTCATTAAACAGTATTGTAACAATGTATTGTCGAAGGCTTTCACGGCCGGATTCAACTGGTTGTGGTGGATTTTCCGGACTGTGTGGCTGTGGTCTGGTAGATCTTGGGAACAAGATCTACTAGACCACGGCCACACAGCCTGGAAAACCCACCACAACTAGTATTGTAACAGTATTACCTTCAGTCAGGTAAGCTAATATTTTCATCATGGGTGCTTTGCTTATAATACAAGTAACCAGGATCTTTTGTTTTTGTTAAAACACCAAACTTTTAATCTAATATTTTGTTTTTCATGATCGGGTATCTGCAAACACCAACATTATGTCCTCCTAGCCATTTATTTTCTGTTACATTAATGTTTTACTTTGCATTTCTTTGGATAAAATTTTTTTGCAGTCTCTTAGTATCTCCTTGCTATTTTGCACATTATGTAATGACAAACTTGAGTTGAGTAAAACAAGTTCAGTGACACTTTAAAGACTAATAACATTTATTTCAATATGAGCTTTTGTGAGAGCACAAAACTTCAGATATGTGAAAATGAAACAATTTTTGTGAATATTTGCAGGGAAAATTTCAGAAAGGGAGGAAAGGAGCGGAGGGAAAGAGATGTGGTATGAATCCCATCATGAACTTTTCAAGTGTAATTCTGTTTAAGGAACTGAAATGGAGTTAGTTCTTACACGTAATGTATAATGAGAGGTCAGAAGTTGCAGCATCTCTGGGGATACAAAAAAAGTAATAAGGATAAATACATCTGATCAGGAATGGGGATTCTTTGTTGGCTATTGGATGGACATTTCACACATAGCCACAATCAGTACCAATTTCCAGGTTCTAATCCCCATTCTGTTATGGAAACTTACTGGGGGAGTTGTGCAGTAACTCTCACTCTGAACTGCTTGCTCACACAGCGTTCTATTATAAAAAGCAGAATGCCAGAGGAAAATATTTGAGCTGTTGCAACTGAAGTTCTGTACGTATACTGAACAACAAAAGGATAGTTCTTTTTGGTTGGTACAGTGCTTGTTCATTTGTGCCATAAAAAGGTCCTAACTTTTAGCTACTAATAAAATACCATAAACTTTGCATGCAAAGCCAGTTATCTTATTGCTGTGCAAGAGCTGAATGCTTTTAGCCAGTGGTTCCCAACTTTTGGCAACGCATTTCCCTAAAATAGTACCCCCATATTAGCAGACCCGTTGTGCAGTCTTTTGCATACCCCCAAACACTGTGCCATGTAACCCTGGGAGTACGTGTACCCCAGGTTGGGAACCACTACTTTAAATACATTTGATGCAAATTCAGTTCAATGCAGAGTGCAGAAATTTTTCTAAAAGTGTAAATGAGAACACCTTGTTAATGCAGTTCCAGTTACACATTCTGCTTAAGATAGAAAGTTGAGCATTGCAGGCTGTACCAATTTAAAGATTTCTTTGCATGTATTGATCCCCCTGTTATGAGGAAAGGTTTATAAAGATGACTTTTCATACTTTAAATCTAAAGGAGTAAAGGGGACAGCACATGTAAGAAACGGGAACATGTGAAGTAGCACCAGGCTGCCGATCTGTGGTTGTTCAGCTAGAGGGGAGAGAACATTAGGAATGTATACTTCAAAGAATTTTCTTTTTCCCTAATTGGACTGAAGAGCCTACATCTCATGATTCCATTGCGAGGTACCTGCTGTCTGATTCCTTTAAAGATGCATTTTTAAGGGCCTTAAACTTAAAAAGGTGCATAGTTATAATGTACTATGTACAAAGGGGAAAGCGAATGAGTTGATGCTGTCCCCGTATGCCACAACAGTAAAAACCTCTCTCTGTGTGTGAATGCTATTTGTGGAACACCTCTCTCTCTTTTTTGTAGACATGATAGTTGTATATCTCTCCCCTGCTTCCTAAATGTTTCTGTCAGTACTCAGCTTCATTCACCTTTTAATCTGAAGCATACAAGTGGTGTTCTGTGGAATAGCCATGACTTTTTATTATTTCAGACAGAACTATGCAATCACTTTAAAGGATACTTTTCTTTCTTTTACACAGTGTAGCCACTGGGGCAGCAATTTCCAGGGGGAGAATGGGAAGCGAGGGGAGGACTTTTTAACCGTTACCATTTCTTGTGTTCCCCCTCCCTGAAAACTGCTGCTTCTCAGCTGCTTTTACTCGGTGCCTCCCGGAGAGTGCGGGTTGGGGGTTTACTCTCACTTCTTTACTGTCCCCAAATGATCAGGGGATTGGAGAGCCATTCTGAATCTTCGGTTCATCAATCGTCATATTCTATTACCAAGGTTCAGGATGGAAACACTTCGCTCCATCACTTCCTCTGTCCGGCACAGGGATTACATAACATCTCTAGGTTTGACGGAAGCCTACCTCCATGTCCCCATTCACCCATCTCACAGAAAATATCTTCGGTTCGCCTGCGCAAACCAACACTTTCAGTTCCAAGCGTTACCATTCGGCCTGGCGATGGTCCCTCAAGTTTCTTCCAAAGTCCTCCTCACGCCCATCACTCTTCTGAGGGGATTCACATCCACCCCTACCTAGACGATCTGTTCGTCAGGTCTCCCTTCCACAAATGCGCAATTCAGGACGTGGAAGAAGTTCAATGGGTGTTACATTGTCACGGCTTTCTGATCAACATCTTAAAGAGAAACCTAAAACCTTCCCAGAGGATGGTGCATCTGGAAGCGGTCATAGACTCCTCAAGAGACACCTTATTCATCCCAAGGGACAAAGTTCTTCAGATAAATCGACTTGTTAATACAGCAACCATCTTGGCCCAAAAAGTCCTCTACTTCCATTATCCAGTCTTATGGGAGTCTTCATTTCAGTCATAGATCAAGCCCAATGGGGCTGTCTTCATGTGCGATCTCTCCAGCAGTTCCTGCGTCACTTCCAGAGGGACATTATTCTGAAGCGGAACAGGGCACTTTCAATTACTCCTCGAGTGCGAGACAGCCTCAGGTGGTGGACCTCACAGAACCACCTGGAATACAGCAAGGTGTACCTTCATTACGATCGTCCTCAATTGTTCACAGACGTGAGCCTACAGGGCTGGGGAGCCATATTAGAGAATCAGTTTGTCCAGGGTGTGTGGTCCCATCAGGAAACCAAACTCCAGATCAACCAGTTGGAAACCAGAGCAGTCTGGCTAGCTCTCAGTCATTTTCAGCAACTACTTCAACATTGCCATAGTAATCAGAATGGACAACATATCAACAACGATGTATATCAACAACCAGGGTGGCTCCCTTTCCTCCAGACTACATCAGAAGGCCTCCCAGATCTTCCACTGGGCAGAACACCATCTGCTATCCTTGGAAGCCATTCCTATCCAAGGGACACTGAACCATCAGGCAGACTGGCTCAGCTGACAACACATCTCGGAGTGGGAGTGAAAGCTCGACCCAGTGGTTTTCCAATCAATTTGCCAGACATTCGGGACTCCCGTGATGGACCTGTTTGCCTCCCCAGAGAACGCACAACTCCCTCTCTTCATGACTCGGCACCATCATCTGAGAGGGTACGCCTCAGATGCCTTAACAGCACCTTGGCCACCTCAACTTCTGAACACCTTTCCTCCTTTCCCAGTGATTCCTTGGGAGAATATGGCTGGAAGGAGCCATGGTCATACTGGTAGCTCCGCGTTGGCAGAGAAGGCCATGGTTCTCCACCATCCAGGAGATGTCTGCAGCCACTCCTCTGCAACTTTCAACCATTCCAGATCTCCTTTCCCAGGGTCTGGTTCACCATCCGGATCTGAGATGACTCAACCTGAACGTGTGGTACTTGAAAGGCTCCAACTACTTCACAAAGGATATTCAGAGAAGGTTGCCACAACTATTCTAGCCTCTAGAAGGGCTTTGACTATTAACATCTATAATTCCTCCTGGATAACTTTTGTGAGATGGAGTAGAGGTCACTCGGTGGACCTAGAACGCCCCTCAGTTCACAGCATACTTGAATTTCTTCAGCAGGGTTTCGAGAAGGGATTCCGTAGCTCCACCTTATGTCGTTAGGTAGTAGCTCTGTCCACAGTATGGCCAGTGGCAAAGGGAATACCAGTATCCCGACACCAGGATGTCATGCGATTTCTACGAGGGGTCAGACTCTCCCAAGCACTGGTAGTACACAGATTTCCATCTTGGTGCCTTCATTCCGTCTTAACTGCATTGACCAAAATACCCTTCGAACCGATTCAGACTATCAACCTAAAATGGCTTAGAATGAAGGTCCTGTTTCTGTTAGCCCTCACATTGGCTAGGAGGTCTCTGAATTAAGAGCTTTATTGGTTAACGCTAATTTTTGCATTTTTCACACCGATAGGGTGGTCCTGCGAACGGATCCAACGTTCCTTCCAAAGATTAACTCTACCTTTCATCTCAGATAGGAAATTATCATCCCTAATTCCCAAATCCAATTCACCCCAAGGAAAGATTTTGGCATATCTTGGATGTTAGGAGGGCTCTAAAAGCCTTTATCATTAGAACGGAACCTTTCCGCAAAACAGAGACTCTGTTTATTAATGTTTTCCAACCCAATTTTGGGCACACCTATGTCTAAAGCAACCATATGTTCTCCTCTGAAGGTATGTATTATTGAGGCCCATAATGCCGTTGGTCTTCCTATACTGCAGGGTGTCACAGCCCACTCCATTAGATGTGCGGCTACAAATGCAGCTTTTAGGAGGCACACTTCTGTAGAAGAAATTTGTCGAGCAGCCACATGGTCCTCGCCATCCTCCTTCATCCGTCATTACAAAATTTAGTCCTTCGCCTCGGCCGAAACAGCTTTCGGCAAGAGGGTGCTAGAACACATATTTGGGGACTAGGATGGACCCACCCATTTTTGCAGGACACTGCTCATGGAGGTCCCATCCAAGGTGTCCTCTGCCTCCAGGAGAACGGTCCATTGGTTACTCACTGTGAGGGGCCCTTCTCCTGGTAGGCTAGGAGGACATCTTGGCCCTCCCTGGTTCATCACTAGTCCTCCTCCTTTTCACATACATTCTACACAGGTTGTTCTGTTCTGTACCTTTCTGTTTTCTCGTTACTGTTTTCTCTGAGCCTAGTTCCAAAAAGTTTATGATTATCACTTCAGGTTACCGTTTCATGTTTTGAAGTTTTACACTGCTTTGTCAGGAGCTACTGGTTAGAACATGGCAGTTGGGCTCCTGCAGGAAGTGACATTAAAAGGTTTCCTGCCTCTCGCTGAAGGACGGAGAAACATCCAAGATGTCCTCCTAGCCTACCAGGAGAAGGGCCCTTCACAGTGAGTAGGGAAGTACATGCTGCATTATCTTTAGTTTTGTTGTTGTTTCTATGTAACAATTTGTAGTTATTTGAATGTAATGCTCAAACAATGGTTGATTTAATTTTTCCATTACCTAATACTTCAGTTCAAGTATTTGTTGGGATGCAAAATTAATTTGGAGTACTACTTTAAAATTAAATATGCTAAATCAGATCTTTTTGGGCATTGGAAAGTATTTCAGAAAACTTATTGAAAGCTGGTAGCCTGAAACTCCTGTTGGTCTCTAAGACTCAAATCTTTGGTAGTTCCCCAGATAACCCAGATCACTGACAAGAAACAGGATAGTTGATAAACATGGGTTTAGAGCATGGCAAAAGGTAAGAGTATCTCTGGGATTCTGCAGCAGGGAGGAGAGAAGGGACCTAAGGACCAGACTACTCAATACAATTATTACAAGCTCTTTCCTGTAATTTGACGTGTGTTGAGGTTAGGTGAGCATCTGCCACATTCCTGACACTTAGCATTGAAAACCATTGTCAAACTTGTGTCCTCAATTCTTCCAAAATCTGAGATAGCAAAGCACTAACCTGTGCAGTCGGGTTTAATTCCAGAGAATTTTACTGCAGAAAAAGTAGTTGTTTGTTGCTGAAAAGCAGAAGTTGGGCATAATATTTCGCTTTAAAATAAACTAAAATGTTAGGATCTGAGTACATCAGAACCAAGAATGGTAATTGCTGAGACTGCGAACAGGTGAAGAGAATATTAGTGTATGCAGAGTGCATTTTTGTCAGTTGTGCATATCTACCTCCCTGGTATCGTGACATGAATTTTTACGTGGGAGTGAGTACTTTGCAGACAGGATTCTCTCACTTTAGTAATTAAATCACTGATTATTGGCCATATCCATCACCACCCACATTTCCAAATGTACTTCAGAATGCCACCTACCCTTCAGCATCTCTTTGGAGAAGAACATGGCACAGAAAAACTGATGACGAGGTCGTAGTAGAATTATTAGCAAACATTGTTTCCTGTAGCAGACTGCATGCCTAACTTGGATACATTAGCATCACAAACCTTAAAATATATTGTTTGTGAAGTTTTTCACCCTCAATCTGCTCCTTTAGTGGGGGGGGGGGGCTTCTGCTGGGCCCTGTGAAGCCTCAGAGGCTTACCAGCGGTTCTCTGCAGAGGCCAGCTTGGTCTGGGGGAGGGGTTGAGTTGACTGGCGGGGAATGGGGGGGCAGGCTAACCAGACAGCCTCCTTGCCATGGCATGTGGGTGGCCTTGTGGCAGGTGCCTCCTTTCCAGGGCAGCCGGCTGATGTGTTGCTGTTGTCTGGGCTGGCTCACTCAGGTGTGTGCTTTCAATGGCGTTTGGGTGGTCTTGCATTTTTGGCTGGGCAGCCTCGCAGCACACACCTCCTTTCCACTGTGCCTGGGTTTCCTCTCACTGTATCTTGAGTGCGACGCTGAAGCCTGATCCACTGGGCGAACAGGACAGTATCATGTCACCATTGGTTAACAGTTCATTGTCATGGCACTTGGCATTTTAGCAAATTATATAGACTACAAACTAGACTACATGTACTACATCACATAGATTGCATATTAGCAAAATTATATACACTACAGGCTAACATGGTTTTCCCACCAGAAACTATTTCCCTTTCCTGGCTATGTCTCCTACCTTGATGTGGCATTGATGAGTTGACTAATGTGCTCTGAGTAAAGCTTTCCTGACGACAGTTCATTTTAATGAGTTTGCTCTAACATTGTCTCATTACTGTCTTCTGAACTTGCCTTCTGTAGTCCTCAATCCATGAGAGTATGCTGGTTTTGTTGTAAAGTAGCTTAGAGACAAGGGCATCATAGGAAAAAAACAGACTGTCTTGGATATATGAAATTTTGGATGCAAAAGAGGGAGAGGTGTGTAATGAACAATGTCAAAGTCAGTTATAAACATTATACTTTTTTGCTTCCAAGTAATATATAAAAATCTGTCTTGATATTCATAGGCTGAATTGTAACTCCTGTTTGGAGTTCTGTCTTGCACTGAAGTGAATTAAAATGAGAACATCTTCTGTGGACTGTAGTATACAAAAATCACGATCTTTGAATTCTTTGTTTACCGTGTTTCCCCGAAAATAAGACAGTGTCTTATATTAATTTTTGCTCCCAAAGATGTGCTATGTCTTATTTTTAGGGGATGTCTTATTTTTCTGTGTTCTGTTCATCAGGCATGCTTCCAAACAAAAACTTTGAAATGTCTTACTTTCGGGGGATGCCTTATATTTCGCACTTCAGCAAAACCTCTACTACGTCTTATTTTCAGGGGATGTCTTATATTCGGGGAAACAGGGTAGCTACAAAAGTTTTTAAACAACTGCAGTCTCACATGGCACTGATCTTGAATGTCATATTTATTCAGGATTCTTCATGGGATATAAAAATAGTTAAAACACACACATTTATTGAATAAGTTATATTTCCTACAAGATCTTTCAGGTGGCTAACAGTCCTAGTTCTAAATTTTGTTTTGGTTATTTTAAAATTGGTTGAGGTATGTGCAATTAGATATTCTAATATAGACTTTCCTGATTCTGGAGTTCAGATTTGTATTAGGATGCAGTAAATCTTGAGGGGCTTTTTTTGGGTAGTCAGGTATTTATTGTTGTTTGAGCCATTGGCTATAACAATACAAAAATACATGCAGTTAAAACAGTAACTTAGTTAAAACAATAATTTAAATTAAAACAATAATTTAGTTTTACATTAAAATATAAATTATTAGTGTTCACAATCTCTAAATTAAAATGCCCCATCAAATACGTCAGATGTTTTTGCAGCTTCTTCAGCTAGTCTAAGTTAATCTCCAGTACTTTACAACATTAGTTCAAACAGCGCTTTAAATACTTTGCTCGTAGTTTCCTAGCAGCCAGGGCAAAGAGAGCCATCTTATAAGAAACATAGGAATCAATATCCGATAATAAGAAAATCAGTTTCTCATCATCGGACAAAAAAGCTGTCCTAGGTAGTATTGGCTCCAAAAACCTTTTCCTTATTTCAGAATATAAAGGACAGGAGAGTATGTAGTGGAAGAGATCTTCAGGCTCTTGTTTTCCACAGATACAAAAGCGCTGGGAAAATGGTACTCGTGTGTATCTGCCACTAAGCACTGCTGAAGGCATTGCTTGAAATCTAATAGAAGTATAAGCTATTCTTAGATTTCTTGTTAGTGTAGTGGTCAGATATGTAGCTCTAATATGATCTCTTTTAAATAGTTTGTACCATGGAGCAGTTTTTGTCTGAACTATTAATTGTCTGTTTATTCTGGCATCTTCTCTGTACACCCAGTCTCGGAGTTCAGCATTGGATGTTGAAACTCTTAATAGATCATCTGGAATAGTGTACCGAGATCGAATTTTTTCGAAAAAGGTAGAGCGGTTTTTATTTTTTGTCATCAGGAGAGTAAAAGACTGATGACCAAAGGTTTCCTTATTATCTGAGCTGTTTTTTTTCCAGACCTTCAAGATTGCAAGATGGGCCCGTGATTCAATTGATGGTAAACCTAACTCTGCCCTCATTAGTGCAGCCGGTGTTCCGTGCAGCATCAGAATCCGTCTTAAAAAAAGGTTCTGAATGGATTCCAGTGTCTTGAGTATAAGGTCATTCCAGCCCCAAACTTCTATTCCATATAGCATATGTGAGATGACTTTACTTTCGAACAGTTTTACAGCTGGATCTACAAGACAACCACCTTTTGAGTAGTAGAATCTCATGATTGCCCCTATTATTTTTATAGCTGAGATTCTTAAAGTTCCTAAGTGTACTTTCCAATTTAAGGTCTCACTAAAGTTAATTCCGAGATATTTAAATGAGCTGCATTGCTCTATAGGAATTCCTTGTATCGTCCAGGAGTGTTTTTTCGGTTTTTTCCTAGATACCATAGCCTTTGTTTTGATATAATTGATGGAGAGTGCTTCCTCCTTGCAATATTCACCCAAACTATTGAGCAGTCTTTTTAATCCCAATCGGGTTTGAGAAATTAGGACCATGTCACCATGCATTGTACAATAGGATGGAAATTTTCTGTTGGTTAATAGAGGGGGCTATGTATTCTGGTCCTGATAACCTTTGTACTATATCGTTTATATAGAGATTAAAAAGTAGTGGAGCTAGGACACAGCCTTGCTTTACACCTCGTTTAATTGATATCTTGTTTGTAAGGGAGCCCATCATACCAACTCTAATCCTAGCCTGGGTGTCTGTATGTAATTCACGAAGAAGGAATAACAAACGTTGATCGATTTTTAATTTCTCTAGTTTTGACCAGAGTCTGTTTCTGTCAATTGAATCGAAAGCCGTGGCCAGATCAACAAAAGCCACATATAAGGCTCTAGTAGGGCTTTCTATTCCTGAAAATGCCAGATTGTAAAGGCTTTGACAGTGGTCAATGGTAGATTGTCCTCTTTTAAAACCTGCTTGATGTGGATATATTAGATGGTTGTCTATAACCCAATCTTCTAATTTTTGATATAAAAATTTGCCGTAGATTTTTGAGGCCGTATTTAGTAAGCTTACTGGTTGATAGTTCTTTGGATCGGTTTTGTCACCTTTTTTGTGGATTAGAATCACTATACTTAATTTCCAGCCTTTGGGGAAGATACCAAATTTGTTAATATGAGTAAATACCTTGGCTAACACTGGAGACCACCAACTGGAAAAAAATTTAAATAAGTCAGGTGGAATTAAATCCTCACCTGGTGATTTGCCAGATGCCAAAGATGAAATTAAGTTCTTAATTGTTTTCTCTGAGACTGGAGGCCAGTCTGGTAAAGCCGAAATTTTTACATTACATAATGGACTTATGTCTTCTGAAGAACTGAATGTTGACTGTGTTATACCAAAAATTCTGGAGTAATGTGCATACCATGTATTTCCTGATATTTGGGCTTCAAACTGATTGGCTGTTCTATTTGTTCCTAAGGAAACTAATGCCCAAAATTGGGACTCATTTTTTCCTTTAACGGCCTCATCTAATTTCTCCCAAAGTTGTTTGGCATGTTCTTCTTTCTTTCTATTAAGCAAATCCCTATATTGTATTTTGAGTTGTTTTACTTGAGTTAGCTTAGTTTCCTCTTTGCTATATCTTGCTTGCCTCATTTGTTTTAGCAGATTTTTTTTAAAGGATTTGCATTCTCGATCATACCAGGCATGATTTGAATGAATCACTGGAAATGGACCTTTGTTATTGCTTAATATAGGTTTAAGTTGGTTTGTTATCTCCTCATATTGCTCTAAAATGTCATTTCCACATTTCAGTATAGCCACGTGACAGTTTGTCAATTCATCAGTTGACAAAATTTGAGCTACCTTGTTTTGCAAATGGTCTGACCATTTCAATCTCCTCTGCCCTGAAAATAGCCCTTCAGCCATCTCTGGGACTGATGGAAGTATTACACTTGTATCACATTTGAGTACTAGCCTGAGGGGGCAGTGATCACTTAGACACGTGTCCCCTACTTCAAAGAATACCACTTTTACTAATAAAGATGGCGAGACTGCAATGTAATCAATTACGCTGGCACAACCTGTCGTTATATAAGTGAATGTGCCTCCAGATTTGTGGCTTTTTTTGGGGGGGGGGCAGGGATCTACATTATATTTACTTGAAAAAAATTACCTCTCCAGACACCTGCTTTAGATGGCTTACTTGCTTGAGACCTTGCTGTGATCATAATGGCACGCAATGCCAGCCCTGTACTGAATGTCATGCGTTCTTCTGTCATAAATCTGGAATTGTTTGTGTTACAAATCAGCCTAACCCACAATTTGTCACCAAAACTGTTTTTGATGAATTTATCAAATGTCAAAACAGGAGAAAAACTTCCATGGCACAGTTTCTTCTATGCGTTGGATATATAAACACTTATTAACGTTATAACATTCCCCCTCCTATTCCTTTTGTCTGTTGATTTCAAGAACTATGTCACTTTTCTCCCATTGGGTTTGCACGCACATACCAAGTGGTTATAAATATTTTAAATACAAAAGAGCTAAAGGGTGGCTTTTATTTTATTTTATTAAAATGTTATATGCTGCCTTTACAGCTCAAGGGGGTATAATTTATTCCACAAACATAAAATAAATCATTCATAAAACACTTGACAGAAAAAAAAACCTTGCTTGCAGCTCAAGTCCCACTAAATGCTGTCAAACATTACAGCCCTGCAGTGCCTTCTATAAACCTCGAAAGAGGATACCTCCTCACTAATTCAGAGGCTTTTTCCAAACAACCAAGAAACACAAAATTGTGTACTTCCAGTGAAAAGAAATGGATTTTAGTGCATGCTAGGCCAACTGCGCGCTGTGAGGAGAGATGACAGGATATTGACCAACAGAGTTTAGTTTTGAGTTCTCTATAGGCATTTCACAACCTGTGACTACATCTGCTCCAAACCACTGCTTATAATTTTCATGTCTTCTATACTTGTTATTGAAGGGCAGCTATTGTTGCATGTAGGTTGTGTGGCTCGCTGGCCATTTGGGTAGCAACAAGTACCCAAACGGGGGGGGGGGGGTTCTTTAAAAAAAGCAGTTCCATTTTAGTGACATCAGCCAACTATAGCCTTAAATCATTTTGAAAACAAATTTGTGGCTAATAGGTTTGAAGCAGTGTTGCATTCTTCATTAACCTTAACATTAGAAATTCCTGAAGTCTTTAGAAGATACGTTTACTTGGAAAGAGGCTGCAGGAGATTTGTGTTGTGTAAATCTTGTTTATAGATGTTGGGTAGCAGGGGCACAGAAAAATGTACTTAGGAAGGCAATGCTGGGTCCAGATCAGCCTCATAGTACAATCCTCACTAGACTTAACTCTATTCTGAGTCCATTCATTTTAGTGGGCTGAGACTGGAGTTACTTTACACAGAATTGCACAGTGTTGTATCCCCAGAACTGAAAATTATCTATGTCTGCTGGGGAGGCTGTAAGAACAATTTGGCTCTAGTTTTTCTTGAACCCGCTTTCTGCCCGGTTGGACTATATATACCACTGTCTGGTGATGTTTGATTATTCCAACAAGCAGCGGTCTACTGTATTTGATTGCCTATTAATCTCCTTTGACCCGGCGACTATCCTTTTTTGCCAGAACCTAGAGAGAGTGCTGTTTCCTGACTCAGCTAATAATATCAGCCACCAGAATTGCTTGTGTGTCATATTTTTGTGAAAAGAGTACAGGGTTTTGATGATATGGTGAAGAGCAATGTGTCTAGTGAGCCATGTACAATGACATGACACTAAATGTATCCTGTACCACTGCTTTTATCAGGTTTGTAAAGGTATTACATGAACAGCTAATAAATGTCAGTCCTGTTCAGTATGTGTTCCATCTCTTGTTGAATTTTTCCCTGCTTATCTCATTCATATTCAACGTAACTTGATAATTCTGTCCTTGGAGGATTCCCTGTTCTATAGTAGAAAGCATGCTTTTGCAGATAGAAGAGACAATTGCAGAGAGAAGAGAGCAGCTAGGTGTGTAAACGCACTTAATTGAGGTTCTATATAGTGCTATTTGCTTGCAAATTGGAAACAGTAGTGTATTTGGGAGCACTGTTAATATGCTCTAAAGTACCAAGTCGTCATTATGACTTTGACCTTCAACCGAAAGGACATTTAATGTAATGGTCTAAACCTGTATTGGAAATGACCACCTGTTCATTGACCACAAGTGACCAACCATTTCCTTGCAGGGTTAGTTTGGAAACTTCTTTTTCATAAAATGAAAGTAAGTGAGCTCTTTTCAGGCTTTTGATAAACCACAATGGCTTAATGAAGGTTATCTGGGTTGGTGGGCTAATTAGCTTGTTTTATTGGCTGTAGCTTTGGACTCCTAGTTGCAAGATTTAACTCTCACAGTTGAACTGTTGTTGTGATTAAAACCCAAAATAAACTGTCCTTCAGAGGAACGACCTCCTTTGATAGCAACGTTTTTATGAAGTCTCATTTGTGAATATAAACATGCATGCCTGCGTCAGTATGCAATTTATTGTCACTAGAGTACACTCGTGGCTGGATTGTTAAAAGAATCTAAATGGAAGACTTGACTAGCCTTGCTTGGCACATTCATGTTTGTGGCACAAAACTTCCCTATTGTCATCATGTAAATACCTGGGCAAGCTGTAATACACTATAATTGGCTTATCAGCTATATTCATTACTGCCTAGCTTTGCTAAATTTAAATCCCACTGGGTTTACAATTTGCATGGGATTTTAATTTTTCTGTGTGCCTTGAAGAAAATAAATGATGGAAAACATTTCTGTTTATTGGTTTACTTGCTCCATCTTTATGAAGTTACTTGTTTCTACTGTTTCCCTATGTACAGTGAACTAGTTTGCTAGTACAATATCAAATCCTGCCAAATATTTTATCAATAAAATTAACAGATTAGTCCAGCAGAAAGAGGAAGCGGTTGATACTGTGTTTCCCTGAAAATAAGACAGTGTCTTATATTAATTTTTTGCTCCCAAAGATGCGCTATGTCTTATTTTCAGGGGATGTCTTATTTTTCTATGTTCTGTTCATCAGGCATGCTTCCAAATAAAACCTTTGCTACGTCTTACTTTCGGGGGATGCCTTATATTTCGCACTTCAGCAAAACCTCTACTACATCTTATTTTCAGGGGATGTCTTATATTCAGGGAAACAGGGTAGGTACTTTAGAAGGCTTCGTGAAGGTGACTGTTCTATATAAAGTAGTCCATGGGTTCAGTTTCTAAATTAGAACAACTTAATTGTTTTCTCTTCCATGTGTCTCTACTTTCATCTCCAATTGGCTTAGCATCTAATTTTTATCTTTGTAAGGTGGATTTTTTAATATATGGGTGGTATGAGAGCATTAAGATAGGGCTACGGTTGAGTACAAAGTAACCAGCTCATGCTACATTTAAATCAGGCTTCTAAAAAGTATTTTAATTCTTGAAAGAAAAACATGTTAAACGAATTTGAAAAGATTAGATTGGAATTGCCTGAAATTCTATTAAGCCACACTGCATGGACGTGCTGGGAATATAAATACAATTACTGTAAATTTGTACAAACTGATTTGTTGCATTATCTTGCTAATCTAACATACGGTACTTTTTGTGTCCATATTGCAGACGGCAACTCCAAACTAACATGGCAGTCAGACTGTGTGATGTGGCTTCTCTGCTTAGAAGTGGTTCGTGGGCAGCAGAGCCTTGGACTGGGGTCTGTGGGATTTTTCTTAAATTCTGTAGGCTATTTTTAACATGTTACAGTGGTTCTGAGGCCATACCAAACACTTTAAATTGTATTTGGAATAATTTGGTACATCTTTTCTAAGTTTTGGGTAGGAATTAGGCTGTATCCCAGGTTTTGGGCAGGACATCTTTCTAAACTTCTGATACACCTAAGATTTCCTTAAATGCCACCTGCCTTCTTCTTGATTGTAACTTATCTGTTTACTTTAGTGTAACTTAAAAAATAGTATTGTATTAAAGCTGTTTTGGTATGGTCTGAATGCCGTGTAAGTTGCTTTTGAAAATAATTTATGTTGTACATTTTTTGGTTACTAATGAAATAATAGAATTTTCACTTGTTGATTTGCTTGGCTGAAAAGAGTAAATTCAGAACATATTCAAATCAAGTTTCTCATCAGGTGAACAGGTTTCTTTTATAAACACTTTAATGAGAAACTAATTTGTTAAAGTATAGGATGTTAATAATGTCTTATGCAGAAGCAAATCATTCTGTGTTAGCAGCATGATTTAGCACAACACTGTTTCACCTGTAAATTTGAATATTGATTTTAGGATTTAATTCTTGCCATGTAAATGTGAAAATAAATACAGTCCGTTCCCTCTTTAAAATCGTGCTGATTAGTCAGTCAGTCAATATGTTACAGTTAGACACTTCTAGGAAGCTTCAGTCTGAAGATATTGTTGCCGCCCGTCACTCTTTCCAGAAATGGGAATGTCTGACTAGAAATCTTTTTTAAAATCGTTCCTAGTTGGTTTCTGCATGGCCAGCTAAATCTTGTGGGAATTCAGAAGTTAATCTGTAAGCATACATTATTGAATTTTTTTTAAAAAAGATTTGCTTTACCAACAGTTATGTGACTGGGGTTTTTTTTGTTTTGTTTTGTATTTCCTGTTTTTTCTGGAACCCAGCCATTTTCTGGGTGATTCCTAATCCCCTTCTTTCCTTTTGATCAACTATAGCTATAAACGAACAGAAATGCCAGTACTGACATAGCTCTTTTTAGGTTACTAGCAGGTTAACTGTTGTCAAATTCCTGAATAATGAGTTTACTGTGAACAGAGTTTACAGAAGAAATAATTTGCCACCTTCCCCCTTTTTTCAGTCCTGAAGACTAAAGTAGGAACTGTTTTGACTGTTGTAATTCCTGCTGTTGAATCTTGCATAAGCTCTTGCATGAATGAAGCAAAGGCTTGTACATGATGCCATAGTAAGCAGGGCATCTACTAACCCTTCTGCCCTTCTACTGTACCTTCTGTCACATTCCATGGTGGGCCTAAAACCCTTGGGAGCAAGACGGCAGAAGCTCTGCTGCTCTTTTGACAATCTGGAACCTGCTTATTGAGAACCATTTTTCCATTGCCTTTCGAAGTCAGGGTCTTTCAGTGGATTTGGAGCAGAATAATTTTATTAGCACAGCATAATTGTGCATTACGCTATTGATGGGGTTAGAGTTATGTTCTGTCTTGACAGGTTTGAGAAAATGTAGGTGGTTAGGTTTGGAAATCTTATTTGAAAACTGACCAAGTACCTAATTTAAAAACAATCTTTAGGTCTCGCATAGAAGAGTTGCGAACTGCTACATTTTAGCAGTCTATCTGAAGCTGAAATAAAATCTTTTGCATTTAGGGAAGACCGAGTTTTATCCTCTGTTCAAAATGAGCAGTCCTTATTTTGTTGACAGATTTATAGACTAGCCCAATTTAAAAATAGGTGCATATCTGCTTGTATTACTCTAGAAGCACTGGAAGGAACAACAGAGATTCAAATTGTAGCATTCTAATTGGTAGTAAAGTTTTTCATGTCAGAGGAACTCCAGAGATGTAAGCAATTGCCAGTAATTCTACATTTAAGCCTTGTCAATTGCGAAGTCTTTTGGAACATAAAATTACTTGCTGGTGGAACGACCAACATATTAATCTCTCTTCCCTACTGGAAAAATAACCAAAAGCAGTACATTGTTTTTAATAATGGCTTCCTGTGAAATCTACTGTCTTATCTTTTTTCAATAATTGTGGAAGCTTCCCAGATGTGACTTTTGTACTTTCTCACTTCTGATGCTTTGCCTGGATTCAGTATATTCACAGTTAAGTTTTTAAAAGATTTACTGAAATAATGGAGCACAGGGCTAGAAAAAATGTTTTTAATTCCTTGATTTCGGCAAAAGCTTAAATAGCCCTGATATAGAGAATCTTTTAAAGTCTTATATTGCTTTAAAAATTTTGGGGGGTGAGGGGAGGAAATTAAAGCTGATGTATTGTAGAGCCATTATTTCAGCCTTGACAATTGGCCATTCTTTGCATAGTGATGAAGATTTAAATTCCTGGCTGGAATTGTTAATAGATTCTGAAATATGAATTCTGACAGTTCGATTTTCTCTGTTTTTAGCAGGTAATTGCTGCCATGGAAACACAACTGTCTAATGGACCAACTTGCAATAACACAACCAATGGTCCTACTACCATAAACAACAACTGCTCATCACCAGTTGATTCTGGAAACACCGAGGACAGCAAAACCAATTTAATAGTCAACTATCTTCCTCAGAACATGACACAAGAAGAGCTGAAAAGTCTTTTTGGGAGCATTGGGGAGATAGAATCCTGCAAACTTGTAAGAGACAAAATAACAGGTATGTAGCAGCACACCTTAGTGTGCACATGTAACACAGAAATATTACTGTTAAATCGAAGCTTGAATAGCATTACTTCCTTGCGAATGACAGAAGAGGAGTTTTAGGGAATTGGCTTGAATGATGGCTTAGCATGTCATCCTGGCTGTCATGTGTTAAATAGAAGACTTAACCAGGCTTTCAAAGAATAACCCGAAAAGCTTTCAAAAGCTTTTGGAAATAGAGATTTAATTGTAAGGCCGACATAACGCTCCACACTGTTGGTAGAGAATACTTTTACTTTCACAAAGGAATCCCAATTACCAACAGAATTTAAAAGCTGTCTTTTCTTCTTATGGCTGGAGAGGAGAATGAAAAACTGGGCCTGAAAATTTTAGCTACCCTTAGTCTTGGTTGTCACTGTCTTTCTAGTCACATTAAAGCTGTTGAGCAAAGGATGCAGGGTAGGGAAGAATTTGTATATATTCCTAATTAATCCAATCGGCTCTCTTAATACTCTGAAATAGAGTCCAGACTCTAAAAGCTACTGCTTTGATAAAAGTAATTTTTTTTCCGTAAAGAGATGCTGGTGGGTTGCAGCCATATATAGTAGACAAAAATAGATTTCTTGTGTGACTGAACAGAATTTAAGGAGAATTTATACTGTTCAGAGGCATGTGACTGATGCCTAGGATAGTATGTAAAGGACCGCATTGGTACTAAGAGGACTCTTCCAGTGTCATCTCTGTGTTTAGCTCACTTCAGAACTCTCTGCAGTATTCACCTGAACAGTGTAACATGGAAGGCAGGAGCTGAGACCTTGCTCCCAAGCTCTAAAATATACTTTCAAAAATCATGTTGCTAGTTGGGTTCTTTTTGTAGACTGCCTGTTGTGCCTAGGTCACCTTCCCTTTTATGGCATATTATTGCCCAGGTAGACAGTAAATTCAGTTAATTTTGAGTTCTGCGTGTCTTCTGATAGCTGAGCCGAAGAGAGGTAGCTCCCCCCTCCCCCCTGCTTTGTTTTTAGCTTCTGTATTTTGTATTCTTGGCAGCTTCCCAGAATAGCATCTCATCTTGTTCTGTCCTTGTTCCCATTCATCACCCTGTTCAGAAGTTGGCTGTCACATTGACACTCAAGTGTTGGCAACTCCCTGTGTTTTCTGATCTAAAAAGCATTAAGGAATCTTAAACATTGTAAACCTAGTACTTTGAAAGGGTTGCATTAATGGCTGCAAGTCAGCTTGAATAATTAGCAATTAGCAGCTTCTCTGCCTTGGAGATTTTTATGTGTGATTTAGCTTAATGTTCCTTGTGGCAAGGAATAGATAGCATGTATGGCTTGCTGACACTTTATTCTTTCTGAGTACCCCCACCCCTTCCCCCCAATCTTCTGCATAGTTCATACCGCTACTTAGATTTGGCAGTGTAAAGTCTCTCTAATTCAGTAATTTATGTAGTAAATAAACAAATTGTGGTACTTGTGAATCTTCAGGATATCCTAATCATTGCATAATAGTGACTAGGATCTGGGAGACTCAAATTCAGATCCACTCTCTGCCATGGAATGCCAGTCTCTCTGACTAATCTACTCACAGGGAGGTTGCAAAAATTTGAGAAGGGAGTGTAATATATGTAGCTCTGAGCTCCTTGGAAAAAATATGTGACAGTACAACAAATAGGAGTGTCCTGGTGCATTTTATCTTCACAGGTTTCTCCCCACCCCAAAAAATCAAAGTGGTAGATCTTTACTGGCCTCTTAAGACTTGGCCAATGGGGGGCATGCCACGGACAGCAAACATCTTGAACACATGAAGCTGCCTCATGCTGACTTAGACCTTTTGGTGCATTGAATTCAGTATTGTCTACTCAGGTAGGCAGTGGCTCCAAAGGGTCTCAGGTACAGATCTTTCACATGAGCTATTACTTGATACATTTTTTTTAAAAAAAATCTACGGATTCCAGTGACTGAGCATGGGGCCTTCTGCATGCAAAGCAGATTCTCTCCCACTGAACCACCACTCCTGAGACTTACCATGCTGTGATGTTGGATTGTGGTGGGAAGTGAGGTATGGAATGTCCCTGGTTTTTTATCTTGTCTGACCTACTGCATAGCTTTGCAGGACGCTGTCAGCCTCAGTCTGCCCCCATCGGGAAGTGGAACAGTTGGCTGTAAGGGTTATCGAGAAAGTATATGGAGTGCATTCAAAATTTTCAATGTACTGTTCAAACATTGTGTCACAGCCTACATTGTATAGTAAACTGGCATGTCAGTATTACTGGGAAGAAAAATAACCCATGCGAAAGCCACTGGTAACCTAACTGATAGCTAGGGTGGATTAAGAGTAATCTGTGAACAGTCTGTAAGTTGTAGTTCTGATTCTCATTTCTCTCTATTAGACCACACTGGATACTTGTGGAAGGGGAAAAAAGTTGAGTAGGAAGCACTCAGGTTAATATTCACCTTACTACTTTCCTTTCATTGTCTTCAGGCAAGCACTTGCTTCCTCCACTCCCTTCCTGGAAGCTAAATGACATTGTACAGGGCTCAGCTTTCATTCTGCTAGGCAACTAACTAAAGATATAAAATTTTCCGGATGAGTTGAAGCCATGGAAATTGTGAGAAAATTGAAATATGTACGATGGTTCTTCTAATCAATCCAAAACTTATTTAGTTCATTCATCCCCCATCTTTCTTCACAATGGGGATCCAAAGGAGTTTGCCTCATTCTGCTCGCCTCCATTTTGTCCTTGCAACCCTGTGAGGAAAGTTAGGCAGAGTGTGTGAGAATGGGCTAAAGTCACCCAGCAAGCTTTCACGGCAGAGTGGGGCTTCAAAGCCAGGTCTCTCAAAATCCTAATTTAACCCTCTAACCTCTACTCCACACTTAATCTCCTACTTTGCTGTTTCAGTAGCATCTGGTACATTTTAGTTGAATCCAGAATATCAGAATGGAACTTCCCTGCCTTTGCCCTAAGACTGATTTTAATGAAATGTTACTCCAAGTAGATAGAAGACTCTGAGGAATGGCATGACTGGGGCGGCCAGCAGTGGGAAAGGTGAATTGGTCGAATTGCCAGTTCAGTCTGGATCCAATTCATTTATATGTAACTTGGCATGACAGATTTTATTGTATGATATATTTATATAATTGAAAACTTTTGCAGCTTTTATTTTATGCATTGTGATATGGAAACTGACCTTTAGGCGGGAAGTTGGGATTTAAATCCTTCCCTTTTGTTCTATTTTCCCACTGAAAACATTTTGTAGCTATGGTACTTGTTTACCTTTTAGGAAAGCATATACTCAAGTTTTGCCCATTGGATCAAAGTCACTTGTGTGTTTCAGCAATAAAAACTGGGTGAAGAGATTTAAACAAGCAGTTCCCATTTGTGCTAGTATTTTATTTTAAACCAAAACCCTTAGCAGCTACGTTGTCGAATTTGTTTTAAATCTAGTAAAGGGGTCATTAAAATCACACATGCAATATGAACTTCTTTTTTGAGGACGCTTAGATGAAACCGACTTGATCCGTGCTGGAGGATGGATCGCCTGTCCAACAACCCTTCCACTGCTACGGACGCCCTCAAAGCTCTTTCTAACATGGCCTTTCCTAATAACGTACAGGGTCACCTTGCACTCTTTATTGTTCTGCTGTTAAATAACACTGCCAACAGTCTTCCTTTAGATTGGTTACGAAACCTACAGTTGAGTCTTTTCAATTTAATTCGAGCCTCTCATTGCATCAAAATGAGCAGCATCACTTCATATCAGGAAAATGAAACACATTGAAAGTGGCATAGGGCATTCCAGCAGCTGTAGAGCAATTTTGTTGTTGTGCTTCTACAATATTCTTATTCAAAATTGTGTGTCCGTGAAAATGGGTTCTGTTTTCAATCCTTGTAATTCCAATTCTGTTCTGGAAAGAGCTGGTCCTGGTGAGCCTGAGTATTATAGAGTGGGGGCGTTGTTTTTTTCAAATTGGTGACAAGTGCTTGCTTGCATATGAATTTTGCTTATGTATTTATGAATCTGTGTTGAAATGAAATCATATCTGGATTTCCACAGGCAATCATGAAATTTCTCCTGTTGTCTAGGGGGGTGGGCGGGAGTGTGCAGTTTGAAAGAGGAATGTGCAACTTAATGTCGGGCAACTTTTCAGACAACTTGTTTTTAGAAATTCTTAATGTAGGTCAGGGTCCCTAGCATAGTGCATGTAGAATATTATGTCATTGATCCCTTTCCTGGAGCTTGCCAAGGCTTCTGATTGACCACTGGGGATTTGATTGGCTGTGCAGATTTTTTAAATAATTGCTTTTACTGTGATTGCCACCACAACACAAAGATCTTCAATGTATGATTGCCGGTAAACTTGCCAGCCATTTTGTGGTAGGTTCCTGTGGCAGCCATTTTATAGCTGTGTCTACCATGCTGTGTGAGAATTCCAAAGATGCCCACAGGCTTAAAAAATTAGGAACCCCTAATGCAGCCACCTTGAGTCTTCCAGAAAAAGGCAGGTATAAATGTAATCTATATAAAAAGCTAACAGTGACTTTGTTAGTCATGCCCTAACACCAAAACAGCTGGACAAATCGCCCCCAAATTTTCAAATGACGTTCCTCCCTGTTACAGGCAGGTAATCGGACCTTCAAATTGCCGAAAGTCCATACCTGAGCCAGGTAAAACGTCTTTTTCCTGGCGCACCAGGCCATGAAGCTGGCTGTGTTTAACTGTCACCCTTAGAATGTTCGTGCAGCATGTCTGTGGCCTGAGGGGTTGGTGTGCCCTTAGAACAGTGGTGGCGAACCTTTGGCACTCCAGATGTTATGGACTACAATTCCCATTGGCCACGCTGGCAGTGGCTGATGGGAATTGTAGTCCATAACATCTGGAGTGCCAAAGGTTCGCCACCACGGCCTTAGAATGTTCGCGTAGATGGCCAGAGATGAGCATTGAAAACAGTAAATAGGTATTACTGTTAGGTAATACATGTGGAAGTGAAACACATACACACTTTGCCGTGTGAGACGTCAGGTGGGGTTCCCCCCCTCACACGCAGGTAACTTTCACTCTCTGTGCCTCACCCACTGCCCCCACACAACACACATACTCTCATACACATCCAGCTCATCCTCACACACCTCACTCTGCCCTCCCTCACATCCAACCACCACTTACCCACTTCTTCACCCATATTCGCCACAGCTCTCTTTTACTAAAAGCGAGCTGGAGTTTGCCTTTTTCTTCTAAGAAAATCCACGGGGTGGGGGCGAACCAACACTACTGGCTCTGCTTCTTTTGCACGTGGCCCTTTAAGAACCCAGGGAGCTGGCCTCGATCTGAGTGCCTCACCACCCTCCCTCTGCTGCCTGACTGGGATAGCCTGCTTGCCCCATTTCTGCCTTACCCAAGCCAGGACTGTGCGTGTCAACCAGCCTCATGGACAGCGGGATTCGCACTCTGGACAGTTCCGTTGTGGAATGGAAAGGGTTACCTTATACTAAAAAAACCAAGACACCACCATATAACAATGTGAATTGAAAAGGGAAAGAGGGATTCCATTTGACCACCCCAAAAGGCTATGCTGGGAATCATTGGACCTGCATGGACATCTGTGTGGGTTGCGGACTGTGATGAGAAGGACAATTGGCACAGCAACGCGTGGCCAGGCCCCGCTAGTGTAATATAAAAAATAAATAAATAAAATTCTAAAATTTCCCAGAAAGTTAAAATATAAGAGAAATGAAGGGTGTTTATTAAAAAAAAAAAGACCAGGATTTGCTGAGCTTTATCTATAGCTGTGAAAATTGATTAACAACCCAAACTTGGCAGGAAAAACTAGTTTCTGAGAGACGCTCTGATATTCAGGGAAGTAATAACAATTTAAACTAGGCCTTTTTAGAGTTTAAGGTTCAGTAGTAAGAGAAAGTTGCAGCCAAAAGACAGACATTCTCTTTAGTGCAGAACTGATAGCTTGCCAGGATTTTGAATAGATGTTTTGAACCGTAGTGGTAATCTGAGTTTTTACATCTTTTGTTTAATGTTCAGACCTGACTGGGTAAATAGAGACACATAATTCTTAATATGAGACCTGTGTGCTTAAATAAATAAGGAAATGACAGTTGCTGAATGTGTTACCATGACATTTTGAATTCCTTATTTACAATATTATGTTTAAAATGTTAGAAATATGAACAGGAACAACTTATGTAACACTTTGATAAGTCACAATTTTCAGAAAAAACAGACCCCTGGACTTTTGCAGAAAACTTCTGAAAATCTTGTGTTTCTGGCTGAATCTGGCCAGTCTGAATCTGGTATCTATTTTTACCCATAATATCTGTAAACATCTGAGATTTCTGTAGGCCCTCAGTTATTTTTATAACTTTGATGTGACCAGGTACCCACTAGAGTGGTCACAATCTGGCCTAGGTCTTGCAGTCTCTAATATATGTAACTATCTTCTTAGAAGGGCACATGTATATATTAGTAATTTGGTAGCTTGGGACCCATCTGTGGCTCTTTGACATGCTATCTGAGAACTGTTAACTTAGGTCGAATCCCCACTACCGTCTTAGCCAGGTTTCAGAACACAAACTAACCAGGTTTGAGGGACGACCTCCCCGGTCGAATCCCCACTACCGTCTTAGCCAGGTTTCAGAACTCAAACGACCTCAAACCTGGTTAGTTTGTGTTCTGAAAGCTGGCTAAGACGGTAGTGGGGATTCGACCGGGGAGGTCGTCCCTCAAACCTGGTTAGTTTGTGTTCTGAAACCTGGCTAAGACGGTAGTGGGGATTCGACCTTAGTGTGGTAACTGTGAAACTGATGTACTGTGTTCCATTTTGAACAAGAGTTTGGATTTAAACATTGCCTTTTTATTCTGTAAAGAGTCTCAAAGCAGCTTACAAACTCCTTCCCTACCTCTCCTTACAACCGACGCCTTATAAGGTAGGTGAGATTGAGAGAATTCTGTAAAAACTGTGACTATCCCAGTGTCACCCAGCAGGCATCATGTATAGGAGCTGGGATACAAATCCAGTTCCCGGATAAGAGTCTGCCACTTATGTGGCAGAGTGGGGAATCAAATGTGGTTCTCCAGACTACAGTCCACCCCTCATAACCACTATACCATGCTGTCACTCAGTGTATACAAACATTGTGTTCATTGTATACAAAAATTTAGAAAAATAAGAAATACTTTTTGCTGATTTTCTTTCATGCTTCTTGATTAGGTTGGGCTTCCAAATTCCTGGCTCTTAAGACAGTCAATAATATGGCAGGGAAGGCTTTCATACTAAAGAGTGTCCCTTTTATAATTAAGCTCCATAGTTATTCTATAAGAGAAGCTGTATATAATTTTGGCTGGTAATAAATCATCAAAATGTTGAATGAAAAGATCAAGTGCTTGTGGACAGTGTCTTCAAGATGTTGCTGTTGTGTGTGTTACATACTGTGCTATCTGTATTTAGACTGGGATGAGTTTAAATGGTGGGGAGATTTAGAAGAAATGGAACACTTCTGCTAGGTCCAAGCTTTTTAGCTCATCCTTCACTTAAACATTTTCTCAGCCTAAACAGCACATGATTGATGGCAAATCACATTAATATTCATCAAGGATCAAAATACCCACCTTCAATCAAGAAAATGTTGACAGGTCTTCAAGAAGTAATTGGTTCACTTTTAAAAACAACTATATGAGCTGGAAGAAAAGTAGAAAAGTTTTTCTAATTGCTCTGAAACTTTTTGTTTTCGTAACTGAAGCCTGGAACGTTTAGAGAATGATTTTATCATCACCTATATACTACTAATCAAGTCAGCCAGATCCAGTGACTGGAGTTGTGAACGAGCAAGACAGATCTTTCTACAAATCTGGATAATGCCTCAGGTTTGCAGAAAGATCTCAAATTTAAACAAAATAACAACAAAAATATGGGCAATTTAAAAAAACTCTAAATGATAAACATGTCTGTTTTTTTTTTAAGTGACAGATGCCCTGTGTGGCTGTTGGCCAGGCAATCACAGCATTCCAGGCTGGGTTTCTGTGAGTGAAGAGGCAGAGGGGAGGGGGCAGAGCCATTCGAGACCAATTTTGGCCTTTGAGGGAGAAATCATTGTGAGCAGATCTGATTAGTGTTGCCAACTGCAGGTTGGAAAATTCCTGGAGATTTTGCAGCAGAGTCTGGAGGGGGGAGGGGCCTCAGCTGGATGTATACCAAAGAGCCTACCCTTTGAAGCAGCCATTTTCTGCCGGGAGTCATATCTGTGTCATTGGGAGTTCAGTTGTTGTTCTGGTGAATCTCCAGAGGTTTGCAACCCTAGGCCTGACACCAACCCTTGAGTGACTTGATATCACCTGACTTACATGACTCAGCTAGGCCCGGCTGCTTACCATTGTTCAGCCGCAGCCACCCTTTGAAAGGCTGTGCAGTGTAGAGGCTAGAGTTTCAGAATAAGGTCTTGAGGACCCAGGTTCAAATCCCTAACTTGCTGTGGAAGCTCACTGCGAAGTCATAAACCAGTCCCATACTTTCAACCTGACTTAACTCACAGGGTTGTTGTGCAGATGAAAGGGAGAATATTGCAAACTGCTTCGGTCCCTATTGTGAAGAAAAGTGTGGTATAAATGAAGTAATTCTGGTGACTGGAGCTTTGAATGAACAAGGCAGATCTTCCTACAAATCTGAAAAATGCTCCGAGTTTGCTCGAAAGTCTGAAACCTTACAAAAATATACGTGGGGTTAAAAACCCCAAAACGATAAAAGGAATCCCTTTTTAATGTTAAAAACAGAAGTTCTCAGAGGTAAATATTAGAATTGTGCGTGACTATTCTGCCATGGAAGGGAGGGAGGGGTGGCATGCAAGGGAGGGGAAGGAGCCAGACATCTAGTGGAGGAAGGGGGAGAAGACTGAGGGGTGGCATGCAAGGGAGGGAAGTGGAGGGGAGGGGTGATTTTGGGCCAGTCACATACTTTCAACCTAACCTACCTTACAGGGCTGTTCAGGTAAAAGGCAAGAGAGAAATGATATAAACTACTTGGTCCCCACTGGACAAACATGGGGTATAATTTAATAAATAATGTAGCTGAATATAGGAGATTGATAAAAGTCAGGTTGGTGAATGGCTGAGAAGGAGAGAATGGGTCAAGGAAAGGTGAGAAAATATGGGGGTTGCCAGGGGAAAGGAAAGGGGGGAAATTGTCAGGGGGAAATGATGTTCTCCTGTCCCATAAGCCTTGAGGGTTCCCTATGATGCAAATAGGCCTGGCCCGTCAGCCAGCATCACAGAACCTGGCTGTAGTTGTCTTGTGGGGAGGCTGCTGTGGGGAGAAGGGAAGTTGAAGGGCAGATAAATGTAAGTTGGCTGTTTGGTGGAAAGGAGAGAAGGACACAAGTAAAAGGAAGAGCTTGTTGAAGATTTCAGGGAAGGCAAAGAGGTAATAGTGGGAATGGGAAATGAGATGACCCTTGCAAGTTCTCGAAGGTTCCTGCTTGTTTCTCAAATGTTCTGAAATGCTGTAAGGTAGGCCCTTTTGACAATTAGAATGGTGTCTTATGATCATCAAAGACTGGTCTGCCCACATGAAGAGTGTGTAAGGGGGGCAGGTGAGATTTGAAATGCAAAAAAATATGCAAAGGCTGAAAATGAATCAGTCATGCCCTTCACTTCCAATTCTTAGATGCTTTTCTTCCTGCTTAACTTCTCATATTGGGGTGGGGGAATGTCATTTGGAGGTGTGCTGTGGTTGGGTACAGTTGTGGGGGAAGCTAGTATGGACAACCATCACATGCAAAATATATATGACATAAATGTGAGTTACATGTTCATTTTTTTAAAGTACTGTCTGTGTAAGGTTTTTTTAACTTTTGAAAATTCTCAGATATTTTCCAGTATTTTATGAAAACATTTTAAGGAAGTTGACTTAAATCTGTTTCAGGGATAGCTTCATGGCTCAGTAAAATTCAGCATTTTAACTGGAAGCATTTCCTGTAAATGCATACTGTTAGATTTTTGGTTGTGTATGATATTTTTGTATCTTGTATCTTTGTATCTTGAGGCAGAAAGGTGTTTCTTAAGCTGCGTCCACAGATCCATCTAGGCTAACTGCAGTTCAAAATCTTGTCTTGTCACTGTAGTTGTTTTCTGGAATAGGTTTTTTTTATTGGCATAAAGTTGAAAATCCATTGTAAAGGCCCATTGTAATCCACAATTTCTCCCTCCTACCTCTCCTATACTCCCTAACTCTGCCTGAGTACTGGAGATAGGAGAAGCGAAAGAAAGGGAAGAGGAAGAAAGGGACAGCAGGGAACAAAGTGTAGATTTTTAGAGAAAATAGAGGAAAGTTAGAGGAGGACTCAAATCCTGTGCCTGCTGCAGCTGTCCCTGACTGAGGCAGGAATAGAACTGAGGAAGGGCGACTCCCACTATAGGAGACTGGAAGTAGAAAGAACATGTTCCTCCCTTTTTAAAGGAAGGGTTGGAAATCACGCAAGCAAGCAAGAAGTCTTCCCTCAGACGGAGAACGTTACATTCTCCCATAAACTGGTTATCTTTCGTTTAAAGGTAAACTTCTCATATATTTTTTTGAAGTTTATATCCCACATTTCTTCAAAGACTCAAGGCAGCTAACAAAATTCACCAGGCACAACATTATAATAAAATCAGTTAAGCCAAAATGATATAGTAAAATGCCCATTCACCCTTCCCAAGACTATTCCAACCAACATGGCCCTTTTCGATGTGTGACTTTATGTTAAACCTAGAAGCAAACAGGCTACCAGTGGCAACATTTAAGAACAGATGTTTGAAGTGGCTGGCCCCAGACAACAAGTTCTTTAATGGGATTCCTTCTTGTATGATATGAAAGAGATTGCAGGTAAATAGTGTAGGAAAGTGAGAGGAAATTAAAAACAAAACAAAACCATTGTCTGCTGTGAAAAGGGCTAACTGTATACACCACCAGAGGGAGCTCAGTACTGGTGTAATGAACAGGGGCATAGAATTATAATACTGTAAATGTAAAGTATATATTTACAAATAGGTTTGAACAAAAATGCTATCACTCTTATTATTTTTTCAGATTTTGTCTGTCTTGTGCTCCTTAATTCTATATTGAGGATTTTCAGATTCTATATTTTCAGATTCTAGATTCTATATTGAGGATTTTCAGATTCAGGGCATGTACTTGACCACAGATTTCAGCTCATCTGCCTCTTTTCCCTTTGTTTGGCTTGCAGATATGTGTATTGACAAGTCACAGCAAAAAAAAAAATTCTGGATGGGATTGTATGACTGTGCCAAGACTACATTTAAGTAGTTAACTGATTCATGTACAGAACCTGAGTATTAGTAAAAACCCAACATACAAAAAGAGTCTGGGTACAAGCATACATGTGAAAGCCAGCATGGTATAGTGGTTACGAGTGATGGGCTCTGATCTAGAAAACAGGGTTTGATCTCCTGCTCCTCCCCATGAATAGTGGACTCTTATCTGCAGAACTGGATTTGTTTCCCCTCTCCTCCACATGAAGCCTGCTGGGTGACCTTGGACTAGTCATAATTTTCTCAGAACTCTCTCAGCCCCACCTACTTCACAAGGTGTCTGTTATGGGGAGATGAAGTTAAGGAGTTTGCTAGCTGCTTTGAGACTCCTTACAGGAGAGAAAGGCAGGGTATAAATCCAAACTCTTCTTCTTCAGTCAGGATGCACAAATCACTGCAAAAAAGCTGTGGGCACATTGAGAATGTAAAGAATATTTGGGTGAACTGAAGATTACAGTAGCACATTATCCACATGCAGTAGTCCCTATTATTCAGAAATTATAAAGTCAGTTTTAATTTCCAGGGTATTATAAAGGAAGCCAGGTAACCTGGAACTTCAAAATCTGTGGAGAAATGTGAATATTCTTGAAGCGTTCCTCACTATAGCAAACTTTCCTCTTAAATCTTCTAAGTTGATAACAACCACTGGAACAATGATAAGACTTGGAGTTATATACAAAAATTCTGCTGATCTCCCTAAGAATTTCATCCAAGCATCACCATCATTTGGGCTTAGAAAAAAGTCTGGGGGAGACATGGTAGAAGTGTATAAAGCTATCTCTGGGTGAAAAAAATGGAAAAAAGGAAGCCTGTTGTCCCTTTCCTATAATACTAGAGCTTGGCAGCATCCAACAAAATTGATGGGCAAGGAGGTACAGGAAATACTACTGTATTCAATACGTTTTTAGTGAAAGATCATTGGTTTATCAGGAGTATGGGGCACTGCCCCGAGCATAGCAAAATGGAGCTTCTGGACTATAGCAGTGGAAGATAGAGGGGACTCTTCTACAGGATGTGCAGAAGTGGTTGGCCCAGTGAGGTCTCGTGGATCTTCAGCTTCACAATGAAGTGTGATGGTAATCTGGTGCCTATGCCAAGCCTGTCACTTCAATGGAAGTTTGCAGCAAAATATTCAAATAGGGACTTTTAGCCTTCATGGTTGCTCTTGAGGTGCTCTTTTCCTTCCAAAGAAAGATGCGGGGGGGGGGGGGGGGGGGGAGCATCATTGAAGTTTGGAATACTTTTCTTTTTCTCCCCAGTAAATTATGAATGGTGTATTCTGACACAGCACAATGCACATTAAAATCTACATTAAAAAAAGAAATTTGATTTTATTCAATGAAGAGGGTAGCTGTGTTGGTTTGCAACAGCTAGATTCGTATCTGATGAAGGGAGCTTTCAGAAGCTTATCTAAGAATCATAGAGTTGGAAGAGACCACAAGGGCGATTGAGTCCAACCCCCTGCCATGCAGGAATACACAGTCAAAGCACCCTTGACAGATGGCCATTCAGCCTCAATTTAAAAACCTCCAAAAAAACAGACTGCACCATCTTCCAAGGCAGTGTATTCCTCTGTTGAACAGCCCTTAACACCAGAAAGTTATTTTTAATGTTTAGTTGAAACCTCTCTTCCTGCACCTTGAACCCATTACTCCTTGTCCTAGTTTCTGGAGCAGCAGAAAACTAGCTTGTTCCATCTTAGAACATAAGAACATAAGAACTAGCCTGCTGGATCAGACAAGAGTCCATCTAGTCCAGCATTCTGCTACTCGCAGTGGCCCACCAGGTGCCTTTGGGAGCTCACATGCAGGATGTGAAAGCAATGGCCTTCTGCTGCTGCTGCTGCTCCTGAGCACCTGGTCTGCTAAGGCATTTGCAATCTGAGATCAAGGAGGATCAAGATTGGTAGCCAAGTAGATTGACTTCTCCTCCATAAATCTGTCCAAGCCTCCTTTTTTAAAGCTATCCCAGCGGGTTAGGTGGCCATCACCACCTCCTGTGGCAGCATATTCCAAACACCAATCACACGTTGGCATTGAAGAAGTGTTTCCTTTTATTAGTCCTAATTCTTCCCCCCAGCAATTTCAATGAATGCCCCCTGGTTCTAGTATTGTGAGAAAGAGAGAAAAATTTCTCTCTGCCAACATTTTCTACCCCATGCATAATTTTATAGACTTCAATCATATCCCCCCTCAGACGTCTCCTCTCCAAACTAAAGAGTCCCAAACGCTGCAGCCTCTCCTCATAAGGAAAGGTGCTCCAACTCCTTCAATCATCCTCGTTGCCCTTCTCTGCACTTTTTCTATCTCTTCGGAGTATCCTTTTTGAGATGTGTATGCCACCAGAACTGAGCACCACAGTACTCCAAGTCGCGGTCGCAGACCACTGCTTTATTACTAAGGGCATGATGACAATCCTTGCAGTTTTATTATCCAACTCCTTTCCTAATTATCCCCAGCATAGAGTTTGCCTTTTTTCACAGCTGCCATGCATTGAGTTGACATTCCCATGGAACTATCAACCTAAGACGCTTCAAATCCCTTTCCTGGTCTGTGACTGATAGCACTGGACCCCTGTAGCGTGTATGTGAAGTTTGGATTTTTTTTTTGCCCCTAAGTGTGCATCACTCTTTACATTTTGCTAAGCTATTGAACTGCATTTTGCCATTTCTTAGCCCACTCACCTAATCTCCTATCCAAGGTCCGGCTTTGGAGCTCTTTCGCCATAATCCTTTTGTGGTCCCTCACCACCCTACATAATTCTGGTATCATCTGGCAAACTTCTGGCCACCATGCTACCCCACCCCTACTTCCAGGTCATTTATGAATAGGTTAAAGAGCACTGGTCCTAATAACTTACCGGATCCTTGGGGACACCCACTCCCCTACATCTCTCCATTGTGAGAACTTCCCATTTAGCTACCCACTCCTTTGTTTCCTGTTCCTCAACCAGTTTTTAATCCATATAGGAGAGGGGACTTCCCCTCTTATTCCCTTCTTATTGCTGAGGCTTTTCTCCAGCAGTCTCTGATGAGGAATCTCTTGTCAAAAGCCTTTTGAAATCTGTTAAGTAGATGAAGTGTCCACTTGGTTCCCCTTTCCTTATCCACATAAGTTCTGTTTACACCTTTCTCAAAGAACTCCTTAGTAAGTTTGTAAGACAGGAACTTTGCCTCTACAAAAAAAAAAAAAGCCATGCTTGACTCTTTCTCAGCAGGTCTTGCTTTTCTACATGTTTAATAATTTTTATCTTTTAATGATAGATTCTACTAATTTACTATGGAACAGATGCTTCAAACTGACTGGCTCTGTAATTTCCTGGGTCCCCTAGACCTCTTTCTTAAAGATTGGTGTGACATTGGCCATTCTGTCCCAGTCTTCAGGGATGGAGCCTGATTTCAGGGATAAGTTGCATATTAATGTGAGAACATCAGCAATTTCATGCTTGAGCTCTTTAAGAACTCTTGGATGAATGCAATCTGGGCCAGGGGATTTGGTAGCATTTAGTTTATCAATGGCTGCCAGAACTTCTTCCTTGTCTACCACTATCTTCCCTAGTTCCTCGGATTCACCTCCTAAGAAGCTTGGTTCAGGTGCAGGAATGTTCCTCACCTGCTCTTGGGTGAAGACAGATGCAAAGAATTCATTCAGCTTCTCTGCAATCACCCTGTCATCTTTTAGCACACCTTTTGTTCCTTCATCATCTAACGGGCCTACCGCTTCCCTAGCTGGCTTCCTACTTTTGATGTACTTGAAGAACTGTTTGTTGCTGGTCTTGATGTTCGCAGCCATGCGTTCCTCATAATCCTTTTTTGCCTCCCTTACAGCTAACTTGCTTCTCTTTTGCCACCATTTGTGTTCTCTCTGGTATTCTTCATCAGTTAAGTTGGACTTCCATTTTCTAAAAGACATCTTTTTTTTCCTAATAATTTCCTCAACCTTCCTTGTTAACCATGGTGGCTTTCTTTTGGACTGGGCGCTGCCTTTCCTAACCTGCGGAACACATTCCAGCTGAGCTTTTAAGACTGTGTTTTTAAATAACCTCCAAGCACCTTCAAGATGTCAACAACTTCAAGATGACATTCCCTTCAAATATTTAAAAATGGCTATTATGTCCCCTTTAACCTTTTATTCTTCAGACTAAACATGCCTTGCACTCTAAGCTGCTCTTCATAGGGCATGGAATCCAGACTGTACCATTTTGGTCACCCTCTTCTGGACCTGTTCCAGCTTATCAGTATCCAATATCTTTTTGGTTTCTAAGGTTCTGTTGTACTCAAATCTGTCTTTATTCACTGAATAATTGTAGAATTCACTGCTAATGGTTGTAGTGATGTGATGGCTAGCATAGATGGCTTTAATAGGGAGGGAGGTTCTTGAAGGATAGGTCCATCAGTGGATACTGACTATAGTGAGTAAAGTGAACCTTCTTTTTCAGAGGCAGCAAACTTTGGAAAATGCAGTGCTAGGAGGAAGTCTCAGGTAAAGACCATGGTCTCTGTACCCCGTTTGTTGACCTTCCAAAGCAACTAGGTTGCTGCTGTGTAGAACAGGATGCTGGAGTGGATGAGCCACCAGTCTAATCCAGCAGGGGTCTTATGTGCATATGAACTTTCCCCCTGTTTTTCACTGAAAAACATTCTGGTTTTCAGTTATTTTCTCTCTTAGAGAATACAATATGTAACTTTATTATGACTGTATGGTGATTTTCCTGACTGTAGACCACTTCACAGAATATACTTTTCAAAGTAGGTAGACACTTTTTAACAGTGATCATTTCTTGTGATAGAAAACATGTTGTAGGTACATAATCTACTGTTGTAGCTTTATGGCAATCCTATGAATTAACGACCTCTAAAACTTTATATTGTTAATAGCCTTGCTCTGATCTTGCAAAAATCTACTACTGAGAGAGAAATTCTGAGCACCTAGAGAACTTCTGTTCCTGGAAATGCTGTATTGGTTTGATAACTCTTTTTCAGTTGAATCCCTCTGAAGTGATTTTGTCGGTGATCTCTGAACTTTCTGCTTTTTAACTATAATACTAAACTGTTAACTGTAATTACTAATAGAGTAGTAAGTTTGTACTATCTTCCTGTTAGAAGCAACATTTCTCCATTGAGCTCCAAAGACATCTGGGTTACGCTCATCTACCAATCAGGGAGGCAGGAACTTCTTGATTGATTTCCTCAGCTTCCCCTCTGTTTTTGGGCCCATCCCTCTGCGTGCCAGTTCTCTTCCTGCCTCCAGGGATTGCAGACCTATAGCTAGCTAGCTGCCACTATACTTATTCTTCTTTTCAAATTCTAATTTCTTCTAATCCTTTTCTTGTCTGGACCCCCCCACCCCCTTCTGTGATTTTCTATGCCTTTGTGAGGGAGAGGTGGACTGGCTGCCGCCAGAGCAATGAACAGGATAAAAAAATGGCTAAAATGTTCTGCTCTGCATTCTCTCTTGCAAGCAAGCAGCGGGCTGATAGAGGGCGAGAGGATGCCTCGAAGAAAGGAGGTCCTTCTCTCTGAGGAAGAAAGTGAAGCCACTGACTCTCCTCAGCCAGAAAGGATGGGCACCAGCTCTGAATGCAATGTCCGACCCTCTCCACAGCTGGGGAACGCTGCCACCAGGCGAGCCCAGGGAACAACGATTTTGGTGAGAAAAAGAAGAATGCGTAGGCAATGCAGGCAGGCACGGTTTGAGCCAACCCACACAAAGTATCTTGGAGCCTCTCCTCAAAGCCTAGAATGCCTGGAAATGGCTCCTAAGATCTCTGCCACCTCAGAACTCCTAGAAGAGTCGGGTAACACCCCAGAAAGGGGAATAATTTCTGAGAATTTATCAAAGGGGCTTTTCAACAGGAAAGGGCTGCTATGAGGGAAGAAATGTTAGCACTTTTTAGAGTCCATTTTTGACCTGACTCCCCCAATCCCCCCACAGAGCGCCATTGTACCCTTCTCCACTCCCCCCCCAAGGGAGATTAAAAGGGGTCCCTTGGCCTGGAAAACTTAAGGTGGCCCTTAAAAGACCCAGGCATAGTCCAGACTGTAATTCTGGTGCCTCCTCTGACTCAGATATACCAGAGAGGGAAGAGGGGGAATTCTTTTCTGACCAGGAGGTTGTTGAGGAGATCCAGGTGCTTGAACAGTCCTCCTGTTTATGTAATGCAGAAGATTACCAGTATCTGTTGTGAAAATCTGCAGCTGCCCTCCACTTAAGCGAGGCTCATGAAGGGGAAGAACCAGTAAAATGTAATGCAAAATCCAAACACAAAGGGGATGCATAATTCTTTTCTACTAATACTGAAGCAAAAAAGGAAGTTAGAAGTCATCTCCCACCTCCTAGAGATAGAGGCAGTAGAGCCCGTCCCATCCCCTCAAAGAGAAAAATGGGTGTACTCAGTCCTATTCACCGTCCCCTAAAGAAATGGAGAGTGGCGAGCCATACTGGACTTAAAATATGTAAACCAGTTCATAATACTGAGACATTTCAGGATGGAAACCATGCAATCCATTGTGGACTCCCTGTAACCCAACGAATTCATGACATCAGTAGACCTGTCAGAAGTCTACCTTTGTGTCTCAATTTTTGAAGGATGCTACAGATTCCTCCAGTTTGGCGTAGGAAAAGATCATTTTCAATTCAAAGCCCTAACCATTGGTCTATGCTCTGTTCCCAGAGTGTTCTCCAAGTTCTCATCAACCTCATTGTAATACTCAGGGAGAGAGGAATCTGGCTACATCCCTACCTGGACGATATTCTCATATGTTCAGATTCACAGTTCAGATTCAAGCCCTACGCGTCAGTCAGCAGACCATACAGATCCTACAACAGCACAGATTTCTCATCAACCTCAGGAGGAGTTCCCTTGCTCCGACACAACACCTAGAGCACCTCGGCTTCCTAATAGATATATGAGGTCCTGCAAGATACTGGTTCCTATCGAGAAGCAGAGGAGCTAAAGATCTAGATCCAGCAAGTGCTGTCCAGAATCAGATGCTCACTACATTGCCTATCCAGCCTGATGGGTCTTCTCATAGCGTACTCAGTGGCCATACAGTGGGGTTGATTCCAATCCAGACCACTCCAGAAGTTTCTTCAGCCCTTCCAGAGCCAAATTTCCAACAGATCTCTGATGCAGTTATTGGTCCCAAGACAGGTCAAGACCAGCCTCCTGTGGTGGACCAGAAACAGCAATCTAAAACAGGAAAAATCTTTCTGGATTGGCTCTACCAAACAGATTTTTTTGAACACAAGTCCAACCAGTTGGGGAGTGATGTTGGAAAACATTCCTATTCAGGGAACTTGGTCCCAGGCAGAGTCCAAACTACACATAAACATTCTGGAATTGAGAGCAATCTGTCTGGCCTTATTCCAGTTTCAACATCTCCTGCAGGGATCTCATGTTCTGATAAGAACAGATAACAGCCGCCTAGACTTACCTGAACAGACAGGGAGGCTTCAGATCTGCGGCCCTACAGAGAGAAGCTGTAATTATTTTCAACTGGGCAGAGACCCACGTACTTTATCTCTGAGCAAAGCACATTCAAGGGATCAGGAACACCCAGGCAGATTGACTAAGTCAGCAGATTATCCACCCCAGAGAATGGAGTCTCAAAAGGGAGGTATTCCTCTTGATATCTCAGTCCTTGGGAACACTGTTATTAGACCTATTTGCTTCCAATCACAACAAACAGACTCTCAGATTCATCTCTCATTTCCATCACCAGCAAGGGATACCTTATCCTCGGCTGACCTCCTGGAATAAGCTCTATACCTTTCCACTTTTTCCCCTAATACCCAGACTTCTGAGGAAGATCAGAGAAGAAGGAGCGGAGGTCATATTAGTGGCATCTTGGTGGCCCCAGAGACCATGGTTTACCAACATTATTCAACTGTTGGTTCACATACCATTCCCCCTTCTGAAGCACAGGGATCTACTCCATCAGGGTCCAATCCTACATCCAGATCCAGAGTGGTTGAAAGCTGAGATGAGTGCTCATTGAAGGAAGGGTGCTTTCAATATAGAGGCGGCCCTAAAGCTGTACAAAGTGAAATCTTTGACACAGATGTCATATGGCTCAACCTTTAGTGTGGAACATGATAATCGGATTTTAGAAAGAATCCAATCTAAATTTTTAAGAACTATTTTTCAGGCATCCTCATACATCTCAAATGGTGCCATTAGACTGGATGCTGGCCTCATGTCAATTGAGGCCAGTATATGGTAAGCAAGTTTTTTGTACTGGCTCAAGATATTTGACACTTCAAAAGGTCTAGTACATCGTAGCAGTAAAGATACATATAAATCTATTTGGGGTCAAAAAGTAGAATTAAAGCTGAGGACATCTATAGAAATATTGACAAAAACTGAATATAATAAAATTTGTCTGTTAAATCAAACAAAGAATTGAAGATGTAGAAAGGTGTAATGATATAGTCTAAAAAGCCCCTTTTTTGATACAAGTAATTTTAAAGAAACTAAAATGACATCATATATTAATTTTCTAAACAACCCTCAGTACAGGAAAAGCTTTAAGTTGATAAGACATAAAACTTTACCAACGCTAGTATTAAATGGTAAATATCTTTAAAAAGCCACTGAGGATTGTAAATGCTTGTGCAATAACGGTTCATTAGAAACTATTGAACGCCTTATTTTTGATTGTAAGTTGTTAGATACTGAAAGGCATAATTTTATTAATCCAATATTGATGAAATATCCTGGAAGAGAAAGGAAAACTCTCATCTCAATTTTGGTTAATGGAACAGACAAAGAAATAATGGCAAATGTAGCCAAGTTTGCTTGGAGGTACTGTAAAAGGAAAAAAAATATTAAAAGGCCTAAATTTTTATAGATTCTGTTTAATTGGTATTTTAATGCTATTGATTTAACTTGTAACTTGCTATTTGTGAATTTTAGACTAATAGAGAACTATTTTTCTAGTACTGATTTCAACAATATTTGTATTTTAACATCAAACAGTGTGCTATGTATTTCTACATGCTGGTTTCTGACTGTAAGTCAAAATAAATAGTTGTTATCCTCCAACTGGCCTCCCGGAATGCTCTATACCTTTCCACCTTTTCCCCTAATACCCAGACTTCTGAGGAAGATCAGAGAAGAAAGAGCAGAGGTCATATTAGTGACACCTTGGTGGCCCCAGGGACCATGGTTTACCAACATTCCTCAACTGTCGGTTCGCAAGCCATTCCATTTTCTGAAGCACAGGGATCTACTCCATCACGGTCCAATCCTACATCCAGATCCAGAACAGGCAATCGCCTTTGTCATCCCATCCTTTGAGGAATACAGCCCTACTATCCACCCACACATTACTAGATTCCTCAGGGTCACATCTCTCAGGTAGAAACCAGTGCATCACCACTTTCCCACTTGAAGACTGCACACGGTCCTGCATGCATTAACTGTGTCTCCCTTCGAGCTTATTATGGACATTTCTTTAAAACACCTGAGGATGAAGGTCATCTTCCTCATAGCTATCACATCAGCAAGGAGAGTGTCACAGCTGGCCGCACTGTCAGCTAAACCATCTTTGTGCATTTTTCACAAGGATAAAGTGGTGCTTTGCATTGACCCTACTTCATCCTGAAGGTCAACTCAAAATTCCACAGGCAACAGGAGATTTTCCTTCCCACCTTTATTTATTTATTTTATTTATTGTTAAATTTATATACCGCCCATCCCAAGGAGGTCTACTGGCATAAGCTGGATGTCAGGAGGACTTTAAAGGCCTTCCTGATTAGAACACAGGGTTTTAGACGATCAGAGGCTCTCTTCATCTCCATTTCCAACCATAGTAGGGGACGAAAACTATCTGCTCAGACCATCAGTAAATGTCTGACAGAATGCATAAAGGAGGCCTATGAAATACAGAAATTACCAATACCAGTCAGCATTACAGTGCATTCTGTTCGCAATGCCTCTACTAATGCCGTGTTCAATAACAATGTACCAGTGGATGAGATTTGCCGGGCGGCTGCTTGGTCATCCTTATCTACTTTTGTCAAACATTATAGGTTGAACATATTCAGTGCAACAGGTGCAAACAGAGCGTTGCAGCATATCATGGGAGAGGAGTTTGACCCCACCCTGTAAAGTTAGCTGTAACACTGCTAGGGGAGGTCACCCAGATATCCTTGGAATTCAATGGAGAAATAACATTGGTCTTACCCACGAAGGAAGAAATTATCCAGGAAGAGTAATTCTTCATTGAGCGGGAGAGGACATCTGCCCTCCCAGTTTAATAGTCCATCCTCTCCCTGAAACAAGACAACTGTGAATATGTACATATGTTCATTCTGCTATGTGTTGTTATTTAGCTTCCCTCTCCACCAGTTATTTGTGTTGTGGACAAGTTTGCCTCATGTATTGGTTTTTTTCTCTATGTGAGATCTGTTTAACCAGTTCTTTCTATGCTCCTAGTTCTGCCTCGTCTTGTTAAGGGAGCTAGTTGTTTTTCCAGTTACCATAAATTGGCTGGCACTGCTGATCGGAGTTACTGGAACTGGTGCACAGAGGGGCGGTCCCCAACACAGAGGAGAAGCTGAGGAAATCAGTGAAGGAGTTCTTGGCTCCCTGCCTGGTAGATGAGCATAACCCATGTCCTCTTCCACTCAATGGAGAATTACCCTTCAACTCCTTCACACAAAAGTTGCGTCAGTAGCTTTAAAGGAAAGAATAAGGGATTGCAGCCACACTTGAGGAGGGGCGGGCCTAAGTTTAATTACCTGGAGAGGGACTGGTCACTTGTGTGTGGCTACCTTCCTGTCACTGTTGCGGAGAAATAAAGGCTCAAAATGACTATACTGTATTTAATTGAATTGGTAGGTTGGCAGGAAGAAGCTTATATATTCTGTAAAACTCAAGTACAAAGGATCCACTTTTGAATAGTATGGATTCGGTGAAAGATGTAATAAGGTATCAGATGATTAAATAGCACCTTAAGCAAAGTGCAATTTTAAATCCCTTGGGGTGGTATTGGCAGTAGAATTTTGATGCAACCTGTTGTGAACACCTTACTGGCACGTAGCCAAATGCAGACTCTACCTATACAAAGCCCTTTTTGATGGATGCATTATATTTGAATTGGTGAAATAAGGGAACCTCTTTGTGTGGTTCTTTATTTTGGTTGCTTCGTTTTTCCTTAGAAGGACTAAGTGTCTTCAATTTTTTTTTGCCCCCTTTAAAATAATATGGTTCTTGGGATGTTAATGTGAATTTCTTAGGAAGACTTTTTCATTTTCAGTCAGTTAATTGACTCTTGGTAACTGAAGGTTGTATTGTAGTTTGGCTTTCTTGGCAGCTTTAGGGCATAGGTAATACTTTAATTTAAATAAGTAATATTTAAATAAAATATAAAAATATTTTATTTAATTGAGCCTGTAATCCTCTGAGTTCCTCCTGGTTGCACATACAGTCTTGAAATTATGGGCTTGTGAACAGTTTCATTACGTAAGTAAGAAAAGATACAAAAAAACCCTCCAGGGATAGCATTCAGGTTTAAATACTTCAACCTATCTCTTCTTAAGCGCTACTACATTTCTACCATCTGTTATATACTCTGACTGTCCTGATTGTGTCCTCCATCTCATCTCTTCACCTTTGCTTCCTCCTTTTGCATTCTTCTGAAAGGGAAATTTCTGTGCTGTTTTGTTCCTCGTTTACCTTTCTACTACTTTTGATGTAGTAGATTGTGCCCCTTCTGTTTGAGTCCCCAGGGTTCCTGTGGCTCTGTTCCCTTCCTACCCATCAAATTGTCCCCCCCCATCTTTAAATTTCTCTTCTCTTTCCCACCCCCATTCCACGGTGACCTCACTGAGTGTCATGGCTTTCACTTCTGCCTAATTTCACCTCTCTCTTCCCCACTTCTATTCTTTTTTTCTCCTCTATCCAACACAGTATCTAAATTGCCTATCAAATATTTCCACTGAAATCTTCTGTTGCTGTCTTAAACTTAGTATGCTTGAGACTGATCCACCTTGGTTCTTCCTTAGGGAAAAAGACAGGCATACACATTTCAAATCTATCCTCCCAGACTTTATTATCTGCATCTACTAACAGCATCATGACCTACCCTATAGAACAGGAATAAAAGCCTTTATCTTTGATGCTTCTCTTCCCCCCCGCCCCCTTTATATTCAGTGAGTTGCCAAGTTACTCCACTTTTCCCTTTACAGCGTTTCATAAACATGGTCCATCTCCATTCCCTTGGTGGCAATTTTCTGACTTCTACTATTGAAATTGGTTTTATAGTTGGAAGTGGTGCAGGAGAAGGTCTCAACAACTTGCTATATGCGGCTGTACAGTTGGTATCCTTATTTCTACATTTGGCTACATTCAGGGATCTTAACGTTCTTATCTGTAGAATAGAGGTTAAATGCTGGAATAGAGATGCTAAAAATAGTGGATTGCGTTTTCAGATTGAAGCTCAGCAGTTAATAAAATTCTGAGCCAAAATTCTCATTTTTTTTCTTGAGACTTGACACGGAAAAGTAAATGAGATCCTTTCGTGAAATGCTGCTTTTAGAATGATCCATAAGACAGTTGACTGCATTATAGGAATGCTTTGCTTTTGTTCTTTTTTTCCTGGAGGCTCTCTTAGAATAGAATAGAATAGAATAGAATAGAATAGAATAGAATAGAATAGAATCTTTATTGGCCAAGTGTGATTGGACACACAAGGAATTTGTCTCCAGTGCATATGCTCTCAGTGTACATAAAAGAAAAATACATTTGTCAAGAATCATAAGGTACAACACTTAATGATTGTCATATAGGTCTAGTAAGCAATCAGGAAACAATCAATAGTAATGCTGAAAACCATAAAATGTAAAAAATCATAAAATAAACTGAATTAAAAGGAAATGTCAGCACAGGCTATAGTCATACAGTTATAAGTGGGAGGCGATGAGCAGTAAGATTGATGAAAAAATTAGTGCACTAATTATATAATAAATATATAATAAAATAGCTTTAACATTATCGAGAGGAAATTATTTGTTTAAACAGAGTGATGGCATTCGAAAAAAAACTGTTCTCCTTATGTCTAGTTGTCTTGCAGGAAGTGCAGTGCTCTGTAGCGGCCGTTTAGGAGGAGTAAGAAGTTGAAACAGTTTATGAGCTTCCAGGGATGCGAGAGGAATGTCAGTAAATATTTTCACAGCCCTTTTTTTGACCCGTGCAGTATACAGGTCCTCAATGGAAGGCAGGTTAGCAGCAATTGTTTTTTCTGCAGTTCTAATTATTCTCTGAAGTCTGTGTCGATCTTGTTGGGTTGCAGAACCAAACCACACAGAACCAAACCACACAGTCTTGAGTCCATCACACAGTAGCAGAGCATATGTAGAAAGTAAAATACCTTAGTTCACTTACAATAATGTTGAGTAGGTATACTGGGAATGGCTGTAACTGAGACCTTTGAAAGCTGGCAGGTCCCTATGTTCATACATTACATGGGTGTCTTTGCATCTGTTTGTGATAATGTGATTTTGGAAGATACTCTGAACTCCATGGGTTGGAGTAGGAAGAGTGAGTACCTTTTACTTGTAATGTTTTCTGCCGGTAAGCTTAAAGAACCATTCAACCGTTTTGAATGATGATTTTATGGACACCTAATGTTCTGTTACATATCTGAATTTTAAAATGACTTCTCTGTTCATAGCCTCTTGGCTAGCATGGAGGTTCAGTAGTTTAAATTTTGTTTTATGTATGCAGAGTTTTAACAAATACTTATAGAACTGTAGAAATATGACCTAAATGGCTGCAAAAGGAAAATGTCCTTTCTAATTTTCAGTCTTTCGTTTTACTATGGATTTAATTCTGAAGTAGAGGTGAGTCTTGGAACTGGCTCCTGCCGAGCACTTTCACTTGACTTGACAGTTGCATAGCATTGCACTATAATTTTTTTAAAATCATCTTGCATTCTGTTCCTGAAATGGTTAATTGAATCCATGTTAAATCATTAGGGCTTGAACTGTGCAAAACTTTTCTGAAATATGAATTCCCATTTCTAACATTGCACTCGACTCTGTCAAAAGGGCTCCTTCCAGTTTCAAACATGAAAATAATGGTTATAGGAAACAGACCTCTTGCTATTTAAAGCTGTATGCCTGAAGGCATTCTGTATTACTTGAAAAGCCTGCTTCCAGTGTTTGAAAAATTAGTCCAGGAAAGGCATCTTGCTTTCTGTGCCACTGTCCTGCTGCTTTCCTATACTGGGAATATCATTAAACCAGGTACCATAATGCTTGTCCTAGACCTTGTTCTGACCTTATGTTTAAAATGGAGCATGGTTACTTTGGCTTCCATTATGCATTCAGGCTTGATTTTGCTCTCCAGCATCAAGAGATAAAAGCAGAATGGGATTAAAGCTGTGAGGGGGCAAATTGCATCATTGGACTTGCAGCATTTAGTTCCCAAGTGTCGTTTTAGGTGGAATTCCTTATGTGATTTTAACTTTTCTCATGATGGGAATAGGTGAATTTCAGATATCCTCTTTGCATATGCTTTGAGCTGCTTTAGCAGACATGATCTTTCTAGTTCCCAGCGTTTTTCATAAGAATACTCAAGAAACGGCTTGGTTATTCTTGGCTTTGTAAAATTAAATGTATTTTGAACTGTGACTTCAGTACTATGAAAACTGCTTATTTGATGTGTTTAGATTTTGAAATAGAAGCGTGAACTGCAAAAAATATCCTGAATGCTTTTGCCTTTAAAACACAACCCCCACCCCCCAACAAGTAATTGTCAAATTTTTGTTTTCATCTTGTGGAATTCACTGCCTTGCTTGGGACTTTTTAAAATAAGAAGTATACAAATTTACACTGAGAGTCGCACAGGAGTGAAATTTTTGCTTGATTATTCTGTATTGATTCATATGTTAAACTTTGGTAGATGTCAAAATTTCTTTCAGCAGGTACACACACTGTTAATTTTATCTACCATTTTGGAGAGAACACGAAGTAGTGGTCTGTATACAATGAGTTTTGTAATTACCAATCCTGTGTAAAAATTATGGCATGGAAACATGGAGTGTTCGTGTGGGCAAGTATTTTTCATGTGACTCATGCATGTACGTGGGGAAAAATAACCAGATTGGGACTAGTCAAGAAGAAGTGTTGTAAATCAACATCTCTCCTTCCCGAACTACAGAAATATACTAAAGCGCTCCACTTACCTTGGACAATTCTGATCTTATTCGATACCTCTGAATTAACTTGGCTGATCTTCAATTGCTGTTTTCCTGCTTCATTTCTAATAAATTTCTATACATGTTGCCCTTTAAAAAAAGTAATGACTGGAGGTCTGGGGGTTGGAAGATAACTTGTTGAATGTTATGTGCTGTGCTTGTAACTTTGGTATTCAACTGCCATATTGTTGGGGAAGTGGCAGGTTGGAAGCATCGGAAACCCCGTGCCTTAGTGCTTGTGGGCCTGATAAGGTATATTACAACTGCTAATTTAGCTATTGCTGAACAGGATAGTTAATCTCCAGTAAGATGTTCCATTGTTCAGCTGGGTTCAGCTGCAAGCAAACTAAAAATAGTTCTAGTGAGTTCGTTTTTTTAGCCAGTTGTTTAAGAAACTTGAGTTTTCCCATGATTGTCCCAGTATTTGAAAAAATGTGAAATAGGTCATGTTTGCTTTTCACAACACTGAATAATAAGATGTTAGGTAGGCCGCAGATAGATGATTATGAGATCACAGCTACCATTAAAAGGTTTCTTAACAACCCTATGCACATGGCATTTTTAAAAACTGCCTGTATGAGAGCAGAGACTATACATACCTCAAGACCGCAACAGGATCTGGTGGCAGAGGCCCTAAACAAAGCTGGACAGGGATGCTCTCAGGCAGCTGAGACTGGGTGGACCCTAGAAAGAATGCGGAGACAGTGGCAACAACGGTAGTGGTTATCTTAGTTTTAGTCATAACCGTTACATATTAGGTTTTAGTTTAGTTATGTTTAGTTTTAGCTTAGCAAATGGATACTGTGGTTGAATGTTAGTTGCTAGGTTAGAGAAATTGTATTATTTATTAGTATTAGTCATAGCAGTTATCTATTAGGTTGGCTTAGGTTTAGGTTTAGCTTAGTGAAATGGAGATTGTATTTAATTTTAGTTGGTAGGTTAGAGTAATTTATACTGTTGCCATCTGATTGTAGATCGTTATGTTGTTATAGCAGCTGTGGACTGTAGTTTCTAGGTTATCGTGTAGCTCCATCCATGTTTATTATTGTCTATTTATACTGATCATATTGCCTTACAGTTTTGATGTTATAATTACTGGGGTTGTTGTTTAATGCTATGTTTATTGTGGTTTAATGCAATGACTCATAATGTTATGTTTATTATTGTTTATAATGTTATGCCTACGATGCTAGGTTTATGATGTTTTTTGATGCTATGTTTATTGGTTTTACGTTTTTGATGTTTACTGTATGATGTTATGATTATTGATATCGTTATTATTATTCTGTTCACCGCCCAAGAGCCTTTCGGGGGAGGGCGGTATATTAAATATACAGTACATTATATTAAAAAAGCATAATCTGGCTGAACAACAAAGCAGTGCGATACGGATGGAAAGCAGAAAAGAAAGAGCTATGAGTTGGGAACAAGCATGAGGTGAGATGGTCTGGTATTCTCCCCTTCCTCTTGGGTCTCTGTTATTTTGTAATGGCCAAACTATATTACAAAACCGGAAGTAGTACACGAGTGTCAACAATCTGTACATTTCATGCAAAAGTGGCACACATACTTAGTGTGAAATTAGGAAGATGTGCGTGAGAGTAATGCTTATTCACTTTTTAAAAATACTAAACAGCCTTGTAAAGAAGCAGACCTTGGAATGAATATTTGTGTTCCCGGATAAGGGAACATCTTTTCCAAAACTGCCTAACTTGACAGGTGGCCAAAGTGGGATATGTAGATGTGAAAGAAATATTGAAACCCTTCATTACTTAACCCATTTTTAAATATTCCCAATTAAAGCAATTTAAACTCTGTCCTAAAATGGCACCCAAGTGAAATCTCTCAAATTAAAAACTGTACTTTAAAAGGCTAGAGCTTATTGAACATTTTTGCTGGGAATTCTAATTGCCAAATACAACTTGGGAGAAAGGTGTTCTACCGTTAAGGTTCTCTTACATACAGTTGGTTGTTCTCAGCAGAACTGCATCCTGTTAAAAAAGAAGTCCATGGAAAATGTACACTGCAGAAAAATGGGCTGAGACTGGGAATGGGGAAAAAAAGTCATAGGGAAGATTTTGGGGGGGTTCCCCCCCCCCCCCCCGAGATTTATTTCTTTTTGTTATGGGGAAAATGGGAAATCTGCTAGTGGCGGAAAAGGATGGAAACCCTTCATATGAAATACTGTCTCTTTGGGGTGATGAGTGAAGTACTTTGAAAGTCAATTTTAAAATATTACTAATGTCTCAGATATTTTGTGTTAAATGGAAATATACCCATCACAATATATGCTGATGTATATCCATTACAATGTAGATGTATTGTATATTTGTACACATTTCAAATATTCTTACCTCATTTGTATTCTTTTGTATGGAAAATGTTCAGGTTCAGCAATGTGTATGTCAAATCAAAGAGTATGTTAACGTGTGACAAGCTTGTCTCATGCTCTCAATTTCATGGGAAAGGATAATGAAAGTTCAAAATCACAAACTGATTCTGTTCAGATAATCTTAATGGATAGTATTCTCTCTCTGAGCAGAGGACACCCATCTTGATGGGTAATTTCTACCATCCTACCAGGGAGGCAGGAAATACTTATTTCTCCTTCCTATCCCCATGAGGGAGTCACTCGTTTTTCAGTCCTTTTCCTGCTTCATCAGGGATAACATCTGGTTTAGCAATCTGTATTAGATTACCTTCTGTTTTTTTTCCTGTCTCTTATTCTTGCTATCTTACTAACTATTTTTGCTTCTTACCTTCCTTCTACTGCTTCTCATTCTTGCCTTCAAGTATAGACTTAGTATTAGTGTTGTTTCGGAGTGAAAAGAACAACTTGCCTTCAACTTGCCAGGTGCACCCATTTTTTTGTCTGCTCAAGCTAAGGCTCGTGAGGAGAGCAACAGCTTCCTTTCTGAACTGGAGCTGGAGGTGCAGATCATGGCAGCTTCGGAAGAGCCTCTTAACAGGGTAAGCATGTTCCCAAGCAGGGCTGCTTTAGTTTTGATTTCTAACACACCCCAAAAAGAGTCTGAAAAGTACACAAAAAACCACTGCTCTGAGAACATTTCTGACCTGTTGCCTGTTCCATTCTTCAGGATTCAAGCAGCTACCATTTTGTGTAAGCAAGACCAAGCCTGCACTGAGGCTCCCGATGCCTCCACAGGTCAGTTGGGTGCAAGAAATGGCAAGGATGATTGAGAGTATCTGATCTTCGGCCCCACCTCAACCAGGTTCAAGTTGGGATTGCCAGAAAGTAATTGGTCCACTTGTGAGTTGTTTTCCCTCCCACCTGAATTAGCCTCTTTTTTGAGACAGATTAAGAAGGATGCAGGGTTTTTTTGTTCTGGTATTTTTTCCTATCGCTGCCCTTCTAATTAAGGAGGATTGGGTGGGGAGTTCATGATCAGTTGGCCAACTAAAGCAGCACAGAATGACTCCTCTTTTAGAAAAAGAGGGAGAGATGGTCCTTGGAATGACTTGTCAACTGGACAATGCATGTTGTCACCAAAATGTATGCAACAGAACTCCACCATTATCTACTGGAGCAATTTATTGCATCACCTGCCCACAGGAAAACACTAAAGAGACTCAGGACCCTGAAAACAGTCAATCATTTGTTGGAAATATAAGCATAGAGCCCCTTCTACTCTCTGAGAAGGAATGGAGTGTATCCTCCACCTTTTTTTGGTACCGAAGAAAGAAGACTGGAGGATGATGCTAGACCTGAAGTACCTCAACAAATTTGTGAAACTAAGGTACTTCAGGTTGGGAACACTCCTCTTGATCGCTGAATCTCTCTAACTTAGCGAGTTTCTTACATGAATAGATATGATGGAAGCCTGCCTCCATGTCCCCATTCTTTGAAGGCGCTACAAACTCCTAAGCTTCTGTGTAGAAGATCAACATCTGCAAATTAGAGCCCTTCCCTTTGAACTATTCACAACTCCAAGCTGTTGACGAATCTAGTTGCCAAACTGGGAAAACAAAGGGTTCCCATGCACCCTTTCCTAAACAACATTCTAATCAGATTCAACTCGTGCCACAAGGTGAATGTCGACACACAGTTCCCAATACACTTCTTGCACAACTCTGGCTCTCTGGTGAATTTGAGTAAGAGTTCCCTATAATGAACTCAGGTTGGTACACTTGTGAGTGTTAATAGGCACCTCATCCCAATTGCTTCTTTCTCACACATCAGAAGGTAATGCAAACCAAGGATATGACTGTTTCAGTGTTGAAGAGTGAACACTCATCATTGATGGACCTAACTTCCTTAATGGGTCTTCTGATTTCTGACACAGAGGCGGAACAATGAAGCAGGTTCCACGCCAGACAACTACAACGACGACTAAGATGTTTGCAGCCTCAGATCCTAATAAAGTGGAACATACCAGTCTACATTTCACTCTGTAAAATCAAACCTGATCTAGTGGACCAGGATATCCAATCTTCAGCAAGGTAGGGTATTCTGGGTGCAAGAGACCAAGCAGATTTTCATCAACGCCAGTCTATCTGACTGGATGGCGTACCTGCACAAGGACAATGGAACAGAACGGATTCTTCATTGAACTTTGGAGTTTTCATCTGGTACTTTGCCACTTCAAGGGCAAGATAGCCAGTTCTTATGTCCTCATAAGGATGGACAATATAGTAGCGAAAATCTATCTGAACAAATAAAGGAGCTTCAAATTAACCATCTGGGTGGAGAAGACTCTTCTCTCCATCAAGGCAGAGTGTATCAAGGGGACTGTGTCCATTCAAGCCAACTGGCTCAGCTGACAGATAATCTAGGAGGCAGAATGGTTCCTCACCTTTGTAAACCACCTTTGTAAAACGCCATGCAAAATGAATGTATACATCTTGGCTGATGCAGCTTTGCTAGAAAGATTCTCCAGCGTATCTGAAAGCCATTGGATGATGAACCACCCAGTAACTGAGGACACTGCTATGAGAGGTCCCATCAAAATGTCCTTCATCTCAAGGGACAAAGGCAATTAGGTACTTACAGTGAAGGGTCCTTCTCCTTTGCGGAAAGGAAGACATATTGTCCCTCCCAAGCTATTATCTGTGAGACATTTTCTTATGGATCTTACATGCAGTTTACCTTCAGGTCCAAATTCTGTGGTTTTTTCATGTTTGTAATTCTACTTTGCTTGTTACACAAATACAGTTTTTTGAGAGTAAAGGATAGCTAACAGCTTTTGGAGTTGCAAGAACTGAAGTATGAATGACTCCTACAAGAGACAGGAAGGAGAAAAAAGTATTTCCTGCCTCCCCTACCCATCAAGATGTCCTCCTTTCCTTAGAGAAGAAGGACCCTTCATGGTAAGTACTCAATGTCCCATTTTTAAGGATGCCTCTTTCCTAAATAGCATGATATTGGTAACCAGTTTTTCACTCCCTATGACATTGTTTGTTAAACTGAACCCTTGGTAATTCATTGTAACTCAGTATCCAGATATACACTTGTCTTAATGCTCTTAGCTTAAGGCACAGTATGGTTTTGTTCCCCTTTGGAGAATTGGAAGCAGTTTGAAATAGGAATAATTGCTTGTGGTATATATCTTACCCCATTGTTGCCTCTAGTAAACAAGTGTTTAAAGATTTTGCTTTTTCTTAATAATACTGTATGCAAAAGAGACTGTATTTAAGACCGAAAAATAAAACATTACTCTTGCTTATTACAGTGTTGATGGTTTCTGTTTTTCACACCTAATTTTTCATCTTTTTCTTTCAAACGATACAAAGTTCGGTTCGGTGTATTGTTGAAGGCTTTCATGACTGGAATCAACTGGCCGTTGTGGATTGTCCAGGCTATGTGGCTTTTTTTGGTAGTTTTTGCTCCTAACATTTTGCCTGCATCTGTGGCTGACCTTGGCTGTACAGCCCAGAAAACTACAACAGCCATAATATGCTTTGCCCAGTACTTCAGGATACAGCAGCTTCCTTCTTTATCTCTAAAAACTATCCTGGGTTGGTGGTGTAATGATGATTTAAATTTTATTTAAATCATCATTACACCACCAACCCAGGATAGTGAGAGTCCTTCCCCAACTACCCAATTGGAAACACCTGCAGGGGGTGGGGTCTGGCAGCTACAACAGGAGTTCCACCAGCACCCAAGGCAACCAGCTTGTTTAGCCCTGCCTGGGACAGAACCTCCCTGTTGGTTTGCCTGCCAGCCAGTCAAGCAGAAATTGACCTGGTGAGCTGACGCTTGCTGCCCATGGGAAGGAGTGAGAGTCCTTTCCCACCCACCCCACTTGAAACGCCTGCAGGGGGTGTGGTCTGGCAGCTACAACAGGAGGTCCACCAGCAGCTGCCTTGGGCAGCAGCACAAGGGTGCCACCCTTTGTGGGCTTGTTTTGGGGGGGGGTTATGCTGTAGGTAATGTTTGGTATAGCTGGATTATATGTTAGGCTTAGTTTAGTGATTTGATGTCTATTTAGTCACTAGGCTAGGTTTATTGTACTAATGCTGCTTTAAATTGTTTAGAGGATTTTAATCTTGGGTCATTATGTTTTTTTGTAGTTTTGGCTATAGAAGGGGAGAAGTTGCCATCTGTTTGTTCATGTTGCTTATTAGTGATGCTATGATTATTGATGTTTTTGCTGTTTATGATGCTATGATTATGAATATTTTTGCTGTTTTTTGTTGTTGTTTGCCACAATGAGCCCTACGGGGGATGGCAGGATACAAATAAAAATTAAGTGTTTATGCTTTCTAAATAGTATAAATGCAACAAACTAATTTTGTGTTATTGAAATGAAATATAATTGATTGGCTCCTAGGCTATTGTGAAATGAGTTGGTATCACAGACAGGGATTTTTTTTCTGGTACCTTTTTCCCCAGTGTAGCCTTCTAAAGTCTGGTCTAAATAGTCCTGGTGAAGCAAAAGGGCTTACCCATATGACTTAGGATATGTCCTAAGTGTTGTTCAGATTGGGTTACTGCCCATGAACAGCAACTATATTTGTTTAGCACAGATGTGCAGCGCAAAGCTTGCCTGAGCTGCAGATCTCTGGCACCCAAACATTGGATGCTTTTAATTTCTTTGTAGGGACAACACCTCAGTTGAAACAAAGGGCCTACTCAGCATTACATTTAAATTGGGCTGCAGGCTTCTGAAAAGTGTCACCTGAGGTTTGGAGGGGAGAGAGGTAAAATTAGCAGAAATTGCTCCCCTCCAGTTCTGGGCCAGGAGGATTTACCTCATGTGTGTCTATTTGTGTAAGAGTGAGAGACACAGATTTTTTTTTGTATGACTGCAGGTCTCTGATGCTCAGAAGTGATTTTCCAGGGGCCTCAAAAGTTCCAGTGGAGAAACAGAAGTCAAGCTTGCTCCATTCATGGAAGTATAGAATTCAATCCAATATGATTAAAGTAGGAAAATAAAGTATAACTATTTCTGCTCTTCATTTTTCATGGGGAAAAAGAATCTAAGCCTGGCATCAGCTTCTCCCCGCCTTCTGCCCTGGCTTGTTCGTGCAAATACTAGTGCTGAGTTTGCGAATTAAGATTGTTGGTACTAAATCCATCTAGGTCCCCCCCCCCCCTGGAATCGCCTCTTTTAAGAATTGCAGCATCATTTTCCAATGTAAGTTAATCTATATATATAAAAAGCTTTAGAACCCGTCCGTTTGTGAGTCGTGCTCTAACTCCGAAACCACTGATGGGACGGATTGCTTTCAAATTTTCACTCAACGTTCCTTTCCAATGTGGGCAGGTTTTCAAATATTCACATTGCTGAAATTCAATACCTGAGCCAGGTAAAACGTCTTTTTCCTGGCGCACCAGGCCATGAAGCTGGTTGTGTTTAACTGTCACCCTTAGAATATTCATGCAGCATGTCTGTGGCCTGAGGGGCTGGTATGCCCTTACACTGTTCACGCAGATGACCAGAGATGAGCATTGAAAACAGTAAATAGGTAATACTGTTAGGTAATACGAGTGGAAGTGAAACACATACACTCTTTGCCGTGTGAGACGTCAGGTGGGGTTCCCCCCCTCACACGCAGGTAACTTTCACTCTCTGTGCCTCACCCACTACTACAACACAACACACATACTCTCATACACATCCAGCTCATCCTCACACACCTCACTCTGCCCTCCCTCCCATCCAACTACTACTTACCCACTTCCTCACCCATATTCGCCACAGCTCTCTTTTACTAAAAGCAAGCTGGAGTTTGCCTTTTTCTTCTAAGACAATCCGTGGGGTTGGGGCGAACCAAACTACTGGCTCCGCTTCTTTTGCACTTGGCCCTTTACGAACCCAGGGAGCTGGCCTCGATCTGAGCGCCTCACCACCCTGCCTCTGCTGCCTGACTGTGAGAGAGCCTGCTTGCCCCAGTTCTGCCTTACCCAAGCCAGGGACTGTGCGTGGTCAACCAGCCTCCTCATGGTCAGCCGGGATTTTGCACTCCTGGACAGTCCTTCCGGTTGTGGAATGGAAAGGGTTACCTTATACTAAAAAAACCAAGACACCACCATATAACAATGTGAATTGAAAAGGGAAAGAGGGATTCCATTTGACCACCCCAAAAGGCTATGCTGGGAATAATTGGACCTGCATGGACATCTGTGTGGGTTGCGGACTGTGATGAGAAGGACAATTGCCACAGCACTGCATGGTCGGGCCCCGCTAGTCACTTCTAAAACTTCTTAAAGTTGGCTTTCACTAACTCCTTTTTTGGTACCTTTTTTTTGTGTGAAGACATGCCTTGAAAAATCTTCCCTTTCAATCTTGAAAATCATGTTAAGCTTCTATTCAACGATTGACTGTTATGGCCAGTTTGTGTTGTAACAGTACATGGTTTATGTATGCTCTGGGAACAGATCCAAACTTCAGCAAGGGAACAAGTTAGTAGAAACAATTTTTCAACACCTTTTCCCAAAAGCCTGCTGCTGAGGATTGGTGGACCCTCATAAATGATGTCACATGGGGGGGGGCTGCACCTGGGGGAGAGATGTGGCAGAAGTATATTCTATGTCATGTAGAATCCAAATCTCACATTACAGCACTAGATTCATCTCCCTGTGGCTTAAAATTCTTTTAAGAATCCTATCAGGGAAGGCTATCTACTTTATCCTTGACTTTTTTTGAGGAAAGTTTTTATTCCTTTTGGGTTTGAAACTAGGGTTACTGGCATTCTAGAAGGTCATTTTAGGTGTTCAGATCCTAGGCTTGCTTTATACATCTGTGGCATGATTTTTGAATTTAATTGTTACTTAGTGCTTTGTGCCGGGTATGAAGACATTTGATAATCTGGTTTAAAACCATTTCTGGCATGGTTTGAATTTCTGACTATCCTTCTGAAGATTGATTACTTGTTGGAGTCTAGGGAGAGAATCAGCTAGAAGGGCATGAAAGTGGATTACATCTTTTCTGAATCTGCTATAATGCTGCACTGGTACTTGGTTTGTGACAAATATGAGTGAAATGAAATGTCTTTTTGATGCTCAGTACCTATCCCAATTCCATCTGTTTTCATATTGGCAGTCAGTAATTTCCTGGACAGAGGTTTGGAGCAAAATGTACTCAATTTAAAATAGAAACATTACTGCCATACATTTGTGTTCCATACACCATACATTTTGTGCCATTATTTATTACACAGTAATTGCCTGCAGAAAAATAATGACATCTGTTAGCTTTTTGATATCATGCAATTAGTTTTATTCACTGCATTGATAGGTACATATTAGTTTATGATAACAGAAATAGCATAGTTTGGGACCACTGCAGGTATTAATAGTGTAGCTTGCCAAACTACTTTGTCTAATCCTTATAAATAATTTGCTAAGCGTTTGGACCATCTGACAACAAACCCTCAGCCAATGGACATGCAGGACTCCTGGCAGAGGCCCCTCATTCCCTGTCCCCCTGTTTCCCACCCCTCCAAAGACCAACCTGGCCTCTGCATGGCATTGGTGAGCCCAGGAGGAACCCCCTCCCCCATCTCCCACCCCCACAGACCGACCCAACCCTGTGCAACTACGGCAGTCAGCCACTGATGCCACAGGGGGCCTGGGAGAAGCCCACCCCTCCACCAGACCAAATTGCCAATGCTGCACAGGACCTGGTCAAAGCCCTCACTTCTCCCTCCTTCTGGCTCCCACACACAACACTGAGTCACCTGGCGGCACCTTACTGTCCACTGCCTCGACTTGGACCTCCTCGTGTCCTACTCCCCTCCCACCATTGCAAATAGACCCCCCCCTTTCAACTCATCTCACTCCTGGGACCATGTGTTCATCACCAGGTAAGTGGAAAGCTGCCAGCCCAGGGGGAAAGGGGTGGCTGAAGCACCAGTACAGCTCATTGTGGGGGAAAATGCTTACTTGCCTCCCCTTCCCTAGAGCCCAGTGCATTTCCCCCTGCAATGGGCTTTGATGCTAGTTACTTTATAGAACATCTGCAGAAAACTGGGAACTCTTATTTCAGAAATTATAAGAAAAATGTGTTGTACATTCAGATATATGGATACTATTTTAAAATAATTTTAACATTGTTTACATAAAATTAAAATCAGTCATAAGAAATTATGTAAGATGTGAAACTTGCTTACATCTGTTCCAATTTTTATTTTTAAGGCTCAACAAATATTAAAATATTAAAATTACTTATCCATATAATTATTATTATCTCTAATTATCCAAGTCATAGATTTATGTAATCCAGAAAGCTTTACATTTTCTTTCATAGCTTATGGATAATATTGATTTCCAAATATGGTATTGGCTTTCATATGATATTATGGCATTTTCTGTATGAGCTAAATAAGTCATCAGAAGTTCATGGGAACATGTAAATTATAATCCAGGTAGTTAACTTTGGCCACCAATTTATAAGGGGATTGGAGCTTTTCTTTTTTTAACCTAGCATCAAATAATTCCATAATTTGATGCTTTGATATTGTTTTTATTTGTGAAGTAGAAAAACATTTAAAACTTCTCTCAGGCTGAAGGTAATGTCAAGCTCCTATCAGTCACTACAGGATGCATCTTGCAGATGTTTCATGGACAGTAATTTCCCCTGATTCCTCTAAACATCGAAATGCCAACAGACTCTTTCAGTGACTTTGTATCTCACTATTCCAGGCAAATAGGCAGCATGTTCCATTGGTGTGAAGCCTATGAATTACAACAGTGGAAGTCTTTTGTGTCTGTGGGAAATGCCTTCGTTAATAGAACACACCAGTTGTAATTGAACTGAGTAGCTTGAAACAATATAATAAAACTTTAGACTTGTGCATGAGAGTTTGTTTTGTTTCTTCATTTTTGTTAATTCCCAAGGGTTTTACATAGTTTTTTTGCCCTTAGTTATTGTTTCATTTTAATAATTTTATTTCATTATTATTTTCCTTTGGTTTCAGTTGAAGATCCCCCCCGCCCCTGCCCTCTCTTTCAACTCCATACATTCTTGGTTTTCCATCTAAATTGAACAAAACTTGGTGTATGTGTAATTTCCCAAAGCAAGGTTACCCAGCTTAGCCCCCTCCTTTCTGAGGCAATGAAAGATACCCATGTTTAACATTAAAGCCTATGGAAGAATTGGTGGGAAAGATTCCAAGTAGTAACCCAGACAGACACATCTTGAAGAAAAGTAGCTATGAGGAACAGGCTGACTGACAAAGCAATGCCATTGGTGCCACAAGTAAGGATTGTAGACAGACAGAAGAGTGGCCTTGAAGTGGGTTTGCTCCGAAGGGATAAAGTCTGAAGAGCGGCACACAAGTTCAGACTGCAAGGGGAAATTTGGCACAGCAGGGCAGGCACTGGGGGGAAAGGGAAAGGCAGAGTCCCTCTACATATCCTTCAGAATTTGAATACTTCACATATGTATGTAATCCTAGTGGTTATAGTTTGCAGTCAGTCAAAATACCTCAGAGTCTGTCTTTCCTCCTCCCTAAGGAATGCCATGCCACCTGTACCCTTATTAGGTAAATGCTGCCTGCCTGTAAAAGTGGAATCAGTAGAGGCAAGAGACTGCAGTAACAAAAGACATCTGAACAAAGAATACTATTTTTTCATTATATCTGTTTAGATGGGGATTTTGTTCCATTTTTGTATTAATTGTGGTAATTATGAAACACCCCATTTTTTTACATTATTGTAATAACAAAAAATACAAGTCTATAAAACTTGAGCTTCCAATTAACAAAAGTTGTTTTCGCATAATTTTCGTCCATTGTGACTTAATTTGGCACTACCACACCACAGTAGCTCGTTATGGAAGAGAACGAAGAACAGTATGAAATAACTAGTAGTATTAATGTACTGTATTGTTGTAACACTATTTAGAGAAGAAGTTAACAAAAATGATTCTTTAATTAAATTCTTCATTTGTCTTCAATATGCAAATGACTTAAATTGCCTATTAAATCTGTGTTTTTTAATGACTTGCACCACGGAATAATTCATACTTCTCTTTTCTGTTTTTGCTCATCAGGCCAGAGTTTGGGATATGGATTTGTGAACTACATTGACCCCAAGGATGCTGAAAAAGCAATCAATACTCTGAATGGATTGAGACTTCAAACCAAAACAATAAAAGTATGTAAAAGTTAAAGCTAAGTGGTATGATTGCACGGGTGACATACAATACCTAAAGGTAGTATGGTCTGTGTCTCTAAAACAAGCAGGCTTTCTATATACTTACAAGCTAAAGTATGATACTACTAGTCTTACAAGCTAAAACATGATATTGCTAGTCCTATCGTATTTGCTTTCTCTGGAAATATGCTAAAATGAAACCCATATACATGGTGATTTCCTTGATATTGTGCTGACATTGAGAATCCTTGTCCCTGAATATGTAGTTATTTTTGATGCTTTTCTGAAGACTACTCTTACCTTACTGTAGGGAGTCAAATGAGTGCATGCTTGAGTATATTTGGTTGCGTCTGAAGTCTTCTACTTATTAAAGGACTTATTCTAAAGGATCTGCATCCAATCTGTGCAGAGGTAGCTTGGAGAATTATTATTATTTTCTTAACTCTTTCCTGACCACCATTTCCCTGTTCCAAAATGTGCTCACCCGCTCTTCTCATGCGAATTAAGTCTATCATATCGGATTGGTAATGAATACTTTCCCACATTTCCTTTCTGCTTCTCTTTTCTTGATCTACCAACTTGAAGCTGTTTCTTTTCACCTAAAGGAGTTGTTGAGCTGCTGTTAGTTTGGCTGATCTTAATGAAAGGGGTTATGCAGCTTTTTTTAATGAGCACTAGCTTTCAGGTTCTCCCGAGTTCTTTGTCAGGCCATGATCTTAAGGCCTAGTCTATACCCTTCATAGAGAATCCATTTTTTCTTTTTTTTTCTGGACCACAGACTTAAATTTGCCTAGGTCACACACTACTTGGTAGAATAAGCCCAGTGAATGTCCTGGAGAACTCAAAAGTCTGTGTACTATGTTATATGTTATCTGAGAAGGTATAATACAGCTTTTTCAGTCTGGTTCAAAGCAAAATCAGATGTCGCTATCGGCAACATGCAACCTTGGTATATAAATTGGAATCTTGTTGGAATGGTTTCCTGTGGTCTGGGTGTATTAGAAGTAGGCTCTTGACTATGAAATGACCCAATAACACTGAAACTGGTACCCTGTTTCCCTGAAAATAAGACATCCTCTGAAAATAAGGCGTAGTAGAGGTTTTGCTGAAGTGCTAAATATAAAGCATCCCCCGAAAGTAAGACATAGCAAAGTTTTTGTTTAGAAGCATGCCCGTCGAACAGAACACCAGAGCATGCAGCTGTGGAGCGGAAAAATAAGACATCCCCTGAAAATAAGACATAGCGCATCTTGGGGAGCAAAAATTAATATAAGACACTGTCTTATTTTCGAGGAAACAAGGTACTTCATGTATTTTTGGTGTGATTTTACCCTCTGTCAGTAAAGTATCCAGTCAAAACGAGAAGCTGTGTTTTTTCAAAGAAATGTAGCACCTTGTGGTTTATTTTATTTTTGGTAGGCTCCATACAAGAAAGAGTTGTCATCAGTTTAAATAGCTGATTATAAAGAAGATGGTTTTCATCCTGATTACTTGACTGCATTGCAGTAAATTAGTACCTTATGATGAGAGGGACCTCATTTCTCATCCAGATTTCAAATTGAGAAGATGCTGAGAGACTCGTCGCTTTTGTACTGTCTTACTTATGACTCAGTTTGCGGAACTGAACCCATTTGGGGAAGGATAACTTATTGAATGAACTAAACTAAACGTTTGGAATGTGGTGAAATCTTTTTTAAAAAAATTTGGAGTGCTTTTCAGTCCTAGTCTAACTTCAGAGATGTTTAGCCAGTACAAAAGATGTATTTTTCAGTGAAGGTTGTTCTGATCTAAATCAACTTCTTCGTAACAGTTGATCAAACTGTAACCATGCCTATACTTTATTATAGTATAAGAGGTTTCTAGAATGTGCAGTGACTACTGTGGTGCTGTAGTTGAGGTTTTGCAACTCACTAGTGTTGAACTGTACAAAATTAGCGCAGTTCTGACACTGGCTTTGCTACCCAAATTGATGGTCTGCCTTCTGATAATTAATTTGGGGAAATGAGAGGATAAAAGGCAGGTTAGCAAGAGGCAGGAAACAGCAGGATTCTCCACCAGTGTATACCAGGATCCTTCTTTAAGAAATTAAACCCAGAAAGATCAAGAAAAACAAGAAAAAATTGTTTTGTTGAAAAGATGGAGATACTACAAATAAAATAGAGTGTCAGAAACATAAAGAGCCTAAGGAAATAACGAGTGGAGTGAGTGTTAAAAAGGAGGACTTGATTTAGGGCAGGGGTTGGCAACCTTTACCACCCAAGGAGCCATTTGGACCTGTATTCCACGGCCCCAAAGATCTACCGAGCTGGTTCAGCCCCTCCACTCACCTTTCCTTCCAGCGCTGCTCTGGAGGGCTGGAGGGACACGCCCACGCTACCCTCCGACCTCCAGGCCACGTGGAGCCACAGTATAAGGCTGAAAGAGCCACATGCGGCTCCAGAGCCGCAGGTTGCAGACCCCTGATTTAGGGTGATACATAACCTGTCCAGAAGACCAAGGGGGTAGAGAGCAATGCATGACTAGCATGTATTACTTCAGAGAGAAGGACAATGTTGGGTGTAGAGATAGACCAATCTATTGGATACTCACCATGAAGAGTTCTTCTTCCCTGAGGACAGGAGGACATCTTGCATGGATGATTCCCACATCTTCTTTAGGGAGGCAGGAACAAGTTTTTCTTCCAATTCCTGTTTTCTGCAGTGGGACTCACCTTTGCCAATTGATTTTCCTTCTTAGCAGTATTGTTACACTATCTATATAATGTGAAATTGGAACAGTAAATTAACAGAAGCAGAAGATGCGGAGGGCAAAAATACTGAAAACAAGTGTAGATCAATAGCCTAACGACATAGGGAGGGCCAAGATGTCTTCCTGTCCTCAGGGGTAAGGACCCTTCATGGTGAGCATACAGTGGACCATTCTCCCCCTGAGCCAGGAGGACATCTTGTGTGGGACCTCCCCAAGCAGTGCCCCCCAATACAAAGTGGGTTGTTGGCTGATGATCTACCCACATGCTGCAGGATCCTAAGGCCAAAGGCAGCCTTTGCACATATGTGTTCAGTCTGTAATGCCTCACAAAGGTAGAGATTTGAGACCTGGTTGCAGCCCTGCAAATCTCTTCAGTTGAGGGTTGTTTGGCTAAGATTTGGAGCTTTTCAGGCCTTGATAATTGAGGTTTTCAATGTAGATTTAATAGCTTCCTTTGACATTGGTTTGCCTAGATTGGGAGGAGTTATGTTAACAAATATATAGTCCATCTTTATAATGTTAAATATCGTATGTGTGAAAGTTTTCAATGCAGCGTGGACATCTAGGAAATGCCAGATTCTCTCTGTGGGGTGAGAAGTTTTAGGGCAAAGTGAAGGTAGATATTATTCCTGAATAGTAAGGAATTTTTGGATACTTTGGGAGCAAAGATTGGGTCAGGCCTCAGGGTGTCTTTATCTTTGTGGAATATGGACAACTCTGATTTTGTTGAGAATCCACCTAGCTCCAATGCCTGTTGGGCCGAAGTCACAACTACTAGAAACAGAACCTTTATGTACATCCACTTCAGAGTATCTCCTGAGTGGACTCAAATAGGGTCTTAGTTAATGCTGTGAGTACTGTGTGTAGACTCCAGGTAGGGAATCTGTGGAGTTGTGAATCCAACTGTGTTACGCCCTTGACAAATCATAAGATACTAGCGGACCCAGCCACGCTTTGCTGCGGCTTACCAGCAAAGCAGCCACCGCCACATGCAGCCCCTGCTGGAGGAGGGAGGTCCGGCGGCACCAGCTCCGCCAATGGCCCCGGTTGCGGCCTCCCTGCGGAGCACCTGCAGGGACCTCGCCGCCCACTTCTGGCCCAGTCTTGGCAGGAGCACACCCTCAGCCCACGCAACGCACACCCTTCAGTCCACGGCAGCCCTCCAAACGTATCAGCTCTGCCGTGCCCCGGGATGTGCACAGCCGCTGTGGTCTGAAGGGTGCCCGTTGCGTGGACCGAGGGCATGTTCCTGCTGAGACCGGGCCAGCAGTGGGTGGCAAGAGCCCTGCAGGTGCTCCGTAGGGAGGCCGTGACCGGCGCCGTCGGCAGAACTGGTGCCGCTGGATCTCCCTCCTCTGGCAGGGGCCAGATGTGGCAGTGGCTGCAATGCTAGTGGCGTGGAGGTGGGCGGCGCCACCCTGTGCCATGTTCCCGCTGGGGCGCAAGGCAGCAAAACACGTCTGTCTCCCATGGCGGCGAAGAGGTCTCCTGAAGGGCCTCCTCTCCATTGGCGATGCCGGGCATGCGATGTGGAACTGTGGGGGCCAGGAGGGCGTGCCGCTCTAACGGGTAAAGCATTCGGCGGCTCAGCATCCACCTCGTGAGTGAAAAAAGTGTTTTACCTGGCACAGGTGAGGTGTTTGGTAGAAGTGAGTGTGGCAAAACACGCTCGCTTGGGTGAGCAGAGGTCCCAGAAAATTGCAGCCGATTTGGTCCAGGCGTTTTGGCGTTAAGGCATGACTCACGGTTAGCTTTTTATATATATAGATGGGGATGCTTTGACAATGGAGAACTCCTGTAGAGAGGTAGAACTGTGGAAAGAGCTGCTGTCTGGCAGCATAGAGTGGGTGCTTTCAGACTTGAAGAATGATCACACTGTAAAAGCAACACTTTAGAGATGTGAGACTTTAGTGGTTCTACTCTGTTGTGCTTCAACTGCCTATAAAATGCTCTCCATGTTGTGTTATGCATGTGTGTGGTGGATGGGCATCTGGAGGCGAGGATGGTGTTTACTACCTCCTGAGAGTATTTTAGCTTCAAGTGTTTTTTCCCCTCATCTTCCACACGGTCAGATTGAGCCATTGTGAATGCTGATGTCTGGTTCCACTGGCAATCTGAGAGAATGGCATATGGACAACTTCCAGAGAGATGAAAACCAAGGCCAATGAGGCCAGTGTGGCACCACCACAATCACCAGCACATTCAGCTGTTTGATTTTTCTTAGCAACCCTGGAATGACAGGAGTTGGCAGAAAGGCATGGAGTAGTCCCTGAGGCTAGAAAGCTATGAGGGCATCTGTTCCCTTCACTTTCCAATGGAAGTATCTAGAGAAAAACTTGTTCACTGGGTTGTTCTTGGGAGACGCAGAGAGATCTACTAACGAGTATCTGAGACATTTCTTGGTCTGCTGGAACAGGCTTTTTTTGAGGGTCCATTCTGACTTCAGAATGAATTTCCTGATGAGCCAGTTGGCTTGATGTTGAGGATCCCCTTTATGTGTTTCACATGATGTGTTTCACATGATGTGTTTCACATGAATGGAGGCTAGGTGCATCTCTGCCCATATGAGGATTGTCAGGACTTCCTGATTAAGTTTGGAAGACCTAGAACCACTCTAGTTGTTGATATATGTCTTTGCAGAGATATTGTCTGGCCTAACAAGGTGATGATAATTCTGGATTAGAGGTTTGAAATGAATGATTGCCAGGCAAATGGCCAAGATTCTGCACTGTCTGATTCCCCAGGGACACTCCCCAGACAGACAGATTGGCATCCATGAACAATTGAACTTGGTCTCTTATGTGAAAGAGCTTGCCCTGTTGTAAGTTGTCCAAGTCCATCCACCACTGGAGTGATGACTTGACCTCTAGCAGAACCTGGACTGTTCATGATATCCAGTTGGTAAAGACGTAGCAAGCTCTGGGGTGGTCTGGATTGAAGTCTGGCTTATTGAACATATATTCCTACTATATCACTCCCAGTTTGGCCAGTTTCATGATCAAAGAGCCTCTGCTGCTGATGACTGAGGATTCCATCTTCTTGAGTTTCCATGCTTTGACTGCAGGTAGGAATAGAGAGCTGTGCACTGTTTCCACCAGGACCCCTAGGTGTTCCAGTCATTGAGAAGGATAGAAGGAACTATTTTGAAGGTTCATCACAAACCCATGATCCAGTAGGTATTGGATGGTGACTGCAGTATCATTGATGGACTTGTCCATTGAACCTGACTGTAAACGTTAGAACAGATGTTTGGCAGATGAAGAGCCTCTTTATCAACATTTCACCTTTGAACTTCAGATGTCCAAAGCAGCTATTAGTTCCACGCTGAAGGCTTGCATCATAGAGGCACGTAAGGTGCTCAGTCTACCAATTCCTCCTGGGATTACGGCACTGCCCCCAATTCAGCCTTCAGGCATAACGTGACAGTAGAACAGATCTGGTCATCTACTTCGTCCTTTGTTAGGCATTACAAGTTACAATCCTGGGCGGATGCCAAGACAGCATTCGGACGAAGGATTGTGGAGCACATTCTGGAGAACTAACGATGACCCACCCAGTTTCAGGGACTCTGCTCTGGGAGGTCTCAGCAAGATGTCCTCCGCCTCCAGGAGAACAGTCCATTGGATACTCACCATAAAGGGCCCTTCTCCTGGTAGGCTAGGAGGACATCTTGGCCCTCTTGCATAATTGTTAGCATCTAGTATGAGCTGTTGGTACAGTTTTTTGTTCCTTCTTGTTGCGTGCTCCATGTTGCTTCCTGTTGTGATTGTTGTTATTGTTATTGTTGTTATCATTGTTACTAGATGATTTAGGGACTGCTTCGTCAGTAGTATACTGAGAGAAAATGGAGCCAAATCCACTGACAGGAAGTGGCAAAATACTTTTTCCTGCCTCCCCGGAAAACGGGTGAGGAATCACCCAGCAAGATATCCCCCTAGCCTACCAGGAGAAGGGCCCTTCATGGTGCGTATCCAATGGACTGTTTTCTTTTTAATAGTGTTTGCCACTTTTGAATCAGACAACATCTTAAACAATGTTTGGATCCTGCTGATAATGTATCCTGAGCCAGTATTTAAAGGTTCTTAACCAAGTCTCCAAGGTATTCTGGGCCATTTCTAGGCACAATGCCGGGGAGCTAATACTAAGTTAATAGAAAGTGCCTCTCAGTATTATATAAAACCATTCTATAATCCAATGAAAATTCCAGCATTCCTTATCTGTTACCCCTCATTACTTTCTCCTCATTGATTTGTCGTACAGGGATTTAGGTGTTTAAATTAGAAGAACTGAAAACACAGTAAATCTCTCACTGTCCCCATCTGTAGAAATTGTCTCATAACTAATAATTCTGTCGCTCTGAAAATGGAGAAACATTTTTCCCATTTCTTAAGCCAATCCCATGAATTTGGTATATTTGTTTGCACATTTATCTCTGTGTTAAGTAAAAGATACAGAATCCAGCTTTAGTCCAAATTCTCAAAATAAAATATTGATCTTTTCATAGAATCATAGAGTTGGAAGAGACCACAAGGGCCATCAAGTCAAACCCCCTGCAATGCAGGAACACACAATCAAAGCACTCCCAACATATGCTGATCCAGCCTTTGTTTAAAAACCTCCAAAGAAGGGGACTCCACCACTCTCCCAGGCAGTGAATTCCACTGTCAAACAGCCCTGACGGTCAGGAAGTTCTTCCTAATGTTTACGTGGAATCTCTTTTCCTTCACCTTGAATCCATTACTCCATGTCCTAAAGGCTCTCAGAGGCAGCAGAGAAACAAGCTTTGTTCCCTCTTTGACATGACATTTCCATTCAAATATTTAAAACATGGGATTTATCATGTCAGCTTTAACCTCCACGCTTCTTCCAGACTCAAACATCCCCAGCTCCACTGAAGTCCTAGCACCTTTCAGGGCGCATGGTCAAATTACTGATCTAGAATGTTAACAACATAAGTTTTGGGGGTATGCCAAAGAAGTTCTCTTAATAGGCTTTGCCCTTTCCAATAATGCATTGAATTTGACTGTGAAGTACAGTAGTAATAGTGGTACTAAAGTGGACTGGTATACCATACTCACTTGATGTAAAGTATATCTAGGGAAGTTTTTATATTTAACCATTCAGACTTTACAATCACATTAACCCATTTGAATGTATCTAGTCACAATCACAGCAGTAAAATAGAAACCAGCTTCTGTTTTGCCAATTCTGTTCATTTTAATTAGAGTAGCATTTTCACCACTGCAAATGTTGGACTTTTTAAACTGCATGTATTTCTATTCTTTCCAAAGAGGCCATGCTTGTACCATTTTATCTTTGTTGCTTGTATATCTAGAAATTTCTCTGGGCTTGGCTTAACATAAAATAATTTTATTTGTACATAAAATCCTTTGTTTGTATAAGAAGTTACTCAGTGTATTAGTTCCTCAGTAACACCATTTTGCAAGCATAGACATCTGTGGATTTGTGTTCTCTAAGAACATGGACATACTTATACGCTCTTCCAATGAGCCACAGCCCCTTCCTATCCACCTTCTGTCTCACTTGATATTCCAGTCCTTTCATGTGAGGGGCTTCTGTTTAGTGACCACAGTAGTGAAGGGTATTTATTTTTCTTTCCATCTTTTAAGAAAAATAATGAGGTCATGTGGGAAAGAGGGCTATTGTTACAAGATTCATTTATGTCTTTGTGTGCTGTTACAAGAAAATAATGCTGACAAGAAAATAGTATTTCTATTTCAGTTAAGCTAGAGTGTTCTGTCTTAGTACAGTCTGGAGGTGGTGTAAAATTCCCAGGCACCTTTATCATTCATATACCACGTTGACTTGATATGGTTCCCAGTGACCCCGATATCTCTACTCCTTTTGCAAGCAGTGTATCTTTTTTGTGTTATTTATAGAACCACTGCTCTACTACTGGAAAAAAAAAATCCAACAATTCGTAGATATTTGGGTGCTGTGTGGTTTCCGGGCTGTATGGCCGTGTTCTAGCAGCATTCTCTCCTGACGTTTCGTAGATATTTCAAAGATGTGTCGAGTTGCTCAGAGTGATAGTTCTCATTTGAGGAGAAGGGGACATCCTGATGTTTGGGTACTAATTCTCCCACAATTCCTGGACTTATGATATTAGGTCATTTTCTTCCCACCCCATTCTTCTCCCAATTCTTTTCCTGCCTCTGAGCACTCAGACAGTTGTTTGGGGACAAATCCAATCCTAGAGGAAACTAAGGATAAACTAAGGCCACGCTACGGACCCTCAGGAGGCTCGGTAGAAAACCAGCCACCAATAATTCCTTTTGATCTCAAAATGCCTTGATGCACTTCTAACAAGATTACAAAAGATCACACAGGAATCAGGGTCGACATCCAAACATATAACCTTTTCCCAACCGCAAGTTTCAAAGTAAACAAACCTTCCAAAGCGTGACATATCAGCTCTGATGGGCAGCAGATTAGCCTTATTTTGGGACAACTGCACTCAGTCAAGAGTAGATTCCTGGGCAACAGAAATCGTTTCTTTAGGCTACATAATAGAGTTCCTGTTCTGCCTTCAGAATGTCTGCTAATGTCTCCCTTCTCCAATAGACCCACAAAGAGAGCAAGAGCCTTCGACAGACAATGACAAACCACCTCTAAACATCTGCCTTGAAAATCCTACTGGGTTGTCATAAATCGATTGTGATTTGAGGGCACTGTCCACCACCAATAAATTAATAATTGCTGGAATATTGTGTTTTCTGGCAATAAGAATGGTATCAGTGTCTTGTTCATAGGTTTCCTATATTTTGATATTATTATATCTGTGTGGTAGATCAAGTTGTGCATGCTTCAACCAAAGTAGCATCCCACAGCTGCTAGATTCTTCTATTCTTTGTAAAATTAATAGCCTATTTAATATATGATAAATTTTAGGTGGGAAATCAGAGAGTGACTCAAGAGTATGAAATTGGAATTCTCCCAGAGACCAGAGGACATCTTGGGTTCAGGGATTCCCACCCCTTTTCTCAGGGAAACAGGATCAAATTTGTTACTTTATGTCACCTTTGTTCAATCAGATGACCCATCTGGTCGACGTTGTGGAGATGGACCTCTTTGCCAGCCCCAACAACAGTCAGACACCATATTTCATGACCAGGTAGTTTCATCTGAGGGTGGAGGCCACCGACACACTGACCGCCAGCTGGCCAAAGGCCTTGCTTTATGCCTTCCCTCTGATCCCAGTCCTGCTGAAGCTCCTGCACCAGATCTGTCTCCAGGCATGGGTAATTCTGGTAGCTCCTCACTGGCCAAAAAAAACCCTGGTTCTCCTGCCTTCAGGAGATGTCGTTGGCCTCCATTTATTCTTCCAGTTGAACCGGACATGCTGAGACATGGACCAGTCTGCCACCCATATCTGGAATGGTACTGGCTGCCCACATGGCTATTGAATGAGGGAAAATTTGTGAGATCTGGTTATTCTTCGAAAGTAACGGAAATCCTGGTTGCCTCTAGACAACCCTTTATGGTAAGACTTTATCATGCCACCCGTAGGGCCATTGTCAGTTGGTGAAGAAGGAAACAAGTCTTTCTGAAAGCTGAGGCTGACACTGGATTGGGGAGCACTACTCTGAAAAGGCAGATCACCACTTTGGCCATGATATTGCCCCACTTCAGACGTCTTCCAGTCTCCAAGCATCCTGACATATTGAAGTTCTTTAAGGGGATTGGTCAACTTCAGCCTCCTCAAAACCATTGGTTCTCCACTTGGAGGTTACATACCATCTTATCAGCTTTGACTAAGGCTGCTTTTAAACTTGTGCAATCCATATCTCTTCGGTGGGTTTGTGTGAAGACTCTCTCCCTTATAGCCCTGACCTTGGCCAGAAGAGTGTCTCCTCTTGGAGTGCAGTGTACCAAACCGAAGCTTTGCATCTTTCATCCTGAGAAGGTTGGGCTTTGGACTGACCCAATCAATCAACATGGAACCCTACATTCAGACCCAAGGTTGCTTCGAAATTTTCATCTACAGCAGGAGGTATTCCTTCCTACCTTCTGCCCCAATCCTTCTCATCCTAAGAAACACATGTGGCACGACCTAGATGTACATGAGGCACTTAATGCTTTCATTATTCCATCACAAGAGGTCAGGAAATCAGAGTCTCTTTTCATCAACCAGTCCTCCTATGTCCAAAACTTCTGTCAGCTCTATGCTAAAATCCTGCATAATTGAGGCTTATGAAGCTACAAATGTAGATGTACCCTTGAGTATCACTGCTCATTCTATCAGAAGCTCTGCCTTGAACACGTTAGCCAGACATGACTCAGTGAAGGAGATTTGTAGGGCTGCCACCTAGTCGTCGGTCTTGACTTTTGTACGTCACTACAAGATCCATACTTACAGTTCTGCAGATGCCACCTTTGGCAGTCACATTCTTCAGTATGTATTAGAGAACTAAGACGATGACCCTCCCTTACTAAGGGACACTTCTGTGGGAGGTCCCAACACAAGATGTCACCTGGCCTCTGGGAGAATGCTCCGTTGGATATATATCGCAAATGGTCCTTCTCCTTCCAGGAGGGCATCTTGGTCCACCCATTGTCATCATCGAATGCAGTAGTATGTAGTCAGAGTTAAATAATTCTTTGTTTAATTCTACCTCATTAGGATCAGACTGTTTTATTCTTACTTCCTGTCACTGTGAGGTTGTAGTCCTCATTATAGTGAAACAAATTTGAATTAGATTGTGGAAGTGGTTCACTGCTTTGTTAAGCTTTGGAACTGGAAGTGGATGATCCCCACCATAAGGAGACAGGAAGTGACGAATTTTATCCTGGCTCCCTGAGAAAGGGAGTGAGAAATCACCCAACACAAGATTTTTTCCTGGCCTTGTAGGAGAAGGACCATTCTTGGTATGTATCCACTGGTCTGTTTTCATACTTTACATTTTATGACAAGAGTATAGAGAGGATTTAAAGTAGGATGTCTTCATTTTGTCCACCAATGTACAATCTATGTTTTTAACTCCATAGTGCAAACTAACAATTCCCCACAGTGGCCAAATGTTCTTTCTTTCTCATAGGAATATTCTTTCATATGACATTTCTCAGTTGACCATTAATATGTTTATGGATAATTATCACCTGACAGAATATAAACTGCTTCCTCAAATTAAAGTCTATGAGTATTCTTCCCACTGTGTGTCTTATTTTAATAATGTTAAATACATTGTTATCAAGCATGAGTCGGTAGAAAGAATCTGAAAAAGTTTCTTCATTGGCCATTATATAAAATGACCTTGTATATCCATTGCAAGCTTCTCAGTAGATAGATGTGCTTTCTAGAATAAAATAAAAGCCTGAACGACAACAATGTTGAAATGGGTACTGATGTATTTTTAAAGTTAACAGTGCTACCTATGTTGGTTCACTACATATTTACAGAAACATATCATTGGAAAATAATCTGTAGATGACTTTCTCCTTCAGGTCAGCCCCAGTCTCAGTGATCTCCAGTATTTGACCTGGTGTGGGATGCCGGGGAGAGTTTGAGTATTCTGCTGGGGTACCGGCCACCAAGCACACTGGCAGACACCATGCCAAAATGACCTTGTATATCCATTGCAATTGTATATACAAATGACCTTGTATATCCTGGAAGCCTTGAGGTTTCCCAGGCTCATTGTTCTGGGGGGCTTCAACGTTCATGTAGACATGTCCTCATTTCAACAGGTGGACCTAGTGTCTTTCATGATAGCACTGGGACTCTCCCTGGTTAATATGGACCCCACACACCAAGCAGGACACACACTCGATCTGATCTTTGGCACACACTGGATCTGATCTTTGGCATGGGGGTAAATGTGGACTTAATTTCTACTGAGGAGGAGCTGACCACTTTGTCCTAAAGGCCCGCATGGATACCGCTGCCCTGTTCTGCTTAGGTGACAGACTCGTGGAAACTTATGGATCCACTGTTTCTGGAATGCTCTGTGGGACAGTAGACCCTTTGATGATCCCCACCATAAGAGGGTGGCGTGGGCAAGGGCTGCCGCGTACACCAGGCGCCCTTTGGGTGCGGTTGAGTCTTGGCCCCTCGGGCCAACTGGAAAAGTCATCGGCTGGGGCAACCAACCCCCAGGTCAGGGAAGGAGGGAATGATCAGCCACCCAAGAGCCCCAGGCGAGGAGGGGAAATGGCACAGTGGCCAAATGATTTTAATTGTTTTAAATCCCCATCAGGGAATGGATGGGAGGCTGCCCTTTCCGAAAAGGAAAATCAGCCACAAATTGGCCACTCAGATGAGCCCACAGTTACGTTGCTCCAGCATACAAATCTTTGAGAAGGGGAATGAGATAGTGGAGGGAGTGCTGAGTTCTGCCTCAGGGAGACATCTGAGTCAGCTCAGGTCTGGCTCAGGAAAAAGAGCTGACAGAGTGAGGGGTCAGAACAGTTTGTGACCTGGTAGGGGGGCAGAACTGACAGAGTGAGGGGTCAGAACAGTGTGACCTGGTAGGGGGGCAGAACAGTTTAGCTGTGTCTCTGGAAGAGAAGAGAGTGCTTGTTAGGCCTTTTTGTGTTGATGGGCAGACCTTGTACAACTTAGTCTGACTCTGGGAAAAGGTACAGGCTGATGTAGGTGGAATCCTGTGTCAGAGAGAGGATCCAACCAGCCCCTAGTCCAGAAGTTGGCAACCTTTACTATGAAAAGATTCATCCCCCCCGTCCCCAGCATGGGCTGGAGTTGCAAAACATATTTGTTATCTTCATTTTAATGCTCTGAGCCTATTAAAGATTGTTATTTGGATAAAATGGAAACAAGGAAAACAAGCTAAGCTGCTTACGGTCCCCACTGGGGAGAAATGGAGGGTATAAATGGATTTTATAAATAACTAGCAGGGCCCGGCCAAGCGTTGTTGTGGCATTTGTCCTTCTCATCACAGTCCACAACCCACACAGATGTCCATGCAGGTCCAATGATCCACAGCATAGCCTTTTGGAAGCAGCAGTGTCATAGTGGCTAAGAGCAGGTGCACTGGAGGAACCGGGTTTGATTCCAAGCTCTGCAGCTTGAGTTGTGGAGGCTTATCTTGGGAATTCAGATTAGCCTGTGCACTCCCACACACACCAGCTGTGTGACCTTGGGATAGTCACAGATTTTCAGAGCTCTCTCAGCCCCACCCACCTCACAGGGTGTTTGTTGTGAGGGGTGAAGGGCAAGGAGGTTGTAAGCCCCTTTGAGTCTCCTACAGGAGAGAAAGGGGGGATATAAATCCAAACTCCTCCTCCTCCTCCTCCTCCTCTTCTTCTTTTGGGGTGGTCAAATGGAATCCCTCTTTCCCTTTTCAATTCACATTATTATATGGTGCTGTCTTGGTTTTTAGTATAAGGTAACCCTTTCCATTCCACAACGGAACTGTCCAGAGTGCGAATCCCGCTGTCCATGAGGCTGGTTGACACGCACAGTCCTGGCAACTTGGGTAATTAGAGAGGAGAGAATGGGGCAAGCAGGCCTATGGTCCCAGTCCAGGCAGCCAGAGGCAGGGAGTAGGTGAGGCGCTCAGATCAAGGCCAGCTCCCTGGGTTCTTAAAGGGCCAAGTGCAAAAGAAGCCCGGAGCTAGTAGGTGTTGGTTCGGCCTCACCTCGTGGGGATTTTCACCTTAGAAAGAAAAAAGTGCAAACTCCAGCTAAACGCTTTTTAGTAAAAGAGAGCTGTAGTAAGCGAATATGGGGTGAAAGAAAGTGGGTAGAAGTGGTGGTTGGATGTGAGGGAGGGGCAGAGTGAGGTGTGTGAGAGGATGAGCTGGATGTGGGATGAGAGTATGTGTGTGTTGTGTGTGAGAGTAGTATTGGGTGAGGCACAGAGAGTGAACGTTACCTGCATGTGTGTGTGTGGGGGAACCCCACCTGACGTCTCACATGGCAAAGTGTGTATGTGTTTCACTTCCACTCGTATTACCTAACAGTATTCCCTATTTACTGGTTATTTCACTGCTCATCTCTCTGCCCATCTGCCACGAACATCTCTAAGCCCTCGCATACCAAGACTGGAGACAGGCTGCCACCCGTAACATTCTAAGGGTGACAGTTAAACACAGCCAGCTTCATGGCCTGAGTGCGCCCAGGAAAAAGATGTTTTACCTGGCTCAGGTATGTGGACTTTTAGTGATTTGAAGGTCCGATTACCTTGCCCACGCAACAGGGGAGGGATGTCATGTATGAGAAATTTAGGGGCTTCTATTCGTCCAGCACGCTTTACGGGCGTTAGGGGAGCTGCACCAACAAACGGATCGTTAGCTTTTTATATATATAGATTGAGTGTAGATGACTTTGTTTAGAGCAGGGGTAGGGAACCTTCGGCTCTCCAGATGTTCAGGAACTACAATTCCCATCAGCCCCTACCAGCATGGCCAATTGGCCATGCTGACAGAGGCTGATGGGAATTGTAGTTCCTGAACATCTGGAGAGCTGCAGGTTCCCTACCCCTGGTTTAGAGTCTTAGTGAATGAGAGACTACCGCTCAAATTTCACTTAATAAATCCAAATCTTTGGAGTCTCCCCTGCCCTGCTAGTGTAGAGGAGGAAGAAAAAGTTCTCTCCACTTTTTCCATCCCAGGCATCATTTTATAACCCTCCAACCCTCAAGGTTATCCCCCGCTCTGTGCCTTATGCAGTTTTAGGCAGAATTCCTCTTCTCCAAACCCACCAACCCACCCAGGATTACCCTGACTGTGGACTGTCAAGGATAGCCTGGCTGGGGTCTACCAGAGAAGGTGACGGCTCTTGGTCAATTAAAACCTTTATTACAAAACAAAATGACACCACACTCCCTTGCAGAGCTCTCCAGCAGCAGTGGCATAGTGGTTAAGAGCAGGGGTACTCTAATCTGGAGGAACTGGGTTTGATTCCCCGCTCTGCTGCTTGAGCTGTGGAGGCTTATCTGGGGAATTCAGATGAGCCTGTGCACTCCGACACACGCCAGCTGGGTGACTTTGGGCTAGTCACAGTTCTTCTGAGCTTTCTCAGCCCCACCTACATCACAGAGTGTTTGTTGTGAGGGGGAAAGGGAACGGAGTTTGTAAGCCCCTGTGAGTCTCCTTACAGGAGAAAAAGGGGGGATATAAATCCAACTCTTCTTCTTCCAAATCAGCCCAAACAAAGGTCTCCCCTCTCTGCCTCCCTGATGGAGTTGGCGAGCATAGAATCATAGAGTTGGAAGGGACCATAAGGGCCATCAAGTCCAACCCCCTGCTATGCAGGAATACACAATCAAAGCACTCCTGACAGATGGCCATCCAGCCTCTGTTAAAAAAACTGCAAGGAAGAAAACTCCACCTCACTCTGAGGCAGTGTATTCCACTGTCGAGCAGACCTTGCTGTTAGGAAGCTCTTCCTAATGTTTAGGTGGTATCTCTTTTCCTGTACCTTGAATCCATTACTCCTTGTCCTAATCTGTGGAGCAGCACAAAACAAACTTTCTCCCTCACCAACATGACATCCCTTCAAATATTTAAACATGGCTATTGTGTCATCCTTAGTTTTCTCTTCTCCAGACACTGCTGACTCATTTTCAGTTTGTGGTCTACGAAACTCCCAGATCGCTTTCACATGTAGTGCTGTCAAGTCAGGTGTCACCCATCCTGTATCTGTGTATTTCATTCTTTCTGTTGAAGTGTAGTATCTTACATTTATCTCTGTTGAAAGTCATTTTCTTAGTTTTGGCCCAGCTCTCTACTCTGTCCAGGTCATTTTAAATTCTGACTGTGCCTTCTGGGATATTGGTTACCTCTCCTGAATTAGTGTCATCTGCAAATTTGATTAGCATGCCCTATATTCCATCATCCAAGTCATTGATAAATATTGAAAAGCACTGGATCCAGGACAGAACCCCATGGCCCCCACTAGTCACATGTCTCCAGGATGAAGGTGAGCCATTGGGGAGCACCCTTTGGGTTCGTGTGCATTGCCAGGGAAGCCTGGCAGACCTAACTGTAGCTTTGCTAAGAGGCCACCTTCTGGGAATCCATCTGAGGCCACTGCCACTATGCAAGATCCAGCTGGTGGAAAGTCCAGCTGCTGATGGGGCGCAGCTGCAGACACCTGAGGGGTAATGTTTCTCTGCAGGGTGCCCAGGAGTCTTCTTCGCCACAACCTGTAGAAAAGTAAATCCACTCCTCCAATCCCAACTCTGCCCCTAATGCTGACTGTGTTGTTGGCTGCCTTTCCTGCCTGCTGCATGGCTTCTGGAGGCCATCAGCTACCAGCCTCCATGCCAGGCCACACCTCCTGAGCTGCTCTGCCTGTCTGGCCCATCTACTCAGGTAGGGAGCCACTGCAGAACAGTAAAAGAGCTCCAGAGTGGCATGTGGCTTCAGAGCTTTATGGTTCAGATCTCTGGGCTAGTCAATAAAGTCTCTTTGTGCCTGAAAGTATTGTCAGAAAGCTTAACTACTCTCTGAAGCCCTAACCAGTTTGAAGGTTTTGTTCCTCAGCCAAGTTTCTGCTTTGTCTATCTTGAGGCCTGTGCTGTTTGTTTGTTTCTTTAAAACCAACATGTAAAAAATAAATCTCCTTAGTTTATGTATTAATCCATCCTCAGTAATCTCCACCTCCTTGTGCACCACTAAATTCACCTCACAGCAGCAAACCCACAGCCTATACACTTACTAGCTGTAGAACACCTAGAAGGTTTATAATTCAAAACAAACCTAAATCCCAACAATCTTAGGAGGCTGTGTGCGTTTCCTCAGTAGGAAAAAAGGCTTCTCACAGCAATCTTTTCCATTAACCTGTGTGTCAAGGGAACTGTGAAATATGTATGCGTTGTACAAAATCCCTTTAAAACATCTGAAGGAAATGAACTGTGAAGGTGAGGAAGAAGCACCCTCTCAACCTCTGCATTTTGTTCTTTCCATGTTAAAGAACATTGATCCTAGTGAGTGGCAAAAGGAGATCCTATTTGGAGGTTTAATTAAAGTGAGTGAATTTTATTGATGCTATCAATCAGCAGAGATTGAGGGAAAGGGCTTGGTGCCAAACCATTTAGTGCTCTTGACAGGGTAATTAAATAGCACAGGACTGTACTCCCAAGATAAAGTAAAATGATTCTGCAGATGTGTGACAGAATAACAATTTGTGTTGGAACAAAAGAAAAGGTGTTTTCCCAGTCTAAAATTTCTGCAGGAGTTTGAAAAAACAAATTAATTAGACCATCTGCTCTGTTGAACCTTTTAACTTTAATATCATTTGTAGGGCTTTTTTTTAGTGTCCTTTCGTTTCCCTTGTTTAACACAGTTCATGCTAAATTCTTGAATATCTCACCCTTTTTTTCTGAAAGGTATATTTTGAAGATGCAGATACTCCAACTAATAATATTGAACACAGTAAAGCTATTTGACAGCTTGAGCTATGGAAATATAGAACCTCTTCAAAACCTGGCGTGTAGTCCCAGGTATAATAATTTATGCATCCATCAGTCAAACAAGGACAAGTCGGTATTACTTGACTGCATTTTCAGCACTAATCATAGTTGCTCAAATGGCTGTGCTGTAGTGTTGGGCAATTTTAGGTAATTTTAAATGTTGTGCTTGCTTTGAAATTGGAGGGAAGGCCTGTTCATACAAGATCCTCTCTAAAAATGAAAGGCTCTTTGAAGCGCAGCAGCGTAAACATGCTGTACCCAAGAATTTTGAAAACAAAATGAGCTTCCATTTTTCTGTAACTGATAAGGTGCTGCACTGGCTCGAGTTAGCCATTTTATCCTCCCCACCCAGCTCTGTGGAACATGAAGTAGGGTGGTACAAAATCTTTTTGCAAGCATGATTTCAATCTTGTAACATGCTGTTTGAACCATTTTAAGTATTTTGTATTTTTATTATTATTTGAGCCAATCTAAGATGCCTATTCTTTTCAGAAGATTGACCCCTTGAGGTTGTTGCCTCCTCTTGTGATTGCATGCTGCAAATTCTGTATTAATTGGTACTTGATGTGTTACCTGAGTTAGTAGTCTATGAAGGGTAGTATTTTGAAAAGAACAAGAGCTTAAGTGACCTCAGCACTTTATTACTTTGGAACTATAATGCCAAGAAGAAGGGTTGGTTTGTATTTCCAGCTTTTCTCTACCATTAAGGAGTTTCAGAGCGGCTTACAATGATCTTCCCTTCCACTTCCCACAACAGGCACCTTGTGAGAAAGGTGGGACTGAGAACATTCTGAGACCTTTGACTAGACCAAGGTCACCCAGGACGCTTCATTAATAGAAGTGAGGGAAGAAACCCAGTTCATCAGATTAGAATCCTCTGCTCATGTGGAAGAATGAGGAATCAAACCCAGTTCTCCAAATTAGTTTGCTGCTCTTAACCATTATCCCACACTGACTCTCCCTCATAGCTTCCCCACATACCTTTGGGTTTAATATAAATGTTCTATAGGTTAAAACATGATGGGAAAAAGTGCTGGAGGAAACTTTTGCAAAGAGGAAATGAGAATACGTTTGAAAGTATTGCTTGCTTTCGTTAGGGGTATTTTGGATTCCTGTTTTCATGGTTCCTGAAAGGACTTAAGACTTAGGAGATCTGCTTTTGGAACTCTTCTAGTGGCTTATCTCATGTTCCAATTGCTAGCATCTATTGATACATTAACTTTTAATCAAAACCTGAAGCCTCATATTCAATTTTCCAATTACATACAACTTCCTTCTACCCTTTTGCATGGTTGTAAAATATTTGTCATGGAAAACATGTTTAGATATAAATACAGCAACAAGAACATATATTGAAAAGAGAAAAACTGTTTGAGGAAAAGAACCTTTACATTTCTCATGAACACTGCTAATAAAGAAAAATTGTGTGTCCCATGAAAAATGCACTAAAATTCTTTATTCACAGCATTATTTAAGTGGGAACAGAACAGTTAGCTGAAACGATTCCTAACATATTTACATTGCTTGCATGTACATTGCAGAAGTACTATGATTAAATTCAGTGATAGCTGAAATGTTCAATTATTTCTGATACCTTTGGAACATGAGTATCAAGATGCCAGACAGCCCCATCCTATCTTGGTTGCCCAGATGATACAAAAAACTTCTAATGGTCGTGTTCCTTTCGTCTGAAGACTCCTGAATTGGAAGATACTTTGACTTTGTACATGACTCTGAGTTGGATCAAGACTCTGATGAGGAAGTCTCATTCAGGGTAAGTAGACATTTCTTTAATTGAGGTGATCTTCCTTCCCTCCCAATTAAGATGCTACAGCTCAAGATCCCACAGGGAAAGCCTTCTAAGGATTGATCTTTAGGCAGGGCTCAGATGGTTCCCAGGCAATGCACAGATGCTTCCAAAATACCTTTGCATTTCCAGACCGTTTCAAGGAGGAGATCCCACATCTCATCGGTTATCACACTCCTCAAGCTAAAAGTATTTATAGTCAAGCAGCGGGATTCATTGGATATCAAATTGGATTACAGATCCAAAGTGGAGAAATGCAAAATTAGAAACAATGGATGATAAAGAAGGAATGCATAACTGTCTGTGGACTAAAAAATCACAAAGGGCGATACAGAAGCAGGATGGGAAACATGTAAGAGATAGTCCACCAGTATCACCATTTACATCTCCAATATAACATATGAACAATATAATGGACAATATAACATATGGAAATATGATTGATAAGCAAGAGAGAATAAAATCTTGGCAGACAATTAAAGATAAGAAAAATAATATTTCATGACTACTGTACAATCAAATCATTTCAACATTTAAACAACAACTAACAAAAGAAGGAGGACCTTTGAGGAAGAACTAATTTTAATAGTTAATTACAAGAGATATGAAACATATTTTAGGAAAAAATTACAAGCTGTTACTTCACACGGAAACAGAGAAAGTGAAAGACTGATAAAATGAACACAAAATTGTGGAGAGAATGTATGTGTAAATCAATGGGAAAATTTATGTACTAAAGAAATTAAGTTTACTGAATGTCAAATGCTAACAGAAAATTGGAACAAAAATATTTTATAAGTGGTATATTACACCACAAGAGGTAGCAAAAGCTAACAAAGGTTGTCATAGTAAATGTTGGGAATGCTAAAATTCAGATGCAACGTTTTACCAAAGGTGATGAGCATGTAAGAAAGCAAGAAAATATTGGATAATTATTCATAGTGAGATGCAGAAGATATTCAAAATCAAATTAGTATTAGAACCAAAAAGTATATTATTAAATATGCTGCCAAGCAACATATCAAAACAGTACAGTGAACTATTTAAATATATGGTGACTGCTGCCAGAGTGGTGTATGCCTCAAAGTGGAAAGCAGACAAAATTCCTGAGTTGAATAAATGGATAAGTAAACTAACAGAATACGCAACAATGGCAAAATTAATGTTTTCAGTGCATAATAGACTTATTACAGAATTTCACAATAAATGGAATATATGATTAACTTACGTAAATTGAGGATAAGAGAAGTATAGAATTAGAAACTTCCGAACAATTAGTGGGTATTCATAAGAACATATAGTAGGCTGTTAGATGATCAAAATGAAGACTAAAATAAAATGTTTCCTAAACTTGTGAATATATACCAAATGTATTAAATATGAATTATAATCGTTGGAAAAATCTAAGAGTTTCATGTAAAGATTTTTTTATCTTGATTTTATTGTTTGTCAAATTTTGAAAATTAATTTAAAAAATAGAAATGTGAAAAGTATATATTTCTTCTCCGAGAAAATGAATGAGATTCTGCAAAGACTGCTAACTGATGACCTTGTGGTAGCTCTCATTTAAGATTCACAGTGTGACCAGGAATGCAGCAGAAATATTTTACTATAGGCAGAGAACATCTCCTGCCCTGAGGGTTGGGTGCATCAAGGGATCAACAAATGTGTAAGCCGAGGCTCAGCTGTCTGAAGATACTGGAGGAGGAGTGGAGCCTAAAGAAGGAGGTCTTCCAGTTAGTCTCCAGGCAGATGGGCACCCCAGTAATGGACCTCTTTGGGTCCAACTTGAACCATCAGCTACGGAGGTTCTTCACCTGCTTCTGCTATCCAGCAGTGGAGGCTACAGATGCCCTTACATCCAACTGGCTTCTGGGTCTCCTGTATTCTTTCCCTCTGGTTCCTATAATTCCCAAATTGCTGAGGAAGATCCAGGAAGACATGGCTCTCAACTCTACAACAGTTGTCAGTGAGAATGCTGTTCAGACTCCCAAGAACAACGAGAACACAGTTCAGACTCCCAAGTCACAAGGATCTAGTCCAGCAGGGGCCAGTTTGTCACTCAGCCAGACAGGTGGCAACTGACCTCCTGGAGATTGAGTGGAGCCTCTTCATCAAACTAGTTTATAGAAGGGAAGTCACTGACAGTATATTAACCTAAAAAAAAACAGTCCAGAAATGTAACCTACAATTTCACATTGAAAGCTTTGGCCATGTGATGCAGAAGGAAAGAAGTGGATCTTTTATATCCAAGGCCAATGACATTCTTCAGTTCCTAAAGGATAGCGTAGAAGCATATCTGTAAGCTGCTCCTTTTAAAAGGCAGGTGGCCTCCATTACCATAGTGATACCAAAATTGACAGCTGGTCGACTTCTTAGCATCCCTCTATCTGCAGATTCTTCAAAAGAGCATCTCATAAGGACAGGGCTCAACTATACATGTTTCCAACCTGGAAATTAAAAATAGTTCTGACAGTACGAACTGGACATCCTTTTGAACCAATCAAAGAGATCCTATTAACATTCTTGCAGAAGAAGAACATCTTTCTAGTCATCATGACTTTGGCTACATGCATACTTGAAATCAGTGTCCTGCCAGTGCATGGTCAATAAGAATAAACATAGCGTATTGACCCTAGGTTTGGCCTAAGGCTAACACATCTTTCCACAGGCAGAAAGAAACCTATCTGCCTTTTTGTTCTAACTCAAGACATCCTAATGAAAAGAGGTGGTATTGTCTGAACATACTGAGGACAGTCAAAATGTATGTAATTAAAACTTAACAAATTAAAAAAAACTGCTTCCATGCTTATTTCTCTAGTTCCTCCAAATGCAGGAACCACAATTCAATCTTCCTCAATTAGCAAATGTCTAAGAAGCTGTACTATTGAAGCATGTAAGATGCTACCACAGGAATTGTGGCACATTTAATCTGAAGCGCAGCAATCAGTGTCACACTAGCCAAGTTGCTTCAGTGGAAAAAATTTGTAGAGCTGCAGTGTGGTCCTCCATATCAACTTTCATTTGCCACTACAAAATAAATACCTACAACTCTATGAATGCAGCTTTTGGAAGGAGGAACCTCCAACATGTAAAAGATCAGCAAGTTGATGACTCACACAAAAGAAGGTACTGCTCTAGGAGGTCCCAGAAGATGTTCTCCAACTCAGAGGGAGAACAACTATTGGACACTTAACATGAAGGGTCCTTCTCCTCTGAGCATAGGGGGACATCTTGCACTCCCTAGTTATTGTTCCAGTTGGAGGACCATAAACGGTTTCTTGCTATCTTTCCTTAAACTATTAATCTTACTTTTCTTGCTCTTTTAAGCACTGTTGGTTTATAGTTGACTGGGCTTGGTTATTAGTGCTGTTAGTGTTAAGGCATGGCTGGTTGGAGTTACCTGGCCTGTAGGAGGATTGGGTGACTCCCACAGGAAACAGGAAGTCAAAAATCTGTTCTTTAATCCCTGACTGAATAATGGGAATCACCCAAAACCGTGATGGCGAACCTTTGGCACTCCAGATGCTATGGACTGCAATTCCCATCAGCTTCTGCCAGCATGGTCAATTGGCCATGCTGGCAGGGGCTGATGGGAATTGTAGTGCATAACATCTGGAGTGCCAAAGGTTCGCCACCACTGACCCAAAAGATGTCTCCTATGCTCAGAGGAGAAGGACTCTTTATGGTAAGTGTCCAGTGGTGGTTCTCCACTGGAAGTAATTTCTGCAGCCAATGAATCCACCGTTGAAGACATCTAAATTTCATAAAATTGCAATAACTCAAAAGCCAGGGAGTTTGGCGAGTAGGCAGCAGACAGAGATGTTAAGAAAATGAGAAGCAAATGACTGAACTCTGAAAACTGGCAGCCCTAATAGGGTTCCATATGGCGCTTAGAAATCACTCATGATTAGATGTTCTGTTGAGGTCCTGGGCAACATTGGAAATGGAGTGTTCACCTACCAATGGTGGCGAGCCTTTGGAAGGAGCTGATAGGAATTGTAGTCCATAACATCTGGAATGCCAAAGGTTCACCACCACAGACCTAAGCTGTTGATTCAGTTGTTTAAAATGCTGGTTCTGTTGGCTGTTCTAATTACTTTTCTTTTTTTACTCTGTTTAAAATTTATACCCTGCCCTACCCCAGCAAGACCAGGCTTAGAGTGATGAACACAGCATTATAATACAGTATATAATAAATAAATAAAACATTTCAGTTTAAAACCTACATCCTTAAACATCAACGACTTGGCAATAAAAACTTTGGCTTCCCGGTAATATAAATACTGGAAGGTACCTCTACAAAGGACCTCCTCACAGTCCACACATAGGAATTCCAACATTAGAAGTGCATCAAGGGAGAGACAAGAAAAAAGGACAAGAAAGAAAGTGGGGAGGGAAAGGAAAGGGGAAATGAGGGAAGAGAGGGCGTGGACCAAATTTGGTATCAAGCCTTGGCTGCCTTAACCAAATGGTTGGTGCAGAATTTCAGTTTTCAAGGCCCTGCAGAACTTTCCATATTCTGCAGGGCTCTTATCTCAAATGGTAACCAGTTCCACCATGTTGAGGTCAGTAGGGATGGCGATTTGGATTGGCCAAATCAACAGTTCAGTCCAAATCGCCTCCGATTTGGACTGAGCCAGGTCCGAATCAATGGCGTCCGATTTGGAGCTATCCAAATCAATGGCGTCCAATTCAGTGCCATTATTGAATCAGGCCTTGGACGGCCCAACTCATTTTTTTAAAAAGCCCTCTGACAACAAAACCCTTCCCTCCCGAGTCCCCAACAAAAACCTTCCCTCCCTCTGCCCCAAGTATGCTCCTTGCTTGAAGTGTGTTGCAGAATTGCTTCATTTTAAGAGGTGGAGGTTCTGTAGGGTTTTCCGGGCTGTGTGGCCGTGGTCTGGTAGATCTTGTTCTTAACAAGTTGCCTGCATCTGTGGCTGGCATCTTCAGAGGTATATCACAGAGAAAAGTCTATTACACAGTTTCCAGTGACTGAGCAGGCTTCATGTGTAGGAGTGGTGGTAAATCATAGTAAGCCTCTTCAAGTTCTATGGTGGGAAGACTAGAGAGCTGGGAGATTCTGTGCTCTGAAGTGGCTCCATTGAAGCCAATGGGAAATTTCTGGGGAAGGGCTGTGGGGTGCACATTTCCCAAGGTAAAGCGACAAAGCTTTCAGGGTATCTTCAGGAGAGTCTCTTGGTGACACCATCCAGGTTTGGTAAACTTTGCTTGCTTGTTTTTTTTGTTTGTTTATTAAATTTATAGGCCGCCTCATCCCCGAAGGTGAAGTTTGGTTGAGGGGGTCCAAAGTTATGCACCCTCAAAGGTGTAGCCCCCATCTCCTGTTAGCTCCCATTGGAAACAATGAGGGATGGTGGCACCCCTTTTTGGGGTCAATAACTTTGAACTCCCTGAATTAACATTCACCAAACTTTGGGAGAATCATCAGAACAGTCTCCAGATGATGTCCTGAAAGTTCGGTGCCACTAGCTTTAAAATTGTGCCCCCTGCAGGCCAAAACATGTAAAAACACAAAAAATTTAAAAAAATTAAAACGGACCCGAATTTTTCAGATTTACCTGAATTTTCGGGCATATCTGAATCGGCTATGAATTGGATTTGGGCATACAGATCATTTTATGCCCCAAAACATCCGAATCCAAAATTTATCAAATTTTTTGGGTATCGATCAACCCTAGGGGGCAGGGTTGAAAAGCCCTAGCCCTAGTTGAGGCCAGCCAGATATCCTTTGGGCCCGGAATTTCCAGGAGATTAGAATTTGAGGAGAGAAGAACCCTTTGAGGGTAGTATTGAGAGATGCAGTCCCAAAGATATGAAGGTCCCAGACTGCTCATGATGCTAGGGACATTTTTTGTGGGAGGCCATCTCTCTTTCAACAAGATTGAATAAAAACATCTTCCTGTTGTGAGAAGGCCATTTCTTGTACTGATGCAGCATGTTTTACTTGGAGAGAGTTATATGACTGGAAAAAAATCCCCAAGAAAGCAATTTGAAGTGTTAGATAACGTTGAAGTGTTCATTCAAATAAAAAAAAGACTTATTTGTAGAAATTATTTTCTCCTAGTAATACAGTGATCTTTTGCAGTGTACTCGTATATTCAAACTGTTTTTTTTTCATTAAGGTTCAGCTAATTTTGGGGGGTTTTAAGGTAAGAGATGCTCACAGGTGGTTTGCCATTGCCTGCCTGTACATAGCTACCCTGGTAACTTCTTGGTTATCTTCCATCAAAATACTAACCAGGTTTAACACTTCGTAGCTTCTGTGAGCTGATGAAACCAGGTTACACTGGGCTATCCAGGCCATTGCCACCTATATTTTAGGAGTGTACCTATTTTGGCAGGCTGTGATAGGAAATCAGAATGAGCTCACCTCTTGCTTTTTGTCCCTCTCTATCTCCTGACAGGAAGTAGTAGATTCTGGCTGTGGTACTTGGTTGTCTGATGCCTAGTGCAACTGTAGGGTCAGTCCCTGTTATATCACATTGTATTCCAGAGACAAATTTAAGATTTATCAGTGTATTCTGAGTGTTGTTTTCACCTCATACTTGAAGATAGGGGAGCTCAAAAATGACAGGGTTTTTTTCCCTGTATTGAGGTGTTGCAGGTAATGTATACACCGCTGACTATAAGCTGTAAGGACATTTTGGATCCTTGTCTAATTTCAGCTTTTCTCCTAAACAGCAAAAAATTCCGTAGTACAAAAGAGATTTTGGTTGTATGACCCTAGATTTTAGATTTTGTTGCTGGATGGTACAAAGGCTCATTTTATTTGTAAACAGTTGGCTTTGTAATCTCAGTTCAGAATGCTCAATTCAACAATATGTGTAAGAAAAAATCACAGAGCAAGTTTCTATCATAAATTAGCCACGAGGAATAATTGTAGAAAGGGAGGTAGCCTTCGAAGCAAGTCCCATTTTATTTAATGTTTCCATCTCCCAAGATTGCAGTTATAGCCTTGGAAGTTATATCATTCTTTAAATTTCTCTAATTGAAATAAATCTGACATAGCACCCCCTCCCCCGCCTCCCACTTCACAGGATACAGTCTTTCTTCCTTGAAGCCCACAGTGTCAGTTCCCTTTGACCTTTAAAAAGTGTATGATTTTTTCACCAGGTCTTTTGAGGTTAAGAATTTAGTTGCTTTGAGTGAGTGGTTGAGTGACTTTGTGTAGAGTTTTATAGTTAGGCTGCCTTGTGAACTCAGGTTAATTGGAGTGGAAATATAGAATGTCAAAAAAAATTAAAACCCATTGAAATGGAATTGAGAATCCCACCAGTGTTCTGCTCTGTAGACTGGGGGTCCTCTTACTGCTCCCCTCCCAGGTCCCTGGATTCACAGTATGAAAGACTTGCCGAACAGCGTAGGGTCCAAGGAAGTTCAATCCTTCATGGTTAGTTGTTTGAATAGTGACTGCCCATTTGTAAATTCTATCTGGCCACCATAAAGTTATTCAAGATATTTGATTCAGTTTGAGAGTACATATTATCAGGCTGGCAGTAATCAAAGCATATGAGAAGCTTGTGGTCTGTCTCCTATAAGGGACTTAGCTGCAGTCCTGCAGTAGATGTCCATCAGCATGTTAATATGAATGCTGAGGTACTCTTTGAAGCCCTTTTAAGTCTTCTGTGAAGTTGACTGTTTCTTTCCAGTTTGTTCTCCTGGAAGGTTCAGGTGTATCTATTTGAATATTTATAGGTGATGACAATTCTGTTGATGATGCAAATGTCTCTAACAGGAAGGGTAACCACCACAAGAGCTCTTCAGGAAGTTTTATTTCATAGTTGAAAGTGGCTGGATTTTAAACTCAAGGAGCTGGCTTATAGTTGTGAAAATATGCTCCAAAAGATCAAAAAATGACATGGTCTTGGTGCCCAAGTGACTAGAAAGACTTGTGCACATTAGTATATTTTTTTAAATTACCCACTACAAGTAACACAATCAGTAAAGCTTACTAGTCAGCCATGGAAAAAACAGAGCCTTCCCCTCTTTTTAGGAGGGGACTTTTCACTCATATTGCTTTTCACTCATACTGCTTTTCACTCATATTGACAGATTATCTGCCAGGACAACTATCTGAATTACATGTGAAATGAATATTCTTATGTTGGTAAATTGGGAAATGGACATAGGACATGTGCATTTTCCGTGTAATGCCCACAAGGTCAAAACATGAATGGATTCTATCCACTGGTTAAAACTGACAGTCTGCCCTAAAAGTAATCTATTGGAAGACAGTTCAGAGAAATAATTGTTTTCTTTTCAAGTGATATCAGTATAGTAAATTATCTACTGATGTGTATTTCTATGCTCTTGGAAAAGCAGGGTGTACTTTTTTTCAATAAGTACTTAAAGCAAGAGGTCAGAACCAAAATAAATTCTGCAGTTTGGACTCATTTTGTTTGTGTATACACAATCAATGGCATTCAGTTGTAATTAAAATCACTTCACTTTTTTGTCAAAAGTTGAGTTCTTTGCCGAAGGAAATCTGATGCATCACATCTCAAATTTCATGCTGTGTTTGCTGAAACAAATCATAGTGCAAATTGCTGTTCCATTCTGAGGTGATTCAATAAAAGATCATTTGATAAGGAAAGCTTGGGGTCCAGCGAGATGAATATTTTCTGTCTAAAACAATGTTGAAGTATTCATTATGACAAGAAATCACTGCTTCATTGGGGGATTGTCTGATTAATAGGAAATGTTAAACTGATAAATTCAAAATCCATAGCATTTCATGCAAGGTAAATGTAAAGACTTATAAGCTACATATGGTATTTCTCATAATTTAGCATTTTAAAATCCCTATGACACTCAATTTTTCAATTGACACAGACAGAGGATGGACATCACATGCTGTGGCTTGTTGTCCTTAATCTTGCTTGTGCATTAAAACTGAATACCTAAACTATAATTAAGGATTTCTTTGCAATCCTGAATTTGAAAACATTGTTTGAACCATAGTAGATTTGCAAACCATACTTTTGTTGCATCTCCTCTAAACCTCTTGGAGCCCCCACTCCCAATGGAGATCACTGGGGAGCAAGACCATGGATGAGAACAAGTGGCCCATCAGGGCAGAGATTTTTTTTTGCTGATCACAAACAGATTTGGAGTCCCAAAGGTAGATCTCTTAATCTCAGCTTCCAAAAATCATGTGCTGTGATTCTTTAATAGATACTGTCATTCATGGATGGAGCAAATAGATGCACTGGCTTCCCTGTGCCACAGGGACTGCTTTTTATGTTTCTGCCTCTGCTGGTTATTTCAAAGGCTCTGAGAAAGATAAGACTGGAACGTAGCTTGGTTACTTTGATAGCTTTGGAATGGCCTTGAAGACTTTGGTTCTTGGCTCTAGTGGAACTTTCAGTTCAAGAGCCTTGGCGGATCCCTGTGAGGCAAGACCTGCTTCAGCAAGATCTGGTCTGTCACCCAGATCCTGAGTGGCTCCATTTGACTGCATGACTCCTGAAAGGGATGGGTTGCTAAGACTTGGCTACACCCCAGAAGTGGCCAAAGTTATTTTAGCTTACAGGAAGCTATCCACGAGACATATATACAGCTCTTTGTAGAAGGCTATCATGCAATGGTTTCAACACAAAAAAATTGATCCATTAAACCCAAGACTGGGGCAACTGTTAGGCTTCCTTCAAGGCAATGTCTGACAACATCTGAAGGTATCTATTCTACATTGACAGGCAGCGGCTATAGCAACCATTGATCCTTTGACTAAAAAGCTACATGTCATATCATTCCTGAAGGGAAATTCAAGGGGTCTCAGGTTTCCCTTAAGTGCCTTTGAAACAAGACCCTATTCCTAACGGCGGTGATCTCAGATAGAAGGGTGTCAGAGTTAAGAGCTCTTGCATCCAGGAAAGCTTTTTGTATATTTCACAAAGACAAGATGGCACTCCGACCAGACCCCACATTCATTCCCAAAGCTAATGCCATCTTTCACAGAAGACAGGAGATTTATCTACCATCCTTTTTTCCATGACCTAAACGTGTGAAAGAGAAAGTCTATTCAACTCTAGATTTGAGAAGTTCTTCAGCATGTTGTGTATGAGACATAATTCCCTCACGAACACTCAAGGACACAGCTATTGGAAGTCCCAAGTTTCCAAGACCTCCTCCTCAAAGCAAGAATGGAACCTTGAAATCTTGCCACAAGTGTTCCTTCTGTTCTGAGGTCAGGAGGGCTTCTTGCCCATCCGAAAAGGGGAGTTGGTCAAGAATTCGACATGTTGTAAATCTGTACAGAAATCAGAAGAATAATATTAAGCTGTAATCATAAGCTGATATTTCTGAATTTTCTATAAATAAGAGAAAAGGAATTAATTCACTTTCTGCAACTGTTTTTGGTCTCTCTGTTCTTATGTGATACCTTTTATGATAGCAGCATTCTTTCACTTGCAAAATCCTGTTAAGTTTAATAATGCATCTAGCCAAATGCAAGCGCAAAAGAACTGACACAATCGTAAAATTCATCTCTGTTTTAAAATACCTGATACAGACTGTGGATTAAATAGCAGGTGATACAATATAAAATCACAATTTACAATTCAAATTTAAAAATTTAGAATATCCTTAATAGCTGAAAAGGTTTTTTTTTAAATTATATCATAAAAGTATGTAGTTCCCACTTAATCCTACAGCATGAGTTGAGTTTGCTATATCTTACAAATTAGTGGACAGTACTGGCTAGAAAGATGGAATATTTCCTCCAGCTAGCAGCATTTTACTTCAATATTCTTCTGAGCCTCCTGAAATTTTGTACAATGATGGGGCAATAATCTTAGAGCAGGCTACATTATAAAAGGGATAGCGGGGCAGGGGAACCCTGGTTGAGTGTTTCTGTTTTCCTGAACTTAAATTTGCATACTCTTTCTGACCTCACGATCTTTTTGAATCAACCTTCCAGCGTGGCGGAGGGTAAGGCATTACACCTCACTACCAAAGGCAGAAGGGTGTGTGAAGCTGTATTTTTTAAAAAAGGTATTATGCAGAGAGACCAGCAGGTCCAGCATGTGAAGATATGGTGTTACATTTGCAGAGAACAAATCAAAATAAGAAGATCTAGTCCAAAGAGTCGATCCGTTCACAGCGAGTATGAGCCACTTGCAACTCAGGAATTAGCAAAGTAGTATTCACTTAAACATTTTATATAACGATCTGTCTCCCAGATATCTCAGGACCCAAGTTGGTTGACAACAATATAAAAACAATTTGATAAAATGACAAATCTCAAACTATATTTTTGAAAACTAGCCTGAATGCACCTTATGCTCCATAGGCAATGTATTCTGAAACTTCCCCCAAATTCTCTGTCTTACAGTCTGACCAGAAAGGCAGGAGGTAGAAATCACCCCACTGGTTTTTGGGAGGCCATTACGTGGCCATGGGACAGCCACTGACAAAGCTTGACCCATGGCCATGGCAGAGCACACACTAGGCACAAGCTGCCTAACAGGAACATGCAGAATGAATCTGATCAGATGGTCACAACATTTCTCCATAAATATCAAATCAGCTGAGCCAGTAAGCACTGTTGCTTGAGGAGGGTTCAGCCACACTGGTGATACACAAAAAGCAGGACAAAAATCATTGCTGTTTGTGGCATTATCCCAGTCTGCTTTTGTATTATTCCATATTTCTGCATTACATGACATTTTTCTTCATAGAATTTAGCATAACTGTAGGCTGGATGACAGGCAATATCATGCGTGTCTGCATATGCACGTGTGAGGGTATTCAAGCACTAAATGTAACTTTATGGAATTCTTAATTCTTCCGAAAAATAATTGATCGGCCATTGTCATCGTTGTTTACTGTATTTATCATATATAAATCCTGTGAAAGCTGTTAAAATTGGCAGCTCTTATACAGCAGTTGTTGTTGGCAGGTAGAATCTTTAAATTAGAGGCTTTCAGCTGATTTTTTTTTCTTTTTTAAAAATTTGAAGCTTGTGGATTCGTTTTGGTTCCTTGTGGTCTCTTAGTAATGGTTGGAGCATGTGTGATGCAGCACCTTTGCTAACGGTAAGCCAGTCTGAAGTGGGAAGGTCAGTGCCTGGATGGAGGATCTCTTGGAACCCCAGGCAACCCATCTGGAGTTTTCTGAAGGAACAAAAGCAGTCATTCCTTTCTTTCTGTCTATCTCTATCTCCCCCCACCCTACCCCAACTTGTTGTAACTGCTCTGTTGATAGGAAACACTATTGAACATGTTTAGATGCTCTCATGCACTAATAAGAGTATGTGCATGTTGCATTCTGAACATTTGGGGCGGCTGATGGAGGACCGCTTTGCATTTCATCTACCCATACTGTAGAACTACTATACTGAAGACCCTCTGGGACATAGGTGTCAAACTCGTGGCCCTCCAGATGTTATGGACTACAGTTCCCATCATCCCCTGCCAGCATCATGCTGGCAGGGGATGATGGGACCTGTAGTCCACAACACCTGGAGGGCCGCGAGTTTGACACCTGAGCTCTGGGAGGATTGGATTACAAGTGTCAGGTTTTGAGTTTGTGAAACATAAATGAGGTTGGAAAAATATGTAAGTAGACACTTTGCAAAGGCTTGAGAAACTTCTTCCTGTATATGGGTGTGTGGTGTTTGTGTGTTGAAGGGGGGTGGTGATTGTTATTTTTCTGTGTGTAGCATCATTACACAAGGTCCATAGCATAGCACTGTTTGAACCCTCTAAATGTAATAGTTTTGTCTCTAAACTGTTCCCAGACAATTTTCCCCCATCTCTTAGTTGTTGCCAAGCAACCTCTATTTGGGAGGTTGCCTACTAGTTTTATCTTTTACCTAGCAATAAATCGTTGAAACAACCTTGTCAATTTTACCAGATTCACCATTCCAGTCTACCATTCCAGTGATAGGCTTAAAACATGAAAAAATTAAATAGAAACATGTGGGGGGATTTCCCCAAACCTTTTGATCACCCTGAAATTGTGATGGGTGGAGTGAGAAGAGGTACTGCGTGGTGGGTGGGGAAAGACTGGGAGGAGTAAGGAAACCTGAGGAAACAATAGTATATTGGGCTCTCCTTTGCTCTCCCTGCAAAATGAGAAGGAAAGGTCACACTTAAAGAGTTTTTTTTTAAACTGTGGCAGTTCTCCGTTATGAGAGTGGGGTGTGTGCCAAAGAGGGGAAAATGTGTCTGTACCTAAGAATCAGACCCAAAGGCAATGTACACCCAAAGCAAAGGAGACCACCCATGCATTACTGGCTAAAGTCACCCTCAGCTCTTTTTCTCATCCCTTCCCTGGTTAAGCGGCTGTGGAGAGTTTTCTACCCCTTCATGGTATATTTTGGACTCTGCCTGGTAAGGAAAATATGTGTGAGTGAAAACTTTGTGTTTATTAGTGTAACCTCTGTTAGCAGCAGTTTGACTTTTAAAAAGTCATTGGAGGAAAGATTGTACTCAGACATGATTGATGTTTCTTGCATATGTTGATTAACTGTGTAAATGTAATTTTGATAAGCTTCTCCTTTTAGTTGGACCTCAGTGATTTCACATCCTGTTCCTTAGTGATTTTAGTAACAAGTTATTAACTGTTGTAATAGATAATACCTGTCCTGTAATAAATAGCAATAGAAGGGACACTGTACTATGCAATTTCTGCCAGTGGAAGCTTTGAAGGCTAAAAGAGGAAGTGGTAACTGGGAGTAAACCAAAGCAATACAGTATTTGTTTATCTAAACCAGCGTTATTTTAAATACAGAACAATGGGAGTGTTGTTCAGTACTCCTTTAAAGTTCATAATTTATACGGCCTTTTCTCATCAACTGGTTAGATGTTTATTTTTTAAAAAAAATATGATGTAGAATTATAAAAATCAATGAATTAGTTGAACAGGAGACAAGAGTAGGTGGGTAGCTGCATCTCTGGCCAGTGGGAAAAAAGCTCACTTATCCTACACATACTATCCCAGCTGGCCATTCTCATCCTATGTGTAGAAGTAGAGTCGCGTGTCCTGGCAAAATGAAGTAGAATTTCTCAGATTTACCATGTGGTCAGTGGTGTACCTTAGGTATTTGAACAAGTGACATGTCACAAATTGTACATTTCTGTTGTTACCTTAAGGAAATAAATTACCTGCAGTAAGAATGAGCCACCCCTACCCAACGTGTTCTCCTAGGTCCTAGGAGGACTGTCCTTTTTCATGATGAAAACCCAGAATTCTGTTCTGCTGCATCACAAAAATAATACATTTCTAGGTGTGTTTGTCAGTTGCCTATTAATAAATCTGAAGAAAGGATACACGTGTGTAGTTGAGTCTCACATTCCTCTTATGCATAGTTCTGTAAAAAGTGCTCGCCAGGTTGCCAGTGGCGAGGATGCTGTCCTCCTGCTGATTGCGCTTAAGGGCAAAGGAGATTGCGATGCTGTGCCATTTGCAATGTCATAGGCCTAGGCCTGCAATCAATTTTACTTTCATTTTCAACCCCATGCTGTCTTTTACTTCAAAGCAACTTTCCTTGTCCTTGGGGCTTCTCTGCTTCCCTTAACCTTCTCAATAAGAAAGAGGGTGAGAGAAGATGCAGGACCACTATGAAAATACCCACTTTTCACCTCAGTTTGTTCTGTGTAGCGTGTACTGATTCTTAGTACAAATCTTTTTTTCCAGTCCACTGATCAAAGGAGGTTTTATCCACAGGATGAAATTTCGTTGTGCTACCAGAGATGTTTCTACCTGGACATGCCAGCTACTTGGAGTCTTCTGCAAACAAAGCATGCAGGCTTCCACAAAGAAATCGTTCCTCTGGTCCCATCTTTTTCTTTAAAAGAAATCGTTCCTCTGGTCCCATCTTTTTCTTTAAAAGAAAAAGACTGTTCTTTGAACACTTGTTTAGGTTCCACAGAGTTCCTCAGTCTTGAAGAAGCTGGTCCGTTGTCCTTTTATTCTTTGGGACAGAAATTTAAGCATTGGCTCTTGTGACTCCCAATATGTTATGCTTATAATGACCTCAGATACTATTCAGCATATACATTTCAGGCTGTTACCAAATTCCCAGTTGTATAAAAGTTATGGATTGACCCAAATTTCTTCCTAGTAATTTAATTTGTGTTAAAAGTTTTTACTTGATCAAGGTAAAAAGAGAGAACAAGTCAAAGTTACAAAATTAATCACCATTTAAAAGTACAGACCATTCTACTGTAGGTGGGGGACATCTTAGATGGGTGTCTTCTCCACCAATAGCAAGGAGGCAGGAAGTGATGAATTAATTTTGCCGTGTCACTTCCAGTTAGTCGTCTCGAGGCCATTTTCCTTCAGTATTTTTTCCTGCCTTGCAGGGAGTGGTAGTGTAGTGAGAGGCTCCTGAGTCCCAACGTGTGTGTGTGTGTATGTGTAGTGCTTGGTGTGTTGAGTAGACTAGCGACTACAAATATCAGAGCACCAGACACTTGAAAGCAAACTACTGCACTTAAAAAGCAAAGGAAGCGACATTCAAAATTCCCGCCTAATTCCGAGAGCCGAAAGACCAATGGCCTCGGGCTTTTCACACCGCCGCGGGAAGACTTCGCTCAGTCTGCTGCAGAGGGGACACGAGCGGCTAAAGGGGGACGTAAACACGCTCCCACCACGTCCCAAACCGAAGGTGCGGCAAAGACCGGAGTCCCGGACAAGACAGCGGGGCGCGCGGAGGGACCTCTGCCGCCCAAGAAGACGAAAAAGAAAGCGCTGCCAGGGAGCTTGACGCCTTCCAAGGGCGCGGGCCAAACGGGCGGCTCCCAGACCAGTTCCTCCCACCCCGTCAGGGCAGAGGAGTGCTGGGTCAACCCACCGGCGAACTCGTCAGCGGCAACTAACGAGCACAACGGACGCCAGGTGCAGGTACCGGGGCCCTGGGCTGACGACGGGGAGGGGAGCAAGTCAGACATCATGGAAGTTCCCGCTCATTCTCAGGCCGCTGGTAGCGACGACCTGACGATGTGGCAAAGAGCGCCCCCTGCCGTCTTTGCACAACTCCTCAGGGAACAAATAGAACAAGTGCTGGATGCCAGAGAGCAACGCGCAGCAGCCGCTAGACCCCAACTAAACATAACCAGAGCCATACCTAGCTCTGCAGGGGAGGCGGCCATGTTCCAGTACAGGAACCCTCTTGCCCTGCAAGAGGAAGAGGAAGAAGAATTGGAAGGAGAGGAAGAGGAGGAAACTGCTAGGTTCTCAGACACTGAGGAACCTATCATTGAAAAAAGTGAACAATCTCCCCAATTCTTTAAACAAGAGGACATACAACTCTTAATTAATAAAACCATCTCTGCCCTGGACCTCCAGGATCAGGCGGACGCTGAGGAACCACCTGCCCCTGATAAAACTAATAACCCAACCAAACCCATCAAGGGTTATCCCAAGGGTAAGACTGACTATTTCCCACCAGACTTGGAAGCGCAAAAGTTCTTCCCGGTCCCTGAATACTTTGTCAAGCGTATCCAGAGAGAATGGCTCAACCCCACTAGCTGCAAAGGGTTACCACCAGCATACAAGAAGGTCTATCTTTTGCCCCAACAATTCCATACTTTGCTAAAAGTGCCCACGGTAGAGGCTCCTGTCGCAGTTTTACACTCAGGCGCTCTAGTAGCTAAAGAAGGCGAAAGTAATATCAAGGATCCGTTAGACAGACGCTCGGAGGCCGCCTTGCACAGGTCGCACAATTGGTTGGCGGCAGCAATTAAAGCGCTCACCCCGGCCTCCACGGTAGCCAGGGCTTCAATGGTTTGGACAAAAAGGATCTTAGACATGATCCCGACTGAAAACACAGCTATTAGAGAAGGCATAGAACGTGTGCTCATAGCCAACGCGTTCATAGCAGACGCCATATTAGACGCCATTGCAATGGTGGCCAGAACCATAGCCTCAAATATGATGGCTAGACACAACACATGGCTGCGCCCTTGGCAGGCAGACTTACAATCTAAGAATGCAGGGGCAGCCTATTCCTATTATGGAGAACAGGTGTTTGGGAAGGAACTAGAACAGGTGTTGGTCCAAACCAAAGACCAAAAGAAAGCCATGCCCAAATCGGTCAGACAGGATAGACCTACAGGCTCACAAGGGGGTTCACGTACCACATTCAGGACACAGAAAACCCTGCCCAGATTCAACAGGGACAGTAACCGCAATACATGGCAGAACCAAAACTCCTTTCGCAACAAAAACTCCTTTCGTCCCTTTCAAAAACAAGGGAAGAACTTCAAAACAGACAAAAACAAACAATGATTATCAGGGTTACCCGGTGGGGGGGCGACTTGCCAACTTCCAGGCAGCCTGGCAAGGGACACACATAGACCGATGGACCAAAGAGGTGATCAACACGGGCTACGTGATAGAATTTCTTGCCTTCCCCAACCCCATATTCGTACCCTCCCCACTCTCCACAAACCACGCCAAAGCCCAAAGGGCCATACAGGCAGTCACACATCTAGTGAACATTCAGGCTGTGGAGCCGGTCCCTCCCCAGGAGAAATTCTCAGGAACCTATTCGCACTTCTTTACAGTCCCCAAATGAAACGGGGACTGCAGAGCGGTGCTGAACCTCAGATATGTGAACAAATTCATTCGACTACCCAAATTCAAAATGGAATCGCTCAGATCCATCACAGTAGCCCTGAGACACAGGGAATTCCTCACCTCACTAGACCTCCAGGAGGCCTACCTTCACATTCCCATAAACTCGGCACACAAAAAGTTCCTCAGGTTCACAGTGCGGGAAAATCATTTTCAATTCCATGCATTACCATTCGGGCTGGCCACAGCCCCCAGAACATTCTCCAAGATGCTACTAGGCCCCATCATACAACTCAGGGAGGAGGGGATTCATATTCACCCCTACTTAGACGACCTACTTGTAAGGTCCAAAAGCAAACTCAGGGGGTTACAAGACATTGCACAGGTTCAACAAACGTTACAACAATACGGATTTCTCATAAACCTGCAAAAAAGCTCCCTCCTACCCACCCAGAAGCTAGAGCACCTAGAGGCAATCATAGACACCAGAAAGAACGCCCTATTTATTCCATTGGAAAAAATGCAAAAAATTCAGAGACAGGCAGCCAAGGTTTTGACAACGCCTCGACCCAGGCTACTGCACCTGGCAAGTCTGTTAGGCCTATTTATCTCAGTCATAGACTTAAATCAGTGGGCACGACTGCACGCCAGGCCCCTACAATTATTTCTAAGATGCTTCCAGCTGGATATCATCTTAAAAAAAGGACAGAAAACTGTACCTGACACCGCAGGTCCGAGAAAGCCTAAAATGGTGGACCCACCCAAACAACCTAAAACAGGGAAGATGCTATCTGCACGGCAAAAGATTGCAAATTTTCACTGACTCCAGCCTGTCGGGCTGGGGGGCCACTCTCAATCAGAACTATGTACAAGGTGCTTGGACGACACAGGAAGCAGCACTTCCCATCAACCTGCTGGAGACACGAGCGGTTTTCCTGGCCCTACAACATTTCCAAAAGGAAATCCACCTACAGCACCTAATAGTAAGAACGGACAATGTCTCTACCAAGATGTACATAAACAATCAGGGTGGATCGAGATCCCCCAGACTACACAGGGAAGCCCTGAAAGTGCTCAACTGGTCAGAACAACACCTACTATCTATCGAAGCTCAATACATTCGCGGAACAAAAAACAACAAAGCGGACTGGTTGAGCAGACAACAGGTACAGGAGGGCGAATGGAGACTCAACCCCCAAGTTTTCTCGGAGATCTGCCAACACTTTGGACAGCCCGAAATAGACTTATTTGCCACAGCAGAAAACACTCAACTGCAGAAATTCATGTCCAGACATTATCATCATCAAGCGACACAAGTGGACGCCATCACGGCACCATGGCCCCAAACACTAATGTATGCCTTTCCACCATTTCCTCTAATCTCACGCCTCATAAGAAAAATCAGGTCGGAAAAAGCACAGGTCATCCTAGTTACACCAAAATGGCCCAGAAGACCGTGGTACTCATCGATCATCGAAATGTCAACACATCGACCGCTGACCCTGCCAATAACCCCAGACTTATTGACACAGGGACCCATCAGCCATCCGAACCCAGGGTGGCTCAGGCTGACCGCGTGGCGTGTGAGTGGAGAAAACTGATACAAAGGGGCTACTCAACCAAAGTCACTAAAACCATACTGGCAGCTAGAAAACGCTCAACAGTCAACATCTACAACGCCACCTGGAGAACCTTTGTAACATGGTGTCAGGCACGCAACATAGATCCGGAAACCCCATCCATAGGTAACATCCTAGAATTCCTTCAACAAGGGTTCGACAGAGGACTCTGCTGCGCTACGCTAAAAAGACAGATTTCGGCCCTAACGACGGTCTGCCAATCTATCAATGGCAAGACGATTGCTAGCCACCCTGACGTGACTAACTTTCTGAGGGGAGTGAAACTATCGCAGCCTCCAGTCGCCCACCGGTTCCCGTCCTGGCGCCTACACGCAGTACTGACTGCACTAACAAAACCTCCCTTCGAACCCATACAAACCATCCCGTTACGTTGTGTTAGGATGAAGACCCTCTTCCTTCTGGCAATCACTTCAGCGTGCAGGGTTTCCGAGCTAAGAGCCCTATCTGTCAATGCGAAGCTATGCATATTCCACAAAGACAGGGTGGTGCTTCGTCTGGATCCAACGTTCATTCCTAAAGTATGCTCAAAATTCCATCTTCAACAGGAGATAGTGGTACCAAACTTCATGCCTAACCCATCTCATCCCAAAGAGAAAGAATGGCATACCTTAGATGTACGCAGGGCCCTTAAGGCCTTCATAATCCGCACCGAGAGCATGCGCAAAACTGAAAGTCTCTTCATTAACGTTAGCCCACCTAACGTAGGCACAACCATGTCAACAGCAGCTATAAGTACCACCTTAAAAGCCACAATCATTGAGGCATACAAAGCGGCTGCCCTCCCGGTCCCACCGGGCATCACAGCCCATTCGATCCGCAGCGCAGCAACCAACGCGGCCTTCCGCAATCGAGCATCAGTAGAAGAAATCTGCAGAGCGGCCACCTGGGCCTCCATTTCTTCTTTCGTCCGTCATTATAAAATCAATTCTTTGCACTCAGCGGAAATGGCCTTTGGCCGCAGAGTGCTAGAACATATCATCGGGGACGCATAGGACCCTCCCTAATTGGGGACACCGCTTGGGGAGGTCCCATCTAAGATGTCCCCCACCTACAGTAGAAGGGTCCATTGAATACTTACTGTGAAGGGTCTTTCTACTGTAGGTAAGGGGGACATCTTGACCCCCCCTGTTCCTTATGGGTCCCCGATGCCTAGTTATATGTCGAATGTTTGGTTGGGTTGTTACTCGGAGCCTCAAGTAATTATAGATAAGTTGTGTTAATTGTTATTTCTAAGTTGTTAGCCGGTCACTTCAAAAAACGGTTGGATAGACTGCAAAGTCACGGAGGTACTGAAGGAAAATGGCCTCGAGACGACTAACCGGAAGTGACACGGCAAAATTAATTCATCACTTCCTGCCTCCTTGCTATTGGTGGAGAAGACACCCATCTAAGATATCCCCCTTACCTACAGTAGAAAGACCCTTCACAGTAAGTATTCAATGGACCCTTTCATGTATTGATTTAAATTAACCCTCAATTTTAGAGAATGCTTTCCTTTTAGTACTATAGTGCAATTTTTCATTAGGGTTAGGGTTAGGGTTAGGGTTTTTTTCATTAGGCTAGAAATTATCTTTTGGGGAGGGGTTAAATGTGGGTTTTTTAAAAATGAAACTGGTGGGTGTGATACTTTAAGGGGCTAGTAAGAAATTGGTTACCAGACCCAACTGCAACTTGTGGAAGCCTATTGCTATTTGGTCCAATGAATCCTTTGTTTTTCTTCATTCTCCTTCTCCAGGTTTCCTATGCGCGACCAAGTTCAGCTTCCATTAGAGATGCTAATCTGTATGTCAGTGGTCTCCCAAAAACTATGACTCAGAAAGAACTAGAACAGCTATTCTCACAATATGGACGTATTATTACTTCCCGTATTCTTGTTGACCAAGTCACTGGTAAGTAGACAGGTACTCTGTGTTGTCTCTCTTGCTTTTTCAGTCTGGTATGTGGCAAAATATTCCATCTTCTAATACAGCAGACTTGTCTCCAAAATATATCAAAGGTATATGTGGGCCAGAAAATACAATTTTTCTGCTGGAATTGTTCATAAATATGCATGGACGAAAATAGATTGTGCAGTGGAGTCAGTCAGCCTGAGTCATTTCCACCTAGAAGGTGTGGGTTTGAAGCCTGTTTCATGCCTTGTAATAAATTTACGGCTGCTATAATCTTCATTTCCAAGCCATGGAGTGAAAATAGTTCCTGTGCTCCCTATAAAATACTAATAAACAGCTTCCCCCTCCCCTGAAATAAAATCATACAGTTTTATGAAAAAGTACTCAGCTGTTCTCTCAGGCCCGGATTATACAAAATCTAAGCTGGTAATTGCTACTAAGACTTTTAAAAAGTTGTATTATTATACTGCTGAAGAATATGAACTGTAAAAACCAGAGGAAAATGAATCCCAGGAGTTTTTTTTAAATCAGAAAGTCATATTGATTTGGTGCATTAAGATTGAATAGTTCATTTTTATTAATCTCACACTTGACTTTTAAAGCTTTGCAAAATTGAGTGCATTGCTGAAACAGTCTTTCTCTGTGATGCAGTAAACCTGAATGTAGTAGACAAATCTGCTAAAGACTGAAGCACCCTATAGCAATGTTAGAAATTTAGGAATCTTATTTCCTACCATATTTCCACATCTGGAATGTTCTTTTTATTATTTTATAAAGAATAAAAGAGGATTTTATTACAGAAAAAAGTTGTGTGGAGCATTCTTGCACCTGTCAACTTCTAAAACGTACATCATCAAATATTTTGTTTACAGTTTTCAAGACTAAAATGTTCTAAATACAACTGTTGTTCTTATCCATATGCCCATTATTGTTTCTTGTTGTCGCAGACCTTGATCTGTGTAGTCCAAAAAGACACTCCCATTTTTTTCTGAATTTTGTACGTGATTTGTTATGCATCAGAGGTTTTTGCTTTACAATTGTTGACTATTTGCTTAATTTGTTCATCCATCCTGTAAGATCTGGAGGTTGCTCTGCTTTCTGTCTTGCAGGAAATGTGACTCTGGCCACTGTCACCAAATACTTAAACAACTCATTATACCATCCGGTGCATTAATTGGCAAAATATTTAACAACATGCTTTTAAGATCTAGTGCACAGTGGAATGCACTCTTAATCCCGTTACTCCTCCCCCCCCCCACAAAAAAAATCACATACTGTATAGCATTTGCTTTAAATACATGGAGAGAATTTCAGAAATGACACTGCAGACTTATTGTCTTCTCTCGGCGATATTGCAAATGTGAGCTTCATGCAGAAGCAGGCTTCTGTCGAGGGATGACATTTGTGATCAGGAATTGCATATTTGTGATGAGGAATTGTTTACCAGTAACGGATGATTCTAAGAAGGTCAGATTACTATGGCTTGATATTTTTGGTGCTGAAAAGTTTACCAACATTTATTAATACTGCCTGTGTTAAAGAAATCTGCACTTCTGTCCAAATATTTGGAGGGATTACCTTAACTATTTCATAGTTAAAACTCCGAACTGTGACTGAAATTTTCCCTGAGTTTGTAAAGCAGTCATTTCAAAGCGAACATGTAATCTACTTATCCTTGGCCACATCAATCTCCATTGGAGGCTTAGGAAATAATATATGACAGCACCCTGTGGCTTAACAAACCAATATGAAATTGCTTGAACAAATTAACAAACTTTTAATCTTAACACAACTTTCTATCGTTTAAGAATACGTAGATAATAGTGAATATATAGTGAGTATATATATGCAGCACAACTCAATTGTACAAAATCTTCAGTGCTGTTTTAAGAAAAAGCACTCAGAACAGTTACCACCACTAACAGTGTCCAGTAATGAAAGAATAGCAATAAAGTCCAAACTATTAATCAAGCAGGGCTTCTTTCTCCCATCTGGCCTTCTGCATCTGATGTAGCTGCTGCAGGTCTTCCCTCAATTTGGGCCTGTAAAAAAATAAGTCATTCCCTCAATTAAGCTGTAGGCCTTCCTTCTCCTACTGCAGGCCAGATCAATTGAGGAGGGTGGGGCTCTTGCAGTTGGTAATAAGTAAGCAAGCTTACCAACTGCACATGCTCAGTGAGCTTTTATTCCCTGGGCCCTAAGATCTAACAAAACCAAAAAAATACTGAAATGGCATGGGTTACAAACACATGCAAAAATAACATTTGTAAAATAGGAAAAACAGTTTCTCCTTAAGCACCTCTTGTGCTTTCCCTCTACTTTTTAAAAACAATGCTGGGATTCATTAGGAGAACAGGTGAGCCTGATTTAAGCGGGCAAATATTCAGTAGGCTTGCATAGATCATCTGCCATGCACACACTGAAGCATATTTTATATATTTATTATGAAAATGTATATCCCACCTTTCTTTGTGTCTCAATATTAGTTAAAAACATTTTAGTTTAAAACTAAAAATAAAACAACAAACCCCACCCCCAACCCCCCAGCAAACAGACATATAATGAAGTATATTAAAGTTTTTCTATTGGTAAGTTGGGAAATAAAAACTATTTTGCAATAGGATATCCTGGTTGCATTAAAATAATTAATTCAATGAGCTCACAAGGTCCAGTTTAAAAACATCAGGTGGGTAACGGTAGCTGGTAACTCTCCTGAACTGGGCCCTCTGCCATCTCATGTGCAGCACTGGCAGGCAATACCTTAAAAACCGGACGCACTGTTTTGGCCTGGTATAAGTTTTGGAAGTAAGTGATTGAACCCTGTGCTTCCACGTAGGAGTTTCAAGGGGTGTGGGCTTCATACGATTCGACAAGAGGATTGAGGCAGAAGAAGCCATCAAAGGCTTGAATGGGCAGAAACCTCCAGGTGCCACAGAGCCAATCACTGTAAAGTTTGCCAACAATCCAAGCCAAAAAACCAATCAGGCCATCCTTTCCCAGCTGTACCAATCTCCAAACAGAAGGTATCCAGGACCTCTAGCTCAGCAGGCTCAACGTTTTAGGTAAGTGGTGATGTATTGAAGTTTCTGAGATTTGCTTATGCTTTCCCTGATAAGCGGTGCATTTCCTGATGCGAGAGCACTGTTGGTTTTCTAAGAATTTCAGCATCAAAACGGCATAACAGTCAGTACTTACTTAAAAGCACTGCCACCTATTGGCAGCTGTAGACAGACAAAAGGTTTTTAACTCCTAATTAGTAACACGTAAACAATAAGATAAACTGTTTCCTCAATTTGCAGCATGTTTGACATTGTTTGCAATGTTGTAAAAATAGTATCTAAGTTTATACTTGCTGCGGCAAGTTTCATAACCATTTGATATCCCATATCTTTAAAAAGATTGTCTGTTTCCTGGTTTCAATTGTCATATTTCTCACTCTGCCCTTTTTTGCAACATAAAACATATTTGGAGGAGGGAAAATAGTCTGAAGTCTGTGCTCTTGTGACACAGCTCATGTGTTTCTCTAATATTTTATTGTGTCGAAAGGGATAGATGGTGTGAATTGACGCAAATACTGCTTTAATCTACATTCATGATCTGATTGGTGTCTTTTGAATGGGTTTAGTGCCTTTTGTGAGATGCTAGCTTGTGTTTTCTAGTACTAACTTGCTGCTGATTTGCATCACATCCTAGTTTGTCCAGCTTTAAATTTCTTTCTTTTTTTAATGCTGAGTAGAAAGAGCTTGAAGAACTCTTCATCTTTGGTAGATATTGGCATTCTCAGGTGAAAAAAAGTATAAATTTTAAAACAGAATTTAAAATCTAATTAACAAGTATGTTGTTAACAAGCTAGTCACTAGCAAACATTCCAAGCAACTTCAGATGGCAACTTATAAAAACATTCATTTAACTTCCTACATGAGCAGGAAGAGACAGATGTCTTTATTCAGTATTCAGTGGAATTCGTGTTCTTTTTCTTGAGCATTGTTTTTAACACTTACTCTTATCAAACTGCTGAATACTGAATAAGAGTAGACTTGCCCTTTCTCCATAGGCAGACTGCCTGCTCCAGTAGTCAGTGCCAGAGCAGAGATAGCACTGTTCAGAAGAGGAATCCCAGAATGCACTGTGTCTGATGTTAAGGTCATTGGGGAATTGCTGCACTAACATGAAAGAGGTAAATAAACTCTTGTGGAAATGACAGATGCCAGGGTTAGGACACACAATATCATGTGGTCTTGGAAGTCCATGAGTAGCTTTTACTCAAGTTACTGTGGTTCAGCCCTCCCCTATATTGTTTATAGGCTCGCAGATTGCCAGTGATGTTAATCAGGCTGAGAATAAGGACAGGAGAATATGGTGTGCAAGTTTGGATTGTGAACATTTGGTAGTAAATAAATTAGTATGAATCCAAAACACTGCCGCCATCTGGTGTAACTAATATAAACCAAAAAAGGGCCTTATTGTATTAAAATATCTCTTTTTTGCTTTTAACTTGAATGTTGACTTGACTCCTAGTGCATTAGTTCTGTGCCCTTAATAGTTCTTTAATGAAATCTTGAGAAGTCTGTGTAGTTGGTTCCTGTCCCTTGTGAAGTCACTGCAGCTTCAGTGGGGCTTATTTCTTGCTAAACAAGTTTCAGAATGGCAGCCTGGATCTTAAAAATTCTGGGTGTTTTCATTCTGACTCACAGTTATGATGTGTATTCATGTCAGGTAGCCTGGAATTGCTCAAAGGGGGACTGCCTGTATTCAGCATTACTTAGTAGGATTGTAGTTTGTTGGCACATTTCCAATACAGTGGAGCCTCGGTTTTCGTGATATCAGTTTTCGCCGATTGTCGCCAGCCGTTTTTTACCTCGGATTTCGTCAGTCGCCTCCAATTTTGTTGGCTTGCCAATGAAATCTGAGGCGACTTTTGCGTAAATTCACTGCGCTGTTTGTGTTGCGCCTGTGCAGACAGCGTTGCGTCAGTTTTCGTTGGTTTTGGTTTTCACTGATAGTTGCTGGATGGGAAATAATAATTCTTATAAACCACGTAGTGTTAATGACTGGGTCTTTTTTCTACCTTGTTAGGTCAGTGGGTGCATACTGGTGTGTGCTGGAAGCCTTAAAATACGGCTTGAGGGCCTGCATGTTCTATGTGTCTGAAATGGAAATTATGTGAAGGTTTTTTCCTTATGTTAGGGACAGGGTAAAGGACAACTTTTCTTTACTGATTGAGTGTTGTATCAATTACACAGCTAACCAGCTGTCTGTGTTCTCCCACTGAGCCACAGAACATCTTTTTGGTGATTCCCACCATCCAGTCGGGGATACAAGAAACCATTCTTTCCCCTTCCTGTTGGTAATCGGATGGTTCCCTCCTCAATTCTTTTCCTGTCCCAGGTGAACAACTATCTAGGAAGCCTCTCTACTTTCTTGTCTTATTTTACAAAAGTCTACCTTCTTTCTTAACCGTTCAACTAGTTCTTCCTTGTTCCTTTTCCCCAGCCATCTTCTTTATTCCCCCTTTTTTTCTGTCCTTCTGTACGTTTTCCTCTTCTCACTGTCTCCAACTCTACGAGACTTGCTGAGGAGGAGGTTTATGATAAGAGATAGAGGGATAAAAATCCTGCACCTGAGAGATGATTGAATAGGAGTCTGAGTCACGCAGCAGAGCCCACGGCAAGACAGCTTTTTATCTGAGTATGATCTAGATGCTCCCCTAACAGTGAGACAAGTGTCTGACCCAATGGGCATGCCTTCTATGGTTGTCTCGATCATGGTCGAGGAGGTGCCCACCATTGTACAGTCAGGGCCAAAGAAGCATGCCAAAAAATCACACCCAGGCAAGGTCACTGCCAAATCTGCTTCTTCCTGTCTCCAATCTACAAAGAACTCTACCAACCCTGGGAGCAATGCAGGTGTACCAGGAGGCAAGGACATCTCTCTAACTTCATTGGGAGTAAATGACAACACTAAACCAGGGCAGTAGTGTACCTACATCTGGGTTTTATTCATTCCCATCTCACTTTAGCTCGTTTGTGAGGGGAAACCCTGAGGGATGAACTGAGATCCTTGATTCAACAAGGAATTCCTGGTCTGGATTCAAGAACTCCAAACCATGCCTCATCAGCAACCCAGCCTTAGGAGACTAGCTGGCTAGGTGGGGAGGGAATGCTTGACCAACAGTGGTGTCGTATAATCTATTTACAAACATATGTACAAAGGATCAAAAACACATCAACAGTGCTCCATGATTCCTTTATGATGAATTTTCATTCATCTGTTTTTAGAGTTAAAAAGAGCACTGTTGGTGCTCTTTTGAGCTTTTGTACTTACATTTGTAAATAGATTGGATGACACCAAATAATTTTTGGATCTTGCTATGAATACTTTTTAAAGATTTTTCACCTTGTAAATATTCCTGACTTACATAGCTATTGCTGCTAGCTGTGTTCTGTGCACTTTCTCTGTTTTCATTTATGTTGCACAACCCCCCACTTGGTCATTTTTTTATTATGGCAAACAAAGGTGGGCAGAAAGTGAAAGCATATTAGTCCTAACAGAGAGCCTCCACTCTCCTCAGAGAGCAATGCAGATCCAAAAGAGGAGGGGGAGTTCCTCTTGGAAGAGGAAGAAGACAACAGTTAGGTTTAGGTGCCAGAGCAGAAGGCCCACATCTTTAAAGGGGACGACTATCCAAATGTCTGGCAGCCTTGCATCTGAAAGAAGGGGGGGGGGGCGGGATCATCCAGAACCAGACTCAAAATCTAAACATAAAGGGAATAAGGAGATTTTTCCTGATGTGGGCACTGAAAAGGATTTCCCCTTTCCCCAATTTTTTGAGACTCAGAAGGGGAGTGGGCAAAATCCATGGCAAACAATTTCCTTATTTTGTGAAGAAACTGCATGTCTTACCATCATATGCAGATGAACTCTTATGGGTGCCGCTAGTAGACACCCTGTTGGTTTTGCTGCAAACATCTGGCTAACTGTCAGAAGATGGAGAAGGGCGTGTCAAGGATAGCCTGGATCACCATGCAAAGCAGACCTCTAGGAAGGCACATGAGACTATTGCAGTGTCCATCGGAGCCTCTGCCACTGCTTCCATTATGCTGGGAAGCCATAGTGTGGGCACATAAGATTATCCAGCTTCTGCCTGAGGGGAACTGCCAGCTGCATGAAGGCACCAATTGACTTCTAAAGGCTGCTGCCTTCTCATCAAGTGCCATCTTGAATTCACTCACCTTTTCAGCGAGGGTGATAGAATCAACAGCAGCAACTTGACATGTGCTATGGCTTCATATGTGGCAGGCTGACTACCATTCAAACACAACTGTGTCATCATACCCCTTCCAAGGCGACAAACTCTTTGGCGTTTCTCTGAATAAGATCCTGGTAGAAGCCAAGGACAAGAAAAAGGCCATACTCAAGAACCTGAAGTGTTTGGACAGACATCCAGCAGAGCTGCAATCTTTTTGTTCCAACCAAATGCTTCAGAGGTTTCAGCAAGACCATAGGCAGCAGTTCAGCAGAGGCCAGTATTTGCAGAAGTTTATTTCCAGATCTGACAGACCTGATCAGGAGAACAAGCCAGAAAAGGCATAACTCAGTGTCAATTCCAGTGATGGGGAGGGGGTGTCTGGTCTCCTTCAAGACAGTCTGGATCCAATCCCATGCAAATAGTTGGGCCATCAAGGTAGTCTCAACCAGATACACAGTCGAATTTACCCAGATCCCTCTGGACTGGATGTTAATCTCATCCCTCTCACTCAACAAGAGCAAAAGATTAAAGACCCTCGCAGCCATGAAACATCTTTTGGAGAGTCAGGCCGTCAAACCAGAGTTGTCTTATGAAAGAGGAAAAGGCATTTACTAGATATTTTCTACCATGCCTAAGAAAAACAGATAGGAGGGATGATCCTCAACCTCAAATATGTCAACGAATTCATGAGGTTGAGGCATTTTTGGATAGAAACCTTGAGGTCAATAACAGAATACCCCTTACCAGGTGAGTTTCTCACCTCGATCAACCTGACAGAAGCATCCCCATCTTTCTTGGGCACAGACAATATCTTTTGATTCTGCATGAATGGCATGCAACTGCAATTCAAGGCTCTGTCTTTCACACTGTTGTCAGAATCGAGGGTTTTCTCTAAGCTTCCAATGAACATCATAGTGATGTTAAGCAACATATTCCTCCAACCCTACCTGGACAACCTGTTGATAAGGTCCTCATCACATAGGTAGCCAGAGAGGGTAGTGGCATGTCTCAAGGAGCATGGCTTCTTAGTAAACTTGACAAGTTTCCTTGCTCCAATTCAAAGGTTGGAGCATCTGGGGGTGATCACTGACACTTTGTCAATAAGTTCTTTGTTCCCCTATAAAAGGCCAAAAAGATCAGAGACCTCGCGATACCCACCATCCATGGCAGATCTTCAGCCTTGATGTCTCTGCCATCATTACTGGGCCTTCTAATCTCCACTATGGATGCCGTCCTATTGGGTAGGTTCCACACCAGGAGTCTACAATCATGGTTAAGCCCATTCCAGGAGAAAGTCCTGAGAAAGCATTCAAGTCAAGAAAGCACATCAAATGAAGTGCAGCTTGGGTGGTGGACCAAGACTACACATGTCCTTCAGGGAAAGTGCTACCGGATACCCAACCAAATTCAAGTCTTCACAGACACAAGCCTCTATGGAGGGGGGGGGGGGCAGCCCAGGATCAGTAGTCACCTAAAGAGGTGACATTACGCATCAACAGAGTAGAGATGAGAGCTGTCTGTCTTGAACTCCTGACTTTCCATCAGAGACTCAAAGGAACTCACTTTTTAATAAGGTCAGACAATACTGCAACAAAAGCATACATCAATCACTAAGGGAGCTCCTAATCCTCTGCTCTTTACAGGAAGACGATAAAGATTCTCTCTTGGACAGAGAAGAATCACCGTTCAGTACAGGTGAAACATGTGAGGGGAGTGATCAACTTCCAGGCAGACTGACTCAGTTGTCAGGAAATCCAGGAAGGAGAATAGAATCTCAAGAAAGACCTTTTCCTCAGTTAACCCAGTGCATGGGCAAACTGGTACTCCATTCAGTTATCAGATGGCACATTATTTCACTTGATACTTCCATCCATCAGTGGAATCCATGGATTCCCAGGCCTCCAGTGGCTGAAGGGACTTCTTTATGCCTTCCTGCCACTACCAGTCCTTCCCATGACCAAAAGGAAGGGGAACGAATTGTTTCCTGTCTTCCCAATTGGATGGTGGAAATCACCCACAAGATGTCCTCTTGCTCAGATGAGGATTTTTTATGGGTAAGTAATCATGGTCATTTCTGATGACATACTACTCTGCTCACTTTACAGGCCAGCATACTAAAAGATGCACACAAGCCTGGAAGGAGGCCATATTAAAACTGAAAATTGTATTGTCCGTTTTGTTCAGGGGGGTGCCAGCAGAGAGCTCTGTCAGCCTGTGGCTGTTTATTTTGCAGGAATGTTCGTTCATAGGCTTTGGAGTCTGAAAATATATTTCAGTGTATTTCTATTATTTCTGAACTAAGGCTAGCTTATGCTAGTATCTTTAATTGGACTTCTAGTTTCTAAGCGTGGGGCTGAATCCAGATGTATTTTTGCGTACAACAGTATTTCATTAAATTTCCTCAGTACAGAGGCCAATAAGTGACTCGAAAACTTGACTTTCTATGTATTTATCTCACTTGATACTGTTCAATACATTGCTTAAGATGTAATCTAACTAGTGTTTGACCTGGCCACATCCTTTTTTGTGTTAGTGAGGCTGCCTAATCTAGACTGTATATTGACATTAGAGACACTAACTATGAGTTGTATTGGTTACGTCAAATAGAATTTTGGGTTCACAATCATAGTTTAAGTTTTTGATTACATATCTACATTATATCCTGTAGAAATATTAAGCCCAACTATCCACAGCAGCTATTCATTTGTACTACTCAAAACAGTACTTTAATACCAATCTGGTATCCCAGTTTTAAACATTAGCTTCTTCGTTGCTTAGAAAGGCAACACACACGTTTTGTAAATAAGTATACACATGCAGCCTTAAATAACACATGTTAACAGCAATTCAATTTTTATAGCTTGCTGAAAATATTCAAAAGGGAGTAATGAGAATTCTCTGAAGCGCTACCTGGATTTTATTTGTGAAAAACAAACAATCTGCTGGTGGTCTGCATTCATTCTGCTGGTACTTTGCTGAAAATATCACTGTACGTATTACTGAAACCTCTCCACTCCTTCCTCGTCAGTGGTAGTTTCCTGATCCTGCTTCACTTACTAAAATTATTCTGAACAGACAATATGTGGATTGTTCAGGGATACAGAGTAATGTGTCTCTATTCTGCAGTATGTAAATAGATGATTAACGTCATTTCAAATGTAGCATCTTCAAAGCCTTTCTTGCTTGCTGAACTTCTGCAGTGTTATTCGTAAATGCATATTTTGGATTTCACATAGGAAAAACAAGAGCAGTTGAACTAAATTGGAGTGGCTATAAAAATAGCTGCTGCCAACTTACAATGGTGTAATGGTCATTAAAAGGATGTATGAATATGACTCATTTGATGGTTAAGGAAAGGTAAAATGAGCATTTAGCACTCAGCTGTGTGAATATTCTTTCCAGCTTACATGTGTTACAGTGAATGGTTTGGATCTACTAGAAATTTTCATTGACATAAGAGATTTCAGTCACACAGCACAACTTTTTGGCCTATCTTTCTGAAGACCAAAAAATGTTTCCTGAAATGCACTTTTTGGGTGACCGAGGACACTCAGGAAAAATATGTGGAAGTTGGTGGTCAGTAGAGGAAGGGGCAAATCTACCAAAAAAATCTGCCTTCCCCCTGCCCCCAGAACTGTTTGGTGGATATAGGCCAATGTACAAAATTTGGTGCATCTTGGCATTCAAATTTTGTGAATACCAGACATTGCCAGCAGTTATTTATTGACTATTCCATCATCAGATACTCCACACTTATGTCCTAAAATGAATAATTAAAATTGGTATTGAATTGTCATTCTTCATATTTTAGACGTATTCTGAAACATGCACATAGCATGTTTTTCGGTATTTCCAAAATAATTGTTACTTGTGTTGTGTGCACTATCCCCAACTTTGCTTCAGTTTTTTGTATGTTCAAAAACCTCCATGACCAGAGGAGACAGTGGGAAAAATGCCTCTCTCAGATTATTTTCAGAATCTTTAAAATTCTGGCTGGTAGCCATAGAGATGATTGTTGGTTTTTACGGCACGGATACTGGTGCATCCTTTTCACCAGACAGGTTTTCTTTAATTACTATATTGAATTGACTGATGTGCTTAACATAGGTCTGGGATAAGGACATCATGAGGCTGCACCAGGAAGACTCCAACTTGTTTTCAGCTACTGTACATCTTCTGAGGCTCTTCTTCCTCCAGTCCCATTCTTCCTTTAAGCTTCCTTTGCCAGACCCTCCGCGGTCTTCTTCAGCACTTTTTGTTGCTTCCATCAGCAACTGCTGAGTCCTCTCTCTTCACACCTGGCTGACTCTCTGATCAGGCTGAGGCTGATATTCTGTTCCTGACATGCCTTTCAACCAGTTAAATATTGCTGTGTGTCAGATGCCCACCTCATTGGCAATTGAAGGTAGTTAAGTCATCCACAACATCACATCAGAAGTGATATATTTGATCCTTTTTGTCCCGCACAGCATATCCACTCAGAAGTGATGCATTTGAATCTTTTTGCCCCATATAAATATGAGAGACTCGCTGAAAACCTCAGAAAAAAGCAACTTCCTTGGTACCAATAATTAGGCATTCTCTGCACTGCCAGGCAGGCCACTCATGCTTTGTAGTTTTATTTCTTTTTGAGAGATAGGATTAACTCACATTTTGTCATAACGTTGGATTTTGTTAACATTGAACATCTTTATACAGTCATATTACTTACACTCTTTACACATGCTTGCATACATTTTATTATGTAATGTGGATAAATGAGTGGATTTGTTCAGACTTTGATATCATAGTGACGGATAAGGAAGAGCCAACATTAACTTATGCACCAATCCTGTATTAGCATAAAATCACTCACTTTGCATAGGTTCATGTTTTACAGCAAAATATAATCTGCCAAATTGGCATTACTGTTTTAAAGGTTATTTGGCAGTATGTATGTATTTATTTATGTATATATTTGGCAGTATGTATGTATTTATATGTATTTCTATCCCAACCTCTAACCAAAGCCTCAGGGTGGGTTATGACATTTTAAGTATTTAGAATACTGCTGGTGGTAAATCAAGAGTTAGTATGATATTTTAAAACTTTGAGGGAAACTGGTGCAGAAACAAGTAATAGACATCAAGAAAGTGCCTAATCAGAAATTTTGGCAAATTGGATTAATCATACTGGATTTTAAACAAAATATCGATTTGGAAACCCAGATAACTTTATAATTGTGGAGTAGTTATATAGACATCTATTTAGGGCATCTATTAAGCAGTTCCTTAAAGGTGGATATATTTTGGGCAATTTTTCACAGTGAAATTGCACTGGTGTGAGCACAGGGAATATGCCTGTGCATTCGAGGATTCCTCACAGCTCCCGGAGCTGCAGCATGTCTGGCCCAGGTGGCCCTGGCACTGCCCTATGGTATTGCCTTTGCTCCGTGAATTTCAGAAATCACTAACAAGGGGGTATTTTTTAAAATAAATTCCTCGCATGCTAACCCCCGGCCGGTGCGCTGTAGTGCAATCAACTCGCGAGGAGCCAGATCTTGGGTGAACTCTTGTATTTTTTCTGCTCTCACCATTAGGGTGGCTCGCTCTAACACTTTCCACACTGAAAGTGTGAGCTGGAAATGCAAATGGCAAAGATGGGGAGAGGAGGTTGCTTTGATCACAATAAGCAGAGGCTTGTGTAGAGCCCAAAGAGGAGGGGGGACCCACAGTGGCAAAAATCAATCTGCTGGAAGAGGGGGGGGGGAGATTTACGGGCAGTGTGGCAAAGAGGAGAAGAGGCGAGCGTGAAAGGAATTGCGGCTTCCCAGTCGTCATCTGTGTAAAAGGGCTTCCTCCTCCTCTCCTAAATGGAGTCTTTCACTGCAGCCGTTGCAGAAGGGCTGCTGCCCCCCACTCGCATGCTTTCCTCCCGTCCTGCCTGGGAAAGGCAGACTGCTCTTCGTTCCCCCTTCCCCCCTTTCTTTTTCTAAATCCATGGTTTCTCCCTCTGTGAAAGGGAATGGGGGAGAATGACGCAATTTGAGTGACACAACCAGCAACCCATCAGAATGCGAGAAACGGAGATTGTCTGGGGCAATTGAAAAAAGCCCTGTGCCCGTGAAGAAATAGCTGGAGCAGTGTAGGGGCAGAAGTGGGGATCCATGAAGAATCACAGACCGGTGCAAAATTGACCCGGTATATGAGATCTTGGGTCCACCCAGATGCAATTTCGCCATGAAAAAAACAACCTTTGTCACTAACAAAATGACTTCACCTTCCAGAAATGATTTTTAAGTGAATTGCATCCTCTGGATTATTTTAATAGGGGACATTTTTATCGTATGTGACCTGCCTAATGGTCTTGAAAATCTTGTGATTTGTCCTACCAAGATGGAACTCTTATACATAAATAACTACTAGAAGGGTAATTGTAACTGGCTGTGTGGAAATATGCCAGCTCCATGTGGCAAAGGGTAGGTAATATATGTTTGTACAACCACAGCCTCATAAACTTGTTCTGTGAAATTTAGATGAGACATACTAGCAATATGATGTTTAAGGGTAAATCTGAAGACTGAACCCTTTACTAAATATGTTTTTCAGGTTGGACAATCTGCTCAATATGGCTTATGGAGTAAAGAGGTAATGAGGATTTGTGTTAGATCCATAACACCTAATCTTCCTAATGTATAGTATATTGGAATATTCTTTAAGAAAAAAAATTGCACTGTGTTCTGCTTGCATGGACATTATACAAACCCATTTCATTTCAGTGAACACGTGTCATTTCCTTCCCTTGTCCTCAGTTTTTAGCATTATTTTTAACACTGCTTGTTTGCTGACTCCTCTTTACATTAAAAAAATCATAATCTCTTTCCTTCTATGTCAGTCTAGCATTTTGAAAGACCAAGGAGCCTTTTTGCACAATTGACGTAGTATGTTCAGCTGCATTTGTTCGTTTGAAACAACACAGTGTGTTTGAAACAATATAGTAAACCCCTTTAGTAGATCTGTATGCAATAGATGATGAGAGGGAATGAGCCTGCCAGGATAATGATAGCACTTGCACATAATACTTCAGAATATTCATGTACACATATGAATTCTATATAGCCCTACAGTGTAATAAACAGTAGCAATCCATTTAAATTTGATTTTTTTTCTTCATCTGGATTTGGTAATTCTCATTTTATATCAATGCACATGGAGCTGAATGTGTGATTTAAACTATATTTATCCAGGTAATGGCCTCCAGTTTAATTTGCAAAGTGAAGAATTCCATATTGCAAATGGGCGCCAAAGGTTAGGAGAATGATGAACTCTTTATGACCTGTTCAAGATTTGTCCTACTTTCATTCTTAGCTAGTTGTTTTTACTGGCAGCTGTTTCTTCGAATGAAGCTATGTGAAGTTAAAGGTGCGTACTGCCTCCAAAGAATGGAACTGTATACAGGTTTGAGATACATGTGTAGGGCAGGGAGGATGCTGGTGATGTGCTCTTCATCCTTAAGTAACCAATTCCATAGATACGCCAGTCACTATAGCAGTATTGACCAAACATATGAGAGTTGAGATAAACCTGATTCTTGGAATATGTCACTCCCTGCACTAAAAGACTGCAGGCAGAGGCATCTGGAACTGCAATTCATGTAGAAACCACAGTGGCAGCCTTTGAGGACAGTGAGCTGTGGCGGGTGTCTTGCAGTATGGGATGTGATTGTAAAATTAAGCTGTTTCTAATAGAAGAAGAGTTACTTGACCCAAAGTCTTGTTTGAAGGAAACCTGCCCCAGAGGTTTATGGAATCCTTAATCTACTTCTCATAATTTGTTGGTAGTTCTCTGTATTTTTTTCCAGCCTTTATTCCAGGGAGCTTCAGAGGAGGATTGCCCCCTTCCCAGACTGTCCTAACATCCCCTGAGATTGACTGGCCCCAGAATCACCTAGTGAAGTTCTTGGCTAGGGATTCAAACCCGAGCTTTTAGTCTGACATTAATCACTCTATTGCACTGTTGCATTATAGCCATGAATGAAACAGAGCCTGGGGTAAATGCCATTTTTCCATTCCAAGCTGAGAGTGTTTAGTCACTCCAGACAAAATTAGGAATGATAAACATGTTATGCAAAATGGTTCTGTGCTCATTTACAGTGCAAAGTTTAATTGTGCAGAAAGGGTCTTGGTTTAACAATCAGCATGTTGTACATGGAAATAGACTGCATCCTTAAATTCATGCCTGAATCTAAAAAAAGCTTTGTGTCTCTTTTGTGTTTCTCCTCCCCCATCCCCATTGGTTAGTAGGTTTTCTCCAATGACCATTGACGGAATGACCAGTTTGGCTGGGATCAATATCCCGGGACATGCAGGAACAGGATGGTGCATTTTTGTATACAATTTAGCTCCTGATGCGGACGAGAGCATCCTGTGGCAAATGTTTGGACCCTTCGGCGCCGTGACCAACGTCAAGGTCATCCGTGACTTCAACACAAACAAGTGCAAAGGTTTTGGATTTGTGACTATGACAAACTATGACGAGGCAGCCATGGCAATAGCCAGCCTGAATGGATACCGCCTTGGAGACAGAGTGTTGCAGGTCTCGTTTAAAACAAACAAAACGCACAAAGCCTAATGAATTGTCCTCAGCCCAATTTATATTTGAAAACTATTCAACAAAGGCAAGTTAAAAAAGAAACTTTATACATTAGTAAATGTCTTTGTAAGTCAGTATTGAGATGGGGGGGATTAAAAAAAAAGACTAGCATCCTAAGAAATATGCGAGATTTTTTATTGCTAGTATTTGAATTAAAACTTGTTAAATATCTTATGTTTGAATATGGACAAGAGGTACAGGGTTTTTACCTGTCACAATGCATTCTATTGCCTTCTTTGAAGAAGGCGGACCTTTTAAAATGTTTGCGCTAAGGGAAGAAATTTCTTTTACACGACTGCCTTGAACCTGTGAGTAGATATTGAGGCTTTGTGTTATAATCTTTAAGTTGATTGTCTTGAGTTTCTTTTGGTTTACACTTAACTGCCTTGCTGTTTAGTCTGTTCAAGAAAAAAAATGTTTTTGAAGTTTACATTTTTATTTATAAAGTTTAAAAGTATTTATTTTGTAGTTATGATTTGGGTTTGGGGAAGGGGGGGTGGTGCATTATAAAAGCTTATTGTAAGATTACTGGAGAACTTTTCGTAAAGCAGTACCTTGCCAAAGAGATAAGAGCCTCTTTGATGTGGGTTTAAAAAAAAACAAAGCATCTATTTTTATAAAAAAGAGAAAATTTGGAGAAACTTTTTACAGGTCCTGGAACAAATATTTTGACTTGAATACTTTGAGAAATCTCTTCATATGACACCTAGTGAGCTTTTAAAACTTACCAGGAAATTTGCAGTGGTTGGGGAAAAACTTTAGAGAGATTTATGATGTAGAAATTCTTTAGAGATCTTTGTTATTCAAGAAGTGGAATCACTGGGAAAGCACTGCTGGTTTTGCTTTTGTAATTGTTGGTGCAGTCTCTGAACATCCTGGTTACTATGTGATAAGTGGCTCACGTTAACTTGTGATTTTGAAACAAAAGAAAAAACATTTAAAAGTATATAAGAGCAGGCAAGAAATTTAAATTAACTGAGATGGGGGAAAAATCTGTTCTTCCTATAGAATTCCCTTCAGATAGAGCTCATGGTGTTTAGTGATGTACTTGCAGTATTGTTTGAAGAATTGTTTTGTCTTAAAGGAAAAAAAGACGTTTGCACATGGTTTGCTTAATGGCAGACCAGGAAGAAGCAGTCTTGCATTGGATATATTTGAAGGTATTTTGGAAGTTACGTTCAAGGCTAACACCTGAGCTTTGTGTAATGTAAATAAGATCTTGCGTTTATGAACCTCTTTTCAGCTACTACTTTGGGTTTTCTTCTGGTTTTTGTTTCCTTTAACATGCCAAGTGATGTTCAGATTTTGAATGTTTTTTGTATTTTTTCTTTGTAAATGGCATTAACATTGTTACTTGAGGTCTGCTTATTCATTTTTGTTGTCCTGGGGACTTGAATTTACAGTGTATCAGATACGTTGCAAATTTTGTCTGTAGATAGTCTAGCTTCAGCTGTTTATGGTGATGCTACATTTTTGTTTATAAATATGTTTGTGGTAAAAAATGAGTATAACCATAGGTTTTGAACAAATTCCTTACATTTTTCATACCAGAATCATAAATACCTGTATGCTATTGAAATTTAACTTTGTATGATGCTTAAATCACTTATTTGGGGAAATAATAAAAGTCTTTACCATGTATGGAAGAAATTTAAGGTCAAAAAAGTACAGATATTTTCTGATTAGCATCTAGCTTATAATAAATTTTTCAAAAGCTGAAGGCTGCTGTGCCTTCCCCAGGATGCACTGATACAACTATATAGTTACGTCCTGCTTTTTGTATAAACTGAGATGCTCATATGCTTCCCCTTAGAACAAGCAATGTGCTATGCATTAACATACTTGTACATGATCTTTGCAGTTGCTTTTTTTGATTCTTATTTTTTTAAAAATGTAGTTATAAAATTTCAGTATAGTACAGTACATATACTGTGGGAGAATAAAGTGTGCTAAAGTGACAAGCAACGTTTCATGCTGGACCCACTCAATGCTACTTAAAAATCAATTGGCTTCTCGACACATGCTTGTTTTAACTGCGTTGAAAAACTATTGTGCATTTAAACAGTTTTTCAGAAAACAAAGGGTTCCATTGTGGGGGGGGTGGGGAGAACAGAATCTACATTCTTTGCTGCTATATATTACTGTAGCAAACAAACAAACGAACTGGGGGGCATTGATGAGAAGGCATGTGTATCGGGCTTCACTTTGTACTGTTTATCAGAGCACTTAATAAAATGTAAGGCTGGTATTTATTTGAAGTTGTACAGTATGACTTAATTCACATCTGTTGGAGTAGAAAAATATATTCTGTTGAGTATTTAAAAAGAGGCTGTACATGTTTTCTTTTGTGTTTGGATCCTTTGTACTTTTTCATGTTCAGTACATCAATAAACAAAGTTGAAGGGAAAGAAGAGTGTGTTTGCACAGGTCTTTAGAATTTTTTGTTTGTTTGGAGCGAGCTTCCAAGGCGGGCGGGGAGGTTAAGGTTTTCCAACATGTTTTTAGTACCACTTCAAGCTCTAAAATTAGTACACTGGTAAGACCCACCATTGTACTGGTTAGACGCACCACTGTAAAAAGCATTTGGCGAAAATCTGTTATCTCTGGGAATAAATTTCTCAAGAAGGGTTGCGTGATGAACTAGTGAAGTTAATATATGGCTCTCAAGTAATAATAGTGTTACTCTTTTGCATTCCATACTTCTCTCAACAGCAAAAAGTTCTTGAGACTGCAATGTTGACATTTTTTTTCACCACTAAAAACAATTGTGCCTTTGGGACAGGTAGTTTGAAAGCATGCATGCTGAGTAGATGGGAAACACACATTTATAACAAACATGACCCATAACAAACATCACCCTGGTACCTCAATATCTTGAGAGATACTTATGCCACTCAAAACTGTTTTGCGAGGCTTTCTTTCTCCAATATGCTCTGAATTCTGCTTCCACTTTATCACATTCAGAAGTTTTCTTCACACATCACTTCCACAGGTAGAACACTGGGCTCTGCCTGAATTTTGGCATGTAGGCCTGAATTTCCTTCTTAACTCTAAAGGTGTCTTAGTGTTGAGGTGGTTGCCATGTTCGTCCCAAAGGCTAAAAAAGATAAAGTGGGCATTTTATTTTGTTTGTTAAAGATTCACCTGAAGTATTACTTGGTTGTGTATATATGAGGTGTATAATTGTTGTACAAGTTTGCAACACTATAGCTGAATCCAAAGTAGCCATGTGAGTCACAGCTTCATTGGAAGTAATGTCAAAAGCAGCATTTGGGCAAAAAAGTGTTGACATAATTGCCTTTTGTTAGACAAATCCAGTAGTACATGCTTATTGGCCCTGATACACTAATGTTCTGATGAAAAAATCACATCAGCCAAATTAAAAACCCCAGATCTGGAACAGCTTGTTACAGAAAGTGTTCTTGCCCTGATCTGGATAGCCCAGGCTAGCCCAATTTCATTAGATCTCAGAAGCTAAGCAGAGTAGGATCTGGTTAGTACTTGGATGGGAGACCACCAAGGAATATTAGTTTTGCTATGCAAGGCCAGCAATTGCAAATCACCTTTGATTATATCTTGCCTTGAAAACCCTACCAGGTATCCAGCTATGGTTTAATGGCAAAAAAGAGGTTTTCTGGCTTTGCCTAGTCAGATGGACATTGGAAAGGAGGAGGAGAATAGTTTTACCCTACCACTTACATTCTGCATATGTTTTTGTGAAGGTTATACATGTTTCAGGGGTTTAGAAACAGAACCAAGGTTCAGCCAACTTGAAGGAAATACCTCAAAGAATCTGGGCAAATCACCCAGCAAGGTCATTGCTACCCTCCTAAACCCTGGAGGCTGACCAACTCCTTTGAGGGTAGTATCCGGCAAACCAGCCAAACCTTACTGGTGGGTTCAGGGACTGGTTATTCACAAGCAGTTCCCACACTTACTGATTAGAAAAGATTTATTAACCAAGAGAAAATACAGTGCAGATTTCAGAGGTCAAATGCAACCTGAAAATAAGAAAGACTAAAACCTATCTTAATACATGGGCTACCCAATTGGGGGCAGGGAGTGGGTCTCACCCCACCGCTGTAAGTTTGCCCACCCCACCGCTGTAAGTGCCACTTAGGCTGGCAAGGAGAGCAAACATGCTAGCAGGTGGTACCTCATAGCCCAGCAGCGCTTGACCTGGAAAAGGCTGCTGCCCAGTTACCCCAACTAAAATTGGACACAGTGTGGCTGGGGGTGGGCTAGTGGCTTTCCTGGGGGTGGAGCTGATTTTAGTCAGCTTCCACCTGGATTTCAACCCAGGAACACCCTCAATGTAGCCTTTGGAAAAGTTTTGGGCTGTGGAGGGCTTTCCAGTGGCTGGGGTTTTTCTCATCTTCATTCCCTTCCCATGCAACCTGGAGCCCTCAGGAGATGGCACAGTGGCATGGTAACAGCCTCTGGGTTGTGAAAACAATTAAAACAATCTGCATAATACTTAACTGTCAGAGACTCCAACAGGCTAAGGAAACGAGTTGCTCCAAGGTGAGGAATGAGTTCCATACCAACATCTTCCAAATTAGTTTGGATTGTACTATTCCCTAAATCCTGGGTCCAGAAACAGACAATTTGCCAATTTATTGTAGCTACAAAACAACCACTTTGTAACCTTCCCTATTTTCCTGTCAGCTGTTTCCAACATTTGATGTCACTTTGCTTGGACTGATGGTGCAAATACTCTCTTTGTACTTAAAACAAACATCTATATTTTCCCCTTGTATTCTTTTAACAATTACTCAGATCTAAATACCTAGGTGCATCAGTTTATCTACTGTTGGAAAAGTAAGCCCAGTATCACTCTAGTGTTCTTTCTGGGTGTTTTGTTTTTGTAAAGTACACAAGTTTTTTCTAACTCATGCTTTAACATATATAGCTAGTTCCTGGTAAATTCTCTGTAATCCTGTTCCCCTGCCTTGAGTCCTGAGATACATAGGAGAAAGGCTGGTAAATAAATATTTTAGATAAATAACTAAACTTCTGGATAAAACTTCCAGCAGTTAAGTCATAGGAGTCATTCTGTTCCTTGTTTTACCATATATTTAGCAGAAACAGAATAAATGATACAAAAACAAGAAATCATACATATCTTTACCTGATTGGCCCACTTCATACATGTATTTATTTCATGGTGCAGTCTCACCAGTGGCTGTGACATTTGCATGTGACCAATATTGCTTGGGCCAGTGCTATCTAGTGGACTGAAATTCTGGCCTTTTAAGAACATCACAAACTGAGTTAGACATGTAACCTTATCCCAATTTGTTTGATATTTAGAACTAAGGAGCAGTTATATAAACAAGGTGTTGTACTTATGTTTATCTATTTTGCAATGTCAGAAATGCAAACTTCAATTTCCTTTGATTTCTGTTTAACATTAGTTGTACAAGCAGAATGTGTATTTCAGAGCATTCTTATAGGAAGGTCCTCACAATCAACTGTGTCTATGCTTAGCATTCTTAAGAGATAATCTAACATTTACCAGAGTCTACTTTCAAAATCTATCTCAGTGTTTCAGAAATTCAGAAAACACTGAGCTAGCAGCAAGTTCTAATTACATCAATCTTTCAGGTGTAAGATAGCACACCAAAAGTAAATTAGGGTTTAATGCAAGTGTGTGGTTGCAATTTGTACATAGCCACCTGATACCAGGCTTATGTAAATTTCTGGACAGGATTTACATGCATATCTTTCCCTCCAAGGAGGTCATAGTGGCACATACACAGTGATTCTTCCCTTGTCCCTTTGCAGCATGCTTGTGATGTTGGATAGGTGGTTTAAGATCACCCAGTGAGTTTCACAGCTGAGTACAATTTGAACTTTGGTCTCCCCATTTCAAGTATAGCACTATGCCCAGTGCATCATGCTGGCTCTTCTAGGCAATATTTTCTGTTATTCATAACACTATTATTCCCCACTATTTTTTCAATTACAGCTTCTGCTGGGGAGGTCATATTTACCCCTTAATTTATTTTAGGTAAAATTTGTTGAATATGTTGTCAGTGCTTGTATTTGTAGACATAACACTGGCTCTTTGCAAATCAGTGATGCACTCCCTCCCTATTCTTTTACTTGTAAGTTCACACCTTGCAGGTGAGTGGGTGCAGGCCATCATTTGTATTAACCAAGTTTACAAGTTTATTTTTTGTAAGAGTTTAGCAATTAATTCAAACTCTGCTTCAAAACCTGTTTAAGATGGGAGCTCTGGTTATGATTTATTTAGTTACAAGTGTCCATCGGTGCAGATGCAATCTAACTAACAAAGGCCAGAAGTCGGAAGTTTGCATGGGAGAGGTGAGGTAAGAATATACAGTCTAAAGCTGTTTTGCTGTTAGACAATCATGTATCTGAAATGAAGTAGTTACTTTTAAGTGCCCCCCCCAAAAAGGGGAAAAAGAAAAGGAGATAATGTTGATAGCTGACCCCCCCCCCCTCAAACTGCCTATCAGGGTTGAGACTCAACTGAACAATTCACTTGGGAAATGAAAAAAGAGGCCAGCTCACATTCCTGTGTATTTAGATTTCCTTCTTCTATCCAAACTTCAGCAAATTTTGCTTATCTTAGCTGTGAGATGTAGTGTTATGTATCTAGGTACCCCCAAAGGAGCAGTTGAGTATGTATAAAGTGCCATGCAGTTTCAGCCAACTTATGGCAATCCTGTAGGGGTTTCAAGGCAAGGGATTGACAAGGGAGATGTGCCATTCCCTGCCTCTGAATAGTGATCCTTAAGAGAGGGGCTACTCTCTTCCTTTTATATAGGCCTTCACCCAAATATCTGAAGGACCCATCTTTCCTTCCGTATACCTCTGAAATAACTCCATTCTGCTCAATTATGCCCTCCCACTATCTCTTCCCTTGATAGTGTGTGACTGGTTGTTGTCTAGATATGAGTATTTTTAGTCACCTTCCAAGGGGTGGAAGCTACTTTGGCCATTTGTGCACTTGTGGTCTGCTCCACAGTGAGTGTACATTACCTTCCGGTCAGATTCTTGGTTGTATGCAGGTTTTCCCACTCATTCACTTTGCTGCAGATGAGAGAATCCCTGCAGTTTCTGAAAGTGGGGAAAGTGCAAATCCCCACCTTTGCAGAGAAAGCACAGAAGATAGGGTGTAAATTACTCTTTGGAGTGTTTTGCTCCTTCCACCTTTCCTTGCCCTAGTTTCATCATTTCAGATCAATTAGGAGGGCTTTGGGGTTGTTTTGGTTTGAAATCCAGTGGTCTATTGATGAAGCAAAGGACCCTGTCAGCGAAGTAACGCTGGACAAAAGTCCACAAAGCAAAAAACAAAAAGCCAGCAGGCAACAGAAACAAGTAGTACAATCATTAAATTACATTGCAGAGCTATCTTTTCATTAAATATTTTCAAACATTAATATTAGCAGTCAAAATCTATCACTGAAACCTCTTAAATCCAGGAAAATAATGCTGGACCCAAGAACTAGAGACCAATTTTTTAAAAAAAACGCTGAAAAGGAGGCTGCAAGGAAGCAGGCAAGTTAGCAACAGGGGGACAAAATGGCTGATCAGATCGACTACAGGTAAAGTCTTTATTTACGGTCAGTGACCAAATATGATCAGATCGACTAGAAACACATCACAGCAGGAGATTTCTTCTGCAAACAGAAAATTGTGGGGAAACCCCACTGCAAAGCACATGGCCTCCCTGCAAAGAGTAAGTGCACAATAGGCCTCTGACTTTAGTGTCTGAGTTCTCTGTGAAACAAAGCTTACTTAGAAAGGCATTTGGGTCTGGTTAAATGGGCTTGGTGGGGGTAAGGCATGAAACATGAGCAGTATGCCCATGCAAGACTTCACATGGCACTGTTAGTTTATTAGGATTTTGCCTGGATCTGTTTGCTTAAAAAAAACACCTATTTTTTAGTTGCTTCAAATGATATCCTTTCAATTTTAATGCAAGGTTAAAAACATGTATCATACCACTTTGTCCAGCAACATTGAAGCCCTCTATCTTGTTAGTGGGGGAACTCTTTAAGTTAGAAGAATGATGTTAGGCCTTAGGTTGGTGCTTCTCAGAACATTTTGAAGAAAATTTTGTTCAAAATCATTGCAGTCACTGATAAAAAAATCACTGCAGTCCCGCATGGGACAATGTAGGCTGGCCATGGAGAACTGACAAAAATGCTTACAGAAGTTTCAGAGTACTTGGAGTGCTCTCCTCAGTCCCATCTGGGCCTGAGAGTGGGCTGGTTTCCGGGCCAGATGGTCACATGATGGAGGCAGTGAAGTCACACCTGCCTCAGTTCTTTCTTGACTGCTGTGGCGAGATGACCGGCTTTAGCTGAGCATTTCATTTTTCCTCAGTTTCTTTGCCGACATGGTGCTATTAAAAAAATGTTCCCAGCATGGAACAAAGATGGTTTAAAATGATCAGCATGATGAATGTCTTCTATGCATCAGTGAAAATAATATCTCCAAGACGACATGCCCATCCAAGGCCAGCCATGAAAGCTTCAGGGCTTTCGAGTATGCTGTGGGGGAAAGTCTTTTACCTTGGTAGAAATTCTCAAGGAGAAATCCTTAAAGAGGTTCATACACCTTTGGTCTCTTCAGTCCATATGGCTTCATCTGGGTGGACTCCAGACTTGGTGTTTGTGGCCAAACTAGCAACTACTGAACCCCCATTAAAAAGGCCAAAAATAAAGTTAAAAATACCTCTCAGTCTAAGCCATTGTCTCCTCAACACCAAGGACAACCTATATGAATATAATGTTTTCCCTTTTGGTTTGTCTAAACCAAAAGGGAAAACAGGAGCAGCAGTGGTTAAGAGCAGGTGTACTCTAATCTGGAGGAACTGGGTTTGATTCCCCGCTCTGCCACCTGAACTGTGGAGGCTTATCTGGGGAATTCAGATTAGCCTGTACACTCCAACGCACGCCATCTGGGTGACCTTGGGCTAGTCCAGGGGTAGGGAACCTGCGGCTCTCCAGATGTTCAGGAACTACAATTCCCATCAGCCCCTACCAGCATGGCCAATTGGCCATGCTGAAACTGTGGATTCAGGCTATTCTGATGGGAAGGTTCTAGACTAATCCTAGAACATCTGAGAGCTGCAGGTCTCTCACCCTGGGCTAGTCACAGTTTCTAAAACTAGGCCTGAATTTTCTCTCAGCCCTCACCTACCTCTCACAGGGTGTTTGTTGTGGGGGGGGAAGGGAAAGGAGTTTGTAAGCCCCTTTGAGCCTCCTATAGGAGAGAAACGGGAGATATAAATCCAACTCTTCTTCTTCCTCTTAAACCTCTGCATGTTCTCACAAAATTCATGCCAACTGTAGCTGCCTTTTTAATGTCAAAAGGTTGTGCAGTGTATCCATATCTAAACAACTGACTGTTTGTTGCTCCTTCCTCCTAAGTCTTCGGTTTTCACCTCCCAAACATTAACTAATCTGGTAATCAATGTAGGAAAGTCCCACTTACAGCCTATGTAAACTATAGAGTTTGAGTTACCTTGGATGCCATTTCACACAAAAAATATTTACCATTTACATTGTTCAAGTACATTCAGTCCTTGAGCACTGTTTTCCCACTACCTCAATAATCCCCTTTGCAAAATTAAACATGAGATGTTTGTGTAATCAATTATTTAGGAAATTCAGACCTAACATGGATTCCCAGTGATGTAAACCAGGGGTGTCCAAAACTAGCTCTTCTGATGTTTGGGGACTGTGATTCCCATCAGCCTCTGCCTGCTGATGCTGGCAGGGGTTGGTGGAAATCTTAGTCTATGAACATCTGGAGGACCACTATTGTAAACTTTCAATCCCCAAAGCAGTCCTCAGATTTCTGCATTGGTTGGACTCAGGATAATTTGCTGGGACACCTTCCCTCATAGTTCTGCCATTTTTACGTATGCCTTTTTATCAGCTTGGGGGCTTTCTGCAACTCCTGAGTTTGGGATCATTGATCAGAACCTGTGTCTAACCTACATATGCCCCTTCCACACATGCAGAATAATGCACTTTCAATCCACTTTCAATGTACTTTGCAGTTGGCTTTGATTGTGCAGAATAGCAAAATCCACTTGCAAACAATTGTGAAAGTGGATTGAAAGTGCGTTATTCTGCATGTGCGGAAGGGGCCATAGATACCTTTTAGAAATCAGAGTGATCAGGTAGGCTTCTGCATATCTTTCAGCCACATCCATGGGGAAATGTCTGCTCGTTGCTTTGGACAGTATAGCTACAAAATTTCACATCAACAAGCAAGGGGGGAATGGGTTCCATGTTCCTCTGTGTCAAGGCCTCCCAACTGTGGCAGTGACCTGAAAAGTGTTGCAGAGGTTTTACCAATATCACTCAAGCCTTCTATACATAGCTCTTATGCTTCCAAATGGATGCATTTTAACCACTGGGCACAACCCTCATATTGACCTGTTTGCCAATGAGTCAGTTCTGGGGTCTATTCTACTTCAGGGTAGGGTTGGACAAGAATTTATTGGATTATTTCTAGCAGCACTAGTCAGATTGCCTCTGTTATGCTTTCTCTCCTTTCCTTTTGATTCACAAGATCATAGCAAAGACGGTCTCAGACTGATTAATAGGGATCCTGATACCCCCTATTAACCAAAGAGGTTTTGGTTCCCTTTCCTGTTGACAAACTCTCAAGGAAATTTCAGGGTCCTTCCAATGGAAGATGATCTTGTCGTGATTGGGACACTAGTCCACCACAATGTCCCCTCTGAATCCCTCAAGAAAACCTGATCTGTGTCTAATGCCCCTTCCACACATCTGACCTGAATAGGGTTTCATAGGTCTTCGCTAATGTCACACAAGCATTCTATACGTAGCTCTTACAGTTCCAAATGGATATGTTTTATTCACTGGGCGCAGTTCAAGGGTGCATCCTGACACCTGTCCTATACCTGACTTTTTTGATATTTGCTATAGTGAAAAGAGAATGGTCCAGCCACTACTTCTATCAAAGTATTCCTGGCTACAATCTCTGCACGCCATGCCCCTTTTGGCACTTGCAATCAGTTCCCAGCCTCTGCCTCCAAGAAATTTTTGAGAGGTCTTGACATTAAATAACCAACCTTTTCCCTGTGTTTAAGCGTTTTCTCCCTGTTTAGAGTTTGTGTTTGGTCTTATCACAAATAATATATAAACCTTTTGAGCAGTGGTGGGATCCAAACATTTTAATAGCAGGTTCCGATGGTGGTGGGATTCAAACACCGCCACACACACGCACCTCCAGTCCTATTGGGCAGGAGGAGGTTGCTTTATGTAACCCTTTCGGCACTGAGGAAAAATTAGGTAGCCACTTCCTAGAGAGTGGTGAGAACCTCGGTTGGATCCCACCTCTGCTTTTGAGTCACTAACAGATTGCCTTTCTTCTTGCTGTCACCTCAGCCAGGAGAGTGAAGGAGTTGTCAGCTCTCCACACTGACATCCTGATCCATCCTGATCAAGTAGTCCTACGCCCTAGTCTAGAATTTAGACTTAAAGTGGTTTCCCAGTTCCATATTTCCCAATGAATTAATCCTCAGCAGAACAAATCACTCCACACAACTGAGATCAGAAGGACACTCCTTTTTCATTTAAGTCATACAAATTCATTTAGACAAGCCATACATTTGTTTTGTTTTAAAGGTCCTAAGAAAGGCAAAGCTGTCTCTTCTCAACCATTCTTACTAGATGGGTAGTTTCTGCCAATGAGATGAAGTGTGTAGAAATGCTAAAGGTGGTTTCTCAGGAGGTAGGCTCATTCCATTCCACCGAGACTCAAACCTCTGCAGCTGCTTTCCTTGCCAGGGTCAATCTCCAGGACATCTACAAAGCAGCAGCCTGGTCCTCTCCATGTTTACTCCAGCATTACTCCTTCGCTGTAGATTCTAGGAAAGATGCAGCTGTTGGGACAGCAGTCTTTCAGTCGTTTTATTGACAAGCCCACACCAGCCGTCATGGTAAATGAGCTTGCTACATGCAGGACTGCACTGAAGACACAATGAAAATAAAATTGCACTTACTTGTAACTGTTGTTTGAGTGTCTTCTGTCCAGGAACGCATCCCTCCCTCCTTTCCCCGCTGTGGGCTGCTGTTTACTTGACTGGTGGTCTTCCACAAGGGCAAAGGGAAGAGTGCTGTCCCCTCCCATTACGTGACTGTCTGGATGGGAAACCAGCCCCCTCTCAGCTCTGTATGGGAGGGAAGAGAGTGCTCTGAAGCTTCAGAAACCTTGGCAGTTCTCTGGGGCCGGCCTGCACCTCTGCAGTCCCATGTGTGCCTGCACATACAACCCTTGAACAACAGTTACTGGTAAATGCAACTTTGTTATATAGCTTACAGTCAGACTCGTTCATCTGTTCCTGTGACTTCCAGGGTCTCACACAGTACTTTTCCCAGTACTTTCCCCAGTCTTTTAAACTTTGTTTCCAGAGACTGTACCTGGAACCATCAACATCCTAAACATATACTCTGCCACTGAGCTGTAAGGTTTTTCAAGCAGGCGTTTTCTGATTTCAATAGACACTGAAAGTGCCTACATGCGCATCTGTTGGTTTATTCTGCCAGACATATGAACGCTTGGCTATATTTTTAAGTCTATACTCTGCCCACACTTAAACTCATGGCAGACAAGACTGGAAAATAAGCATGAAAACCTCCTTTGAAGATCATTAAAAATAACGAATAATTTCAGTCCTTGAAATAATTGAAATAAGGTAGTGTAATTTTTGAAAAAAAATGAATGTCTCTCTGGCCCATCTGCCATTTGAGAGTTATCACAGATGACCATTAGCTCTATCACCCTATCAAGGAGCATGATCTATGTAAGAATTATATAATCATGTGTCTTATTGCAGCTATCTTCTCCCCTGACCTCCCAATAGCTACTGAGATGCCTGAGTAGGCAAACTGCTCCTTTGAACAACAACAATTTTGTAGGGCTGGGTAGAAGCAAAGAGACACTCCAGTATGATTTCTTCCCATTTGGTAGTGGTAGCAAGTGTTGTTCCCATGCCCACTTTATGGCAATCTCTCATGGGATTTTCAAGGCAAGAGACTAACAAGAGTGGTTTTCTATTGCCTTCCACTGCATAGTGATCCTAGAATTCTTTGGTGTCTCCTATCCAAGTGCTACTTATCTTCCAAAATCTGATAAGCTTGGGCTAGCCTTGGCCACCAAGGTTGTCATTCTTGCTATTTAGACATACTATAATATTGGAAAGCATTCTCCAATTGACAGTTTGTCTAACTGTCACCTGGTAACAACATCCTCCTTTATCCTTCGGACAACTTCTTTACTTGGGCAGCTTATGTTACCTTCATCATGTAAAAATATTTAAATCCAGGTCTTCATGATGCACACCCTGCATTCTGTCCCGCACGCCATACTCACTGTAGTGGTGATGAGGATTAGGGACTACTGCAGTCATTTGCAACCATTCATACAGAAAAATCCAGTTGGAAATTATTGCTGTAGCACATTATCCAATGGTGTGTACAGGCAACTTTATTTTGCAACTGGGTCAGTTGACATTAAAAATTGGTAATATCAATGAAAATGTATGTGTGAAGGTCCCAATTAAATCCTTGGATAATATAATGGAGTTTGTGACAGATTCCTACTTGTTGAAATTCTAGCAGAATTCTGTCATGTTGGGCATTTCTTCACACTGAAATGACTTATTTTGCACTGCTGTTTGCAGTTCTAAAATATTAATGATTGCTTATTTACTTCAAATATTTGTATATCCATCTTTCTCCCAGGTATCCTGGGGTTTCCCTGTTAACATTTTAGCTTACTGAATTGTTTCACTTATTTTTATTTTTAAATTGTTTTTCTTTTATGCTGTCAACTGCCCATGGGTTTCCAGAGAGAGAGAAAGAGAAATCTTTTAACCTAGACAAAAAAATACAAGAACGCAAAGCTGCAGCTGAGGGTGTACTTTCAAGCTAATCCTAAACAGGCTGGGAAAACTTCTCTGTTCAAACTGCATGATTGAGCAGTAGACCAAAAATTCTAGCTATGCATATTATACACCTATGGGATCCAAACCGACTGTATCTTCTTGTGGAAAATCACTGAAAACATCACCTCAGTGTTTGGCAATTGTTGTGTTTTTTTTTTAAAGCAAACCAGGAAGGAGATTGAAGATGTGTGAAAGAAAGTGCAGTGCATCTATTTTTTCAGAAGATGAGTATAAAACAGCTCTAAGTGTACTGTTCAAGAAAGAATCAGTCCCCAAACTGTGCACTGAAATTATGAGGTGAAAAAAAGTTTATTTTCCTTTCATGCTGGTTCTCAAGTGCAGTGTAAAGATTGGTGCAAAATAAATGATGACCATTTATGGTGAGAGCATACCAACTTTTGAACATTGGAGAATGCCATTTTTCCTTTTCCTGTGGATAGATGGCTGGTTGAAAATCAAAAGACATTACACTCTGTCAGCCTAATCCATGTTTGTGGTCTTTGCTGAAGTCTGACTCAGAAGCTTTCTTAATATCCAAAATGCTTCACAATCCATGTTAGACATGCTTGGCTCTCTGAGTTTTTGTTGTAGTCATTGTTTGGCATATCTGGAAAACACAGTTTAAGATGAAGATTTGCCTGAAAAGTCCATGGAGGGTCATGGACATGCATGGAATATCCAAGCAAGTGACAGCTCATTCTAGTGTTTTTTGGTCCCCCAGCCCAGCCCCTAGCTTGCCCCGTCCCCATGTAGGCCTGGGCTCATGCCAACTACTTCAGCAGGTCACTGAGATGTTCATGGACCCAGCAAGTGTCCCTTGCGCAACTGGGCATGAGATGGAGTGCACACAAAACCAGCCAGCATCCCTCCTATAAGCTTGAGCCGGAGGTACCAAAACTAGACTGAAAAGAAGGGGCTGCTGCTGCTGCCTTTTACCCAAAGGCTGGGTAGTTAAATGGGAAGAAGTTCCAGCATCAGTGGATCTGGGGGCTACCCTCTCATTTCTCTCTTTTGAGGGTGAGTTGAGGGAAAACAGGCAAGGTGAGCCACTGCGTCCACCACAAAGCTGGAAGGAGGTGCACAGCAGAGCAGATAGCTGCCGTCTCTTCCTTCCTCAGTCATGGGGGAAAGTGGGCAGGGTGCTTGGGACCAGCCCTGGCAAGCAACCCTTGGTGTTCCCAATGCTCCCACCTTCTGGTTCCATAATGGGTGAGCAACCCCTGTATCCATGAGAATTTAAGCTCAGCTTTGCTTGATTGCAGTTTTTGGCTTCATTCAGTCATCATTGGGTATTACTCTATCACTGCATTCAAATAATCTGTGTCCAGTTGTGAAGTATTGCTGTACTGGAACAATGGCAGAATAACCAGTGATCTATGGGCACAACCTCTTTTAGCAAAAAATTATGGTGAAAGGTTTGGTATTTGGATAGTCAGAAAAAATACTGCACTCAGGGCCATGTTCTTGACAACAGATGGATATGAAACTTTGAAATTCCCTAGCTTCTGAATTAGACATAAGAGAACTCATAAATGGGAATAGGAAGAGTTATACTTTCCACTTTCTCATTGGAAATTGAAGGGCTTGCCAGAATTCTAGAGATTTAATCACTGCCTTTGCTTTTTCTCACTGGATATTGTAGAACAGAATGGAGAAAACGCTTACTGGGAAACTTAAATAATTCAGACCAATTAGACCTTGATGAACCAATGGTCTGATTCAGTATAAGGCAGCATCAGGTGTTCCGTTTGTCTTTGTACTAAACTGTGCGCTTGAAAGAAGGCAAGTGGCATACTGCTTGTTAATCAGTCATCAGTTAAAATTGATCAACATCAGTTAAAATTGATCGACATCAGTCATCAGTTAAAATTGTTGTTGAGCCGATAGGGAACAGCGACCACAATGCTGTCAGATTCAGTATCTCAGCATTCGAACAAGTGGCAACTACTAATGTAGTTACATTAACCTTCAGAAAGGAAATTTCTCAAAGATGAGGGGATGATAGTGCATGAGGAAGCTGAAAAGGGAAAATCAAAGAGAGTCAAAACTGTCCAGGATGCTTGGAGGTTATTTAAAAAACACACGGTAATAAAAAAGCTCAGCTGGAATGTGTTCCACAAGTTTAGAAAAGGCAGCACCCAGTCCAAAGAAAGCCACCATGGTTAACAAGAGAGGTTGAGAAATTATCAGAAAAAAGAAAATGTCTTTTAGAAAATGGAAGTCCAGTTTGACTGCCCCAGTGAAGAATATGAGAGGAACACATGAATGGTGGCAAAGAAGCCAAGTTAAGCAGCTGTGGGGAGGCAAAAAAAAGGAGTTATGAGAGCGCATGGCTATGAACATCAAGACTAACCAGCAACAAACAGTTCTTCAAAGTACATCAAAGCAAGCAGAGAAGCCAGCAAGGGGAAGCGGTGAGGCCGTTAGATGACAAAAGGAACAAGGGTGTGCTAAAGATGGCTTGGGAGATTGCAGAGAAGCTGAATGAATTCTTTGCATCTGTCTTCACCCAAGAGGAGGTGAGGAACATTCCTGCACCTAGACCAGAAAAAGCTTCTGTGAGGAGGCCGAATCAGGAACTAGCGAAGATAGTGGTGAACCAAGGGGAAGAAGTTCTGGCAGCCATTGATAAACTAAATGTTACCAAATCCCTGGCCCAGATTGCATTCACCCAAGAGTTCTTAAAAGCTCAAAGCATGAAATTGCTGATCTTCTCACTTTAATATACAGCTTATCCCTGACAATCAGGCTCCATCCCTGAAGACTGGAAGATGGCCAATGTCACATAATCTTTAAGAAAGGATCCTAGGGGGGTCCAGGAAATTACAGGCCAGTCAGTTTGACCCTGTTCCTGAGTAAATTAGTAGAATCTATCATTAAAAGATAAAATTATAAAACATGTAGAAAAGCCAAGACCTGCTGAAAAGAGTCCAGCATGGCTTTGCAGAGAGCAAAATCCCTGTCTTACAGAGCTTACTAGAGTTCTTTGAGGGTGTAAACAGGCATGTGGATAAGGGAGTGAGCAGAGTGGACATTGTCTACTTGAATTTCAAAAGGCTTTTGACAAATTACTTCACCAGAGACTGTTGAGAAAACTCCCACAGCAATGAAGAGGGAATAAAGAGATCCTCCTATGGATTAAAACTGGTTGAGAAACAGGAAACAAAGAGTGGGTGTAAACAGGAAGTTCTCACAATGGAGAGATGTCGGAGTCGGGTATTACTGTCCCCAAGGATCGTTTGGGACCAGTGCTCTTTAACCTGTTCATAAATGATGACCTGGAAGTAGGGGATTGGAGTAAGCGTGGTGGCCAAATTTTAGATGATACCAAATTATGTAGGGTGGTGAGAACCACAAAGGGATTACCAAAAGAGCTCCAAAGCGGACCTTGATAAAATTAGGGTGTGAGTGGGCTCAGAAATGGCAAATGCAGTTCAATGTGGCAAAATGTAAGAAGTGATGCACATGAGGGGCAAGAAATCCAAACTTCACATACAGCTACGGGGTCGAGTGCTATCAGTCACAGACCAGGAAAGGGATTTAAGGCGTCTTAGTTGATAGTTCCATGGGAATGTGTCAACTCAATGCGTAATGGCAGCTGTGAAAAAGGCAAACTCTATGCTGGGGATAAGTGGGAAAGGAATTGAGAATAAAACTGCAAAGATTGTCATGCCCTTATATAAAGCAATTAGATGCTGACCGCTTAGGAGTACTGTGTCCAGTTCTGGTGGCCCGCATCTCAAAGGATATTGAGGAGATAGAAAGAAGAGAAGTGCAGAGAGAAGGGGCAACAAAGGATGATTGAGGGGACTGGAGCACCTTCCCTGAGGAGGAAGGCTGCAGCGTTTGGGACTCTTTAGTTTGGAGAGGGGAGGCTGAGGGGGGGGGATATGATTGAAGTCTACAAAGGTATACATGGGGTAGAAAATGTTGACAGAGAAATTTTTCTCTCTTTCTCACAATACTAGAACCAGAGGCATTCATTTGAAAATGCTGGGGGGGAAGAAGTGGGACTAATAAAAGGAAACACTTCTTCCACTTAGCGATGTAGTTGGTGTTTGGAATATGCTGCCACAGGAGGTGAGTTGTGGTGGCCACTAACCTGGATAGCTTTAAAAGGGGCTTGGACAGATTTATGGAGGAGAAGTCGGGTTATGGCAGCTTACCAATCTTGATCCTCCACTTGATCTGAGATTACCGTGCCTTAACAGACCAGGTGCTTTCGGGGAGCAACAACCCATGAGAGAGAGCCATTCACGTTCACATCTATGCTTAATTTCCCAAAGGCACCCTGGTGAGGCCACTTGCAGTGGCAAGAGAGCTGGACCTAGATGGTTCCTGGTCTGATCCAGCTGGCTTGTTCTTATGTTCTTATAAACCCTGAATAGTTTGTTCCATTTGCATCCTTTGCTTTTGGTTATCTTTGCCCTTAGTGTTTACATGGAATGGCACCAATGCTCTAGAAAGCAGGGAAACTTAGGCTCCAGTGGTATATGGGCGTATTATGCGACAGGAGAGGCTTCTGTTGCAAAAGCAGCCCTAAACTTTGGTCGGAGGCCACGCCCATTGGAACGCAAAGAAATGGATGGACAGCATTACTTACAGAATACATGTGTGCTGAATCAGCGTTGCCTGAAAACACCTAAAAAATTGAGCTATTTGGAAGAGAAATGTCAGTACTATCCCCTCAGGAATCACAGCCCAAGAAGAAAGAAGTGTTTACATGAGGTATGAAACGTGATCTGCCTTTACCTTTTCAAAGCGATATTGCCAGTTCAGTGTTTCTATCTCCTGTCACTTTTGAGTTTTTGGAGACAGACTGCATAAATACTTCCTGTAACTATGACTCTTTTTTCCTTCAAGTTGCTGCCGCTGGGTAAATTGTGACACCTTCGCACAAGCAGCATCTTTCCAGAAATCTTGCCTCATTCTGAGACCAGTGGCTGTTTTTACTATTTGCATGGGCAAAAGGAGAGCTTCGCCCTAGAAGCATTATGTTAGGCTTTGCTGATATGGTATTGAGACATTGATACTTTGAATAGCTCTGCCTGAGTACAGTCTGTTTGAAGCAAGGGTTTTCTGAAGATAATGGTACCTTGGTGATTGGATGAGAACAAAAGCTTCATACCTACGAACAGCTCATGGAGCACCAAACTTACAAAGAAATGATTGCATGGGTACTTTTTCCTCTATTCTGCTTCTTCTGTGTAATGCTCTGAAGAATCACTTTTTTGAACACTAATTACAGAGTAGGTTACAAAGTGCCCCGTTTTTGGTAAAATAACAGGAGTTCAGTGGAGTTCGTTAAACCTCTGCATTTGCCATTAAAATGTCCATAACCTTTTTTAAAATAACACCTTGAGGTTTTAGAAGAGCATTAATCATAATGGCTACAACGGGATGGGCTAACTCTACCTACGTTCCGTTATTTACTGCTGCTTCTGTGGTCCAGTGACATGCATTAAATTTGCAAAGCAGGAATGTATTCTCAGGATCTCTTTAACAGTTAAGCCATTACTACTGTATGTAAAGGGATCTTCAACACAAACAGAATAAATGTGTTGCTTTCTGGATTAGACCAAAACCAGTGTTTTTTGCAAGAATCTAAACAGCAGTTCGGTGATCCACTGGAAATTGCTCAATGGATCAGTTTAGAAGAAGAAAGAGAAGAGTTTGGATTTATATCCCCCCTTTCTCTCCTGTAGGAGACTCAAAGGAGCTTACAATCTCCTTGCCCTTCCCCCCTCACAACAAACACCCTGTGAGGTGGGTGGGGCCTCGAGAGAGAGCTCAAAAGCTGTATTGACTGGCCAAAGTGCACCAGCTGGAGTGTGGGAGTGCACCGGCTAATCTGAATTCCCCAGATAAGCCTCCACAGCTCAAGCAGCAGAGCTGGGAATCAAACCCGGTTCTTCGAGATTAGAATTCACCTGCTCTTAACCACTACGCCACTGCTGCTCTCTTTTACCTGTCGTTTACCTACTCATACTGCTGTTTCTCGGGCTGTCTGTAATATGGCAAGAATACAGACCTACCTTAGAGAGTGAATGTTTACTGAGGTAATTATTTTATACTGGTTTATATTTTATATGTAAAATACACACATATATTAAAAAATATGCACATACATAAGTGGGAACCTGCAAGGACTTGAGGGTGGCAACTCATTCCCCCTTCCCCCACTATTTTATCTTTCCCTTTCCTAAAAGCCCCCATAGCCTCTCTCCTTTTCCTGATTCCTTATCTCTTTCTAGGGCTGCCAACCTTCAGGTGAGGCCTGGAGATCTCCTGAAATCACAACAGATCTCCCAACTACATACTCACTTCCCCCTTTGTATTGCCAGCTCCAGGTTGGGAAATTCCTGGATATTTGTGGGGTGGAACCCTGAAAGGAAAAAGTTTGGGGAGGAAAGCAACCTCAGCATCATATAATGGCTAAAAAACCCATGCTTAAAAGCAGCCATATTCTCCAGCAGAACTGATCTTTGTTCTCTGGAGATCAGTTGTAATTCTGAATTATCTCCATCCCCCAGTTCTCATGGAGGAAATGGCTGTTTTGGAGAGTGCAGTCTAAGACATCATACCCCTCCTGAACCCCCCACTCCCCAATCTCCAGGTATTTCCTAACTTGGAGTTAGCACTTGTATCTCCTTCTTCCCAACAACCAAACCTATTTTTATCTGTCCCTTTATGTTCAGCTGCCCCTTCCCCAGCAGCCTCTACCTAGGACAACTGGGCCCAGTTGTATGGTAGAGAACCCTTAAAGTTTAGACTTGGAAATGGAAGGCCTGATTGCATGGTAGAGAACCCTCAAAGTTGGGAACTGGAGATCCCCAGAATTACAACTGAACTCCAGGTGACAGATGTTTGTTTCCCTGGAAACAAGGTAGAGTCCTTGTTTCCCTGGAAACAAGGTAGAGTCCTAATGTCATACCTTGAGGCCTTTTGCCTCCCCGAACGTTGTCCATCTCCCAGAATTTCCTAACCCGGGGCTGGCCACCTTAGCCAGGCCTTGTCCCACTGAGTCCTATGCCTGAGAAGGGCCTTGCCCCCTCCCCTTGCTTTTAATTCACAGAAAGGGAAGCCTGAAATACTGTGGTTGCCTAGCAGCAGCCACTGAGGCATCCATTGCTTAAAACTGCAGGCATTCCTTTGATTATTTTCAGGTTTTTTACACACACACACACACACACACACACACACACACACACACACACACACACACACACACACACACACACCCCGATTTTTTTTTTAAGGTTTCAGATTTTTATGCAAACCAGGAACTCTTTTCAGGTTTGTAGAAAGATCTTCCTTGTCCATTCACAACTCCAGGCACCTGATTTAAGTATCCAAATATTAGGCTGATTTTGTTATTAGAATACAAAAGGGGGGGGGGGGGTTGTGTGTATTTTGCCCTCAAGCTGCAATCAGTTTATGGTGACCCTATTGGGTTTTCAAGGCTAGAGACATTCAAAGTTTGTTATTGCCTGCCTTTGTCCAGCAATCCTGGAATTCCTTGGTGGTCTCCTGTCCAAGTACTGACCAGGGTTGACCCTGCTTCACTTCCAAAATGTGACAGGTTTCACAGGCTAAGTCTAGGAGCTAAGCCAAGTCCAGGCCTAAATTACAGACTGTTCCACTAGATTTGGGAAATAGTGGATTGGAGTTACAGAGCTAATGTTATAATAAGACACATTCATTTATTTTGAAAACCTTGGACTTGCAGAATAAACAGTATAACCACAACAGGCTGAAATGCCCCCCTACTCCTGGAGGAGGAGGAGGATGCTACAGAAACAGATGTCATGGAGCATTTTAGGCTTACTTTAGGAGGAGGTAGGCTAGAAAATCACACTTCATGAGAGGAAGCGCATGTACCCACAGAAAACGTCAAAGCAGAGTTCTCACAAGTATTCCATCCGTTCTCAGTGAAGCATCATAATCATTGGTTAGTATTCAGAGAGGCAGAGCCACCTTCTTACTGAACCTCTCATTTTATGTTGGCAAACAAAACAACGAAGGCTTCTGTAGTTGAAAGGTACATTTATATTTCATTGCTTGAGCATCTAGTGGTGGTTCTTTTTAGAGCTGGAAGCAATTAGCTTACAACATTAGCGGTCACTGCTGTTAGATGGCATAGCCATCATAGAACATCATTGAAGATGTTCGTGTGTAATAACAGAAGAAAGAGAGTGTTCCGAAAACAAGAAGTCTTCAGTGAATTAAGTGGAAGATGCTTGGCAGCGATTGGATGCCAGCTTGGTCCATTGGCTCAATGTAACAATTCTTCTTAGTCCATTTGGCTCTTTTGTATTTACTGGAAAGCAGAACATGTTTTTTTTGCAACAGTGCAGGAATCACTCTACATGGTTGTATTCAGATAACATCTCCCCCGCCCCCCATTTCCCTGTATGACTCATGGCTGAGACTCAGCTTTTTAATAAGTCTTGCTTCCCCTCCCCATTTCCCCCCTCACTGTCACTTTCTGCTATGGCCTATGTGTGGTGTACAAAGCAGCATTGTTGGTGGCTGGTTTGGCACCTGTGACAATTTAAGCTGGAGCTGGAGCCAATCAATCAAGAGCATATTTTGGAAGCTGAGGGAACCCTGCTTTGATTTCATTATGTGGCAGTCATTAAATATTTTACCCCAAACCCTAATCTCTCTCCTCCTCCCCCCACCCTCGCCACCACTATAGCCTTGTTCTTGCTGAGAGGACAGGACTGTGCTACTTCAGTGTAGAGAAGTCATTTGATTGAATTATCTTGTGTTCCACCTCAGATTCCTCATGGATAGTAAACTATCATGTTAGCTGGAAAGCTAATACAGAAACTCTGCATAGGCTTTAATGTGAGGAATAGAATTCACCCTTGGGGTCTTATGACAGGCTCTCTTAAGTTGCTGTTCTTTAGAGGAAGCTTTGTAGAACTCAGCTGTCTGTAGATACCTGTCCAGGGGATCAAATTCTCAACTTGTAGAAATTCTGGTTTGAGATTCTGTTCAAAAGTCTTTGGATTACCTCTTGCTTATAACTTGCATTATGAGTGCTTTTACATCAGGTAGTTCGTGATCTGCTGGTAAACTCACTGGCTGCTGCCGAGTGGCTTGTGCATCCCCTAGAAGACCCAGGAAGAGATCTACCAAGAATATATGCTCTAGGCTTTCTCTAAAATTATTGTTCATTCTTAGACTTTTTTTTTATGTGCAGTGTTTACTGACAGTTTTATTTCCAGGGCTTTTGCTAGTCCATGTTCTTTTTCTAGGACCAAACAAAACTTTATAGTCTGGGAGGGGGAGTGCCTTGGAAAAATTTTCATTATGCATAACTAACTGCTATTTTTAAAAAGTTCATGAACACTGTCTTAAATATTTCTGCTCGATATACAGGTAGACTTGCCATTTACCTACTGGAGGTGGGAGATCTCCCACCCGCAGTTCCTGTTGCCCGCTAGTGTTCTGACCAAAGGCAGCAGAGACAAAAAAATGCTCTTGGTGTAACATTATGTCAGTTCTAGGAAAACTTGGAAATAACCTCAGTCTGATCAAGGCATTGGCAGAAATTCTTTGTCCTGTAACTGAGATGATGTTGACACCCAGTGACAACCTTCCCAACAGAAGGTTGGTGGGAATCTGGAAGGTTGTCACTGGGAGCCAACATCATCTCAGTTACAGGACAAAGAATTTCTGCCAATCTACTAACTCAATTCAGAATCCTTCAGGTTTTCCTAAGAACTTGGCATTATAATTTCTCCTTCAGGGAGAGAATAATATAATAAACCTCAGGGTACACTCAAAAAGATAACAAGATTTGTGGAATATTCTGCTCAGAAGCTTTCATTTTTACTGCTTGCACCTCTTCCTTACACTTAGTCCCTTGTGCAGATCTATTTCACTCCAAAATCTTTTATTCAATGCACTTATTGAAACTTAGCACTTAAGAGGTAAGGGGTAGATTATGTACATAAATTTGAAAAAAGGAACAATGGGACTAAGGTCTTTCTTGCAATGGGACTAAGGTCTTTCATTACTACGTGGAGTATCTTGCATTATAACATTTTTACTGTGAAGAAAAGGCATGTTATATCTGCAGATACAATTCACAGTTTTGAGAAATGCAAAACCAAGCATGTATAATAATATTTTCTAGATGGAAAAACTGTTCAAACTAATCTTACAGAAACCTCTGGAGGAGCACGACATTGTCAATGGGTTAATGGAATTCTTTACCCACAAATGTAAACATTGCATGAATGTACAGTCTCATACTACATAATTAAAAATAATCTTTATTTCATAATGAATAACCTTTGGACTATCATGTATCTTAAACAGAAAACTATTTAAACTATGTTTAAATAGATTTTTCCCTCAAAAAGCCTTTTATTTTTTAAAATATTTGTTTTAAATAAAAAATCCAACTTAAAAACCTCCAATTTTTCATTTTTAAAAAAAATCACTGATATTTATCCACTTTGATGGCCTTAATAACCTGCCACCATACCATAAGCCCAGGTAAGAATGAGATCACTTCAAAATTAGTATGTTTTGAACGATGCAGTTTTCAACCCTTTTCTCCAGGCACAGTTCCAAAGGTTTTCATTACTACGTGGAGTATTAGGCTTCTTTTCTGGTGTACCTATGGCAGTAATCTTTTTTGAGGTATCCCTTTTGGTACTGTTTGCCTTCAGATCAGTGTCATCCTACATGTGTCCTTAGAATGTTGGGGTCAAGGACGTTGGTAAAGGGGGGTTTCTCGGGTCTAAACCCCCCCCCCATTACTTGTGCGAAGCTCCACCCTCCGTTTGTGGGGGTTTTTGTATTTTTAGTGTTTTGTTTTTGTTTTGGCCTGCCAGTGCCGGTTTTTTTTTTAAGAGCCCCACTTAGCTTACCCAGACTTTCAGGGATTGTTGGGTAGACTCTCCTGATGATACTACCCAGGTTTTGTGAGGTTTGGTCCAGGGAGTCCAAAGTTATGGAATCTCAAAGGGGGTACCCCCATCCCCCATTGTTTCCAATGGGAGCTAATAGAAGATGGGGGCTACACCTTTGAGGGTCCATAACTTTGGACCTCAAGGCTCAAACTTCGCAAACGTGGAATGAAGTATCATCATGAAGGTATCTCCCTAAAGATACCCTGAGAGTTTGGTGCTCTTAACAACAATTTCTTTGTCCGCCATTGTATGAGCACCCAAATTTCCCCAGATTCTCCTTTGAAATCCACCCTCTTTGGCATGGATTTAAAGGGAGAATCAAGAGTACCAATTTAAACATTGAAAGTGATGTTGTTGTTGTTCCAGGGTGGGGGGATAATCCCTCCAAAGACAGCATCTCACTTTCAATCGTGTTACAACAGGGACCCCCAGGTCTCCTTGGCATTAGTGGATTCAAAAGGAGAATTTGGACTTTCTAATTTAAACACCATTGAAAGTGATGCTGTTTGGGGGGTGGATTGCAGCATCATAGCGGACGCCCGGAGGGGGGGACAAAACTCAGATTTTGCACCGGGCTCCATTTCCTCTAGCTACGCCTCTGCCCAGAGGGGAGGGCAGAAGGGGCTGCCGTTTGCCAGCTGGGAGCCCAGCTGGTGGGGAGAGCTTGAGAGGCAGAGGCAGGAGACGGAGAGTCTCTACTTTGTTCCCGACCTCAAGAGAGGCTGCCTTTATAAGCACGCACTGGGGCCAGGGGGGCTTGAGGCTTGAGGGAGGCGATAGCCATGCCCAGGGGACAGGTGGGGAAGTGATGGCCCTACCCCGAACCCCCCATAAGAAAAGTCTATATACCCTCACGTTCCTGGTTGGGGTGCTCATTGTGGTGATCTTTCTGGTAAGGATTAATGGCTATAGGATGTGATACATTTGCATATAAATGTCTTCTAACTGCGAACAATTCATCAGACCCTTCAGTCCATTACAGCTGTTCTTCATGGCAAGATGATACAAGTATAGACAGACAGTACTGCTGCCTGAACAAGCAGGGAGGCAAAACTTTGTGTAGAGACCCCAGCAATTTGAGAACATAGTATACTGCACAAAGCAGCCTTACATGTGATACACATAGCCAGACAGATTCCACAATTCCAGGGCAGAATGGGAGGTTCCAGTCCCAAGAGGTCATTGAACCTGGACTATCTTACCCTCGTATTTGCTCAGTGGGGTCACTCTTCAATGGATCTGTTCAACACATGTCAATACAAACCTCCCTTTTTTGTTCCGTAGCATTTCTGTGGAGAATGTTTTTCAGATATTGTGGGTAGTTTCTTTCCTTTATAGATTCCCCCCCACACACACCCCAATAGAAAAGATGGTTCCAAACTTTGCATAGTAGTTTAGACCTGCATTTGCAGCACTGCTTTATGACCCCAGCAGGTATGGTGTCAGGTGATTCTGCAACTGTCCAGGGGCAGATTCTTTCATTTACCATTAGTTCCAGATGTTTTACAAATAAGGCCCATGATGTATTACACAACAACACAACACAAGCCTTTATTGGCATACACCATGATGTATCACAATGTTGACTGCCTTCGCCTAATGCAGTGGTTCTCAACCTGGGGGTTGGGACCCCTTTGGGGGTCGAACGATCCTTTCACAGGGGTTGCCTAAAAACTCTAACACCATGCTCAGTGTTTCCTCCATCTGGCAAAATGGATAAATGTTGATTAGGGTTAACCGGTCACCCTAGCATGAGGGAACTGTATTAAAGGGTCGCGGCATTAGGAAGATTGAGAACCACTGGCCTAATGGCTTGGCTGATTGACCCAAGCGTTTAGATATTTCCAGTCCAGTAGCTGAGAGCCAGCCTTATGTAGTGTTGGGCTAGGATCTGAAGAACCCAGGTTCAAATCCCCACTGGCACCATGGAAGCTTGCTGGGTGACTCATATGCTCAGCCATGACCCTGTCTCTAGTGTTGGATAGAGGAGACTTCAAGAGGAACATCCGCGTTTGTGACATGGGAGCCTTGAGCAGTGGCGAAGTTGGAATCTTGCTGGGTGACCTTGGGCTAGTCACACACGCTCAGCCATGACCCTGGCAAGTATTTCAATGGGAGATGTTCAAGGAATACCACAATCGTGACATGGAAGCAGGTAATGGCAAACAACCTCTGAAAATCTCTTGCCTTGAAAACCCGATGGGATCACCATACATCAGCTGTGAGTTGACGACAAAAAAATCCATTAACTGAGATGCTTTTGAATGAACATTTACCCCTTACTAGGACCTCTTATGGTGACAAGTGGAAACACTTTGCTTTGTGGATCATTTCCAAAAGGGTATTGCCCATTACCTTTGCTGCTAGAATATTCCCTATCTTTGAAGACTCCGGGGCTAGCAATTTTCTATATTAAGATCATAAGGTGGCAATCTCTGCCCATCATACTTTAATAAAGAATAAATAACTTTTTCCCCACCATACTTCTCAAATGTTAAGGGTTTATGTAATCCATACTCCCAACACCACCCATTGTTCCTCAGCTGTCCCTATCAGTGATTCTAGCTCAGGGGTAGGGAACCTGCGGCTCTCCAGATGTTCAGGAACTACCTGGTCCATCAGCCTCTGTCAGCATGGCCAATTAGGCCACATGCTGGTAGTAAACTGATAAGAATAGTAATTCCTATTTGTGAGAGCTGGATTCCCTACCCCTGTTCTAGCTCAATTAATGTTATCCCCTTAGAGCCGTTAGCATCTTGTTTGATGTCTCTCCTTATGATGAAGGTGGTCTTTTTAGTGGCCATTACCTTGCCCAGAAGTCTGGGTAGTTGGCTGCCCTAAGGGCAGACTTTCACTAACAAGGTTGTACTAAGACCAAGTGTAAAATTTTTTTTGCCTAAAATGATCTTAGAGTTTAATTTAGGACAGAACATTGTGCTTCCAGTGCTGTTCCCTAATCCCACTTCATCAGCTGAATGGTCTTTGCATGTTTTGGACATTGAAAGAGCTTCATTGTTATACTTAAGCTGAATAAGACTATTCAGAAACGTTCAGAAATTGTTTATTTTTCGGGCCCATCAAAAGGGAAGCCTGCATCATCAGAGACCTTGTCCAGGTGGATCATTTTGACCATCAAGTGCTGTGAGCATGCTGGAGTTCCCTGTTCCCTTTACATAAGGGTGCATTTGACAAGGGCACAGTCTGCCTTGACAGCTTTCTTCCATGGTGTTCCATTGCAAGAAGTCTGCAAGGTCACAACATGGTTATCTACAGATATGTTTGTTAAACTCTACTTTAGACATAGATACAAGGAGGAAGGTGTCAGTGTGGAAAACTGTTCTACACTCCCTCTTCCAATGAAAGCTTCATGACACTGCCAAGATGAGTTGACTTACTAGTTTCCCAATGTGAGTCTGCTCAGAAGATCAAGATGAAAACAGTGTTGCACCAACCTGTAACAGTTGTTTATCCAGTTGTCTTCTGTGTAATCACACATTCCCTTTCTCCTACTGTGAGCGCTGTATTGTTTCATGTGACTGAGAAGGAAAATGTTCACTGGGGGGCTCCTGTTACCCAAAATGGTGGGACGCAATGACCCTCTTTGGTTGGGGAAATTAGCTATAGAGCACAAGGTCACTTAGCATAGCTTGAGGAGCGTTGGGTAACTTGATCACTATATATAGAGAGATATAGATTGCCTATATCACCTCACCATAAGAAACCAGCAGAGAAAAATAAATTCTTTTTTAAAGGATGTTATTGGGAAAATAACAAATGGAATAAAATAAATACTCACTCACTCAGTTGCTGGGGTAAAAAAAACACATGCATTCAAGGTTTCCTAGGATATAATTTAGAGGTGAAAGGTAGGTTTTGGATATAGAGAGAGAAGGGATGGGATATCAACGATTATATTACCAGTCTTGTAGGTGATGTCCAGGAAACAGAGACCTAATGGCTAGGCTCTGGATGATCAATGCTGATAGATCAATATTACTGGCCAGCATGGTGGCGTGATAATATTGGACAACTGACTGGGGTCTGAGACATGCTTTTATAGGGAAAAAGCATGTCTTGGGGTAAATGAAATCCTTGAACAAAGGATTCTTCCTGCTGTTCCAGGTGAGTTGATGGTTCTGAGTATCAGACCATTGAGCTGATGGCTGACCCATTATCTTTGATGGGTTTTGCTGGCTGTTGGACAATACAGGTAATGGCTCTTAATGGCCATTGCAATATAAGATGGTCACAAGGAGATGAGTCACAGGAAAGGTTTAACAAATAGAGACAAAAGAGAACGGGCTTCGCCCAGGTGTGCTATTCTGTTTTCTGAGTATGCCACCATAATAATCAAGGCAGGTGTACAAGTACTGTCACAAATATTACACCCATGTGTACTCCAACTCACTAGGTGAGTATCATTTTAACATTATCTTACTATCACAAATATACAAAAAATGTTTAGTAAGTACACCGTCAGGTATGGCTATAAAACCTCTAGATTAGGTTTTTATTTCGGCAGTCCTTTGTCAAGCCAATAATTGTTTTTTCTTACACATGAGATCCTGATATCCAGAGAGGAAGACTATTTAAAGAAGAGCCATTGAAGTGAAACTTGAAATTCAGTTTGGAAACTATCTAGTGTAAGAAAAAACAGTTGTGCTCCTAGAGGAGTAAGAAAAAGAATACTTTGTACAACAATTATTGGCTTGACAAAGGACTGCCGAAATAAAAACCTAATCTAGAGGTTTTATAGCCATACCTGACGGTGTACTTACTAAACATTTTTTGTATATTTGTGATAGTAAGATAACGTTAAAATGATACTCATCTAGTGAGTTGGAGTACGCATGGGTGTAATATTTGTGACAGTTTTCTGAGTATGAGCAAGGCGGGGGGGGGGGGGGGTTCCGTTAAGCATTCTTGCTCATAAGGTCAAACACAGTCCCAAAATGGAGTTTCTGAACCAGACTCCTTATGTCCAGGCACTTGTTCTGTTAGATTCTGACAGGGTAGCAATCCAGGAGAAAGACCATTCTTTCACATTTTGCGCTAACCCAGGTCAGTTGGCTACACTCCAGACAAGAGGGGCTCTCTCTCCAGTGTCTTCAGGCTTAGAAATTGCTAGAGAATCCTTTCAATTGGCTGGCATGCACCTGCACAGTCCCAGTGTGTGCCTAAATGTGAGACAAATCGATGAACAACACTTACAGGTAAGTGCAACACTTTTTGTCTATGTCTTGTTTGTGTCTTTAGTTCTTATATAAATCATTTCTGGTCTGTGAATACTTTAACGTTTCCAGGAACCCTAATGTGGCTGCTGTATCAGCAATGTTTCTTGGAAATACAATTTTCAGCTCACTCAAATATTAGAATGTGCCCTGTCATCCATATTGACATACTTCCTTGAAAACTCTAGTTTGGGTGGTTTGTTTGTGATTGAATCTGTCCTCTTCTTATAAATAGCACTCTTCCTTAGATTTTTTAAAGGCATTAAAAAGCTGTCAAGAATAATAACTTAACAGATTCATTCTTCACATCATCTTGTTCCTTGTAGGTGTTGCAGAACGGATTCTCTCTTCATATATATATAGTTTTATCCAAATCCATAAACCAGCTGTGACCTCTTGGCTAGCTACAAGTGCCTCATGGAAATTTGACTGTAATTTGTTGTGACTGATCCCGAATGCATGTGTTAACTATGGCTACTTGCCATGAGTAGGAAAGGGAAACTAAGTGTTGTTTATCAAGAGGAGAAGTGATACCAAAACCAGACAGGGAGGTGTGATTCTAATTTGCACCTCAGTTTTGCTTTTGCCCTGATGTTACCCTAAGCAGGCAGTCTCTGCTTTAGCTGGGGGAATTAGCTGGAGGCAGAGAGAGAGAGGGGGTAACTGAGAGTAATAATCTATGTATACCAGGATAGTCCTAGGTGAAAACTCTCAAATGAGCAAGGCGGTTGTATAATTAAATGTGTTTTATTAAAAAATATTTTAAAAATGTAAAACAAGAAATATATTTTAAGCAATAAGCATACACCTAAGGCATACAAGACCCAACTAAGTGAAAAGGGAGAAAATTGGAGAGGGTTTTAGGGATGGGTGGTAGTTACCAATCTTGAAGGGTCGTTTAGGAAAAGCAGTTCTGAAGAGGTGAATGACCAGTGTTTCTAGAAGCAAAAGGAAACAGACTACATAAGTAGGAATTCATGCACAGATCCAAGACACACACACACACACACACCATCAATCGGCAAAAGACCCATAATGGTCAAAGAATTGGTTGCGTTTCTGAGGTTCCAGCTAAGGATAGGAAAGGCTTGATGGGTCGTTAAGATCCAAAAGAACACCTGGGCCCTTGAACGCCCTTGAATACGGATTGATTATGGGGATTGGTGCAGATAGGATAATTAATGGTCTGTTTGGAGCACTGATTAAATCACCTTAGTATGAAACAATGGAAATTAGCTAGCCCTTTGTCCAGCCAGGCAAACCTTAGGGCCAAGGGGAAAGTTCAGTGGTCAACCACCTTCCTGTCAGGCTTGACACATAAGATGGATCCCAAAACTCTCCGAGAGTCATCCAGTTTGTGGGCAGCTGTGTCTTTCTCTGATGCCAATCTTCGGTCCCTGGGCCACCATGGCACCCCTTAGGCGGAGGAGGGTCCGATGGCTTACACCAAAGAGCTGTGTTTCTTTATCAGTGCTTTTCATAGCAGTGACAAGGGGATATGAACCAAATGTGTTGCTAACAGATGTAGCAGCTGTGCTAAAATTCAGATCACTTTGTGACTGAATGATGAGCTTAATTCTCCATGCATGTGTTACCAGGGAGAGCAATGTGTAACAGCTTGCGTGTCATCTTCGACAGGAACTGTGAACATTATGGATGAAATGCAAACTGAGATAGTGAAACTGAAAAACTTTGGAGACATCCACTCTTATTCTGGTGATGGGCAGTTCCTGAAATCTTCTTTTACCCTTATAGAAGTTGTGCAATCTCCAAAATAGCACAGGCATTTTCTACATATGCAGTTTACCACAAATTTTCTCCGTGGTCAAATTTTGTGTCTTGGAAACATTTTCTGTGAAATGATTCTGCACACCTCCTCCCTTCGTCATTTTGGGGGAGTTCCCCCCATTGTCCCTTCTGTTGCATTTATTTCACATGCTACTGCTCAATATGTAATATTCCTGATGGAGATGATGGGATGTCACTCATGACACAAAAGAACAGTCTTCCCCTCTTTTTTCCTTCTTGTGCAGGTGCTCTAGTGTTACTGTGCAGTTACATTTTGAAGTTCAAAAATGTATCCGCCTTGATTTCTACTATTGAGAACAGCTAACCCAAAATGGAAGCCAAAACAACTGCTGGAGCATTACCTGAAGGAATCGAAACACGTATTTCCCCAAGCACACACAAACACGCACAAAATAAACCAAATTTTCCAGCCAAATTTGATCTGCGGTAATATACGATTGTTATTGCAGCAGTCCCCAATTATGTGCAGCAATTACCCCTAGTACTCTTCCCAATTGTCCAGTTTCAAAATTGTTCTCTGCCCTGATGTTGCATTGGTAGTTTGATATGAAAATGACAAGGCTGATCCAATCAACCATACTAGCTTGTATTTCTGACTCAAGTTATATAGCTAGTTTGATATGACAGAGAGTGTCCGGGATGGCTGTGGCTGCTACCCCAAACTCTGCCTCCATGACCACTGCTGGCCTCCCTGCCTCTCCACCCTCACCAGAGGCACCCAGCCAGACTTGCTGGGAGATGCTGCAAACCGGGGCCACAGAGAGACACAGAGACTGCTGGAGGAAGAGTGGAAGGCAGGACAGGCTAGGAGTTGGCTGGGAAAAAGTCCACCATGGCCACACCACCTGCCAGGCCACCTGAAGGTCAAGCCAGCCTGCAAGGTTTGGACCCATCTGCACCTCCATCCTGGAGGGGAACTCTTTCCCTCCTCATGGCTGCCAGCTCCAAAGACCATTCATGGCAGCAGGATGATGCTGGGAAAGCTGTAGGAGGAGAGAGACACCAGTTCTTTCCTTCCCAGAGTTATGGAGGAGATGAGTCTGTGGGCCAGGGAGCCAATCAGGTGGCTAGCTGAGCCCAACAGATGGCCAGCAGACCAACAGGAAGGCTGGAGGGAAGAGTGGGAGGGGATGAAAGGGAGAACACAACTGTATGTGAGGGGAGAGAGGAAGGAAGAGAGTGAGCAAGAGAAATAAATAATACAGATGTCAGGCCAGGAAAAACCAGAATAGAGAGGGAAAGACACAGAGGCATCCAGTCAAGGATGTAGATAAGGGGGGGTTCCTCGGGTTCAACCCCCCCCCCCATTACATGTCCGAAGCTCCAACACCCGTTTGTGTTTTTTTTGAATTTTTAAGGTTTTTTGTTTTTTGCCTGCAGGGGGCGCAGTTTTTAGGCTAGCAGTGCCAAAATTTCAGGGATTTGTTGGGAGTCTCTCTTGATGATACCATCTTGGTTTGATGAGGTTTGTTTTGGGGAGTCCAAAGTTATGGACTCCCAAAGGGGGTGCCCCCATCTCCCATTGTTTCCAATGGGAGCTAATAGAAGATGGGGGCTACACATTCTAGGGTCTATAACTTTGGACCCCCTGAACCAAACTTCACCAAACCTGGGTGGTATTGTCAGGAGAGTCTCCTAAAGATATCCTGGAAGTTTGGGGCTCCTAGCTTAACAATTGCACCCCTGGCAGCAGGCACCCCCCAATTTTCCCCAGATTCTCCTTTTAAATCCACCTCCTTCGGCATGGATTCAAAGGGAGAATCTGAGGTACCCAGTTTAAACATTGAAAGTGATGCTGTTTCGGGGGGGGGGGGAGTCCATCCCAAAACAGCATCACTTTCAATGTTGTTTTAACTGGGGACCCCAGATTCTCCCTTTAAGATGGATATAAAAAGAGAATCTGGACTCCCTAATTGAAAGTGATGCTGTTTGGGGGTGGATTGCAGCATCACAGCAGCCGCCCATGGGAGGAGGGCGCAAATCTCAGATTTTGCACCGGGCTCTATTTTCCCTAGCTACACCTCTGCCTGGAGGGGAGGGAGAAGGGACTGCTGGCTACCAGCTGGGAGTCCAGCCAGTGGAGGGGCGGGCAGGGCAGGGGAGTCTGCCGTCCCTAGCCTCAGAGAGCTGCTTTTATAAGCACTGAGGCCAGGGGCAGGGCTTTGGGAGGTATGGCCACATCCCCAGGGACAGGCGGGGGCGGGGCCTCGCCCTTGAACCCCCCCATAACAAAACTATACCTATGTCACTGATCTATGCCAACAATGCTTTACAATCAGCAGGGTCTATGAGTATCCCCAAGTTCCCAATCTGCTCTAAAAAGACCAAAATTATTACATCCAAGACAAAGTCCTGCTAGGATATCAGTCTTTCCAACCAGCATTACCTCTGTCTTGTCCAAATTCAGTTTGAGTTTGTTCTGCCTTAGCCACCTAATCACAGCCTCTATGCACCAGTTCAGAACCAACAAGACATATCTGGAGACTTAGATAATGAAATATGGAACTATATATATTTAGAGCTCTATGTATTTCATTTTGCTCTTTAGGATCAGATATCTGTTCCCAGATGCTTCTGCGCCTTGGAAGATTATGTAGAACAAGGAGATTTCTTAAATGCTATCCAAAAAATACTTCAAGGTGTAGGGGAAATGGGTGACTTTCTGCAATATGTTGGTGTGGCCTTTTAATTTCAAAGGTGTATTGCTAGACCTATATTATTATCTCCAAGTCAGAACTCTAGGCCAATATTGTTATCTCCAGTTTTCAGCTTGCATATTTATTGTGCACCCCTTCATCCCTTTCTCTCCTGGAAAAATTAAGAAAAAGATGAGGTATGATATGGATTACTGGGCTATAGAGTCTCAGGACCCCCTTTGGGTTGCCATCTATGTATGTTTGATTTTAGAATTAGTTATATATAATAGGAATTTTAATGTGTTTAACTTTTTTGTAAGCTGCCCTGAGCCCGGCTCCAGCCGGGAAGGGTGGGGTGTAAATATAATAAAATAAATAAATATCTCAGGGTTATTTGCTTTGCAATTCACAGAGAACCACATTTACAGTTATCATCAGCCAAGTGTATGCTTTGTGTTCCTCCCACTCACATATACAATAATACAAGGTGCAACTTTTAATATTAACTTTAACTGTAACATTTTAAATTACTAGAATACCCTGAGCATATAGGGCTGTCTCTCCATACCTCTGCTGAACCTTAAAGCCCAACAAAACATGATGGTGAATTGATAGCCACTATAAGTTCGCTGTTGCCATTTTACAGTGGTTTTAAAATGCTTGGAAGTCCCAACCCAACACAGAGCTCTCCCCCTGCACCTTTTCAAGGACCAGAACAGCTAAGGGATATGTATGCGGCCTCCCATGGTATGCCCCATTCCATCCTCTGCCCTACTAGCTCCGTACAATTATCCCATACGCAGAGCCCTTCCATTTCAACAGCCTTAATTTAACCATGATGTAGAAGCAGTATTTTTTTTTTGGTTCCTTTTATCTTGGCCTGTATTAATGATGAAATTACGTAACCCAATGTTTAAAGATTATCTTTCTTTTTTCCTCATCCACCAGGTAGGGCCAGGTATCTTGAGAAGCAGCGTCACCCAATAAAAGTCTTCCTTTTTTCAATGAGAATCATTGATTGGAAGTGTGGTTTTGAAGGCACCTTGCAAATGTTGAGCAGGAGCTCAAAAGGCCAGCTACGTTTTTAGCGGGGTCGTCAAGTGAAGGACTGATTTCTCATTTGCTTCCTCTGCAGAAGCTGCTTGTTCAGATCTGGCTGGCAGCTCTAGCGTCTGCTCTGCCTCATGTTGGGCAGAGAACAAGAAGATGGAAATAGTGATGGGATTCAAATTATTTAACAACCGGTTCTGGTGGTGGGATTCAAATAATTTAACAATTGGTTTGTTTACAAGCACCATTTTAACAATCGGTTCTGCTAAAGTAGTGCAAACCTGCTGAATCCCACCACTGGAAATAGTGCTGAGGTTTAGGTTTCTTTCTGCTGAAGCCTGGCTGAGATAGCCAGTAGCATTGGGAAAACCTCTTTTCACAAGCAGAGCAGGATCCTGACTTGTGTATTGTCTCCTTCCCTCTGCCTTCTCTCATTCTCCTCAGCATGAGGCATGGTAGCTGAGGTAGGAGAGTGAGATTACCAAGGTGCTTGGAGGAGAGCAAGCTAGCCACAGAGAGAAGGGAATAAAATTAGCACCACACCTCTCTTTTCCCTGGTGGAAGCTGCGGTGGCCGCTTATTTTATCACCTCTGTGGCCAGAAGCTGCTTGATGCTGGCAAGAGGATACTGGAGTATATTGAAGGAAAGAGGGGTTGTTGAAGAAGATGGGCCATTCTGTGCCTGGCATAAAGGATCCTCTCATAGCTTGGCTGGACCTGTCCTTGATATCAGTCTTGACTCTGGCTGACTGGGTCTGTGCCTTTTTGACAAAGAATTGCCATGCAAATTAATATGCTTGTGAAATTTTCTCTCGCCTGGAAGCTGTTTCCTGGAGTCGAATAGAACTGGACTCTTTAACAATCACTTTAGCCTGCAAAAGAAGTTGATTCTGTTGTCATTCCCAGCAGAATCAATCATTGTATTCTGGGTTCCCCCTTCCTGGAATATAGTTTAGGATTAAGTTGCCCCATTCCAACAGATATATCTGTGTTATTCTAAAAGCACATTTTTCCTTTTCTAACAATCACCCTATTGAGGAATGGGGCTCTGAACAGCCACGGTTTGCTCACAGACTACTGATTATCACTGACTTAACCATATGTCTATATAGGCATTGTTTCAAGATCCAATTCCATTGCAAGAACTGATTGATGTCAACAGCACCATACTGTCATTAATCCATGACCAGCATGATCTTGAAAAGTTTCCAGAGGCCAAGTTTTCACCTACTATTGGCAGCTTTATGTTCTGTTGTGTAAGCTTTGGATTACTAGTGGGAATCACCAGTAGACAGAGATGCCTTTACCACAGCTTCCAACAAATCTGCTTCTGTTTCCCCTTCTACTATGGTGAAGGCACAATGAATCCCAACTGGGTTGTCTTTCAAGATGAACAAAACAACAACAATTTTAATTATCCATTATTTTGTCTATCCACACGTCCACCAACTTGAAGAACAAGACAGTTTCCTGGTGCTGAGCTTTCTTAATTTCTAGCTTTCCAGTTGCATTGGTGAGATTATCTTAATTCTACTTTACCCAATTTATTATCTTAATTCTACTTTACCCAATTTATCCCTGAAGTCCTTTTAACTTTGAGTCTTTTGATCAGTGGAATTCTAAGAGGGAGGGGCAGGGAGGGAGAGTCTGCAAAATTTTAAAATTTCACTTTGTCAATGCTCACAGGGAGAAAATCTCTCCAATGCCTTACCAATCCATCTGGTAGGGGCATCTGTGGTAAGTAACATGAAAAATACTCTGCAGGTGGGCAGAGTAGTGGATTGGATTGGCAAGGGACACTTTGCAGGAGAAGAATCCCTGTGCAAACAAAACACTGCGGGAAAACCCCACTGTGAAGCAAATAGCTGCAGGGTAAGTAGTGCATGCATAAATTGCGTTAGAGAAATCAATGGTTGTAGCTTAAAATAAATTATTTGGGAGGTGAGAGAATCCACTTCACCAATTATCTGTAACATCTCATTGTAGACAACTGGATCTCTGTAATGTAGAGCTGAACCATGGGCTGACATTATCAAGCAGAATATCCTATGGTGGTTGGCACTCAGCTGTGCTTATACTGTTGTCAATAAACCCAATGGCCAATTATGAGCAGTAGATGTTTCCAACCGCAAATGGTTACATGCATTAGTACATACAGCAATCACATGATTTACTTACGTCCACTCATCCTATGAGACCAGGGCCCTGTGGGACTTACCACAGTTCTTCAGGGCCTGTAAAATGGAACTTTTCTACCAGGCTTATGGTGGAGGACTGCAGTGGTGTTTATCCATCTTAGCTAACCTCCCTTCCCTTGCCCCTTCCTTTCTTTTGGTTGATCTGAAGACCACAAGATCTCCACTGAGTTGACTAGCCCGTTCCTTGATGGGATTATTTTTAGGTGCCATGACTGACTAGATTGCATTGTATTGTATTTATACTTGTATTTTATTTTATATTTATTGTGAATTCATGCTGGACGTCACTCTGAAACTGTGGTAACAGGGAGAGCAGTGTTAAAATAAAACAAACAAATAAAATACTTCTTATGATTGAGCTAAGTGTGCTTGTCTGATTATCTGTCCACATTCTTTTTGCTTCATTCGTTTCTGATGATCAATCATTCTTTCCAGTTTCTGCTTGCTTTCTATCCAGAGAAACAATCACATTATTAGCAAATGTAGCCACTTTTGCCTCCTTTGTCTAACAAGCATAATGCAGCAGATGCAAGGCCTACATTTAAAAAAAAATGATGAATGTATTTAGAAAACTGTATTTGTACAATAGCCAATCCAATTTTTATGACCTTTATAAGTGGGGGACCCACAAGGCCTTCTGGGGGTGGGTCTTATTTTCATCTTCCTCACTATTTCCTCTTCCCCTTAGCTGCAAGTCCCCATAGCTTTTCTTTATTTCTTACTTCTCTCATTCCCACCCATCAGTTAAATTAACTTTATCTGCCCCATGTCTTCATATTTCCTTCCTTCCCTTCCCTCTGGTAACCTCTTCCTGGGAAAGCTAGGCATGGTTCCTGACTCTAAGCTGGACCAGGTGGTTTTGTGTTGGTGGTTGCCAGGCCCAGCTGTGCAGTAGAGTACCTGCAGGGGTACCTCACCTTCCACTGAATCCCCTTCCTTGTGCTATTCCTGTTTTCCTGGCAGCCACCATATCCCCACCTTTCCTTCCCTCCCTCCAAGCAATCGGCCAACCTTGTATCTGTCTTCCATCTTTGCTGCATTTATTTATTTTATTAATACCCTGTCCTTCTCCGCAATGGGCCTCTAAAGCAGCTTACTTCGTGGTTTTTCTTATTTTGTCTTCACAACAATCCTGTAAAGGAGGTTAGGCTGAAATGTGTGATTAGTTCAAGGTCATCAAGTGAGCTTCCTCATCAGAGTAGGGATTCAAAACCTAGGTCTCCACAATCCAATCTGAAACTCTACTACTATGTAGCATAAGATTTGTTAGGGTGGTTGCTCTTGATCAGTAGCAAGCAGCTGGATCTGAGTGAGTCATGCAAGTAAGGTGAGAACAAGTATCCTTGTGGCTGCTGGCTGACCTGACCCTAGGGAGTCTTAATTAAAAGGACAAAACAGTCATGGAAATGGCCCTGCACCTTCTGACTATTTTACTCAAAGAAACCAAGGCTTGAAGACTGGCAGTACTGTTGTGGTTGCCTAACAACAGCTACTGAGAAGTAATTAATTTCTTACAGTTGCAGGCACTACTATCATTTTGGGGTTTTAGATGTCTGTTCTAGGGGTGAGCACAATCTTTTTCATTTGGTAAATTTCAGGTTTGGGTTTTAAAAACCAAAAACATTGTTAAAGCTGACTGACTTTTTACCAAACTTATTTGCATTTCTAAAACCCAAATATTACCATATAAAAAAGATTGTGCTCCCCCCGCCCCCCAGTCATTTTCTAAGCCCACATGGATCTGGAAAACTCTGGTGAGGAGATCTGCAACTGAATGTTGGTCTGGAGTCCAGCATTCAGTTGAAGCTGTGCTCTCCGTTTCCCAGGTTCGGGTAGATTTAGGAACTTGGGGGGGGGGGGGGAAGAGAGCGAGCTTCAACTGAATGTTAGACTTCATCATTCAATTGAAGCTCTTCCCCTTCCACCCTCATCCCCTGCAGCCAAAAAAGCCAAATCACGTTTGACTTTTTCAGCGCCAAGACTATTCAGCTCTGACGAATAGCATTGGGATTTCTATTGGTAAATTAAAGATGATTATAAGATGATTTGGTTTTACTGACTTACCACCCCTAATCTGTAAGGGTGACAGTTTCGCCATGTGCCCAATAATTGGCTGAGATTTGTATTCAGAATCTGAGCAGATTAACTCTTCCCAGAAGATGCTTCAGCTTGCGCTTGTAGATCATGTGACATTGCACCAATGATGGTTTTCTCTGAAATATGTTCTGAAGAACTATAAGATGATGTTGCTCATTGAAGGTCTGATTTTGGCTAGATGTTGCAGAGGTATCAGCAGTTCAGGTAGAGAAAATCGTTTCCTGCTGCTTAATTATTTGTCGAGCATTTTTCTGTGAGTTCTTTCTTCTCCCCATCAGTCAATATATTATCTTCAAAGATTTTATATCGTATTAACTGTGGCCAAAATATTTCACATAAGCAATAAATGTATCCTTTAAAATGTTTTCTGTTTCTGCGCTATACATAGAAATTATCTACCGCAAGCTGTTTTACATATTTTTTTCATGCTGTACATTTGAGTGAGTAAATATTGTTTCAAAAAAGCTTTTCACTCATTCCAAAAGACAGATCTTCAGAAGCTTTTTCTAGTGTTCCAAAAATTTTGCCTAAAGTGAAAAAACATCTGGGGAATGGGGAAAGAAAAGAAAGAAAAATCTTTTTTCCCTCTGAACTTTCCTCTGTGTTTTTTAGGACTCCACTTCTCTAATTACAACTGTTTTCTAATTTAGAAGTAGAGTCCTAGCACAATGTAGTGTGTTGTGGAATTGCCCAATATCTTCCTGGACCATGTACGTTGGACCTGATGCTGAACCAGTGTAGTGCAGCAGATAAAGGACCAGGTCAGAATCTGCACTCTGCCATGGAAGCTTGCTGGGTAAAATTGGGCCAACCTCCCTTAGCTAACCAGCTCACAAGGAGGAGATGAGGAATAAAATGGAGGAGAGGAGCACAATGAAGCTGCTTTGGTTTCCTGTTGGGGAGAAAGGTGGGGTATGGGTGACTAAATAAATACAGCTCCAGCATTGGTGGGTGTTGTACCATTGAAACAGTCTCATCTCATTCTTTTTCTATCTGCGCAGAATCAGTTCTACTGCATTCATGTCTTCACTGCCTCCTACAGTTCACTGACCAACACAGGTAGACCTCCATGACTTTTTCACCTTATCATTACTTTATGGTACGACATTTCTACTCCTCTGTGCTGCTGTTAAGCAACAAATCCGCTAACCCTGCTTCCAGTTCACAAGGAGGAGTTGGTCCAAATGATCTCCTAAAAGGCTGCACCCCTATTCTGGCTATGTTTAGCTTACAGTTATCAGACTGTAGATCATGATCCAGAAGTGGGTTGCAACTGTCACAAATGAGTTATAAGGCTAGGAGAACGGAGGAGGGTCAGGGAGAGCTGTGGGAAGGAGGCTTTAGGAGGTGTGACTATAAATGCTTGTTTTTCCTAACATGCAAAGTAACCCATTGTTAAATATTGCAAAACCTTATTGAAGATTGCTACAGAATTACAAATACTAAGCATGAAAAAATAGTAATTTGTCCATTGTTAATTGAGGTGAGTTACCTGTCTTTTTAATTGAAGGGAGTAAAACTGGATTAGAGTTTTTTTGCTAGAGGCCTTGTAGGTGGGATACAAAAGGGAAACCTATGACACGGAGACCCTCCTAAGCCAGTGTAAAATCCCTTTGGAGATAAGGGTGGACGTTTTAGGACTGGGTTCGGGACCGTGTGTGGAAGGTTTGTCCTTACAGAGTCGCCTGTGAGTGTTAACACTAAAGGCTGTACTGAAAGCCTTCTTACTGAAACTGCTTGCTCTGTAACCATTAAGAAGTACCTGCCTAAAGTAACGCTTATGTGCCTCTCTGAACCATTATCCTGTTTTCCCACAGGAAGTGAGTGCTGTTACACTTACCCTTTTTGTTATGGAGTTCTAAGAAGAAAGGTTAGCTGCATTTGTCTCCTTGTCACTCTGCAACCAAAAAGGCTATAGATTTACTCAGGTTGGAAGGGTTTTCCTTTACAGCAGCAGAACAGGGGTGGGGGGCTTCTGGACCTATGACTGTCCTGCCTTGCAGGAATTGTGCTTGTGCCTCTGCTTGGGGATGGCCATTATGGTGGAGTTCTTGGAGTCCAATAGGCATTGCTCACACCTGTTCATTGACAGCTGCCTGGGTGTTACTGAGCCTTTCAGCACACAATTTGCGTCCAAACGGTTTGCAGAGGAGAAGAATTGGTGGCCGCTTTGCAGCCTTCTTTCCTGCTGCAGTGAATTATGTTTCTGTGAATAACTCTAAAAAGCAGCGCTTCACCGTATCTAAAGAATGCTTCAGTCTGCCTACAGGTCTAAATTGTGGGAGGAAGGGAAAGGCACTCTGTTGATGCTTATTTACAAACTTTCTTTTATTTCTGGGTCTGACACTGAAAACCTGTTTCGTGGCTCTGCCCTACAAAGCTCTTAGTAGAATAAGTCCTGCTGATTTTTATTTTGGCTTAATTGGTTATTAAATAACCTATAAGAACAGACTAATGTAATCTAATTAGGGTAAACTCAACATTTGATACATGTAGGATTTCTGTTCCTTAAATTACACCTTTACTATCCTACTTTAATTATTGATACAATTTGATTTCCAAATAACTATGCTTAGCAACGCTCTGAGCTCACTGTGAACTACTGAATGTCACACACGGAGAAATGTAATGGGTTCCCATAGGGATGTTATACTAGTAATAATTAGGGCCAGGGCTTATTGGTAGAATGTATGGTTTGTATACTGAAGGTCTCTAATTAATATGTTCTATCACCTTCTGTGACAGGATGAAGAGAAAATAGCGCTTAAAGACAGTGACTAATCAGTTCCACCCAAACACAGGATGACTATAGGCAGTAAAACAATCAAAGAGAACAAAGGACAGGCTACTTCTATTCACATGCCCTCACCTATTGACCTTGCTATCTTCATTGTTACTCACATGCTAATGGGTGGATCCCACTCAACACATGTAAATCTAACTTGCTAAGTGCTCCCTTTACCTGTTACAGACAATGGTTCTTTCCCCACCCTGGATACTCCAACAGGTATATATACTCCACTTGCTTTCCTAATATCAGATCTTCTGAAGATGCCAGCCACAGATGCAGGCGAAACATCAGGAGAGAATGCTGCTAGAACACGGCCATACAGCCCGGAAACCACACAGCACCCCAGTGATTCCGGCTGTGAAAGCCTTCGACCATACAGAAAATAGCTCTACCCCTCACTCTGGATGGATCCTGGTTGATGGCAGTATTAAAGGTCTGTTTTTCAGCTGCCATTTTAAATGAGACTCTGTCTCCTGTGGCAGTTGTTTTCCGTGAGGTGCTCATGACCATCTCTCAGAATATCGAATGTATTCACAAGCTCATGAAGGTTGCAGTCTCCACTATAGCAATGTTGCTATTACTAGGGTGTTTTTTTTTTAAAAAAAATAGCCTTTCAGTTGCAGGCCTCAGATGCCTTTCAGATAGCAGCCTCAAAGGACTGAGTCAAGTATGGGGAGAACTCCTGAGTTGGTTGGGGGAGGGATCCTCTCTTGCCTCAGGGAACAATTTTTTTCTGGTGAACCACCCCCAAGAAGCCTATTCACTTCAACACAGAGGTTGGAATAACTGAGAGTAGTAATAGATACTGAGGTTAGCTGTTTCTTTGTCACCGAAAAGAAAGCCAAAGAGATCTCAGAAATGGCAGCACTGATCATGCACAGCAGATTGTCCACACTGATTATATTGTTCAGCCTCATGGGTCTGCTAATTTCAAATATTAATGTGGTCCACTGGGAAACACTACACTCAAAAAAAGGTATAGCAATTGCTCCGATGATTTTCATATCAGATCTCAGAGGGGGAACCTTCCCATTTTAGTTCCCAGGCAAGTTAACTAAAACCAAAACCAAAAACCTGACATAAGGCAAGTGTTACTTGATACAGAGACATCAGCAAGTCATCACAGATGCCAGTTTATCTGGATGGGGAGCTACAATGGAAGACATCCCAATTCAAGAACGATAGTTCGAGATGGAGTCCAAATTGCCCATCTATCTACTGGAGCTCAAGGTGATTCATTTGGTCCTCTTACGTTTCCAAGGAAAAATACCCAAGACCCATGTTTTGAGTCGAATGGACAACATCATGGCCAAGAAGTATGCAAACAAGCAAGGGTGCTGCAGATCATCGGCCCTGCGCAAAGAGCCACGCAAGCCTCTGACCTTGGCAGAGAAGAACCTTCTATCAATCATCACAGAACGCATCAGGGAAGTGATCAATATTCAGATGGATTGGCTAAAGAGGCTGACCATCCAAGAGGGTGTATGAAAGCTCAGTTGAGAAGTATTTCTCATGATAGCCAGTCATATGGGGTCAGTCTCTTGTGGACTTGTTCTCGTCCCCACAGAACCATCAAGTGGAGCAGTTTTTCATGCCCTTCTTCCTCCCTGTGGCCAAGGTGACAGACACTCTCACTTCCACCTGGCCGACAGGTCTGTTGCATGTCTTCCTACCACTTCCTGTGCTTCCCAGGCTCTTAAGGAAAATCAGGGAGCAGAGGGCAGAAATCATTGTGATATCCCCCTTTTGGCCACATTGGCTTAGTTCTCTACCTTCTGTCAGATGGCATCAGAGTCTCAAATGCAGTTACCAACACCATGAGGTGGTGAACACATGATGGCCACAAGGAGATGGTCTACCAATCGGATTTACAACTTGATATGGAAAGCATTTGTAAGGTGGTATAAAAGGAAGAGCATTGACCCTTTACCACCATAAGTAACAGCTATTCTGGACTTCCTCCAAAATGGAATCCAGTCAGAACTCCTCTCAGCATTTCTGTGAAGACAGATAGCTGTTATATCTACAAATGTGACAGGTGGAGGGATGTCATATGTTTAGAGTCTTCAAAGGCACCATTACAAAAGACAGCCTTCATGTTCATTGGTTCCCTACATGGGAGCTAAATACAGTACTGAATGCTCTCACAAAACATCTATTTGAGCCTATCAGCTACATTCCCTTAAAATTCCTAAGGATGAAGACATTTTTTTCCTGGTGGCTCTTACCTCAGCTAGAAGGACCTCAGAGCTTGGGGCTCTTTTTGTTAACTCATCATTGTGTGTCTTCCATAAAGATAAAGTAGTATTGAGAACGGATCCAGTCTTCCCTCCTAAGGTGAATTTAGCATTCCACATAGACAACAAGAAATATGTCTCCCTTTCTTCTGCCCACACCCAAAACATCCAAAGGAGGTCAAGTGGCACACTTGCAACATTAGAAGAGGCTTTCAAGGAATTTATCATCAGGACTCAGCAAATCAGAAAGTCCAAAGTCTTGTTCATTACTGTTTCTCCTCCAATGGTGGGATCCAAAAAATTTTAGTAACAGGTTCCCATGGTGGTGGGATTCAAACTGTGGCATGGCGCCAATGGGGCTGGGCGGGGCACGACGGGGGCGTGGTTGGGCATTCCAGGGGCGGGGCATTCCTGGGCGAGGCTGTGGCAAGGACGCAGCCGCTGCGCCGGTCCTTGGGCGGGAAACGAATACACGCAGGCGCAGGATGCCACACACACCGGTGCACCTCCTGCTAGACTGCTTCAAGTTCTGCGTGCTACTGCTGAGAGGAGGGGCGTAACTAAGGCAAAAATCACGTGGCAAAATCACCAATTAGTAACCCGCTCTCGGCACACACAAATAATTAGTAACCTAATCTCGGGAACCTGCGAGAACCTGCTGGATTCCACCTCTGTTCTCCTCCTAACATGGTCTAAAGTATCTAATGCCAAAATTAGTAGATGTCTCAAAAATAGCATCATGGAAACATAACATAGCTTCAACCCAAAGGTATCACAGCTTATTCCATCCAGAGCACAACAGCCAATGCGGCATTGGCAAAGAATGCCTCTACAGAGGAAATTCGCAAAGCGACAACTTGGTTGACGGTGTCAGCATTTATGAGACATTGCAAGATCAACATCTGTAGCTCTGCAGATTCTGCCTTTGGAAGAAGAGTGCTTCAACATGTGCAAGAATCAGACAACAATGTGCCCCCCCCCCAAAAAAAAAAACGTAGGGACACTTCTATGGGAGATCCCAAAAGATGTCCTCCAGCTCAGAGGGAGAACAATAATTGAAAACTTACCATAAAGGGCCCTTCTCTGAGCGCAGGAGTACATCTTGCCCTTCCACATCATTGTTATTACCATGCTGCTGTGCAGAGTTGATTCCTTCATGTTCTTTCTACTTGCCTCGGCTTCTAAAATCCTGTTGATCCTCTCCTCTAAGTCTATGTGTTAAGTTTCTAATGGTACAGAAGTTGTTTAAAAGTTCTACTTGACTGCAGTTTGGAGTTAGCAGAACTAAAAAAGAGGGAGTGGATCCCTACAGGAAGCGGGAAGGAGCAGAATTCTCGTTCCTGCCTCCCTAGCGGAATTTTGGGAATCACCCAAACGATGTAGTCAGAGGAAAAGGGCCCTTCACAGCAAGTTTCCAATGGTTGTTTTCAGTAGCGCCTGTTAGAATCCCACTGTTGTAATTTTTTAAAAAATGAGGATTTCCTTCGACTAGACAGAGAGGGCTTTTTTCTCGCATATTGAATGGGAGACCTTGGATTCAACCCAGTATACTTGAGATTTATCTAGTGTGTGAGAGTGTTTGAAACATTTCTCACACATTGCTTCAATAATTGTTACAGCAATCCTGTAAGAGATATCACAGTTTTTCCCTTTTGCAGACAGGAGCCACAGAAAGAAAGAGCAAGAGAGTCATTTGCCTGAGATAACCCAGGGCAATTTACAAGTTACCAATGGCTTTGCTTCAGATGAACAATAGAAGTTTTATACCTCTTAGAACATGTGCAATTCTGATCACAACCACAGTACATGTGCAGGAAGAGCTGAAGCACACCCATCTCCCAGCGAATTTTCCCATTCTGAAACAACCCTGTTGTATTCTATTCCAAATAAATGTGCAACTTACATGTAATTTTCACAATGAAGCAAACGGGTCCCTAGACTGATTTCAGAATGTGGAAGTGTTCTGTGTGTGTTAGAGCATACTTTTTGTCATGGATTAAATCACAGGTGTCGAACTCACGGCCCTCCAGATGTTCATGAACTACAATTCCCATCAGCCCTTGCCAGTATAGCCAATGCTCATGTTGGGAGGGACTGATGGGAACTGTAGTTCATGAACATCTGGAGGGCTGTGAGTTTGACATCCCTGGAAATGATTAAATTAAGGCTAAATGCACACATCAGTCTTATTCTGAAAAGGTATACTTGGTATACCACTGGTCTGACTCAGTAGATGGTACCTCCATATGTTCATGAAATCTAAATCCATTCATTTCAAGGTACCACAAGTCTCCTTGTCAGGGACGTAGGTGCCTAAAAATTGCACCCCCTGCAAGCCAAAAACCAAAAAACCCTTTAAAATATTAAAAAATCACAAATGGGGGTGGAGCTTCGGACATGTAATGGGGGGGTTGAACCTGAGGAAAAAAACCCCTTACCTACGTACTTGCTCCTTGTGCTAGAATTTGCCATTTCCAATGGGGTGGGCTTTTACTGTTATGTGTAGAGGCTTTATTGGAGAGTGTTAATACACTGTTTTCAGCTTGCTTTTTTGTTTTCTGAAGAGCTTATGCTTAACTATCAGGTCAGGCTCACTTTTGCAGAAGGCTGTGGGGAGTGCGAGACCAAAGAAACACACATTTCAGCGACACTTGTCAGATATGATTATTCCTAAAGGCCAAAAATATTGCTGCTGGAAGTATTGCTGTGTAAACAGAGTTTACTTATGTTACACAGAGCTTTCACTAAAGGCACCGTAGCCCATTAAACTTAAATAAGTGCCCATATATTTTGTTATAAAGCATTTCTTTAAAACAATCCTCTCTTTACAAAGGGTTGCAGCTCCTACCTGAAGCAGGACTCTTATTGCTGCTCAGTGGAGAGGCAGGAAGAGAACTGGGGCAGTCAGCACAGAGTGTGGGGGAGCACATCTTATGGGAATGGGTAACATCGCAACCACTATCATCCTGGGAAGAGGAGCAAAGTGGAAAGAGCACATTTCAGTCTTCAAAGAGGAGAGAGCCATCTTCCCCTCCTGGTGCTTCAGCAGCCAACCGCCTCCTCCAGGGATTGTGCAATTTGTGGTATTGCTCCAGGTTGCTGCAGAGTCACAATAGCTGCTGGTAGAGAGATGGGGAAATGTAATAAGGGGTGTTTCCGCACTACAAAAGGGAGTGAAGGTCGACTCGGTTCCCTTCAATGGGGGGCGATTCCTGGCTGTCCGCACAGCAACTTCCTTGGCCCCCTGGAACCGAGCTAAGTGGGCGGGTACCTGTTTCGCTCCTCGATCGTGATTGGCGCTTGTGTTACGGTGGGAAACGGGAACGTTCTTTGTTTTTTTTTTACAGTTTCTGTACGTCGCAGCTACGTAGCATTGACACGCTGAACTACTTCCGGCGCAGTCGGAGCTACGAAGCTTTGGCGCCAAAATTTTTCCAGTCAGTGATTTCTCCTCGTCACTTTGAAACGATCTCGATATCGTAGCTTCAAAACGTGAGGGAAACTGTATAAAAAAAGCCGCGCTCTCTGCCCGTCACGACTCTCCCATTCTGCGCATGCGAACGAAGCGGCTCCTGCGTGGTTGAATGGATGCGGTGTCGTTTCGATGCGTCCGCATTTCAAAGCTTCGAAGCGATATCGACCTTGTTCCACCAGCGAGTCGCAGTTCATAACTGCGACAGGGATGTCGCGGTTCCGAGCGGGGGGAACAGAGACAAGACAACGTCGAGCTCGGTTGTAGTGCGGATACACTGAGTTGAACCTGAGTAGAAACCGGTACAACACAGTAAGTGCGGAAGCACCCAGGTTCTTTGGTTCTGGAATTCTGCCTATCACAAGCTTAACTGGTGCCCTGAGCATATTCCTTGCATAACTGTGCATAACCTTTACCATTAAGTAGAAGCTGAAAAAGCCAGTGGGTCATTGACAAACCTGAGTGGATATATGTGTGTGTGTGGGGGGGGGGGGGTCCTTAATTCTGTAGGGTCTTGAGGGGATGGCATGCAACATACTTTGTTGCAAAGTCTGCAGAAAGAGCTGACAGGTTCAGACATTGGTGAAAGGCAACCGTTGTGGACATCTGTGCCAGTTGCATTCACCATGCTGTAGTTATTGCTTGATAGTGCCATGAATGGAATACACTTGTCGTTTTGGCACTGGTTTATCTGTAAGCTTTGCATTGGCTGGATGGTGCAGTGACATTTTTCTCTGGCATAAGGGGTCATCATCTGATACAAGAATCTCTTCTCTTAACAGGAGATTCTCTTGTGTTAGAGGACAGCTCCTTTGCTATCATACCTGGCTTCATGTCTTCTACCACTACTACCATCATGGTTCAAATGTCAGATTAGGATCTGGAAGACCTGGATATAGATTTCCTCTCTGCTATGGAGGCTCACTGGGTAAACTTGGGACAGTCTTTGTCTCTCAGCCTAACCTGGCATAGGAGAAAACAACGTTGTCAATCACATCAGATCGTCTTTGTACCATTTAGCAAAGTTTTGTGCACTAGCCTATAAAAAATGCAAAGTCCTACTTAGCCAGGGAATGAGCTGAAATTCAAATATCCATTCAACTAGTTTAATAGCTGTTGTAATCTGCTGTTATGGATGTGTGTTGTTGTTTTGTTTTGTTTTTACTGGCCTTTGGCCATATTAAACTATTTCATGTTTCATGTTCTTTGTACCATTGGGTTCAAATATTATTTTCAGTTGCATGTTCTGCAACGTGAGTACAAAAAATCCTAACATAGCCATATTAGTACTTGTCCTCTTTAAAGATTCATAGGTCTTAGACTTTTTTTCTTCTTTTCTTTTCCTGACTGTGTGTAAAAATTAACCAGCAGAGTTTAATCATGAATGTTTATGGCCGACAGTAATCCTAAATTTAACCATAAAATTTAACGATATGCTAGCTGCTTGACCAATAATTCATGCTACCACTAGTTCAGAGATGTGATTTAATTTGTCTGAAGTAATTGGAATGTATGTATTAGTAGAGAAGGGCTGGGTTTGTGGAGGAGAAAAAACAGCTGAACACATGCTGTGCTGGCTGTTTATGCAAAGTAAATAGGAAATCTAAGGAAAATGCTGAATTTAGCAAGTCAGGTTCTCAGCTATTTTCTAAACTGTTGCCAAAATGATGAAAGAAACTGTACAGAGTATTTAGCAAATGTTTTCACTGGCAAATATGTATATAGATACAACATTTTAGGCTGTACCAAGTGTTCGCAGATTATTTTTTCTGTATGAAAGGGACTCTGGGCAAGATGATTTAAAATGTCCTCTCCCCCCTGATCTTATTCCTCATGGATTCATTCCTTTATCTTCCCCAAATTGTCTTCAGCAACTTCAGGCAAAGGGTGATCTCGCCTAATTGGCACAAAGATATAATTCCATGTAGATAGATCTGTTTTGTTAAAGCTTGAGAAAAGTAGGGTATAAAAATCAACTCTTCTTGACTAAGCAGATAGAGAATGATTGGCTTAAGAGAGATGGATGAATGGGGATTTGAACCAGTTTCCCAGGTTCTGGTCAGACACTAACTATTGCACGATACTGGCGTTGGTTGTGGTGGGTTTTCCAGGCTGTGTGGCTGTGGTCTGGTAGATCTTGTTCCTGCATTTGTGGCTGGCCTCTTCAGAGGTGTATCCCAGAGAGATGTCTGTTACACACTGTATCTAGTCTGTATCTATATGTAACAGACTTCTCTCTGGGATACACCTCTGAAGAGGCCAGCCCCAGATGCAGGAACAAGATCTGAACATTTCCTAACTTTCCTGTCCCAAGCTCCACAACCTATGAATCCAGCCATGAAAGCCTTCGACAATACATACTGGTTCTGTTTGCTGTAGATTTTAGTTCCTTTACTGCAGATTTATTAGTCCCTTTTGCAATACTAATGTATTCTTTTGGGAAATTGTACATAACAGTGTAGGCACATTTGGGTACATTAGTGAAACACCACACTGTAAGAACCTGGATGCATTTGTACATATGATTGTATTGAGGGTATTTGTTTTGTTGGTATTGTGTTTTCTCTCTGCATATGTGTGTAGTATGAATGCGCCAAGGGGAGAAAATCAACAGAAAAATTGCAATAGACACTTGCAGTTGTATATGCCAACTCCAGAACTGAGTTTACAAACTGTCCTGTTCAACCTAGAATAGAGAAGGAACAGACTGCTAGACAGAGCATATCCAAATAATTGTAGATGGACTGAAAGGCAAAAATCCACTCATCCTAAATAGTAGTAGTAGTAGTAGTAGTAGTAGTAGTAGTAGTAGTAGTAGTAAATTTTTATTACTTGTGGTCATAAACCATTAAAATTTCTCACAACAGTAAAAATGGAATATAAAATAAAGGGATACATGCAAAACTTGATTACATAAAATAATATAATTTAAAATAGAGTTACAATATCACATTATATTAGAAAAATCAAAATTTCCAAATTATCCAACACCATCAGCAATCATTGCAACATTTGGACCTTATATTTTTGGCAGACAGGGCAAAAAGTGAGGCATTAAGAGTATTGGAAGGGCCTGTATCAGATATGAGCTTAACTAGCTTTTCTGTTTCTGTTAATTATTGTTATCTAAAAATGATTTATCTAAGAATGTGGCCCGATATTCTGTATACAATAAATAACAACAAACCCTCCTCCCCAACCAAAAAGGAACATTACTCTATCTTCTGATAGCTATTCTCCAAAAATGCACAAGTGCAAGTATGCTGGCATTTGAATATATTGCCCATCTCAATAGTTTGATGGCATAGTCTGAAAGCGAGGCAATGCAAAAGTCCGTTCTGAGTTAGGGCTGAGTAATGTTAATCAAATAGAAAGCCCTAATGTGATCTTCCTTCCTAAATAGTTTCCTCTAAGGTGCTGCTGCAGTGTGTACCTTTGGAGTATGCCCCGCTCCTTACTGTTTGATTTGTATACCCATTCAACATGCATTCATCTCATTCACTCTGTACATTTTTAGTGCACATTTAAGCACAAATCTAATTCATGAGACAGCCTTTATTCTCACTTCCTATGTTACCTATAGAATTTTGTCTTGGAAAGGCAACTGTCAACACTGATGTGAATGTTATGATTCAGTTTATAGTGGCATGTTTAAAATTCTGATCCAGGTTATCTTGTGCAGTAATCTATGTCATTTGGCAGAGTATAAAAGTTCTACTGCAATCCTTTGTGTATTCACTCAAAAGTAAGTCTGAGAGCTCTGCAGGGCATTTGCTCAATAATTGTGCTTAGGATTTTGCAGGCTTATATGGTGAGACTCATATAAACAGGGCAGGCTGAAGAGCATTTGAGAATGTTCAAAATGAAATATAAAAACCAGCATTTTTGCTAGGATGCATTTCTTCTAGTTGTTCACACACTATGGCTGCTTTCTGCTTTCATGTGTATCAGGGACTCGTATACTGTGGTCATTTTCTGTTTTTATGTGTATCAGGGGAAGTTAGAAGATCCTGCTCTCTTTCCAGAACCATATTTCAGGTATTCATTAAAAGCTGTTTCTGTTAATGAGTTCTTGAAAAATGAGTCAAATTGCATATAATGTAAATGAAATTTAAACATGATAATTACAACAGTTTTAACGAGCTCTGACGTCTCTCCATCTCTTTGCAATATGCAATTTTCTGGAAGCTGGAGAGCGGGTATAATGTATATTTTAGCCGTGCATGCCACTTTGCCATTGAATTAGAATGCGATTACCTCCCACCGCCAAAAGGACTACCCTTGAGTCCCAAATAATATGACTTTATTTTGCAAACAGATTGAGCCAACTGTACTACGAGGCAGTGACTGGGAAGCCACAAACACCTCATTAACATTTTGGCATTTTATGTCTTCTGTTTCATTATGTTTTAATAAAAGTCCAAGTTGGATAGTATCCAGCAGACATATTCCAGAATTGATGGGATTTTAGTGTGAGAAGGCTTGGATAAAGGAGGTACGAAGGCAGAGGGTGTGTGGGGGGGAGGTTATTTCCCATTGACTGTTAATGTATTAGAGTTTATAGGGAAAGGTGAGGAGATGGGATGATGCTTAGAGCTCACTTTACCAAACAGCACCTGACCATTTGAGTTAAATGGACTGAAATGTGGATCCTGACCTTGAACGCAAGCAAGAAAACCTGAAAGAACAAGGTGGAGAAAGGAGGAGGTGGTTTTAAATCCAATGTAGCAGAAGGTGATACATTAGAAGAATATGGTAATTTATTTAGGACACTTTTATGCCACCTTTCTTCCAAAGGAGCTCAGAATGGTGGGTATCCATCTCCCTGTGCCTCTTTTAACTTCACAACAACCCTGTGAGGTAGGTTAGAGTGGGAGAAAGAATAGCTGGCCCCAGGTCTCCCAGCAAGCTTGATGGAACAGTGAGGATTTGAACTTCAGCCATCCTGACCCTGATCTGAAACCCTAACCACTACACTGCGCTGGCTTTTGACTTTTAGTATGTCCTCGTGTGCCTTGTCTATAAGTGCAGCACAATGCGGGGAGGGGGCAGAGGTGGACTTCAAGGGAACAACTGTATATGTTTCCCCAATTTTAAAGATTCCCTGTAAGTGGACAAGTCAAAATGACACGCAGGACTAAGCTAAAGACCCTGTCCCTGATGAGCTAATGCTTTATTTGCAGGTAGGTTGGTTGTAAAGAAGCAATGAAAGCAAGAGTAGTTGGCAGTGGCACAGCCCATTCCGAAACCTCTGTCAGCTGCACATGTAGACCAGTCCTAACTGCTGAGAAGTTTCCTTACGCTCAGCGAATGAGCTACACCAGGACAACCTGGACCTGCTGAGCTGAATGCACTCCCCTAGAGACATGTTATGACTTGCCTGATTCTTGGTAATCCTATTTTTACAGTCCAAAGCAAGCAGCAATGACAGATTTACCATACCTCTGGTGGGCTTTTATACTTGGCTCCGAGGCTGCAGGTGTTCTGCCTCGTATTGATTGAACTGGCTGGTAATGGAGCTTGGGTAGAGACAGTTTCCAGAGCTCTTTACTGAAACCGTTTTAACGGGTTTGAACCATGCACCCTGCTGATGTGCCTCATCTTGAACATGCAGATATTCCCCCATCTCAGGCAAGTTCCAGTTCAGGAAATATCATTCAAAACATGCAGAACTGCCCGTGCATTTCAAGGTCTCTACTCAGCGGTTAATGTTTGCACTTAACTGGAAGAAGAGAAGAATTGTGCTTGGATGTCAAAAGAAGAGATATAACTGAAGGATCGTCTTCTACTATGAATACGCAGCTGATTTCTTAGCTCAATACTAGATGCCCCCACTGTTTGTTTCCTGCGTGAATTAGGGTACATGGTAGGACATTTTTAGTTGCAAGAATGTTTTTTTTAAAGAGAATTCAACCTTTCTTGGTTGTTTATCAGGCACACACACGCCCCCTCCCTTTAGGTCTCCTCTGGGTCTGCGATATTGGTGGCTATGGTTTGTTTGACTCTTGATGGCTTTGATACTTGATTCTTACGCGGTTTTTGAATTTTGAGTCATGGACTCTGGAAATCCTTAGTAAAAGCGGGGTTCACATTTTTAAATTACTTAACTGACAATGAGCTAAAGTAAACTGTCTCTTGTAGTTTCTTGTGTGGCTAAGGACTGTAACAAAGACTAAAGGGGAGACCCATCTTCAAATCCATCCTCAGTTGACAAAGTTCACTGAGTCTCTTTGGAACAATTTCTTTCCATCCAGCCTACCTCACAGGATTGTTGTGAGGACAGTATGGGTGGTGGTGGAATCGTGCTCCTTGCCCCCAGCCCCATGGAAGAAGGGCAGAATCAAAATGATCAGGAGAGATCAAAAAGCTTCCTCCATTTACAAGATATCGCCAGTGGTGTATTTGCCTAGGGACATGGTGTCCCCTAAGTCTCCGGGTGCCCCCTAGTGGAGGGCGCAAAAATTTCAAGTTCATTTGTTTTTTCTATTTTTTAGTGTTTTTTCAGTTTTTGGCCTGCAGGGGGTGCAGTTTTTAGGCTAGCAGCACCAAAACTTCGGGGGGTTTTCTGGAGACTCTCCTGATGATACCACCCAAGTTAGGTGAGGTTTGGTTCAGGGAGTCCAAAATTATGGACTCCCAAAAGGGGTGCCCCATCCCCCATTGTTTCCATTGGGAGCTAGGAAGAGATGGAGGCTACACCTTTGAGGGTTCATAACTTTGGACCCCTGAACCAAACTTCACCAAACCTGGGTGGTGTCATCAGTAGAGTCTCCTAAATATACTCATTGCACCCCTGACAGCAGGCACCCCCCAAATTTCCCCACATTCTTCTTTTAAATCCACCCCCTTCGGCATGGACTTAGAGGGAGAATCTGAGGTCCCCAGTTTAAACATTGAAAGTGATGCTGTTTCAGGGTGGGGGAGAATCCACCCCAAAACAGCATCACTTTCAATGTTGTTTTAACTGGGGACCCCAGATTCTCCCTTTAAGCTGGATTTAAAAGGAGAATCTGGGCTCCATAGTTTAAACACCATTGAAAGTGATGCTATTTGGGGGTGGATTCCACTGGAGGTGTTTTCTGAGAGATGATGCTGACATTTGTTTGGTAAATGTTTTGCTGGGTGTGATTTGTGAGAGATTTACATGCTTAATACAAACTTGCATTGGCTTGGAGCTGTTTCTCAGGCTAACAACCTACCTAACAGGATTGGTGTGAGGACAAAATTAAGAAAGAGAGTTGGTGGAGAGAGAGCCATGTATGTTTTGCTGGGGGTGGGAGGTGTTTTGTGAGCTGGTGTAAAAATCATTGTTTGGTTGTGGTGGGGGAGGGTGGCTGCCCATACGGGGTGGGGGGTGCCAAATTCAGGTTTTGTCCCTGGGCTCCAGTTTGCATAGATATGCCTCTGGATATTGCTGTGGCCATTTCATGTAGCTTCAAACAGGGTCACCGTAAGAATTGGCTCCATTTTGCACTATTTATTTATTTATTGCCATTTTTGAAGGTAGTGGAAAGTAAATCTCTCTTAGATGTAAACTACAGTGGCTTGATCTGCCTAACTCTAATTCATTAGGAGTTCATTAGATAGTAACTTACTGTAAGTAATGGAATAAACAAAGGCTCTTGGGTTTTTCTTTTCCTTTGCTGTTTATTATCATGGTCAAAGCTCTGTCTGGAACTTGCTGGGCACCCATTAAGGCTAATGATCCTGAAAGAATCATAGCAGGGAAAGGTATAGGTTATGCATGCTGGAAATCTTTCATGTTCTCTGTGGAGTTATCTGTCTCAAGAAATGAAATGGTCCTGGACTTAATGCACAAACAAGGGCAAAATATTTTAATAGAAGCGATAAAACATGCCCCTTCTTTATAGCCCAGCAGCACAAGCATGAGTTAAGAACATAAGAACATAAGAACAAGCCAGCTGGATCAGACCAGAGTCCATCTAGTCCAGCTCTCTGCTACTCGCAGTGGCCCACCAGGTGCCTTTGGGAGTTCACATGTAGGATGTGAAAGCAATGGCCTTCTGTGGCTGTTGCTCCCGAGCACCTGGACTGTTAAGGCATTTGCAATCTCAGATCAAAGAGGATCAAGATTGGTAGCCATAAATCGACTTCTCCTCCATAAATCTGTCCAAGCCCCTTTTAAAGCTATCCAGGTTGGTGGCCATCACCACCTCCTGTGGCAGCATATTCCAAACACCAATCACACGTTGCGTGAAGAAGTGTTTCCTTTTATTAGTTCTAATTCTTCCCCCCAGCATTTTCAATGAATGCCCCCTGGTTCTAGTATTGTGAGAAAGAGAGAAAAATTTCTCTCTGTCAACATTTTCTACCCCATGCATAATTTTATAGACTTCAATCATATCCCCCCTCAGACGTCTCCTCTCCAAACTAAAGAGTCCCAAACGCTGCAGCCTTTCCTCATAAGGAAGGTGCTGCAGTCCCTCAATCATCCTCGTCGCCCTTCTCTGCACTTTTTCTATCTCTTCAATATCCTTTTTGAGATGTGGCGACCAGAACTGAACACAGTACTCCAAGTGCGGTCGCTCCAAGATGTGGCGACCAGAACTGAACACAGTACTCCAAGTGCGGAGTTGTTAATGGAAAAAGATTTCGCACAATCAAATTTAAAAATACACACCTCAAATGGCTTTTTGTAGGCATTCCAGACACCTTCGCTTCTCTGTACTAAAAAGGGAATATTTCTAGTTACTCTAAAGACAGCGGGTCAAAAGAACTGAGTCATGTGCAGGGAATGCCCCTAGGAAATGCACCAGCAGGATCTGGAAGTGGTGCTGGAGTGGATTCATGGGGTGATCAGTTTGGGGGCAGGGTCAAATAGCAGGTCAAGGACTCAGGAGACATGGAGCAAGCAAGGGACAGAGAACCTTACTGGTCAGGAGAGGCAAGTGCTTGGGGAGCTAAAGGGAAGGACAGAAGGCAGAGGTTTATGGGGCAAGATGCAAGGAGATTGATAAAGCTACAACTGAGTCCAATCAAGCCATACTGCCCCTGTGGTCCAGTATCCTGTTTCCTGCAGTGGCCAAACTGATACCTCTGGAAGTTGGGCATAGATGTGCCCCTCGTGCAACAGGTGTTCACAGCAGAGACAGAGCTACGAGGGGGCAGGGGGTGCACGTTGCACCGGTGCGTGCCTGAGGGGAGAATTGCCCCCACCCCCATGCAGCGCCCTCCTGCGGCGCCTTCCACACTTAACTTAGTGAAACAGTGCAGGCTGGGGAAGAGGCCTGTTCCCTTCAGGCTGAAAACAGCCTGGTGGGAACTGCACTTCCCAGGAGGCATTGCGAGCCCCAGGGTCTCCTGGGAAGTTTAGTTCCCACCAGGCCGGTTTCACCCTGAAGGGAACAGGCCGCTTTTCCAGGCTGCACTAAGGTAAGGAGGGGCGGGGGGGCAGGGCGTCATGGAGTGGGGGGGGGCAGAAAACACGGAGTACACACTGGGCGCACTCTGGCCCATCTACACCTCTGGTTCACAGGCATATTGCTTCTCAACACAGAGGTTCCATTTCACCATCATGAATAATAGCTGTTGATTTTCCAAGAAAATCAAGTATGCTAAATCAAAGATGGCGCCCGCACCGGACGCTCAGCAGCGGAGCTCCGTAACGAACTAAATTTCAAATTAAATTCCGCTCAGTTTTAGCCTGCAAGGACTTGACTACTCCTAGTGTGTTGTTTGTTGGGAGAGAGAGAGATTAGAGATCAAAGTCTACAGATACAGACATTACCACGCGACGAAAACAAACACGGAATGAGGCACCTGACCCTCCGCCTTCTCTATTCCCTTCTGCAGATGATTTTGACTTGTGGCGTGCCTCCCGCCGTATCACCCCCGCTTCCAGCGGCTGCCTTGCTCCATTACGTTAAATTGCCGTGCGATTGCCTGCGTCTTTAGACCTGGTGAGTGCCTTGGCAAGCACCCCCGCTTCCACTACTACCCCCTTCACTGCGCCTGCCTTTTCGACCCTGGCGGGCTGGTGCTTGGGGGAGGCCGGCGGACGATTGTGCGGCTGGGAGCCGACGACGGAGACTTTCCTCCATTGCTCCGGCGGAGACCCTGTTGACCGAGGGGCCTGCATTACGGCTGGGGGTGTGGTGTTTGGAGCCAAAGTAGCTTGGTGGCCGTACCATCAGGGGTTGGTGGCAGAAACCCCTTCCCACCTCCTAACTGAAGTGCCTAACGGGTTAACGCTGGGAATAGTGACGTCAGCATTGAGGCTTGCTGTAGGACGTGGAGATGCAGCTGGCCCCGCGGATGCTTCTGGTATTGCGGGGGCTGTACTGACGGTGCGATCGCCCGCCCTTCGTCCTCGACCTCCGCCGTTCCCTTTGCTGCCTTGGAGACCTATCTTGCCGTGAGGCAGGCTGTTCTTCCGCCCACATGATCGAGGGAGAGGTGCTTTGGCAGAAGGCCAGGAGGCGGGACGTCCTCAGTGGGACGGAGTGCGGAGTTTACTCAAGAGATCATCCACGTTTCTATCTGTGCTGTCGAGGAAAGGCGAAGGAGTACAGGCACCTGATGACATCATTGCCTTTCTTGCAACGTGTGACCTAGTCGTGAGAGGGCTGTATAGATCACGCTGCAAAGGGCAATCTGTGAACGCAGAGCTTCCGATCTCAGGGCTGGCCGAGGTGACTGGTGGCAGCAGCCCCTCGATTGCCGCCCCGACCATAATTCCAGACTGTCGTGGTGACGAAGCTTTCTCTGACTTGAATACTCTACACGTGACTGACTGGCCTGGGTGGTGTGAGCCCCATGTCCGTCATCCGTGTAGTGGTATTACTACCATCACCCCTATAGATCTTAGGGGGGTCCATGTTGTGCCACTGCCCATTAGAGGGCTGAGGGTTCGGATGGCAGTTTTCTACTGCCGCCCAGCACCACCTTGGTATGCACTTCCACTCTCTTAAATTTTGATATATTGTTTATTCAGCTGGTAATAGCTAAAGTGTATTAGTTTAGTATTAGTTGTAGGTTAGTTTGAATTGTATTGTACAGTTAGTCTGCCCAGCCTGTATTTACTGTATTTATAAGGTTTAGATTAGGCTGGGATTATTTACTGCCAGTTGCGCTAGACCCACTTCAGTGGGACATTAGTCAGGCTGTTTGGGTAGAGAGAGATCGGCCCGGGAGTCCAGGGGCACCAATTTGTTTGTTTGGGCCTGCAGGGGATCCCTGTGTTGATGGGGCCGGGGTAAGATAAATTGCGGTGAAACAGCGGTACCATATGATAGAAGGCGCATGAGATATGGGGTTGCTTTCGTTAAGCCTTCTACGACCTCCCTGAAACCTATCCCGAGAAATGAAGAAGGCATTGGGGCTCAGGGAAACTCTGCTTAGGTCTTTGGTGCTTTCTACTAAATTACCCAGGTCCATCAATAATAAGACCATGGTGCTCCGGGGGAGTTTTCTACGGAGCCCAGCAGATGGACCTGGCATGTGTCACAGAAACCTGGGTGCGCGATGGTGCCAGAGACCCGTGCGCCCAGCAGGAAGTAGTTAGCCCCGGGTTTCATGTGTCTCCACCAACCACGAACACAGGGCCCGGGTGAAATTAGCGTGTTAGATCCGGGAGTCCTATTTCCTTCAGGGCGTCCCCAGAGATCCACCCGGCATGGAGTGTATTGTTGGCCCTAGAGTGTAAGTTGGCCCTGGAGGGGTTGGCTGTTCTCCTGGTGTACCGGTCGCCTAAAAGCAGCGCCGGGAAGCAGCCCTGCTAAAGCGGGAAACTGCTGGAGGTGGTGTCGGACTGGGCGAAACGGTTTAGGCTTATTGTCTTGGGGGACTTCAAGCGTCCATTACCCGATGCCGCCTCCTTTGCACAGCGGCCAGTGGACCTAGGATGTCATCCATGGCAACGCTGGAGGCCTCTCCTTAGTAAAATGGAATTGGGCCCACGGGCCGGGCACTGCACGCTGGATTTGGTCTTTGGGTGAGGATTGATTTAGTGCAAATTGTTAATCTCTGTTGACGAGAGTACCGCCATGGAGTCCGACCATTACGCCCTGTTGGTCAGGATGGACATGCCCCACCGCCCCTGTCTAGGCGACGGGCTGATTTATGCCCGCCATATGAGACTTATGGATCCCACTTGGCTTCACTGAATGCTCTGCGGGACCCTGAGACCACGCCGGCACACTCGATGAGCAGGTAGAGGACTGGAATTCCCGGCTCTCTGATGCCATCGAGTTACGATTTATGGCCCGACCTCGCCCGCCTCGGTAACGCCAACGCGGTGCTCCGTATGAATTGCATGAAGGAGTTGTATTATGAAACAGGCGCTTAGACGCCTAAAGCGAATATGGAGGAAATCGTTAATGAAGCTGTAGCGAACATCTTATAGGGCGTTTATAGCAGAAGCGACGAAGGAAGCAAAGAGAACTTTCTTCTTCTCCTCTCTCGCATCCGCTAGCTCCAGCCCGGCACAATTGTTTTGTTATAATTTTGGTGCTGGCAGCTACTGGCGTAACCTTCCCCTATCGGAGGGTTCTTCCGAAATTCCCAATTGACAGGCATTAGCTGTGAGGCATTTATGAGCTTTTTGCGGGATAAAGATTCGCGTCAGCTCCATGGGACCTTCCTCCCTACGTTGGATACAATTAATAGTGAACTGGAGGCTCCCTTGCTACCCGTCTTCGAAGGCCCTTACATGGCCCAGTTTTCCCTGCTCTCTGAAGCAGCTGTTGACAGGCGCCTTAGCTGCTATTAGACCTACTACCTGTCCTCTGGATCCGATTGCCCTTCCACTGGCTTGTAAAACTTGCCGGGAGGAGCTACGACCCCATCTGTTGAAATTATCATCAATGCCTCCCTTGAGCAAGGAGAATTTCGGATGCGGTTGAAGGGAGGCAGTGGTCCACTTACTCTTAAAAGACCACCCGTTAGATCCGAGGGGATCTGGCCAATTACCGACCCCGTCTCGAATCTTTTACCGTTTCTAGGGAAGGTAGTGAGAGAGTGAATGTTGGAGCAGCTTCAAAGGCTTTCTGGATGACAGCATCGGCTTTTGGCCCCTTCCAGTCTGGCTTCCGTGCTGGAGCATGGGACCGAGGAGACTGTTCTGCGTCACTGCGTCACAGATACACTCCGTTATACGAAAGCTTGACCGGGGCCCGGATCCGGCTGTTGGGTATTGTTAGATCTTACGCGGCCGTTTGATATGAATTACGATCATGACCTTTTGACCATACAACCGCCTGGCCGCCTCCGGAGATGCGGGGCATAGTAGTCCTTCAATGGATTGTCTTGCTTGTTTCTCTCTGAGCGGAATCAGCGAAGAAGGTATTGGGGGTAAAGCCTCTTGGAAGTGCCAGCTTTCCTCGCGGTGTATTGCCCAGGGGGCGCTATTATCCCAGCTATTATTTAGCAACATCTATGTATGCGACCCCTTGCTCAGCTGGTGCTGCGAGGAGTTTTGGGCTGGTCTGCAATCATCAGTATGCGGGATGACACCCAGCTCATTCTGTCGATGGAGAGCAGCCGTTAAGCCCCTGCTTGTCTCTACAGCATTGTCTGGAAGGCCGATTGCGGCTGGATTGGATTCTAGCGACAAGAGCAAGGATTAAAACTGAATCCATCGAAGACGGAGATCCTTTGGCCAGTCGCTGCGAGCGGCAGTGCCGGGACTTTTCAGCCGCCCGGTTGTGGGAGGGGGTCACGGTGGCGCCGACCCCTCCGATCGCGCAACCTGGGGGGTCCCACCTGGATTCTGCGTCTCTTTCCTATGGAAGCCAGGTGGCCCATATAACCCAGGTTGCCTTTTCCCTGCTCGCTCGCCATGAGCCCGGCTGGCTGGCCCCTTCCTCTCCCCAAGCCCGGACCCACAGCCACTGTGATCCACGCATAGCGGTCACCTCCAGGCTAGACTATTGTAATTAAGCTCACGGCTGGCCTTCCCTTGCGCTTTCGATCCGGAGGTGAAACTGGTCAACATGTTGGCGGTAGCGCCTGCTCACAGCAGCGCAAGCATGGTTGGGATCATATTCAGCCACAATGTGCTCGCGCCGACTACATTGAAAAACCAGTAGAGTTCGGATGCGTTTTCAAGATTATTTTAGGTTGCTGATTGCTTTAAGGCCTTACAGCGGCGCTGGGACCCATGCGTATCTTCGAGAATGCATCACCCCATATGTTCCCACACGGCCTCTTCGTTCGGTAGAGGCGAATCTACCTGATGGTCCCCGGCATTTCGATGATCGCGGCTAGCCTCCACACGGGCCAGGGCCTTTACAGCTCTGGCCCCAGCCTGGTAAGGCACGCTCTTCCACCAGCCCGGACGTTCGAGGAACCCTCTTAGCGGGACCTTGGTGAGTTCCGCATGGAGCCTGCAGAGACAGAGTTGTTCCTCCGGGCGCTTTGGAGAGTCCAGCCGCTGATGGGTGCCCCCCCCCCTCCGCTGGCCCCTACACCTGGGCCTATAACATCTATCTAGACCTGCCGTTCCTCCCTGGGGTGGAAGAATTTAATATTAGGCACCGGGCGCCACCTATGCCTATATTTATTTTATATTTAAATGTTAATGTTTAGCCAGTTTTCGCTGCTTTTATAAGTTTTAGCCTATTTATGATGTTTTAAAATTGTATCCATTATCTGTTGTACACCGCCCAGAGCCCCTCGGGGACGGGGCGGTCTAGAAGTCCAAAGTATAAATAAATAAATAAAGAAGTAGCATCGTCCCCATTTGAAAATTATCTAAATGAATGCTCCCTCACCGCATTATATGGCAGTGACCTCTGGAGGTAAATTACACATTCTGGGAAATGCTTTATTTTATTTGTACTGAGCTCACTATGGAAGGACTCAGCCTAACTCCAAAGCATATATTAGGCAGGTCTCGTGATTCCCCTCACCTAGAGGATGAAGTCCTGCTTTGATCTGGGAGGATGCTATCATCTCTTCCACTTCCAGTATTTTGGCACAGGCACAGGAGTGCACAGATAAGCTTCTGGTTGAGTCCTTGAGGATTCTAGCTCAGGTGGTCTTGCTAGCCTGGAATGTTCAGAGGTTTGTGTTTGTTTTTAACAAAATGCAGGTGCTGAATGGTGTTCACACTAAGCACTTTTCCTCAAACATATCAAGCCCCTCCAAAAAAAGAAAGAAGAAACAGAAAAAAAGGCGGAGATCTGAATTTAAGAAGGAGATGTCTATGTTGGGAACAGAAGGGGTTTAGCAACTATATTTGGATAACAGGACAAAGAGGCCTCTGTAAGAAATTTTATTTTGCAGATCTGCAATTTTATTTTGCAGATCCCCCTTCCCTCCTCTCCCTTGCATGCCACCCCTCACTCCCACCCCTCTCTTGTATGCCACCCCTCCCCTCCCTGCACTAGGGTGGGTGGGCCATGTCCAGATGCCGGGCCCCCTTCCCTCCCCTCCCTTGCATGCCACCCCTCCCTCCCCTCCCTTGCATGTCACCCCTCCCTCCCCTCCCCTCCCCCTCCCTCCACTAGGGCCAGGTCCTGTGACTATTGCTAAAACTGATGATGGCTTTTTGAACCCTGTCTCTTCCCTTGACCTGGATGGCCCAGGCTAGCCCGATCTTGCCAGGTCTTTGAAGCTAAGCAGGGTTGCTCCTGGTTAGGAGTTAAATGGGAGACCAGTAAGGACATTATGCATTCAATGTGAGTTGTGTTGGTCACAGAATTAAAAAAAAATGAGGTACATTCAAGGTTAATTGTGTTGGTCTCAGAATTTTAAAAATGAGGTACTTTTAATATACATGTTTCTGATAGAAATGATGGAAATTTGAAGGACATTCATATTTGGTATTAGCAGAAGTTTCCTCTGTACAATGGGACAGTGTAGTCCAATTCCAATTCCAAAACCTTCATTAGACATAAAATCGAGAGGGACAGTGTAGTCCTCGGCTGCTGATCTCTTGAATGCCATTGGTTGATCTTGCAGTGATGTAACAGAGAGCCCAGGAGACAATGACAACACAGCCCTTTGAGCTGTCATGGGCATAAAAGCTCTGCTGTATCGCAAGGAGTTGCAGGGCCAAGCAGTTGGATTCTGAGTAATAATTCTAAGGTCAATGAAGCTGTGTGTGCATTGCTGTTAGGTGTATGAATGACATCTAGTCTGTAGAAATCAGTTCACGAATCCTGGAGCTCTTTCATGGGAAACAGGCAGAAATGTGGGTGTAGTGTTTATAAAGTGAGATGTTTCCAGCACAGTGCGCTGATCCTGTGTCAGTTACACAGTCTGAATTTGTTTTCTGTGACCATTGCAGTATGTGCTTAAAATTCAGCATGTGAAAGTTACAGTAAATACAGCTGCTGGAGCATTTGAAGCAAGAGGAAACACACAGTTTCCAACATCATTCATTTAATGTGATAGACTTCTACCGACAATGAAAACTTGGCAAATGCAAAACAGTGACCATGTGCTTTTTGTAGGAGGTTTTAAAAAATCTCCAGAATGCTGCGGACAAGACAACAACATATTTTTCCCCAGGAATTAATTCTGTTCATGAAATCTGTTTGTCACATGTTGGCTGTAGCAAGATTCCCACTATTAAAATTTAAAACTGAATCAGCCTTGTGGTCCAAAGAGCATTTGTTTGAAATCGGTAATGCCGTGCAGTGGGTTTACAGACAGCCTCCAGAATGAAAAGCGACATACTAGTGAGATGGCAAGACAATGGCACCTTGTTGCTTCTAACAGGCCTTCATTTAGTCTGCTTTTGTTACAAAACAAATGAAGCCCTGTAGAGCCAACATAGAAGCTGATGGGGATCTTTCCCCACAGCTAGGTGTCCATATTCATATAGGAGAATCATGCTGGTGATAACAGTGCAAACAATTGGGATTGACTCTGTTGGGTTCTTCCACTGGCTATGCCTTCGTATCATGCAACTGGCTGGCAAGTTGGAGGATGAAAGCAGTCCTTCTCCACTTGATTTCTTCTCACCTGATTTCACTCCATACAGGACTATCACTGCATCAACATGCTGTTGTCTGGACCATGAATCTGACCAAGAGAAAGAGCTTTTGTGTATACCAAGCTTATGTGTTTTGATTTCTTTAAAGGAGTGACTTTGCCTTCACTTTAAACTTTGTGTAAAAAAGCAAGCAAATCTTTTGCGATGCTATATTGCTCAAGATATTGAACTCACACATACAACCTACAGTCCGGCTTTAAATGGCTCAATCGGTCAAGTCATCTAATCTGTCAGTTCCAGCATTACAAAAATATTTACGTGACCTATGGTTCACCTTTCTCACTGAAATTTAAGGTGGATTACAGTGTAAGTCAAAACAGTCAATAGGGTGAGACAACCAATAAGCAATGTATTAGGATTAGAACTGCAGAAATCTGAAATCCAGTGGAAATCTGACAGAGTTGAAATGAAGTGTAAACATTTACATGACATGTTAAATGATATAGAAATTACATAGTAAGATAATACATTCATTTTTATTTATTTATATATCTCTTTTCTCTCCATTTGGGTCTCTTAGCTTACCATATTGTTTTCCCCTCTTCCATTATTCACAACAACGCTGCAAGTAGGTCAGGCTTAGAGTATGAAAGACCCAAGGCTACTTAATGAGCTTCCATGGTAGAAGCAGGAATTCGAATCCGAATCTTCCAACATCCTAGTCTGCTATTCTGTCCATTATACCACACTGATTCTCATACATAAAGCAATATTATGTACCACACACAGTAGTACAGGCCATAGTAGTATAGTCCGTTTTTTAAAGCATCTGAATCATTCTTTCATCATAAAGCCCTATTACCTGTGTAAAAAGACCCATCAACTACTTCCCAGGCCATTATTATTAGGCATGAGTCACATCTGCCACCCATCCTAAATCAGTCATTTACAACCAGATCCATCTTTTGTTTCCATTAAATCACTTGGGTGCATATTCTGATATATTCTTTTACTATAGGAAGTTTGAACTGTTCCATGACGACCTTGGATTCAACAAACCCAAAAGGAAACAACAATATCAATCATGATGAAACTAAAAACTGCAGCTAACAGGTCCAAGTCTCCTCCAGCCATGGATGCTCATTGGGTGACCTTGGACCAATCTCTCTCTTTCTCTCTCTGCCTAACCTATCTCATCAGGCTGGTGTGAAGGTAAAATGGAGGAGAATGCTGTGAGCCGCTTTGGGTCTCCACTGAGGAGAGGAGTGGGCTCTGAATATCTTTAAACATTGAAATTACATAAGCTAAGAAAGATTTTTCCAGCACAAGGAGCATGCAGTTGGGGACCTGTGCGGTGAATCATATGCTATGCCTGTTTCCCAGACCCATCTTAAAATCAGTGCTTCAGCTATGTGCCCCTAAACTGTTTTATTCAAGCCTCTTCTAACTGCATGTAGGAGCAGCAGATCACAGAAACATCATGTTCCATCACTGTATTTAGGAAATTACCCATATAGCTTATTTATAACTTGGCAGCTGCATGCTGGGTTTTTTTTCCTTACGCAAAACAAGTCACAGAGCAGGGGAAGTTATTTGGAGATTACATTTCTCCAAAGGATTTTTTTTTTTGCATTTTTTTTCACTTTTAGAATTTAGTGTGTTTGATCAAAATAAAAGGCAATAAGCAGCTTGCTTGCGGGAATTGAATCTTCCCTCCTTCCCATATTCTGCTCTAGAAACTGTAATAAGTCCTGGTACTCTTTCTTACAGTAAACATTAAATACAAGCCTTCGTCCTTTAAAAGATAATCACCAGGGATATCCTTTGATAAAGCAAAGGCCAAGTCCTTTGTGCTGATGTTAACAGTTTATCAAGAAGGAACTAAAGGTTTAGCCTTTGCAAACACTGGCTACACAAATGAGCAAAATGATTTTAATTAATAGTGGTTTCCAAATATCTTTGTTTCCCTAATTGGTTCATTTGCATGGTGATGCAGATGCTGGTTTCAGGTGGGTAATTGTGTTGGTCTGCAGTAGAAGAACAAGATTAGAGTGTAGAAGCACTGTAGACACAATATAAACTTTTAAGAATCAAAACTCTTATCCAACAACAGCTTTGATGCTTGGAAGCCTGTACCCTGGAACTCTAGTTTGTCTTTAAGTTGCTGCACACAAACAATAAAAGGAAAAGCATTTTGTGTGCATGTTTGCTAAAACAATAGTCCAAGTTTGAACTGGAATAGGAAGGGCTGCTCAGCAGCTCTTCAGTCTAATCAAGCTCGGCTGTTGTCATAGGCTGATTATCCACAGGGGAGGTGTTGCATGCTGGCAGCTGGAGCATATCAGGGCAAAAAATCTTGCCCCAACATGCTTCCCCCCAGCACGTGCCAGGAGCGGAAGCACATTGGGATGAAGAATCTTGTCCTGACACGTTTCCTCCCTGCAGTGCGGCAAGAGAGGAAGCATGTCAGGGCAAGATTTCTTATCCTGATGCGCTTCCTCTTGCTCCGCCTATGCTTCTCGCTTTCCCCACAGAAAGCAAGAGCACTTCTAGCATGGCTTTTGCGTCAAAGCGGGGCAAGGGCTTTGGTAATCGGCCATGGGTAATCGGCCATAGAGACCTTGGGCAATAATTCCAAGTGGATGGAGAGGGAGAGACAGTGAATGGGACTTTGTTCTGCAAACTCCAACAGAACAAGGCCCCAGTCCCAACATAAGCATTCTGCTGGCCACTTACAAGCTCTAATATTGCATTCTGTTACTCGGGCCAACAGACTCTGTGGCCGAATCCCCACTACCGTCTTAGCCAGGTTTCAGAACACAAACTAACCAGGTTTGAGGTCGTTTGTGTTCTGAAACCTGGCTAAGACGGTAGTGGGGATTTGACCGGGGAGGTCGTCCCTCAAACCTGGTTAGTTTGTGTTCTGAAACCTGGCTAAGACGGTAGTGGGGATTTGACCTGTATTAGTCAAAAAATCTGAATCAACCACAGTCCCAAGCCCCTCTGTCCTCTGTGAGCTCCAAACAGAGAAGATAGAAGGCATTATTGCAGACCACTCTCCAGTTGTGAAATGGTGTGCTTTAATCCAGAGGACTCTTCATTGAACCTCTTTGAAGCTTTTAGGACAAGCCTTGTACACTGACTTGTACTAAACCTGAAGTTGAGCACCAAGCCCTGTCAAACCATATCCATCTTTCCTAGGAGTTTGCATTGGGAGTTGCTCTAGGTCTGATACAGCAGTGCTTGCCAGGGTGGTACAGTGGGCAGATTGTTGGACTAAGGGTCAAACTAAATGTTACAGCAGCTGTGTGAACAGTAGAAAGGAAGGAAGGCCCCAAAAGCTCAGAACAGTGCTGCTGGGGAAGGGCTCCTGCCTCCTCCACCCTCCAATCCATTTTCCTGTACACAAACTGTGCTGAGGGAGAATTATTTCCCCATTTTCCCCCCTATTGTGGCTTCATATGAACAGATATGTTTAGTTTGGCCATAAGAGAAGACCTGGGTTCAAATCCCCGCTGAGCCCTAAAAATCCTTAAGTGACTATGGGCCAGTCATACATTCTCAGCCTAACCAACCACTGCACAGGAGAATGCTCAGAAAACTGTGGAGGAAGATAGAATCATCTATGAGTATCCATGGAAGATGTGCAAGCTAAAAATGCAGTGGATTGATGGTGCTTGATAGCTGCTGCTTCTTGTAGGCAATGCCAGATTTCCTGTTAGGCTTGGCAACCTGAAGCCTTGGGCCTCAAAAACTAAGGGGTCTCCAGCCAGGTTACATAACATTTTTTGACCCTGTCATAGGCCTTTATTACATACTCTATCATAACACACTGTAGTTTCTAAACAACCCTTCGGTAATTTTCATAGCACTCCATTTCAGAATAATACTGTCTTAAGTCCATATCGTGACACCAGCGTTGATTTTGTCCTTCCAGTACTTCACTGAAGTGGACCCCATATTGTGAGAGCACCCCTTCATGTTTTCCTTTCTAATAAATGTTGAAGATTAATTGTACTTTTTATTTTCAGGTTCTAATCTGAACATGAACAAAAGATTTGAAAGTAGAGATGGGCGCAACGTGGGGTGGCTGAGACTCCTCTGCTGCTCAATTATTTAAATTTCTTTATATAGATCATGAGAGGCAGCGTGGTGAAGTGGTTAAGAGCAGGTTGATTTTAATCTGGAGAACCAGGTTTGATTCCTCACTCCTCCATCTGAGTGGCACAGGCTTATCTGGTGAACCAGATGTGTTTCCACACTCCTGCATTCCTGCTGGGTGACCTTGGGCTAGTCACAATTCTTCGTAACTCTCTCAGCCACACCTAGCTCACAAGGTGTCTGTTGCGGGGAGAGGAAGGGAAAGGAGCTTGTAAGCAAAGGTGGGATCCAGCAGGTTCTCACAGGTTCCCGAGAGTAGGTTACTTGTGTATTTGGGTGTGCCAAGAGGGGGTTACTAATTGGTGATTTTGCCACGTGATTTTTGCCTTAGTTATGCCCCTCCTCTCAGCAGTAGCGCGCAGAACTTGAATCAGTCCTGCAGGAGGTGCACCGGCGTGCGTGGCAGCATGCGCCTGCGTGCATTCGTTTCCCACCCAAGGACCGGCGCAGCGACTGCGTACTTGTCACAGCCCCGCCCAGGAATGCCCCGCCCCCGTCATGCCTGGCCATGCCCCCGTCATGCTCTGCCCAGCCCCATTGGTGCTACGCCACAGTTTGAATCCCACCACCATGGGAACCTGTTACTAAAATTTTTGGATCCTACCACTGCTTGTAAGCCACCTTGAGTCTCCTTACAGGAGAGAAAGGTGGGTTATAGATCCAAACTCCTCCTCCTCCTCCTCCTCTTCTTCATGAGCCCGCCTCCTCCATGCAGTTGCGTAGCTGCTGCGGGGGAGGGGGGTGTATTGGGTGCAAGCCATTGGAGTCATTTGGGGCAGAAAATTGCCTCCACACCCCTCCCCCTTCCTCCCTTCCCCTCCCTTGCCCCACCCGGCAGAAGCCGCTGCTGGACCAGCCTCACTGGGCCAGGCCTGGCGGAGGCCGTTGCTGAGTGCCCCTGCCTAGCCCCACCCCAACAGCCAGCTCTTTGCAGCCAGCTGAACTAAGGTAAGTGGGGGCTGGGGAAACACAAGGGTCCCCCGTCCACCCTCCCTTAATTCAGCCGGCAGCAAGCAGCCAGCTGAATTAAAGTAAGTGAGGGGGGCAAAAGTGGGGGCGGGGGCCTGAGGGGAGGCATGGGTGCCATTTTGCCCCAGGTGACATCCCCCCCACCCCAAGCCAGTGCCTCCAAATCTTATTCATCATGCCTCAGAGTCGAATGCTGGCATCTCAGAGTAAGATGTTGACTTCTCAGACTGCTAGTTTGTGGTCTTGGTTTCTCAGTATTTTAAAAAAAGGTGTTTTTAGTGGTGTCATTATGCCTATGTTTACCTAATCATCTCTGGATTGTGTTTTATTTATCTAAAATTTTATATCCTGCCTTTCACCTCAGTCAGGGCTGCTAACCGATGCTGCAACTAATGTTCCTGAAATCTTCTGCTGACTAAACTGACCTTCATTCGACCTTCATTGGTTTTGTAGACCTATGAAGAATTCTTGGATTGGGTGGCATCTTTTGCTTAAAGGTACAATGTGCTAGCTAGTTTTTGAGTTGTGCTGTTGGTCCATTTAGTCTGGTATTGTTTTCCCTGGTTGGCCATTCTGGGGTCTTCTGCAGGCATCCTAGTCGTTACCCTTCAATGGGAGATGCCAGGGATTGCCTTCTGTATTTGAAACATGTGTTCTGCCCTTGAATTATGACCCCTCTGTGTTAGCAGGAGCGGTGCTGAGGGTTAGAAAGAGCTGATTCTCTTTCCCCAGTGTGCCAGAGAAGAAAAATGTATTTGCTTATGATGCTTTTGAGTTAGAGCTGTGTTACCCTGTCTCTATGAAGTGTACTCCCAGTTTGGCAGCTGGTTGAGTTTTTTTGCAAACCTAAGATAAGGGAAATTGATGTGGCAGTGCTTGTTTTCAATTCCACCCAGATAGCTTGCTGCTGTTTTGGAAAGAAAAGCAGTTTCTTTTCCTTTCTTTTTTTAACACCTCAAGGCTCATTTTATCTTTGCAAAACAATATGAGCTTGATATCGGCAACGTCAAAGCACATTAATTCCCCAAATATTTTCTAATTTTGAGCAAACGCAAAACACATTTGGAGAAGGGAAGGTTTGCTGGGGAACGCATCAAGGACTAATGCTTATGTCTGCCAAGCGGGATGTGCAGTTTCCATAGCAGCAATCAATCTACTAAATAACTAGCAACATAAACTGATTCAAAGGCAAAGACTGATTTAGGTCAGGAAATAACACTCCATGAAAAGAGCGACTTTTCTCTCTCTCTCTCTCTCTCTCTCTCTCTCTGACTTGTGATGGTTGTATTTGCTTTTGTGGAACACACTTGAAATGCATATGGGAAGGCTGCTTGCCTGCTGGAGCCAGAGTGAGGTCCTGAAGGGCTCTTGAACAGAGAGTGAAGAACCAACCCACTTACAACGGATGCGTGGCACTTTCAGCAGACCCTCGTCAGACAAAGATGAAGCGGATGGGGAAAAGGTGCCGCGGATTGCTTGATGCTATTTATGGGTCCCTTTTTCATCAGCAAGGAAAGCTTACCTGCACGTGATGGTATGTGAGCACCACTGTGAGAAAGAGGGTCAAATTAGCAGGAAAAGGTCCACATCCTATAATGTATTGCTGCATCTGGGTCAGTCTATAGAACTAGTGGACCCCATTTGATAACCTCTGGGGCTGAGTTGAGATTGCAAACTGGCTAGATCCAAACTAGATCCAGTCCCTATGTGGAACAAAATGCAGATCCAGCTGCCATCATCAGGTCATTTATTTCTTTATTTCGTTGTTTTTAGCCAGCTCTTTCTTCAAGGGGTGCAGGATTGAATACATTGTTCTGCCTTCCTCCTTTTTAAATCTTTGCAACAATTCTGTGAGCTCAATTTGGCTGGGGGGAAGTGACTGGCTCAAGGTCACCTAGCAAATGGGGCTTTGGGCCTGGATCTTAGGCCGATTTTGCATGCCGAAACTCTTTGGCATGGGGAATGCCTTAATGCAATGGGGAGTTCTGCACAGCCCCCGATGCTGCAGTGTGGCTGACATGTTACACCCCGGAGCCGCCCCGTGGCAATGACTTTGCTCCACGAATTTCCAGAACTGCAAAGGTTGAGGTCCTTTTGAAATGCCCCTTTGTTGCTCTGGAGGCTTCCACCGGCATGCAAAAGTCCTCTGTAGCATAAACGAGGCCAGTTTTCCCACCTCACCACTCTGGCCCACCCCACCAATGAACAAGCGCCGGGAAGAGGTGCCCTTCCACCCCTTGCAGTGAAAATGAATGGAGGGAGAAACCTTGTTTTTTTAGAAAGGAGGGAGAAACCTTGGGCAGAAAAGCGGTGTGTGCAGGTGCCACCAACAGGAGGGTGGTGATTCTCTCATGCATGCAAGGATTTTAGATTTACATTTTAGACGGGTAGGGTGGAGGTCAGTGATCCTGACACACTCACAAGGATTTTAGATGGGGGGGGGGGCAAGGGTGCCGATTTTCAGTGCCTGTTTTGTGTTCAGAATCATGTAAAACTAAAATAGTGAAAGCGAGGGTGGGGGAATGGGGCAGGATTCAGCCAATCCGAACGCAGGAAATGGAGACTTCCCGCGCATGCGTGAAAGAGACTATGAAATTGCTCGCAGTGCTTATGGGAAAGCCCCAGGCTTGTGGGTAACCATTTGGGTCTTCCCTCAGTGTGCCTAACTTGAGCGAAGGAAACAGCCAGGCAGCAGTGGGGAACTACAAGCAGGGTGAGAATCCCTGCAGCAGGTACGCTCCCCAGCTAGGCCACAGAGCATTTAGAAAGAGCAAAATCAGCCTTAGTGAGACACTCTAACTTTTGTTCAACTTTTCTTCTTGTGCCACAATTTGTGGCAGCTTTAAAATTACCTTATTGTGCAAATCTGGCAGCCATGTTGTAGGCCCCAGTTTAAAGCCTCAGTCTTTCAGTACAGTGGTATTTATAGAGCATTCCTATCTTGTGCTATACTCATGTTTTCAAGGGGCGATTTCGCACTCACCGTGTGAACTCAAGTTCGACCTATGTTCAACCCAAGTGCTCCCCACATCTGGTGAATCCGACATGGGTTCGTCCTGCTTTGCTCCGTTCTGCTATTAAATTTTTGACTCCACCTCCGAGGTGGGGTAAACCGGCGAAGCTAGGTTGAACTCAAGCGAAGCTGACAGGAGTGGGGAATCTTCGTCGGGTTGATTCGCCTTTTCAGCCAATCACAGACTAATGTTTTGGGCATGCACAGAACAGAAGACTCGCACCGGCAAAAAGCGTGCCTTTTTCCCTCGCTTTCGTATAACACTGACGACCATGCGCAGTAACGAAGGGCAGATTGCACGCCACTCATAGCAACGAAACGGCAACATTTTTCCTTCACAGCACCATTTCGCCCAATCAATCGCACCTCATCCCTCCCTCCTTTCAGGTGGCATGTTATAAACATTTGTCATTTTGGAGGGGACGTCAATGCTATGTAGCTGTAATGTTAAAAAAATGGAAAAAAAGGGACGCACATTCGCATTCCCACCCGAACGCAGCAGCCAATCAGGCACGATGAGTGAATGACACGCCAAGGTGATCCCGCCCTCTGAACTTAGCTCCGGCAGGACAACCTCAGCTGCTGTGGGAAGTTACGATGGGATTGACATAGGTCGACTCTTTCAGCCTGATGAGTCAACCCTATGTCAATTCTCAAGTGCGAAATCGCCATAGATGGCTTTTCAGAGTCCCATACCATGTTTCCCCAAAAATAAGACCTATCCCGAAAATAAGCCCTATCATGATTTTTCAGGATTTTTGGAAAATGCTTAAACTATAAGCCCTACTCAAAAAAAAAAAAAAAAAAAAAAGCCCTACCGGTAGTTACAAATCAGGATGGTGTGATCCATCACGGTGCTCTCTGCCAATGTTGGGGAAGCAATGGGGCTGCCGAGAGCCCTCCTAAATGAATCGTGAAGGTACCGTATTTTCCCTAAAATAAGCCCTACCCCGAAAATAAGCACTAATGCGTCTTTTGGTGCAAAAATTAATATAAGACCCTGTCTTATTTTCGGGGAAACAAGGTATCTTAACAATGTATAAAGCAGAAAAGATGTACTTACAAATAATCCTGCTCTGTGTTTGTTCTTGAATTTTCTTCCTTTAGTTCCAGTGATAAAAAGGACAATTAGCAAACATAATTTTCTAAGTGTATAAATTCACCAGTAGGAAAAGTGAGCTGAGAATTATTCCAAGGACAATCAGCTCCTGCTGGAAAACCACAAAGCATCTATTATATGCCACAGTGTCTTTGTCCCCAGTGACTCAGTCTGGAATTTAAACCACTGACCTAGTTTAAAGTGAATGTCTTTGGCTTTGTATTGTTAAATGGTCCCTGAACTCAAATGTCCTGAGTATGATTTTCTAAAAATTGTCTCTTCCATGCTTTTTGCCAAGAACTACCAAAAAGAAGAATGCAATTCAAAAATTAAATAATGCATCATCTCTGTTTACTTTGTTGTTCCATATGTGAGGACAGGATTCTAATCTAGAAAGTGCAGGTTGCAGAACACAAGGTATTGGGAATCTCAGAAGAGTTACTGTTCTGGCTCAGACTGAAGGTTCCTTCCTTTTCTACAGAGGCCCGTCAGGTGGCTCCAGCAAACATAAAGTTAGAACACACACACACCCCGCCCCACCACGTCATTGTGCATTAAATCTGCTGTTCAAATACAGCTGTTGGACTGGGAGGTTCTGTTTTGCTGCCTTGTCTAAAAGCCAGTGAAAATCTTCACCTAGATTGTGTTGGGCACTTGATGAGGCATCGAGGCACATTGGAGCAATCTTTGGCTACATCAGCAAGTGATTATTTTTGTGAAGGGAGAAAAAATGTCAACGATATTGGTTCAACCAAAAACATATTCCATTTATATAGAAACTAGCAGTACAGTTTGCTGTAAGGTAAGAAATACAGCAGGCCTAAATAGGGCAGGCCTAGATAGGGCAGAAATACAGCAGGCCTAGATAGGGTAGGGGCCAGAAGGGCTTGCTGGGGGTGGAGGGAGGGTGAGCGGGAAGGAGGATGAACCCTCCACCACTAACCTCCACCAATAAGGGAGCAGGTCAGACTTTCCATCCCTTAGCGCTTTATTATTGGTAAGATCAGGCCTAGTTCAAAGTATTTATCCATAGGATTGTTGACTGACCGGAAACCCATTGGCCTGGCCAGTGTTGAGGCCATTTAAAAAAAAAAACACAAGGAGAAAAACTATCCCTTCTTGATCAATTTTTTTAGAAGTGTACTTCACTTAAATAGACTGGGGTGTTGCTGTTGTTTGTATTTGTCCCTGCTTAAGAAGAAAGCACTGTGCTGTATCAGTGCTCCACCTCCTTTCCTAGAAGGCTTAGCTTCCAGGAGCTATGCATGAGTCTGAACGTTTGGCTATGCATGTTGATAGTCTTTTTTCTCCAATCTGTAAACTGCTCTGGTAAACAATCACAATATTCATAATAGCATTTATGTTGGAAATGTATAGAACCCTGGCTTTCAGTTCCATAGTTGTCCATTTCCAGTGATGATCCAAATTTTTTTTTGCTTTCATTTGCATTGGATCACAGCCTTTCATTGCCCATATTTCTTTCTATACAGTCTGAGCTAAAACCAAAGGTACTTTGCAGAGGAAGAACAATTTTCCAAAGAGTGATTTGTGGGGCCAGTCTCTGGTCCTACACAGCTGAATTAGTTTTAAGACTAAGTTAGAAAACACCCAAGAAGCAATTTTGAAACAGAAGATAAGTTTACTGGACAGCATAAGTATCTGACCAGGGTGTCCCCTTAAGAGTAAGAGGCACACCCTTGATACAAAGGGACCAATTTTTATAGACGCAAAAATACAGACGTGACACAATCATCATCATGAGATTTAAGTACATAATCCATACCTCTTTCACGTGCTACAAGCATGTACTTTCAAATCCCATTGGATAGAACTGTCTCGTGGTCACATGAAGACAGCCTCTATTCTACGTATTACATTCCTTAGCTCATGCATGCTGTTAGCGCATGGCCCTCTACCCATATGCAAAGGGCTGCAATAAAGCTAGCTTGTTGTCTCCAAGAAAAACTTGTTCTTCTATTTTTCTAAGTTTACTCCCAGAGAGAGATGTCCTTAAGGTATGCAGCATTCTGACATTCCTTAGGATCATAAAACTTTTCTTTACCAGTTAGAAATTATTTAACTTCAAATGATTTACACATATTGATTCTAACAACAATTATACCTTCGATTCTAAGACAATAGAATTATGATCAAATACAAGTAAATGTGAATCACTCATTATCATTTCTGTGTTCATTCAACATAAATAGAAAAACACTTTTTCCTTATTTAATTAATCACATTGGTTTAGCTATCCCCTATTGCTGGTTCTAACCCAGAAAAACAAGGTTATAAATTTATATGGCTTCTGTCACATTAACCTGTAGTTACAAGATCTCAAAGATGTCTATCTGTACTTGCCTGCATCTTCACTGAGAAGCTGCTAACATGCAGGCCTGCTGGTCTCTATACAGAGAACCATTTTGATTCATCAAATCTTTGGTTCTAAACAGAATCTCCACAGATTAAAGATAAGCTATTTTTCTACACTGAACAAAGACAAACCAAACGACATGAGATGTGTCTGTCTTGTTTCCCGCTTGAGTTTAAAAGGTGCCAGTTAAATGTTTTCCTTTGCCCTCAGAGGGCTGCCTAAAATGACTCTGATGCCTTCTTCATCCCCTCTCACGGATGTTTGTGGTAGGCCTCCTTTGCAGTCTTTCTGGTCAATTCCTCTCCAACGTAATTACTTGCCACCTTTAGCCAGCCCCCACCCACCCCATAGTCTTGATTTCAAATCACAAACTGCACAAAGATTGAAAGAACCACTTCTTCCAAAGCACAAAATGTCATGCAGGCCCACTTGTCAGGGTGCCCTGATTATCTGCATTGTCCTGTTGACTACAAACCCAGTAGTAAACCCAGGTTTACAGTTCCAAAAATGTGTGAAAAAAGCAAGCTCATGAGGGTGCTGGAAACTGGGCCCGCACCATTTGTAAGCTGCAGCAATGCAGAGAAGAGGCTGGGGGGTGGGGGTGGGTGGGGGGGAGGGCACCTGAACCTCTGGATTTAAATGTACATAAAAATTGAGAGATTTTCTACCGGGGTAGCCAGGGGCGTGGAGGTGGAATAGTAAGAGAACACTGGAAACCTTCAGCTACCATCAAGCAACCTTCTGCTAGCATGCATACTCTTTTCTGATACCCCTACTGCCACCTACATCACAAAATTATGCAGTTGTTGCTCTGTTGGATTTTAAAAAAATGTTTTATCTTACCTCCTGCCCTGTGTTTAGTAACCTGTTTGCTGGTATATGGTTCCCAAATGATTCTAGCAGTATATTAAGAGCATGGACTTTTTCTTAGGCTTTTCCATCAAAACCACATTCAATCACACACTGTCATGAAATGTGCCTGCTTCGCTATTTTTACTTTAACATTTTGAACTGCAGTCTGCCTATTTTTATTTAATATGTTTGGATCTCTACCCTCCCTCCAAAAAAGTTCAAGTAGTCTGTTGGAGGTTATCGCAATTCATGAATGAGAAAAAGAGTGTAGCTGAATTTGTGTGAAAAATTGCCATGCGCTAATACACTTGTAAAACTGATTACCATATGAAGAATGAGTAGTCGAAAGTAGTAAGTCCGGTTCCAGCCATATATTTATAAGGCTTTTAGAGTTACAAAAAAGCTGAATATGAAAATTGCATGTGCTGATAACAGAAAAATCCAGATAAATCAGTTTGAGTTCAGTTCTCTCTCTCAAATAAGTTCCATGTCCATGTAATGAATTTTTGCTCTGTCTAGCAAGATTCCTGTTTAATAAGGTTTCAGCAAAAGCCCACTCTCACGTACCAGTGATCAATGAATTCACAAACCTTCCTTCATAATAACAAGTTTTGCTTAAATACATTTTTAGATTCTTAGATTCCAAATATTTTTACTTCTTCTGTTTGCAAGAGTATGATGGTAAGAACATAAGAACATAAGAACAAGCCAGCTGGATCAGACCAAAGTCCATCTAGTCCAGCATTCTGCTACTCGCAGTGGCCCACCAGGTGCCTTTGGGAGCTCACATGTAGGATGTGAACGCAATGGCCTTCTGCGGCTGTTGCTCCCGTAACAAGAAGATCCTGATATTCCACTCACTGTGACTTAATATTGCTACTAATATTGCTACTAAGCATTTATATAGCAATTCCAGTGTCCAGAGCTTTTCACGCATGTTCTCTTCCTCACAACAGTTAGGGCACTACCATTGTTTTTAGCAGATGTTCTTAGATTGCAGCTTGTTCAAAGTATCTGGTAATCCTCACACCACCGTTGTAAGGTAGAGTGGCATTATGCTACCATATTGCAGATGATGGCCAGAGGCTGAGAGTGGCTTGCCTCTGTACTACAGAGTTTGTCCAACGAGCTTTGTCACTGAAGAAAAATTTGAACTCTGTCCTCTCTAGTTCACATCTGTGACATCAAACTAACTCTTCAGCTGCTTGTTTGGTATCAGGCCTACTTGCATGGTAGGAAATCCGCAAAGACTTGTGGAGTTGCATCTCACTTTTCCCTGTATCCCCATGCCACACTATGTCCACTTTTTTAAATCCTGGCAACCCCCATATCCTCTTCTCTTTATCTCATTCTCTCCTTCTCAGTCATTCACCAACCTACCAGCTCTATTTACACTACATTTATACCACATCTTTCTCCACAGTGGGGGATGAAAGCAGCTTATATTATTCTCCACTTCTCTTTTTTATGCACGCAATAACATTGTGAGGTAGGTCAGGCTATGAGGACATGACAGGTTCAAAATCACCCAGTGAGCTTCCACAGTGAGGTGAGGTTTCAAACTGGCTCTGAAGATCTATGCTAATTCCACTAGCTTTCATTGGTACCTGCTGTTGAAGAGTAGAAAGCATCCAAGCCTAATTGAGTCATGCAAATTGGGTGGTATCAAGTCACCCAGAGGTTGCTTCCAGGCCTAGGGATGCCAAACTTTAGGTGGGACCTGGAGATCTCCTGGAATTACAACTGAATTATAGACAACAGAGATCTGCCCCACTGAAGAAAAAGGCTGCTTTAGCAGGTGGACTCTTTGGCATTATACCCTGCTGAGATCTCTTGCCTCCCCAAGCCCTGCCCTTCTCAAACCTCACAACATTTTCTAGCATGGACCAGGCAACCCCATTGTAGTTTGGCCTTGCCCCAGCCAGTCCTCCCTCAAAGGCCAAAATAGGCCTGGAAAGGGTCTTTCCTCCCCCCCACCCTGCTTTTTACTCACAGAAGGTGAACCCTGGAATACTGTGGTTGCCTAGCAACAGCCACTGAGGGAAGCCATGCCTGAGGCCATTTTTAGGTATGTAGAAGGATCTGTCTTGCCCATTCACAGTTCCAGTCACCAGATTTAAGTATCCAAAAATTTGGCTGACCTTGCTATAAGATTATGGTTTGTTTATTGTACATTCCATGGAAGTGTTTCTCTTACCCACCTTCCCCAGAGATCTTTCAATCTAGTGCAATGCCTCCTCCACTTCTGGAAATGTTGCTATGTACTTACTGCTTTCCTCGAATGAGTTCTTACAAGTGTACATAGAATTATTTCATGCTGGGTATGGGGAAAAGAATGGAGAAAAGTTAGACATTCCACAGGTCAACCCAAAGGCAAACATAAAACCTTTTCTGGAGGAAAAGTAAATGTCATTCTGATCTTGATGGAAAAGTACAAGTTTAGGAAGACATCAAAGGTTTGAACATGTTCAAGAAATGAAAGTGATGCCAAGACACAGTTTTATCTACATTATGATGAGTAATTGTCCTTCAGAGGACATAGAGGTCTATAATTAAATTGCTAGCACTCCTCTTTGCATGAATAATACAAGTAGAAAAAAGAGGACTTTCTGGAAAATATGAGGGTAGCATTCTTTAAAAAGTATTTTATGTATGATGTGACATCTTCAAAATAAAACCCCTGACTAAAAAAAATAAAGAGTACTTCCCTCTTGTGTTGCCTGTGCTGTACATTTGCAGTGGCAATATTTATGTCAGAGGTCCTCAACCTTTTTGAGCCTGCAGGCACATTTGGAATTCTGACACTGCATGGTGAGCCCAACAACAAAATGGCTGCCACACAATTTCTGCTGCAAAAAGGCAAAGCCAGCAACAAAATTACTGTCACAGCTTAATTTCAGTAACACAGTGCAGATCCTTGTGCTGTGGGGTCAGTTACTGTCAAAGCAACATTTTTAAAAAATTGCATAGCCAATCAGAAGCCTTGCTGGGCAAAAGCCCTACCTAGCCCCACCCACTTTTAGCATCACTTAGCACCAGAAAAGGTGTCAGTGAACTCTGTGACATCCATAGGCACCACATTAGGATTCCCTGGTGTATGTGAATAGCATACAGGTTGCATGCATCTGTTTCTGATAGTTTGCCCGATCAGAACAGAACTATCACTCCATCTATGGTTAACAGTTTCACCAGTTGGCAGCCCTAAATATTCAACTGTCTGGAGCCAGTATAGTTCTTATTCCATCTGCAGTGTGCCGGGTTTCTCCTAAGTGCATAAGATAGAACACAAGCCTTCCCATGAGTTTTTTCCTGCTATTCCCTGTTGCCAGTTGTCTACATTTTCTCCCGTAGGGCTTATCTACATTGTGAATTGAATTACAGTCATCTGTTTTATACCAATTTAGCTATCATGGCTTTTTCAAAAGAAACTGGGAATTGTCGATCCAGGAGAGTCAAGGAATCTCAATTAGAGCTATATATATTGTAGTTTGATGTTATCCCTAGAGAGGAAGATTGGCTATTAAAGCAATTTAAGTCTGATGTAGGTAAAAGAGAGCAAAAAAAAGGTCTTTTAGTAAAGTAAGGGAGAGAGAAAGACAAGAGCTTGGTCTTAAAATAATCTCTGGTGTTAAAGACCATGAGCTTTTGTATATGTTGTCTATTTATATATAAAAGCTCATTCTTTTAAACAGATGAAGCTGAGGTTGAGTGGATGTAGCTGACTCTTTTCGTAAAATATTTTCTAAACCTACTGGATTCTAGAAATAGTGTGCCTGCTGTGAAATAGCATACAAGTGTTGCAAAATTAAGGGGAAAATAGGGTCCTGAGATATCTGCCAAGCAAATTTTCAAAAGGTGTTGTCCACTTAACGAATTATCCAGTGGGGTGTGGCCTGATTCTGCCTATACTGTATGATAGTCCTGTTGGGAAGTGGTCATTGAAACTGACCTATATAGAATTGGATCATTAGTTTATACAGCTTAGGCCTCCTTCAGATTACTATTCTATACCAGATGTTATTCATTGTTGGGCTGATTCTGAGTAAAGCACACAAGGGTGGGCTTTTAATACAGTTTGATTTCAATTGGGTAACCGTGGCCATGTTATCCTAGCCCAGGAAAAAGCAGAGCCAGCACGCTAACCAGAGATATTGATGGACCTTCCTGGTTGTTGCTGCCACCTGGGTTTCCAAAGATAGCACCCCATCCAGGATAACTCCAAGATCCTGTACCCAGTCTTCCTGGGGTAGAACCATTCCTTCCAGTTCTGGGTATCTCTTGATTCCCTGGACCTGGGAGGTTGGCACACAGAGCACCTGCATCTTATTGGGATTCAATTTAAATTTATTGACCCGCATTCAATCTATGACAACCACCAGGCAGAAGCCCAGCACTTAGGCAGCCTCAATTGATGCAGATGGAACTGTGAGGAACAGCTGGGTGTCATCTGCATATTGGCGACACACCACACCACATCTTCATATGACCTCACCTAGCAGCTTCATATAGATATTGAATAGCGTAGGAATGCTCTGGCCACACTCCAGACTTTTTTAGTGGCAGATTATTTTTTAGCTTTTTAAAATGTTAAAATGTTCTGATATTAGTACCATAGCAATAGAGTGCCATAGCAGCCCAGGAAATCGGAATGCTGTTGATTCAGCAATTCCATTCTATATCACTAGCATTCGGATGCATTGGGTTGCTGTGGTGCTGTAGCGCTAATCTTAGAACATTTTTTTAAAGCCAAAAGAAGAATATGCCACTAAGAAAGGCCGGGAGAAATGTTCCTTTTGGAAGCACTCCAGATATTTGAAACAGCACAATGGAACAATTTAGAAGTGTAAAGAAGAACTGAAAATGAGAGAAAGCAGTTTTAATATTTTTTTAAAAGAAAAGGCTGAGTCCTGGGATAATGATGGGACACAAGCAACTTTGTCTGGAAAGGTTTAAAAAAATCCATTAGCAACCAGCTAAAATGGATTATGAGGGCAGTTTGAAAGGTGCCTCTATCTTGCAGCAACAATCCACACCTTAGATAGAAAAGGTTTTGCCAAGCAATTTCAACGTCATGGGAGATGCAAGGCGTTCAGCCTGGGATCTTTTGCATGCAGTTATGTGACCTATTGATTTTAATGCAAAAACAAAAGATACCACATCACAAAAGTAATACAAAATCAGAGAATACTTTGTGTGGACTGTGAAGAATATGCAAGTGATAACACACAACTTTGTATATTTTTATGAAGAAATAAATAAAAATAAACTACACAGTCACCACTCTTTTTGTAGTGATAATTGAATTTATATTTCATAAATGAAAAAGGCAGTTATGTCACAGAGCTATAAAGCAATCTGTGACATAACCGTCCTTTTAATCTTTTGTACCTCTTCATATCTGAGGTTCTGGAGTAGAAAGTATCTAGCAGGATGTTGGCTGGGATCACAAATTTGTACAGACCTGTTATAGGTCCTCTTGGTGACCACAGACGTGTGAGTTGTATAGCAATGGTTTTGAACATAAATTCTCTACCCTGAAAACAGCTGCCTTATCAAGCAGTGGATGAGTGAGTGAATGAATGAATGAATGAATGTTTATTTACGGTCATTGAACAGTAAAATAGTAATACAGTAAAATACAAATACAGTAAAATACAATACAGTAAAATACAAAATACAGATAAAATACATAAGAAATTCAAAATATATAAAAGGAATAAAAGGAACATCTAAAAGTAAAAGGAAATTAGCTGCCACACCCAATAGAGTTCTGCCGTATTTCCCTGATTTTACTAGAAAGCCAAGCAAACTTATCAACAGACTACGTTAGATGTTTATTTGTGTCTGATGATAATATTTTCCTCTTTTCTTTCTTTGACAGAGAAGAGTTTGCCTGGTCATAGGGAAGAAACATCCTACATACCTCATCATAAATTGTACACTCAAATAAAATATGTTCTGTATTCTCAATACCTCCTGTTTGACCTCAATTGGAACTTTATTACCGTATACGTCCCATCAGTATAGGCAGGTGAAAGGGCATTACATTGCAAGATGCTGAAGGCTCTTCTATAGTTAGGATTAGACAAGGTAGTAAGATAGGGCATTATTGAAGGTTTGTTAAGATTTATTTTATTAAAAACTGGATTTTTAAGTCTATTAAGATCGTGTTGTCTGTCAACATCTGCAATACTGAATGTGTGTTAAAACTGCTTCCACTGTATTTTAACATTTCTGTGTACCTTTAAACATGTGATCTTCATCCCTAGTCACAGCATTGTTGCAAAGCCAGCATGATATGGGATGGATTGAGAGTGAAGGGTGTATTGCACTGATTTTACTGGCACTTATCCCTGAGAGACCCCAGAACAAACCTATACAAACATGTGATCCATGCCAAAGGTAGCCTTCCATCCATATTCTACGGTAAGATAACTGCTTGATAGGTCCTTACCACCTTATTTATGGAACTTCAGGCTGATAGCAAAACAGAAGGTTTCCAGAATCCCCAAGGTCACATTCACAGCTGGTTGGCTGAATTTGTCTTGTTAGGTTACAAGCTATGCAAACCTGCTCTACAGGACATCCTTACAAGCTCTGTTGTAACAATAAATTAACAGAAAAGCAGCTATTTTGCTTGGGCATTGTCGCCCCAAGTAGAACTACAGCCCTGGATTGGCAGAGTAATTATAGGGTTGCATGATATTGAGTACTCTTAGCAGAACAAGAAATCCACTGATGAAACATCAGGAATATTGTGTGCTGATAACACAAATGCTTTATTCAGCCCAGCTAGCACCCAAAAAGTTTCCCCAAAGTTAGTAGTATCCCTGGACATCTCTGATAATTCCCATTCTCTTACCTTGATTCAATAGTTCTGGAAAGGGAACCATTAGGAAAACAGAATGTAGTTTGACAAGACCTAGATTACTGTAATTATGAAATAATCTGGAAATGATGATGAGTGGGAGAAGCCATTTAAAAAGTCAGCCTGTAGTGAATCTTACTAGTAGTTAACTTGAGGTCTCCTCTTTTCAATATAGATACAAATTGTGGTGCTGGTATTATGTGATAATGGCTGGCAAATCCTGCTATTTCAATTGTACTTATCGTAATTAAGCCATAATAGATGACAGTAGCAAAAGAGACTTTCCATTGTACTTTTATCACCTTCCTTGTCACCTCCGTTGTGCATACACAGAGAGGATGTTTTCACCTTTATGATCTATGCAAATGATACTGTTAAATATTTGTATGATCTGCACTTTTTTCTTTTGAAGGTATTTGTTTTTATTTGAGGCAGGAGCAAATTAACGATAAGCTGAACAATGCTACCAACATGATCCTTTGTAATGGGCAGAAGGGCTGCAACAGATGGGCTCGGCTTTCTTATGGCTTTCTGTAGGTCTCTTGTGGAAATGGGGATTGACCCAATCCTGCAGTTAGGCATTTAGAGTAATGGCAAATATAATTGTCTACTTGCTCAGGAAGGGAAAGGTATTGTCTTCAAGTGAGTTCTCCTCATCACTTACTGAAAAGAACCTGATAGTTGGGACAAAAAGAGTTCAGCTTTAACTGGTTTGTGATTTCATTGAGCATTCTGGTCAGTGTAGGTATATGTGCGAGAATTGTCTCAAAGTTTGATCATATGCTGACCTCTGAAAATGTAGACTGAAGGTATAAAAATACCAAAAACCCGGTAGTGGTGCAGCTGTCATGCCCCCACAGAGGCTTTTGTTACTTCCTCATTAAACTTCAGTTTCCCCATAGTTAGCATGGGTTTAGTTCATTGTTAAGTCTTCTTAGAAAGGGAATTTAGTTAGCCCCCGTCCCTTTAAGACATTTCCCAATAGACAGTTTCCCTCTTTACCCTGTTTCAGCTCTAGCCAGTCAGTCAGAGTAGGTGCCAAGGGTAGCTGGAGACTGGGATATTCGTGACATATATGGTGGTCCATAGAGCACAAGTTAAGGTTAACAGCAATTAGAATCAGACAAAGACTGAAGGAACTAAAAGGAAGCAAGACACAGTGGACTTCCTTGAAAGCAGCCAAGAGAAGACACAGTCTACAGTTTCAAACCTGCTCAAGACAAGCAAGTAGTCTGATTTAGACAGACCCAAGGGAGAAGTTAGGGTCTTAATTCTCTTAAGTAATAAACCTATTGTTGAACTGTTGATCCTGGCTTGTGTCTCGCCCACTCTGTCCTATCCAAGTACAGGGGCAGAACAGCAACAGATTATATAAAGCAATACAAGATTCTTATCATTAGGGCAGAGGGAGAGTCCCTGTTTCAAGCTTCTCAGAGGTGAATGGCATCCACTCGCTTGTTTGGTAAAAGGGCATATGGAGTTGACTTGAGTACTGGATAATGATGGTGATGACCTGAGATCCTGTTCATGATAGTAGATGGCCTGCTCCCCACTAACAGGGCTTGTGAGATGTGAATGAGGCCTGTCTATGTACAAAACATGGACTCCAGTGTCTGAGGCAGGAGCAGAACAGATTTCCCCAACTCTTGTTTCAAATTGTAACTGGTTGTCTCATGGAGAAACAAGATGTTACATTTTTTGGCAAGTTGTATCTGGGTACTCTTTGGAGAGATCCCTTTGCGGGACCCCTGTGGGGCTTGGAACTATAGTATAGGTAGGAAAGGCACTTGGCTCTTCCTGTGCCGCTATCAAATGCTGGAACAACCCTGGCCGGCTGTTCCTTATATGTCTTTGGAGTAACATGTGCTTGGAATACTCTGTGTGCTGCTCTAAAGTTGTGCAAATAAATTCCCAATGAGGTTGTAACATCTTCTGAATCAGGAGGGGTTGATCTTTAAAATGGCTGAAGGGAATGTGCCTTGGACCAGCAGAACCCAGACCCTACAATATAATATCTAATTCAGCCCTTTGAGATTTCAGCCTGACCCTCTTTGTATAGCCACATGCTGGTTCTGCTTTTAATGGTCACCATAGGATGTGACAAACACTGAACTCATAAATAGCTTTGAAATAAAGTATAATTATTTTTGCAGCCCCTCACTACTGAGGTGTAAGAGCAGGTAGCTTTTCAGGATTTGAAATAAATGTTTATTGTTGCTGTGCTGCTTGTTGTTTAGTACCTTTGGCCAGGCCATGGAGTATGTGTGGTGCATGCTAAGGAGGCGCATTGTTAAGCTGAAGTTGCAGTTTCAGCTGTGCGTATGTATTTTAAGCACTCACCCTTTCTGACAGCAGTGCCCTGTGGACTCCCGCACAGTAGATACCCTGGAGGCAACACAAGGTGTCCCTATTCTGGTTGCTCTGCCAACGAGCCTTCCAGGGTTCAAATGGGGAAACTCCTGAACATGTCATTTGAACTAAGGCAGCTCTGCTCTCGGTGCCAGCTTCTCTGTAGTCCAGATGTGTGCCAGCACTCACCCACCTTACCTTACCCACCAACGTCAGGAGAAGCCACTGGAGCTGATTGAGCATGTCCATCTGTGGAGATCCCAAGCACCCCAGACAATGTATGAGCTTGCTGGTGGTTTTCTGACTCTTCTTCTTGGCCTGGGATTGTCATGCAGGTCCTCTCAGTTGCCCAAGACCAGTTGGGCAAACAGGCACTTGGGAAGCAGCATGCCTGGCTGATTTGCTGCCTGCCTTTCAGTAATCCTGCTTGAAGGGCCAAGGGCACAACAGAGCCCGGAGACAGGTGGAGTGGGGGAGGGAAAGGAGGCACTTTCAGAAATGCTGCTGGCATTTCAAATACCACATTTCAGTGATTCAAAAGTGCAAAGATCACCTGAAAACCGAAGAAAGGATTTTTTTAAAATGCACCTCTCTTTGCAAATGGGACACAAGTGGCTTTATATGAAAAGGTAAATAAAATCTGTTAGCAGCCAGGAGTCAAAATGGTTGTGTCTGACATGACACAAAGAAAATCTGTTAGCAACCAGCAGCTAAAATGAATTACAATGGCTGTTTGAAAAGGACCTAAAAAATAACTCTGCAGCTTCAGAATTGGTAGTCAGTGGACAAAGGTAGCCACCAACCAAAGAGGCACAGCTTGAGAGAGCTGCAGTGAAGGGAAAAGGTCAGGAAGCAGGGACAGAGACTAAGCAAGTAGGGGGAGGGGGGAAGTACATGAGTCCTTGATTTGTTAGACGTTTGGCACCTACCTTCTTTTCCCATAGTGGGTTCTCAGTCTTCACCCTTATCCTTCTAGTTAAATCTGTTTCCTTTAAATAAGAAAGCACCAGCAGTCAAGGAAAACATTTTTAAAAATAGTTTACAGTTAGATAATTACAGACATACAGTATTTCATCACACTGCAGATTAAATAGACTTCTGTGGGCTAACCTGGAAAGTTAAGTGCCATCTGCTGTATGTATCTCTCTGAAAAAGTGTGTTCTGAGTTAAACATCTATTTACAATCTTCTGGAATGCAACCCATTTTCAAGTGAGGGACCTACCATAGAGATCCGGGGCCACCTTCCTGTGTCACAGTCAAATGTGAGTTATAAGTTTTCCTCATTTCCCACTTGTGTGGTCCCTAATTCTGATTAGGACTGTAACATGGAGAAGGCACTTCAGTCTTCCCCCCCTGGCACAATTTTCCTAAACAGAAAAGATCCAGAATGTGGGTACTGTTTGGCCCATTGGAGAAACCCATGAACACAGTTTTCCCAGTGGACACACTAGTATCCTCCTGGATCCCAGGCCTAACCTATGTACACCACAATGTGGAAAGAGGTCATCCATTGTCACATGGCTTATCAAAATGCGAATTGTAGATCTCAGTTTGAAATCTATTTGCCAGTTCCAAGCATCAAACAATACATTTCAGTAAACAGATATCAATGTGTTATGGCAGTTAATTAATTGGAGGGGGGGGCGTCTGCAGAGTCACCCAATTTTATTTCGACAATCAAATGCAACAGGTAACAGCTGGTCTCCAAAGTCATAAGAGGGAAAGTAATAAATTCATAGTGATCATTTTATTGAATGCTCATTTCTGCTATGAAATTAGGTTAATGAGCATATAGGAATGGAGCCAAGCTGAAATAAATAGGTTGTCTTCAGTTTGTGAATATTCTATTTTTTTTAAAAAAAATGGGCAAATCTTTTTTTAAGTATGTAACTTCGTTGAGGATACCTTGGGTTCATTGTCTTGACCTTGATTTAATTACTTTTCAGGATAGCTTGGGAAGTATACTGTGCCCAATGACTGAATGAAGTAAAAATTCAGATTTTGGATATACTCATTTCCTTCTCTACTTTGTTTGATAAATGCCACAGACAAACTCATAAATATCACAGCACTCGGATGTCAGAAATTTCAAGTCATCTAAATCTGACAGGTGATATTATTCTATTCCATGTTAGATTCTGATCTCTGTTAAAAGGAAGTGATTTCAAGTTTTGCATCCAACATTTAGTGCCAAGAAACCTTGACTTTGAGACATCAATATGGAATGAAGCTGAGGTGCTAGACTTGGTGGGTACCATTCCCCATAGTTATATTTTAAAATGTAATTTCCATGCTGCTCTTCTTCCCAGGAGTTCAGGCAATGTGCATTATTCTCCCTGCTTTTATTTGATCCCCACAACAATTTGATGAGGTCAGTAAACGAATATGGCTGAGGTTCACCTTCAGAGTGTCATAGGCATTGGAACATGGGTTCCCAAAGTATAATCCATCACTTTAACCACTGTGCTCACAACAGTGTGTGTCTAAGCTGCACATTCACCCCTATCCCATGAAGTTGCATTTGTATCTTCAAACCTCTCAGCCAAATGCAAACAGCTTAACAACCCAATCCAGGCCATTGAGGCAACCAGGGGTAGGATAGCTGGCATACCACTACCACCCCCTGCCTCCAGGGGGCTTTCCAGAGGCATGAGGAGGGAGAAAACAGCAAAAACCCTCCCCACTCTAGGAAAGCTCTCCATTGGAGCCAATGAACTTACACCACTCAAAAGGGTGGCAACTAGCCACAAATCCCAGATGGGAGCTGACTAATGTTCACTCAGTTCCTGGGACTCCCCCCCCCTCCCCATGCCAGCATCCATTTTTGAGGGTGGGACTGAAAGGCTTCCAGCCACCCACATATTGGGCCCTCTATTGGTGCATTTGCCTCTTGTACTAGTGGGTGGGCACCCGTGCCAGCACAAAGCTGCACTGACTGCAGCGGTAGGTCCACTCTTCCCCCTGGATAGGGCTGCCCTTGTCCTTCGTTTAAGCTGAAAGGAATAAAATAATTTGAATGCTTTTTCTGTATGCTTGATAGCAAGCAAGTGGAATTTCGTATCATTCCAATCTTGTCCCATTGACGCTTGCTTCCAATTTGCTTCTGGGCCAAGTTCAAGGTGCTGGTACTGACGATTGAACTCCTATTCATCTTGGGGTCCCTCTTTTTAAGGACTGCCTACTCCCATATAAATCTATTAGACTGTTATGGTCATCTTTCAAGAGCCACTACATAGGGTGCCTCCATCCTTTGAAACTAGATCCATGGAAATCAGAGAAAGGACCCTCTCAATTGTGACACCAAAACTGCAGAATATTCTCCCTGGAGACATTTGTCTTTTCTTTCATTTTCTACCAGTAAGAGCGGACTTTTTAAAAAATTGGTGTTCCTGTCGTAACCCTTCTTTTTATTTGTTTTCGGTTGTTTTTACACATATATATATACACACATGTACATACATAGTTTTTAAATGTTTTAAATGCTTTTAATTTGATTGCTGCCTAGAAGACCTATTTGGGTGGGATGGCAGGATAAAAATGTTTGAAAAAAAGTGACCAGTTTTATTTATTTGTATGTGTTGAGTTTTACAATATAGCTGGATAGATGCCATTTCTCTCCATTTTAGTCTAATGGATTTAAACATAAAATATTCTTTGTTCTGTAAACATGGATGCATATTTTGATTGAACTGTAACATGGTCTCAGAAAATAGGATCAATCCTTCCAAACAGCAATTACCAGTTTGTGTGATTAATCCATCTACATGCCCTTTTCACAATAGTCTAGACCAGCCCCCCCTTTTTTGAGTCTGCAGTCACCTTTAGAATTTTGACAGAAACTGGTGAGCACATCCACAAAATGGCTGCCACAGAATAGTTGCTGCAGGAGATTGAGCCAGCCACAAAATAGCTGTCATAATATACCTGCAGTCACCATGTGAAGATCCTTATGCTGCTGTGGTGGCAGTTGCAGCCAAAGCAATGTTGTTTTTTGTTAAATTTCCTCAGTCAATCAACTATCCCATGGCCCATCAGAAAACTGTGCAGGGCAATAGCTCCACCTGACCCCACACATTTTCTAGAAACACGTTTTCGGTGCCAAGAAAGGTTGGGGATCCCTACATTAGACACTCACTTAAAACAATTGCTTGACAGACCTTCCAGTAAGCCATCAGACTGGGAGTTTTCAGCATATTTTTTGGCAATCCATTCCACAGCATGGGGGGCTCTTGCAATAGAGGCTATAGGGTAGGCCGAATAAATATGATCAATCTCTGAAGCAATTCAACCTGCTAAAGTTTGTGCCAAATGTTTCTAAAAACATGAAGAAGAAAGAACTTTTTGGGAGCAAGCCATGCCAATGAAGATTTCTATGACATTTACGTAAGAAAACAAAATTGGTCAGATCTGAAACTGTGAATGTAACGAGGGGGGTTTGTGCAACAATGAGATATTGCCTCTTGATTTTGCATGTAAAGTACAGCTGGTAGGGCTGATTTACTTTAATGTTTGGTAAGGAATGTATATGCTGAATCAAGAAGACTTGAAACATTGAAAATGGCAGGCGATTTATGGTTAACTATGGGTTGAAATATAGCAAGAATTCACTCTATATATTTGCTTTCTTAGTTGGATAGGTGTATTTTGAAAAGTCAGTTTTGTTTGAAAAGTATTCTATTAATCCAGCCCGGTCCAAAAGTATTTCATTGTGGCTGTGAGACTGGAACTAGACTGGTGGAAGCATTTGGCCCGCTGTGATCAACTTAATGCCCTCATGCCACCATTACAGACTGGCCATGGAATTCCTAGCTTTTTCTTAGATCTGCAGTTTTGGGTGTATAAGTGGCCTTTTCAAATTATTTCCTGCCCTTTCTGTTTTTCAGGCAAAACCAGCCAGACAATATGGTTGAGAACTGAGGATGTGCAACCAGTGTGCAGCGCTTATATCTGCATCATATGGTTTTTAATGATTTGATATATAGCCAGTGGTGGGATTCAGCAGGTTCGTACCACTTCGGCAGAACCGTTTGTTAAAATGATGCTTATAAACGACCAGTTGCTAAATTATCTGAATCCCACCACCAGAACCAGTTGTTAAATGTTTTGAATCCCACCGCTGTATATAGCCTTCCCTTTCTCCAAGACTTCAGGGCAGTATACGTGATCATCCCCACACACATATTATTCTCATAACCTTCTCACTGAGTAGAGCATTGGCCCCAGGTGAGCTTTGTAGTTGAGTAGTGATTTAAAAATAGGTCTTCTCAGCCCAAGTCAACCTCTCTAACTTCATCATTGTTTCCTTCCCTTGGTATTACTATGGTATCAGTTTCCTACTAGATGATATATGGTTGACACAATCTTGTGAAAGCTCTAATTGATTAGTTGCTGTCTTTCTACAAAGTTTCACAACATGGATGGTAGCAGGTATGAAAAAGATTCGGGAATATGAATCTCAGAAGGAAATATTTTGGACCAAACTCATGAGAAAGTTAACAGTGCATCTTCAGTGGACCCGCTCAGCTTTTGGACTCGTGAAGCTCTACCCAAGGTAATATCTCAGTTTCTGAAGGGACTTGAGGGCACACTGAATTCTGGACATTTCTGTATTTAACCCAGCTTGTTCCCAAAAACTCAAAATTAATAAAAATGTCCTGACACTATATTCAAAATACTTTTATAAAAAGATAGTCTAAGAAAATAAGAGCTTTGATGAATCACACCAGTGGTCCATCTAGTCCAGTGGTTCTCAACCTGTGGATCGCGACCCCTTTGGGGGTCGAATGACCCTTTCACAGGGGTCGCCTAAGACCATCGGAAAATGGTCTTTTTATATTTTATGTATACCAATTTTATGGTTGGGGTCACCACAACATGAGGAACTGTATTAAAGTGTTGCGACATTAGGAAGGTTGAGAACCTCTGATCTAGTCCATTCTGTTTCACTCAGCTGCCAATCAGTTGCCTTGGAGAGTCAGTGCACAGCACATAGAGACCAATGCCTTTCCCTCATGCTACCTTATAGTGCTGCTGTTTAGAGGCATCCGTGCTCTGAATTTAAATACATCTGCACCTGTTTATCCCTGTTATATCCCTAGTAACAGGCTGAAATTTTCTAAATGAATTCCAGGGTAATTTCCACAGCTATGTTTTAATAGCTGATTGGCTTCCAAAGCTAAGAAGCAGCTACCAAGAATACCTGCCTGCCTGTTCTCACTAATCAAGTTTCAATGGGAAATGCAAACCTCCCCTGCCCCCTCCCCCTGCCCATACATTGCCACCATAAATAAATATCTTGGTTTGACTGGAGTGACATAGGAAAGGAATATGCTGTGGCAATTCCTGTGTCATTAAGATCCTGCCAGAAGAGATCCGGAGTTAATGACCAAAGTGAGTCGGTCTGTCTGCAGTTCCATTAGATAGGTGGTGAAGGTATCAGGTAGACTCTTTTCTTTTGAAGCAAAATCTTTTATTGACGGAAAATACTATTACCTCAATTTTTAGTGGAGGGGGAAAAAACCCTGACATTTTAACTTTTTTTTCTATTAATTGCTGTTACTGAATTTCCCCAGACTTTTCTCTCACTCAGCCCACGTAGGAAGTCTGATTTTCAAATTAAATTATGATGGATAGACATTTAAAGCACTTAAAGGAGCAATGAAAAAATGTGTTTTGACTGTTCAAAGTCTTGGTTGGTTCTTTAAGGGGAATAGTGAAAAATGTTACTGGGTGAATAATCTTTCTCTTTACAACTGCCCTGTAAACACAGTGTTTCCTCACCTTTCTGAAGGTGTGTCAATGTCATCTCAGTCAAACACCAACTAGCAGCCATCTTGTTGCACCAGTTGGCATCTGTGAGCACTCTCTGTGCCAGCCACCCTGCAGAGTAGGCCATCTTGGCATTGTAGGAGCTTGGCTACTCTTTTAGATCAAGCAACTCTGGCTTCTGTTCATAAGTTATTTACTTTCATCAGACAGTTAACAGCACTCCTGCAAGCTTGAGACCCTGTACCATACCAACCTCCTCCTTCTTTCTGTGCCTCCCTTTTATCCTTCTCAGGAGGTCCCTTCCACCTGGGAGCTACCTGTGCCAGCCTACTAGTGGCTGGTGAGCTGTCTGTTGTGCCCTGCTGGCCTGGGACTGGCTTGTCAGCTTTTCTGGCTCTCCTCCTTGATTGTAGTCTGGTTGAGGCTGTGTCAGCCCTGCCCCGTTCTCTGAGTCTCCAGAGGACTGCTGATTGCAGCTTGGCTAGAACCAGAGGCGTAGCTCCCAGGGGGCAGGGTGTGTGTGTGTGCGTGACGCACTAGGCGAGTGCCCCTGTGGGGGTGTGGCAAGGGCATTCCGGGGGTGTGGTGGGGCATTCCGGGGTGGGATGGGGCAGAGGATGCACCCATGCACTGGGCGCTTTCCCCCCTTGCTACGACTCTGGCTAGAACTGTGCTATCTTCACCCTTTTCCTTGGGACTTCTGAGGCTTTTTTCTTGATTCACAGGCCCTCCTGCCATTTCTCTACAGTTTTTCCCAGCTTCTGACTTCCTGGAGGTCCCTGCTCCTGCTGGTATATCTGAGGCTGGGGCTGCCAGTTGTGGGGTGTTCCAGTGTCCCTGGGAGGCTATGACAAGCAGAGCTGTAGAACAGGCTGAGTGCTGAGAGGCAGCCCTCTTCCTGGACAACATCAGAGTGTAGGACCTTCTGCAGGTGCCAATTTGTAATTGGGCAAAATCAACAACTGCCCGAAAACATGCCTTTTTTTTCATTGTGGCTCCCACCTTGTGAAATGCCCTGCCTGAAGAAGTTAGGAAGGCTCCCACTCGCCTGGCTTTCCTCAAGCTATGCAAAACTGAATTAGTCCAGATGGCTTTTCTACACAAAGCAATAGAATAGTGTAAACTATTCGGGACTGTGGCCTATACTAATATGTATGGTTGCTTTAAGTTGGATCCTATTGTATAATTTTGCATCACTTCATATATCATGTTAACACTGATGCTTTGCTTCAGTTCTGTTTTTCAGACTTCTAGTTGGTTCCACAGTCTAAATCCTTCTTCACTGTTTATTGAATGTCCCATCTTGTTATTTGTATAGACTCACTGTGCAATCTTCCTTGAGTCCCTGTGAGAAAGGTGGACTATAGATAACATAAATAAATAATGAAAAGTGAAAATCTCCAAAGCACTTCGTATCTTATTGAAAAGCTATTGGATTTCAACAGATGTCATAAGAAATTTCACCTGAGGGGAGATGACTGAATTCATTTTGAATTTCACTTCAGGTGAAATTCAGGTCATTGGGTAAGTTAAGCTTTTGGCATCAGGTTTGTTTGTTTGTCTGTTTTTAAACATTTGTATTTATTCAGGCATTCGGCTATTTTATCATGTGCTTCATTTTTAAAAACTAATTGTACGCATTCTTCCTGCTCTCTGCTGTTTTCACTGCTACTTTCACAGTGTATAAATAGCACATTTTTTCTGCTGCTCTGATTGGTTATATTATTGAATGGTTTGTCTCTGAATCTTTCCTTTTTAAATGTTGTAATCCACAATAAGCTTCCTTTTTTAAAAAAAAAAGGCAGGAACTTTTCCGCTCTTTTTCTGTAATCCTACTTCAGCATGTTTCTGGACATACTCTTTCTTCAAAGTGTTCAGTTCTTCAGTACTTACAGTATTCTGGATTAGAGGAAAGGGATTCATTTGTCTGGATTGGAGCTGTGGTAGATCAATTTTCTTTCCTGCTTCCATTTCCTTTTTCCCCTTTACACACAACTTTCTCAATATTCCATTATTGTGAAGGGCAGTTATCATATTCAGTGGCCTTCATGCCATAGACTTTTCTTTTATTCACATATTTTTCTGCCTTCTTGGACTCGGAACCTTTCCATCTTGCTTGCGGGTGACCCAGTTTTGCTGGTCTATTGAAAAATTTGGCAGTAGTCAGTTCGTTATTAGGAGTGGTTATTATTTTTATTTATTTATTTTAAATTAAGATGAAAGTTAGCCTGGGCCATAATACATAACTACATAATACATAAGTACAAAAATGGAGGAAGCTCATTCACAGGCCTCTGTGAATCTGAAAACAGATTATCCAAACAATTCTAGTTTCTCTTGTTTTCAAATTCTGTCTTCTAATATTCTAAAGTACTAAGCCCTAAGCCATTCTGACAATTAGAAACTTGCTTCCTGGAAAGTTTATTATTATTATTATTGGAAATTGAGGTTGGCTATTTTTCATTAATTCTCTGACATGAGTGCCACTGTTCGTATACTTTGGAATCTGAAGAACTCTATTTTTAATAATCTCCATACCTAACTGTGGAGAATAGCAGGTGGGACACGGGAGCAGCCTTGTTATGCCTTAAACTTTGACAGTCTTTTTATTTCATTTTGCAAGTGACATATTATTTACTTGTTAATTTCTCATGAGCTCAAATTGCAATAACTTTGGCTGAACACCACATCTTTTCCCCCTCGCTCTGCCTGTACTCATGAGGAATTTGCAAGTAAATATTACAGTTTTCAAAGGAGAAATGCTCAGACTATCTCATAGGTGAATTGCCATCTGTGTTCTCCGGGGATGGGTCAAAGAGATGCTTTAGGTTTGTTAAATGCAAGTTTTAGAATATTTGAATTTTTATGCCTGATGCAGTAAATAAGGGAAAGGCTTAATTACAATATGACCTTGAATGTTCCTTCTTTCTCATTATGCATACTCAAAACTCATACTTTGTACTTGGCAGTTTATTAAACTTTTATTCCGCTTTCTCCAATAAAACTCAGGCTCTTTCCGCAGGAGCGGAATAGAGCGCCCCAGGGACAGCAAAAACACTGTCCCTGGGGAAGGGTTCACACAGCTGGCGCTGCTGTATTGCAGCAGTGTCAGCCTCGCCACCCCGGAGTGGCGCGAAGACGCTGTTTCCGAACCTTGCTCCCTGAGCAAGGTTTTTCGGAAGCAGCATCTTCCAACAGTTGCCGTGCGAACGGCAGTGGCTGGAAGGCACCATCCCCCCCCCCCACTGTCCCTGAATGCCGTACCTCATCTCCTAGCTTCCAGTGTGTTGCAGAGGTCAGAGGACATGCCCCCCTGGCCTGCAACTCCAGAGCCGCTGCTCCAGCCTGCAGGCAGTGGGGGGGGGGGGTCCCCTAGCCTCTGCGACGTGCTGGAAGCCAGGAGACGAAGTACAGCGTTCAGGGACGGCGCAGCCTGTGCGAAGGCTGCGCCGCTGCCTGCACCCTTACTGGGACCATCCAGGCGAACGGTCCCAGGAGGTGTGTTGGCATTGTTCATGCTGACGCACCCCCACTCACGCCCGTGCGGAAAGGGCCTCAGACTTGTAAACTGTCCCAAAGTCTATCTAATCCTCCTTTTTTGAGTCCCAAGATAGCCAGCCTTTTGGAAAACTTACTAAAGAGAGCAACTTGGAAACATGGGGTTAATGGGTATCTCTCAATATCTAGCCTTCATATGCTTCCTCTGACCATGGAGGTTCCATTTTTAATTCGCATGGTTGATACTCAGTGATAGATCTATTCTCCATATATTTGATAAAACCTTAAGCCCTATCTGCTGAATCATTGGGATGAAAAAAGTCACCACAGACCTCAACCGCTCTTAATGCAGCCACAATTCTAGTGCTGTTGTGTTTGTATGGTTCATGTCCTGCTCATACAGGACATGACCATACAGGACACTTGTATGGTTCATGTCCTGCTCATCATTCAGTCTTTTTGGATGTATCCAATTTGCACAATTATACTGCTTTCTCTTGCATAGTTACATCTTTCTCACATCTACCACCACCCGTCAGCTGCTACACTGACTAAAAAGAAGAGGGGGGGGGGGGATCAGTATGATAATTTTTGAATTCAGGTTTACCATTTGGTTCACCTTTGGTGTCTCAGCCCATGAACCCAGAAAAATTTGCAATCCATTCTTGAGATTATTGATTTAATATATGCTTCTGACTATACAGACATGAAGTCAGCAGCATATACGAAAAGCAGCAGTGCAGTCTATCAGATAAATAGTTATTTGACTGAATGGGTGCAAAGGAGGGATGAACAGCAAAGAGTTCCAAAAAAGGTTGGTCAGCTTGCCCACCCTGTTCAGACTACAAGGCTAGGAAGCCAGATGCTCATGCTTAACAAATGATACCGTAATGAAATTTTTAAGCACCTCAGTCGATTCACACTTCCCTTTTTTCTTTTCTTTTTTTTAGCATTGATACAAACATTCAGTAGCAAACAGAATGTGTACATTTTAAATAACTGGGCTTCTCCACAATAGCCATGGAGATGAGGGGTCAACCTTTCCATGTGGCTCTCTCCCTGCTTTATTGTACAGAAAGTGTTTGTGATCATGCACAATAAAGCAAAGAATCCAAAATTAGCATGAATGCTTTATGAGATGCAGTTAGTCCATTTTGGTCAGGATAGCCCAATTTTGTCAGATCTTGGAAACTAAATGGGGTCAGCCCTGGTTAGTACTTTGATGGGAGACCTCCCACAAATTCCAGGGTTGTGACATGGAGACAGGCAATGATAAATCATCTCTGAAGGCCCCTTGCCTTGAAAACCTGCAAGTCAGCTGTGACTTGATGGTGCTTCCCACCACTATCAGCTAGTCCATCTTAACTTCAAACTTAGTTGAGGCCATAGCTCTGTAGCAGAGCATTTGCTTTTTATGCAAAAGCCTCCAGGTTCAGTCTTTGGCATCTCCAGCACTGGGTGTTTTTTATTTTTAAAAATATCAGATAGTGGGTGATAGGAAGAAGCTCTACCTGACACCCTGGATAGCTGCTGTAAGTCAGAGTAGGCAGTACTGACCTTGATATACCAATGATTTTGACTTAGAGCATGATAGCTTCATGTGTATGTGTTCAAACATTATAGTTTCTTTCCAAGTTATTGTTACTAGATGACTCTGAAGCTTCTATTGACAACCTGAAGTATGCCCTGATTGCACTTCCTAAGTAATCTGGCATTGCTATATTTGCTCTGCAATATTTCACATTCACTGTGAAAATCAACTGATCCAACTTGCAGCAGGACAGAAAGATGACTTTGTTTGATCTGTCCCAGATTTAACTAGTTCAGCTTGGTTTCCTACCAGAGGTAACCTTTTAAAACCTGACAAGCAAGGATAAGATTCTGATAGTCACTTTGTGTCTTCTTTTAGTATATTTATTTTGTATTCTACCTCTCTCTCTCTCTCTGTGTGTCTCTCTCTCTTGACAGAGATCTCCATAGTCAAATGTTATGGACATTTTCCATTGTTTTGCAAATAAGTTTGCTCCATGATTCCTGTGACCTTAGAGACAGAGAGAAAGAAGCGAAATGTTCCTTCCATATGAGCCTGCATAAATATTTGATATCTCTTAAACAACAGGATATGATTTCTTCAAGGCAGGGGAGAAGGGAGTGCAAGATCTATTTAAAAGAGAAATTTAATCATTTCACATTTCCCTCTTAGCTATGTTGGGTATGATGCATAGGCTTGGTGGAGTTGCCCTGATATAACTGATAAGGAAAATGTGACATTTGGTATTCAGGGGTGCAACAGACAAATAGTGCAATAAAAGAACTGGAATCAACCCTGTACCATTTTTTAAAAGAGTTGCTTTTTTATCAGCAAGCAGTGTGTGCTTTCATGTCTTTTAGAATGGCTGGATCCTTATCTCCTTTTATCAGGCAAAATAAAGTCATTTTAGTATTTGCAGGTGGCTCACATTGTTCCATGTAAACAAACCTCCCAGTTCTCAAAGCGAAGCCATGTTTCTCGATTTTATCGGACTGCGCTCTCATAGTGAAAGAGGGATGCCTGCAGAATTGAACAATGGTTGGAGGGGTTTGCTGCTTGGTTGCGCTGTTTGAGACAAGCCCACGCCCACAATTGGTGGCTAGAAAATGCAGTTCAGAAGGAATGGCAATTGACTAGAGTCTGCTTTCTACTTCAGTTGCCGCTTCATCGGCAATGTAAACCCAGTGTGGTAATTTACTGCATTCCAAGTTCTATTGTGTGTGTTTGTTTTTATTTAATCAGAACTAAATGATATTACATGAAGTTTCCTTTGCCCTCCTGAGGTATCTAGATTCAACATTTTCTGAGTGGCTCAGCGCCGGAAACAGAAGAAAGTGTAACCATAGTGATGGAATGGAAATGATTTCCTTTGTTCCGAGGCTTCAATATCCAACAGACATTACAGTTTTCAAGGTCAAAAATATATTAAGAGATAAAAATTAAAGGGAAAAAATGTGCTAGCTTAGCGACAAAAGCTAATTTAGTTTATGCATTATAAATCATGTTTAAAATGATTAAAATGGGATTTCTCAGCAAGAACTAAATGTGTGGTTTCACAAAACTAATTTCCAAAGATGAATGTGATTATGGAATTTAGCTTTTAAAAGCTTTTTGAAGCCATCAGAGGAAACAGCAACACTATCAATTATACAACTTTAGTGGTGCCTCTTGTCAGAAATATCCTGGTATTTTTAGCATTCTCCTTGGCATTTACTAAATTAAGAATGTCTGCAAACAACTCAGCTAATTGTAATATTAATTAATTAAATAAAACTCTGTGTCAATGAGCCTTAACCAGGAATATAAACCACTGTGGAAAACCTTCCTTTTAAAAAGCAAAAATAGTTATGAGCAAGCCCAGACACACTTAATAGTACAGTATTTTGTCAACCGTTCAAAGGCCCGCCGGAATGCAGAATCATTTGGATACAAGTGCAGACGCAATAGTCAAACACAGGCCTTTCAACTGGAAGTAGGACTGGCTCCTTGCCTTGCTAAATTGTGAGCAGGAACTGATCATATTTCTGCACTTCTGTCAGTTTGTTTATCCCAAAAGAGGAAAGACCTTGAGCTAAAAAGCATTCAAATGATGGCAGTATTTTAAAAGACATTAAAAAATATCTTAAAGACAAAAATAAAGTCATAATACAAAATAAAAAGGAAAAACAATACACACAAGGGCTCCCAATTTTCTCTACACCAAATGTGGTCACACTTCAAGGTTTACTATTGGTTCTCTACTTACGGTCAAAATATAAATTAAGTCTCAATTAATATTATTAAAACAATTTACGCTTTTCTCTCTTACATCCTTTTCCTTGATCTTCTGCATCTCAAAGCCACAACTCATCTATTCCTTTTCTTTCTGTTTTACACAAAAAGTATACCAAGGGATTCTGAGTGTCCATGAATTTAGATAAGTTCTTTTTTCTAATCAGAGAGATAAGTTTCACCATCTTCAGCCAGTTTGACAAGCCAATCTTCTGTTGTAGGTATGGGTGAAGTTTTGCATTTTTACACATATATTCTTACTGCTGATACCATACACAGAAACAGTTCAAATTTTTTTTCAAACTGTCCATAAAATCCAAAAGACACACCTCTGGTTTTCTCAAATGATGGTAGTATTTATTATACTGAATGTATTATTTGATTGGTGGTTTTACAAAGCAATGGATGTACTTTCCTTATGTGATAATTTGGATTACAGATTATATATGTAATATGTAACACACATTCACATATAATACAAAACTGTTGAGTATGCTAAAACTAAGTTTTTTATACTGTTTTTTTGGACATTATTTTCCAACAAGCATTAATGTTCTGACATCTTTACCCGAATTTTTTCTCCAGTGGGGTTTCAAAATAATTTACAAAAAAAAAAAAGAGTAAGATGCAGACCTACCATTCTCCCAGTATCTTAGAAAGCATGTCACTGCTCAAATGTTCTCCCGTGAATGACATAATCTCCCCTTTTGTTGGCCCTTCCTCTCCCTTCTCTGGCCATTGGAAGGGTTAGCAGTGAGGGTTTCATTTTATCTGAAACTTGCTCCTGCTGCATCATATTGGGTGCCAGGACCATTGGAAAATGCCACATTCCCTTGCTCCAAACCCTACAAATATTTCAGGAGCTTTTCCCAGAAGTGATTGCATTGATGCAGCAGCATTCTCGAGTCCCAAAGGTCCTTCCATGGCACTGCTACCAAATTCAGCTAAGCACTGAAAGGGTGGCAAAGGCTGAATACATTATGCACTGGTTCTAAAATATGATCTCAGTTATTCAAGAACCGAGAAAGTAACCACCAACCACTATGTGTGTGTGTGTGTATATATATATATATATATATATGCCATCAAATTGCAACTGACTTATGGCAACACAAGCAAGGGTCTTTCAAGGTGAAAAGCAGAGGTTGTTCCTCAGCAAAGTCTTTATTGAGAATACCAACTTGCATAGCTTCTGAGATTGGATGAGATCAGGCTATATCATGTCACTTCTCTCTCTCTCTCTCTCTTTGGCCCCTTCCACACAAGCCAATTAACACGGGTGTAGGACACTAAAAAGCCCGTTGAGGGGGGAGGCTTCACACAAGTCTGCCTGTTTTATTTTTCCCAACCTGGGTTTTTTGAAAATCACTAAACATATGAGTCTTCTCAAAAATCCCAGGTTGCAGCCACTTGCAAGCAAATGGCTGGGCAGGAGGCTCTTTATTTGCCTCCATTTTCTTTCTTTTAAAAAAAATCACAGCTTACATCTGTGTAGCTATGCAGGTGCAGAGGATCATGGGACATCAGCCTGGCTTTGGGGGTTCATTTGTGCATGCCTACGTAGCTATGCATCGTTGGGAAGGATTTTTTAAAAAAGACGTGTCTCTGTGCAAAGGCTCAACAGCAACACGGATTTTTTCCATGGGCTCGAATTGCTGCCTGCACAGATGCATGTGTACGCAAAAACAGGAAAACAGGTTCCTTTATCCTGACTACAACCTGTTATTATCTCTCCTTTTTACTGCAAATCACAGCTAACTTATGGCAAGCCTGTGGGGTTTTCAAGGCAACCAACATTCAGAGCTGGTTTGCCATTTCCTGTCTCAATCACTTAGCAGCACAAGGGCCGCCCAGTTATGTTTCATCCCAAAATGCCGCCAGGGCTTACTGTGCTTAGCTTCCAAGATAGGATGAGATCAGGCTAGCCTGGGTTGTCCCTACCCTTAAGGTTACTATTAAATGAAGAGCTAAACCTGCATCTTTTTGAATGACGTCAAGAATATTTAAGGTCTATTAATAATTTAGCAACAGGATGCTGTCATTATCTGACACTGGCATTTTTGATCCTTCAGTACACTCAGCATTTGCATTGCCAAAGGAGGCTGATAGCCAAGCAGTGCAGGACTTTCAGTGTGATGTATTAATTCCCTTAATCCGGATTAAGGATGGTCCTTAACACAGTTATCTATCCAAAATGGAAGGCAGTGTATCATGTAGAAAGAGAAATATGATAAATTTAGAACTAGCTTCATTGTCCTTTGCCAGCCAGCTTGTAACTAAACATAACTGCTCTGTATTAGTACAGTTGAAAAGTGCCTGCCAACAAAATGGCCTAAAAGTTCATCTGAAAAGGTGGCATTGTGGCAATAGAAAACTGAGTAGCCTCTCTGAATGCGAAAAGTCTTCAACAACATGATTAAACCAGACTGGTTGATTTTATTTTTTAAAAGCTGTTTTGGCTGAGTTTATCTTGGATGGCAAGTTTGTGATCATAAGCACTTTTTCTTGCAATAACATTGAACTTGGTGTGTCTGAGTTTGGACTTGGGATGTAGGCACCAAGCGTACAAGATAGAAAGTCAGTGTAATATAGTAGATACAGATCTGGGCCAATTCCTAATAAACAAGTTTTATTGTTGACCTTTAGCCAGTGGCTATTACTCAACCTAGTTCAAAGTTTTTATGAGGATAAAAATGACATAACACACATTAAGAGTCCAAAACAAACAGGAGGGGGGCAGAATGGGCTGTGGGATTGGCTTGGGCTTACACCTACACAATTCCCCACTTTAACTGTGTAAGTGGCACCTACACCAGTGGGGAGGGCAAACAGGCAGGGGCATAACGACAGAAAATAGAGCTGGGGCAAGCACTGAAATTGCCCCCCCCCATCTGATTCCCATTTTTTCTTTTCCCATCTTTTCAGACATGACTGAAAAAGTTCACTGTATGTTAATTAACTATTTGGCAAACAATATCCTTGAGTCTTAACATGTATCACAAGCCTGATTAGCAAGAAACTAAAGCCCTACACCTACATCAAAATTTGAGGGTTTTTAAAAAAATTCCTGATACACCTTTATTAAATCTAGCCTCTATTTAAATATCTCAACTACCATATCATAATGGCTCAAATAAAAGCTGCCAGGAGTACGCCACATGCCTGCTTCCTTGCAGGCTCCTGGGGAAGGGAGGGGGTGGGCAGCAAAATGCTGCATAGACCACCCCTCCAACTGCAACACAGCTGGCCAGTGGCACAAGATACATTTAAGGAGGCTTTGGGTGCAGCTGCCATGTCCACATCAAAGTAGGCTGGAAGAGGAGGGCTGCAGGGACTGAAAGGATCCCAAGGGGAGATGCCCCCCCATCTGGACTCACCCACGAGCAGCAGCTGGGCAAGCCTCCAGCAGCCATGAAGTTCCCCAGAAAGCCCGGAAGTGGAGCAGCAGCAGCGACACTCCTCCAGGTTCCGCCTGCTCAGCCATGGAGGAGAAACACCCAGGCAGGATTGCATCCCTGCAGGGCAGGAAGGCCTGATCCTCACTGCTGCCTCTCATCACCTCTGCACTGCTTTGGCTTCCCAGACTCTATCCTGAACAGGGCAGGCTTGTTGGATTATTTTGAGTGACGGGTGTCAGTGCAACAAGTAGAGCTTCTGTCTTTGTGCCTTGGCTGGATCTTTTCATTTCTAGCAGATAATGGTGCTTCTCAGTGGTAGGATTCTAATAATTTAACAACCGATTCACCAGCCCCCCACCACCACGCCCCCCCTGCTGCCCACTTACCTGCAGCAGAGATACTTCTTGTGGTGGTGGAGGTGGGGCAATGGGGCCTTGTCACCACTGCTCTGAAAGTCCCCTCGCTCCCCTGGGAGAGGAGGTTCTGAACCCCCCCTTGCCCCCCCGGGTCAGGGGGCCATGGGGCTTTTTGCTCCTCAGAGCAGCCAGGTGGCAAGGTGCCCGGCTGCTCCGGGACTCTGAAAGCCGCCTCGCTCCCCCTCTGCAGGCGTTTTTGAGGAAAATGCACCCGGGGCAACAACTGCCCTGGACGCCCCCCATCCCACTTATCTCGACGGTGTGGTAAGTGCCTGAATATATCCTGTAGTGGAGGCAGATATTGATTTGTATAGGAACCCTCCATTGTTATCTGTGTTTAGGAGACTGCAGTTGGATTGGGACAGGTTGCTTTACCCTTTGATTACTTTGCCAAATGTTAACAGCTGCTTTTATCTTCGGCTAACTACAAGGCTACTTTTGAAATGCTAGCTTTGTGGCAGTTCATTGTATTTCAAGGGAAGGCCTGCTGCTAGATAACTGCAACTTGTTTCTACATAATACAGGAAGAGTTGGCAGCTACCCCAGAATTTAAATAATTACATGTAAAACTCAGTGTACATAAGTCCTGAAATATTTAGTATTGGCTTTTATTTATAATTTAAACTATGTAATGCCCATTAAAATAATTATATGTACAACTAAGTGTGCATAAGCCCTGAAACATGAAGAATTGGCTTTTTATTTATAATTTAAATAGCAGAAAATCCTTTTTTTTTCTTTCCATAGAAATGTATGTCTACAACTGCAAGTTCCACATGTACTCATGTAAAAATTTGTTTTGTAACATAGCTGCCCATTCCTCCAGTAACAGCTAGCACTGGCAATGATTTTAATTTCATGTGGCAGGAATTAGTTATTTATGTGACAATTGACTCGTTTCTAGTACAGTGATCTCACCCTGAAACATAAAACTATGGCCATTCTGGGAAAGTATTAATCTGTCTCAGTGATGTATCTTCTTTCTCAAGAGTTGTAAAATTACAAAGTACATTTTTGTCAGCAAGTACAGTACCTCTTAAGCGAAGGTAACATTTTAGATTGACCAAAGCAGACGATTATTCAGCAACCCTTATAGAATAACTTAGTGATCTAGTCAGAAGGTCACTAAAAGGAAGGTTAGATCCTCCATTCCATTAGGACCACTGTGTTGTGAAGCCATTCTCAGGATTTAGGAATCAAGGTTTATTTGGTTAATCAGTAGGATTGCTTACCTCCAGGTGGGGCCTGGAGATCTTCCAAAATTACTGATGTCCAGACAAAGAGATCAGTTCCCCTGGAGAAGATGGCACCTTTAGATGATCCTATGGCATGATGTTCCACTGAGGTTCCTCCTCTCTCTGAACTGCACCCTCACCACTCCCAAATCTTCACAAATTTCCCAACCCAAATTTGGCAACCATATAAGTACGGCTGTCAGATACACTGATTTCTAACAATGGTTGAGTGTGCAGGACTGTGCAGCTAATAAAATGCAGAATTCTGCTAAATCAGAAGAAATGGCTGAAGTTAGCCTTCTATGGATAGGCCATTCATGTCTAATTCTCTTATTTTGCTGTGCTGTGAGGAAAGGAAAGGCATTTGTAAGCCCCTGTGTGTCTCCTTACAGGAGAGAAAGTGGGGTGTATAATTCCAAACTTCTCTACTTAAATTAAAAGCAACCTGGCTCAGGTTGCTGCAGTAGGGAGGAGGAAGGAGACAAAATCACCCTTCCTACCTCTTCCATCCATCTGCTAACAGAAAACAAAGGCTTCCATTCCCTTCCTCTCCATCCTGCAGCCTCTAGAAAACATTTTCCAAATGCAATATACCTACTTTCTACTGATAATTTGTTAACAGTGGACAATGCTTGTACAAGATTCTTTTTATGCATGTGCAGAACTGTGCAAGGGGATTTTTGCGACTTTCCAATCCTAGACTGTAATCTCTATGAATGTTGCTCAGAAGCGAGAATTACATGTAAAAGGCCAGAGATGGAGGAAGCGATCAAGAATAATCAATATGTCATATCAAATATAGGGAAGTGAAATAGTCCTGTTGCCCTTCTAAAGTGATATCCATGAATGGCAGATGCAAGTTGAAAATGTTGAACTGCTGATATTTAAGAAGCTTGATTTCAAATTATTGGGTCGCTGCAGTATCATTAAAATGGTTCCAGCTGAATTTGAATGGTAATCTACAATATGTATGCATAGCTGTATTGTTTAGAAAGAGATCAGCTTTTTGAAGGCAGTGGTCTTCAAAGGGTGACAGCCAGGGCTGTGACCGACATGAGACCAATGGGGATACTATCAGATCTGGCTGTCTCTCCTGCTTTGTTTTTTAAACCTCCTTTGAAGAACAAGACCTTATTTTTTAGAATAGGAGAAATTCTGCGGTCAGAATTGGAATACAACAAAGTGGCATTCCAAGCTTCCTAAACTATCAAGATTGGGTTTTTTTTCAAGATAAGTATCACCTTTATCAAGTTTCAGTGATCTGGAGGGGGATCCATAGCTGCTTTATATAGCATGCAGGATGATGCAAGTTGAAACAGGATCACTTAAATAAAAGGTGGCTTGCTACTCTAAGCTGGGTGTATGCTCCCCAAGCAGGTTGCTTACCAATGGGGCTTCCCAACCATGGTAATAATGGTTCTCCTTGTTGCACATTGGCTGGTGAAGGCCTCGCCTCCCAAAGAGGAACCTCCCCAAGTTAAATGAGAAGATGTCTCTCACTTAACATTAAAACGGGTATCAGCCATCTGGGAGGGAAGTCTGACAGTGGCAGCGCCTCCTGTGTGGCAAGTATCATTCTCTGCAGCTCCTCTGCTGCCTCTCCAACTTCCAGGCTTCCCTCTCCTTGACTCGCCTCTCCTTGACTCCAGAACCTTCTGAGATATGACAGAACCACTGGCCCACCTTCTTATTTTTCTTCAGGGAAGCGTCACTGGGAGTGAAAATCAAGGGAAGCAACACTATGTGGGCAGGGAAAACAGTGCTGTCTGGGACAAAAGCAGAGATGTCCTCAGGCTTACCTAACCATGGGTCTGCAGCTATCATATTTAGTATGGTTGGCCTGTATTATACAGAGTTATACAGAAATTACTGTTTTTTCTCCCTACTTGCTTCTTAGAAACCCTACCTGCAAATGTGGATGCCCCATCTAGCAAGTCAAGCTAGTCAATGTAGCTTCTCTACAGAGCTCCCTGTCTAGTCTGAGATACCTAAACTTTGAAATATTTAATATAACCTCAGGCACACTGGTAATGTGACTACTATATGTATGCTCACATTTCAGTCTTCCTTTGACTGTTTCCTGCTTGAGATCAATTGTTGACAGTTGCCAAAGTTTTATTCTGAAATAGCTTTGAGTCTGAAAGCCATGAACAAATGTGTCTCCATGTGCAGATTCTTCCATTCCACTATAAGAGCCATGGTACACCTGTAAATCAAGCCACAGCCATACTTTTCACTGTGGTTTCTAGTCAGTTCAGGCTTACCTTGTCAATGCTCCAACTGGCAAACCGTTCTGCATACAATTAAGCTAATCAAGCTCATTGAAGGTGATCCTAATAGAAATCCATAGTGGTTCATTTGATTCTCTTTCCTGCCTCACTGTGAAAATGCCACCTATTGATGAGCCAAAAGTGGCTCATTCCCCACATGCATAGCATCGTCACTGCATGGTAATATTCTTGCTCTTGCAGATTTACAGAGCTCACCAGTCATAGTCAGTCCCACCATACCACCATTTTTGTAGACTCCTGGAAGGACCAGAAGATCAGGTAGAGATTGGTGGGTTCCCCCTAAGCAAACTGGAAACCAAGTCGTGTATTACAGTGCAATCCTAAACCAAGTTGCACCCTTCTGAATCCATTGAAGTCAATAGGATTAGAAATGTGTAATTCTACTTAAAATTTCACTTGCTGAATTCTTGTATCTCTACTTTTCTGCTGATTTCCAAACTCTGCACTAGACCACAAAGCCACTTTTCATTGGTGGTAGCCAAATCACTAGCTGTGAATTCTGCCATCTTTGCATAAGGAACTACATCTTCTTCCTACTTGCCTTTGAGCTTCAGTGGTGCAGAAAGCTTTCTGGTACACCACCACCTCACCCAATCACCCTGCAACCATGCTTTTATGATCATTATTGAATGCACTGGGGACCTGACCAAGTCTGTTCTCAGTGGCCATTATTCTTTCAGATAGAGGACCCTTTCACTGGACAGCATAATCGCTTAATTTTGCATTGCTAACTACAGACCATCATTGTATTTTGCAGTGTATTTTATTTACTTATTTTTTGTAATACACTTTTCTCACAGAAAATAAAGGCAGATTTCCAAAGCTTAAAAACTATAAATATAATAAAAAGAACAATACGTACAATAAACTAGAAATCTAGAAAATCCCCACAAATATGAAAACAGAGAACAATAATCCCCTGGTAAATGTATTGTACTAATCCAAAAAGAGCTGATGATTGTGGCCTCTGAAAGATATGTCCTTAGATTAGGGATGTCTGTAGTCCTTGCACAGTTGCTAATTATGTGCCTGATAGCACTTATGTAAGAAAGGGGTTTTTGTTGGGGACAGCAAAGGAGGAGCTGTTCAACTCCAGAAAGAAACAGAACATTCTTAACTTGGATATTCTTGTATGAAGTCACTTCAGGTTCAGACTGATGTGACAGGCAATCTGTTTTTGTGATTTTGAACAGCAACCATGCATATGTAGGAAGAAAATAATGGGATAATGGCCCCTTCTGCACAAGCAGAATAATGCACTTTCAATCCACTTTCAACGCACTTGGAAGCTGGATTTTACTGTGCGGAATAGCAAAATCCACTTTTAAACAATTATGAAAGTGGATTGAATGTGCATTATTCTGCATGTGCGGAAGGGACCAATGTTGAGAACCCTGGGTAACTTCCCAGAATTTCTTTCTGCCCTGCAAGGACTATGAAATTGCCCTTCTGGCATGAGAATACAGAGACTTTTGTCCAGTTTCCATGATGTCACATGGATGTGAGCTGTCCATCTCCACCCTCCCAAATTTCTGTTGTTTACACTCAGCAAAAAGTTGATTGGTTGTGTAGTACTATGAAATTTCAGTCATGCTGATTGACTGGCAGTGTATAAATGGCAGGGTGCTAATAATTGGCATACATTTTATATTTGATTATTTGATGCTACTGCCTCTTTAGGACATAATTGAGGGGAATTCTGGGGAAGAGATAGCAGTTAGCCAACTTGAATACAGAAGCCTGTTAACTGCTATCTGAACAATCAAACATAAAATTTATCTCAACTTTTATTCCTTGCCACGTGCACGCAGTGAAGAAGAATAAAATATTGTCAAAGAACCAGTGGAAATACTCCCTTTCCCGCCTCCACTTTCATATTCATACATGCGCTAGGGCTTCAATGAAGTTTTGCATCTGAACCCACATGTTTAGCACTTGTGCAGAAGATCTGTTTGAATTTGGATAATAGTATTCAGAATGTCAATATGCAAGCAACACATTTTGAATTTTATGTGGAAATGATCTAACTTAAACAAAATAATCAAAGAAACTAAATGGTGACTTTGTTCTTGACCTCTCCTCCACTATTATGTCTCCTGACTCAATAAAATACATGGATTTTCTTTCCCAGAATCTTGAAAGCACTGATCCCTTGCCTCATATGAACGAAGAAAGGTAGATGATTTATTTTGAGGCCAACTGATTTGCATTCCACTGAATATCCTAAATAAAACCATGAAAGGATCAGAATTCAGGTTTTTTTAAAATGAAAGCTTTTATGCTGAGGGCCATGGTATTAAAATTCTTCTTTAAAAGTATGTGTAGCTTTTAGGAGAAGTACGAACTTTAAAGCATCCTACTTTGGGGAACCAGAGCATTTTGTGGCTAGAAAATTGCCTCTCCTTGGTTGTATGAAGGAAAACTGACTGACACTGGAGGTGTTTGAGTGACCCTGTTTTCCACAGAATGTTTTGCTTTCGTTCATTCTTCCTGTGTCAGACCAGAAACTTGGCTGAGAGGGTTTCTTCATTGCTTATGCAGTCCAAATGTTTCCGGAGATGAGACAAAATCTTGCTGACAGCAAACCTCCTGCGTTTAGTTGAAACCAGTTCACAGACTCATTCAGGATGTGCACATAAAATCAAAATAGTGCTGGGCTGTGTGTTTTAAAAGCCTGATTTGGATCCTTCAGTGTCAGAATTAGAGCAAGGTGTATATGGAATGCAATCAAGTTGTATCCATTGGTTTTAATAGAAATGTGTGAGGTGTGATACGATTAGGCAGAAATTCTCAGGGACTGTGCCTCTTACCCCTCCCAAATTTCAGCCTGATAGAGAAAAGTGGTCTTCTTCTACTGATGATTAAACTTCTCATTTGTAAAGAAGGTGCAGCCAGGCTTTGAAGTAGCAGTTGGAGTGATTTTTCTGCTCCTTTCCTAGAACCTCTAATCAACCAGGAGGAGGGTCTGTTGTTTTTACAGAAACAGAGTGTGGGGGTAAGGGGATCTGAAACCTCCTGTCCCTTGCTTTATATTTCTGTACTCAATTTATTTCATTATTAATGGCCTGACTGTTTTCTCCTGGAGCACTCCTCATACATGAGTGTTGGCATTTCTGGATTTCCAAATTTAGCAGAGTGTGTAAAGGCAAATTTACACCGCTCAGCTTGTATGGTCTGTGTACTGTGTTATAACAAGCTCATACATAGAGCCACCTTTATGTTTTCAAACTACACTTCCTACATTGTAAAGAACTCCATTCTAAAAAAGATAGAGATAGGTTCCTAAACTAGTGTGACTACCTAAGATGGATAGGGATGCAGGATCCATATATCATGCTGTCATGGGGCTAAGGTGGAGAAGAGCAAGAGTGTGTGGAAAGAAGGTGTGAAAGGGAAGGAAGGAAGGAAGGAAGAAAGAAAGAAAGAAAGAAAGAAAAAGAGGGAAGGAAGGAAGGAAGGAAGGAAGGAAGGAAGGAAGGAAGGAAGGAAGGAAGGAAGGAAGGAAGGAAGGAAGGAAGGAAGGAAGGAAGTGTTCCCTGAGAATATCCATCTACACATCAAAGGGACAGCATCAGAGTAGTACAGGAAAAGGTGTTCACTGCCTGATCTATCTATCCCACTGACTCTTTTGCAGTCCCTCTCTGAAGTTGGAGGCTAAGAGATGGGGCAAAATTCTTCATTTCCAACAATGAGGGGATCTGAATTTAATCCTTTATCAGTGATTTCACACATCTCCTATTTGCTTGTCAGTATTTACTCTTAGGACAGGTAAAGCCATAGATCAGTTATAGATCCATGCAGTATTTGAGTCCACTGAACTCACCTGAACACATTAAACTGCCTTAAATCAGACCCTTGATCCACTGAAGTCAGGATTGTGTATTCAGACTGGAAGCAGCTCTCCAGTGACTTAGGAAGAGGTCTTTCACATTGCCCACTGCCTGGTTCTTTTACCTAGAAGTCCTGGGGATTGAACCTGGGAACTTCCGCATACCAAGCAGGTGCACAGAGCAGGTGCTCTGAGCACAACCCCTCCATTAAAAACCCTCCCACTCTGCCATGCAGGCAAGTTGTTTATTGCTGGACAGAAGAGCAAGTTTGAGTGTTTCTGTTCACTAGCATCCTTGTGGGCCTGACAACTTGTTCAAGTTGACTGTTCCTGCAGGGGCAGATGTAACCTTTGTGCCTTTATTCTCTTCAGCTCCAATCAGTTCTGCCATATAGCTAGGGTACCATATTTAAAGTATAGCCTGGAGTTCTCCTGAAATTATAACTGATCTCTGGACTACAGATATCAGTTCCCCCTGGAAAAAATGGCAGCTTCTGACAGCAGACTCGATGGTATACCACAGAGTCTAGGAGAAAGGGAATTCCTAAAATATGGATGCTTTATTATTATTATTATTATTATTATTATTATTATTATTATTATTATTATTATTATTATTATTATTATTATTATTATTATTATTATTATTTATATTTATATTTATATTTATATTTATATTTATATTTATATTTATATTTATATTTATATTTATATTTATAAACCGCCCTCCCCCGAAGGGCTCAGGGTGGTGAACAAACAAATAGATAGAGCACAAATAAAATCAAATTTTAAATAGTTATTAAATATGGCTCTATATGTTAAAATCGACCCCCATTAAAATGCAGCATCTATCAAAATTACCGATGGCATCCTACTCATAGTCCCCTAAAAAAAGAGAGGGGGAGGAAAGAAGCGCGAGGTCCGCAGGTCCACAGATTTTAGAAAGAGGGGGGGTATCAGCCGCCGGGCTCCCCCCCTCAAAGCGCCCCGTGGAACAGCTCCGCCTCCTGCAGGCCCTGCACCATTAAGATCCCGGCAGGGCCCGCGTAGCTGGAGGTAGAGCATTCCCACCAGGCAGGGGCCAGAGCCGTAGCTGCTCTGGCCCAGGTGGAGGCCAGCCGCATCATTGAGGGGCCAGGGATCACTAGGTAAATTTTGCCTCTGCCGAGCACACACAGAGGCCCATTTGGGACATATGGGGCAAGACGGTCCCATAGGTACGAGGCTCCCTGGTGGGTCAAAGGCCTTAAAGGTCAAAACCAACACCTTGAAAAAAATTTTGCCCGAATTCAATCGGCAACGAGCGCAGGCGGCACAGCACAGGCGTATTACGGTCTCTGGCGGCACCTTTTCTCAGCAAGCGTACCGCATTCTGGACCGTTCACCCCACCAACCAGACGCAAGGGCAGCCGCCCGCGTACGCGAGCTGCGTACAATCCGTGTCTGGAGGCGACCGCCATGCGTGGATCACGGTGTCCAGGTCCGGTTGAGAGAGGAAGGGGGTCAGCCGCCGGGCTTGGCGCAGATGGAAAAACGCAACCCGGGTTACATGGGCCACCTGGGTCTCCATTGAAAGAGACGAATCCAGGTGGACCCCCAGGCTACGAACGGATATGCCAGTGCCAATGCAGCCCCCCCTCCCATATCAGTGCGGGAAAGCTGGAAATCCCCACCCCCTCCTTCTCACTTCAGCCAGAGGATCTCCGCCTTTGACGGGTTCGCTCTTTAACCTGCTCTGCTTCAACCAACCAGCAACCGCCTTCCAAACAATGCTGGAGAGCCGCGAGGGCGATGACCATCTCCCTCTCCATCAACAGAATGAGCTGCTGCGTCATCAGCGCATCGATGACAGGTCAGCCCAAAGCTCCGTACCAACTGAGCAAGGGGTCGCATATAGATGTTAAATAATAGCGGGGACAACAATGCCCCCTGAGGCACACCACAATGAAGTGGGCACCTCCGGGAAGCTTGGTCCCCGCACCACACTTGCTGACCCCGGTCCCAGAGAAACGAGGCAATCCACTGAAGGACAGTGCCCCACACCCCGGAAGCGGCCAGGCGGTGGCTCAAAAGGTCATGATCGACCACATCAAACGCTGCAGTAAGATCTAACAACACCAGCAGCGCCGATCCACCTCGGTCAAGTTGCATACGGGCTTTCATTTCTTTTATGTTGTGTCACAGAGACTTGGAGAAACTGATTGTTACCTGTCAAGACAGTAAACGAAAGAGTGTGGTTGGGGATTAAGAGAAGGATGAGGCTGCGGTTGACTGGTGCCCTCCTAAAGGCCTTCAGACTGGATTTTTCTGCTTAGTGTTGAGAAAAACCCTGAGGAGAATTTTGAGGATTTTTTTTAAAAAAAAGGTTAAGTGGAATATAACTGGATAGCAGCTAGTTCTATCAGCAAATTATTTAGGATCAAAGAGTTACCCTATAGATGATGTAAGGTGGGGAAAAAAACCCACAGGAAGGGATATGAGGAAATAATGTTGAGTTGAAGGCAAACTCCCTACATGGAAGAGTCAGAGAATAGAACACGACAGAAAATGGCTCCTGAGCTGGTGTTAACTGGTCCCACTTTAAATAGTCAGTAAAGGATTGATGCATACTTCCCACCATCCTGAAAATGAGTGATTTATTTTCCTTTGTTTAAAAAAAATATTGCTAGATTGCTGGAGCAATGAAGCAATAGTCTTAGGTTCTCTGAATTCCTAGCTTTCATTTTAAAAAGTAGTAAAACTCTAACCCTTGAGGAAAGGTGATAGAAACTCACTTCTTTCATTTTTTTAAAGTGGAAACTGGGGATTCAAAGAACCATGAAACTGACCTGGGGAGATAGTAAAAACATGCCTGTGCTATCTGCTTTTGGTCAGTTTCATGATCCATGGCTTTCTGATCAGTTTCCTAGCAGCAATGCTAACCAAAAGAACCTTGCTGTGTGAAAGCAAATTCCTCAATATTCAGTCACTAATCTTTGCATGTTTGTTTTTTTAAAGAGAGGAAGCTCTACGCAGAGGCAAGGAGAAAAGCAGGAAGGGGGATGGAATCAGTTTTGGGATTTTGTGTCCCCAAGCGTGGGAGAACACAAGTGCTGCTGGCCGAAATGGATCTTTTTTTTTCGCCTCCTGCAAGAAGCTCTTGTCAGCTTCACAACTGCACCAGCCATTTTGTGTGCTGCAGCGAATTCTCCATGAAGATTTCCCATGGAGGTTTCCTCTGCTTGCAACCCATCCTTGCGTGATTTCACTGTAAAAAATAGATGAATAAAGTTTTTTGCCTAGTGATCCCATCCACATGTGGTTTTTACTTTTTTAGTTCTGAGGATGTCTGTGAACCTAGAGTGACGCAATGATAGAGGCTGCAATATGCGCATGTTTGTGTCATCGTAGCTTCGCAGATATCCCCCTCAAAGCAAAAAAAAGAGGAAAAACTACACTTGCATGGGATTGCTAGGCAGAACAAGCATTATTCCTGTACTTTTTACAGTGAAATTGTGTGCGGATGACTGCAAGCAGAGGAAACCTCCATGGGAAACCTTCATGGAGAATCTGCTGCAGTACACAAAATGGTGGGTGCGAGCAGCAGAAATGAAAGTAAGAGGTTTGGGTGGGAGAAATAAAGCATTTCCTGCCTGCTTTGTGTTCATTTAGCAGGCAGGAAATGTCTTCAACCCAGGTCGGTAGGGAAAGATTGCTAGGTTAGCGATTTTTGAAAGAACTGGATTGAGAGAAATAAAACAGGCTAAAGTCATTTGGGGAAGAGAGCTGTGTAAAGTTCTTCCCCAAACCGCTTTTTATAACATTCTGAAGACATCATATTTACAGATGGTGCAAAAAACCCTGAATGGAGCATTTCCAGACATTGTGTGAAGCTGACTCAGAATCAACTTGAGCAAAAAAATCTCATAGTAAAAATGATTCCCAAAAAGCTGGAGAAAAGCTGAGAAAAATGGAAGCTGCTTCCTTAGGGCCAAAACACATACAGAAAAGAAAAGTAAGTCAAAGTAGTTTGGGGTCAAATTTGACAAAAACCACACATGCAGAATATCTCTTCTTTTATTTTAGAGTAACCACAGTGTTTTATGATCAGTTGCTTATTTCAGGGCATAGTTTAGTTCTCTTGGCACAGGTAACAGAACCTGCAATAGTAAGTATACATTCCGTGACTTTCTGAGTCCTGGAATTCAAGGCTTTATGTGCTTATTTGAAGCTGCTGAGCTAAAGGGCTCCTAATTCATGTATGGCTTTGTCATGTTAACTGCCACTACTTTACTAGATAAGATGTTAGATAATACAGTGGCTTTTAGTGCACTCTAAACACAGCTTGTTAAAGCGTCCATTCTTTTGCTCAGTGTAAGAGATTGTGAATGCAAGTACATAATCCTTTCATGATTTAATTAAAGTAGCTCTCGTGCATTCAAATCATTTACCACTCTTATTGTCCATTAATCCTGAGATGAATGCAGAAATGGGGATAGAGAGGTAAAAGTGAAAGAGGCGATTCAAGCCCCAAAAGTTCTTGCATTCAGTCCCTGAATTGCCCTCTTCCTCAGTGAACATATGTTGCAAAGTGATTGGAATTCTGTTTTCTGGTCACATCAGCTGGAAATGATGTTGAACTGTTCTGGCGACATATCCTTGGGGATGGGGTGGTTTATAAATCGAAAAAATAAATAAATAAATATAGGAAGACTGAAGGTAGTAGTGTATTCTATTCCTCCTCCATACAGCTCAAGGAGAACCTAGAGGAAGGAAACTTAACAGTGCACTCAGTGAATGTTCCATGTTTAAAGTTCAGTGGAATGGGAAGGCCAGTGTGAGCTGGAGTTGGCTTGTTCATTTGCTTTCTGCTACAAAGAGCCTGGCAACTGTGTTGGACTGGTTTGCTCAGATATGTGCATCAGTAGATGATTTCTGCTTTAAGTGATGGACTACGCCAGTGATGGTGAACCTTTTTGAGACCGAGTGCCCAAACTGCAACCCAAAACCCACTTATTTATTGCAAAGTGCCAACACGGCAATTTAACCTGAATACTGAGATTTTAGTTAAGAAAAAGTGGTTGGCTCTGAGGCTCGCGTTACTCGGGAGTAAGCTTTGCTTTGAAGCAACCATGAAACTCTTCGAACAGGTGAATCACGACCCTAGGAGGGTTTACTCAGAAGCAAGCCACATTGCCAGCAACCGAGCTTACTCCCAGGTAAAGGATCATGCTTTAGTTCTTTGCATGAAAATCAGTGGGGTTTAACAGCACTTAACAGGGTTACCTATACTGCTTCTCCAAAACTAGGTCTTAGGTTTAATGCTAATAATCAAGCCCAGCGGCCCAGGCCAGCCTAGATGTGTGTGTGTATGTGGGGGGGGGGCGATTTCCCCCCCACCCACATGATGAACTCTGTTTGTGTGTGCCCACAGAGAGGGCTCTGAGTGCCACCTCTGGCACCCGTGCCATAGGTTCGCCATCACTGGACTACGCCATGTGTAAACAAATTACCAACAATGAATCATCACTGGTGGAACATTCAAATCACACTCTGCTTTTTAGTTCAATGTATTTAGCTACAAATAAATCAAGAGATGTGTAACTAGCCTACATGTTGTGGACACTGTTCATGATACTTAGCCTGTAGAGTATATTTTACAACCCACCAGCAGATTTACATCCTGGCCTCATTTTGTTTCTATTGTCTCCAGCCTCCAGTGGTGTATTTGGTAGATTACAAGAAGATGGTGGCCATTGTACATTGATTTCATACAGGTTTTGATGACTGCCCTCTGTTCTAGCATGTAGCCTCTGAATGAGGTTGTAGGGATAAATGTGTTACCCAGCTTAACAGTGTACGAACTTATTTTTATAGAGCAATGGGGCAATGTGAGAAGCAATGTGAGAGGCAGGCTGGGAGGGGATCTTTTTAGACTATATATACCAGAAATGGCTTGAAACGTATCCGCAGAGAATTCATAAAAGACCAAACTGCAGTTTAAATATTTTTATATAAGTTTTGGTTGCAAGCAATCACACAGTGAGACGTTCAGGCACATACACACAGTTCCTAAGTATATAGATAGGGAGGAAAAGATAGGTGGGATGATAGAATGGGATTTGGGGAAGCAGGGGACTTATACGTTACCAAAGATCTGCAGAGAAGTTCCAGAAGAAGGCAAGGATCTCTATGCCAGCATTGGGACCCAAGTGAAGGACGATATATCGTGTCTCACAACAACTTGACCAAGGGAGGTTCAGGTTAGAAATGAGCAATGAGCTTAAGGTGAGCAGGACTTTTATACCCTTTTGCACAGGTAAGGCGAGAAATTCAAGCTTAGGTTTCGTTTCTTTGCAACTGCTTGGGGTTTCCTTGCTGGACTAGCAGGGCTGAGCTAATTAACAGCTCTATCTATTGTCTTTGCTTCCCAGGACAATGGGGTCAATTGGTCCTAGATTGTATCAGTGATACCATGAATGGTTTATGCAGAGGTGCTTCCTAAAGTCTCTGCCTTAAGTATTCAGATTTGGCTGAGGCTTGAGTGATTTAGGAAGGGATCTTGTTGTTAGGGAGATCGTATCTAGAGGTTGAGGAAATGCATGGAAGAAGCAATTGTTTGGAGAAATGTTTTCTCAAAAGCACAGTATCAGGGACTTCCAAAGGAACAGCTTAGCGAGGTGTGGTGCTCAGGAGTTCTACAGATTCCATTATGTTAACGGAGTACTCTGGCAGGGTGGGATAATCAAAGATGCATGTCCTTGTTATGAGACGTCCAGATAGTATTGCCTGGAGTAACTCATAGATTTCTGCAAACAGATTGTCTTAGGCTTGCTGTCAGCTTGGACACTCTGCTATCCACCCACACAAACATGGTAACTGGCATTCTGTAGCACATAGTATGAGAAACAATATGGAACTTGATATTTCATAAGGCAGGGTATACAGGGCAGGGTTACAAATGGAATGGGATGTCACTGATATACCTCTGAAACTCATCTCCTATCACCATTCTATTGAAATCTAGAGGACCATTTGAGGTTCTGAATGTGTATCTAGAAGTTTGTGGAAGGACAGGATGGAAATGAATTATCCAGACAAGATACAACGACTGAGGTGTGATTAATGATGAATTAATTATGCAGCCAATATGAGGTGGGGTTACATTTTCCACTAAAAAACATGGGTACACACACTGGAAGATGATTCTGGCTCTAAAGCTCTTCTGGAGTGTTCCAGCAGTGGCGAGTATCTTTTACTGTCTCTTGCTAGCTTGAATCCTTTGTTTGACAGCAAGAATCTGGCCTGTTACGCATGCCCTGGATTAGATTCCTGTGCAACATTGTATTTGAGACTGCCTTTAGAAGTGTCTGGAAAATATATCTTGTGCAAAATGTGACTGTCGAGCTGGTGACAGGGGATAGCCACCTGGAACCTGCTCTGCTATTGCAGCAACTCAGTTGCCTGCCAGTTGGTTTCTGGCAGCACCAAAGTTACACAATGCCATTCAGAGCGAGGTTTGTGTGGTTTCATGTGAACATTTAGGACACTAGTTATACTTGTTGTTTATACTGTGCAGGTTGTGACACTCATACATGGGGAACTTCTGATGTATACTGAATTGTTTCATTTTAGTATTGTAAGAAAACATGATTTTATTGTATGTTTTGACTTATTTTATTACAAGCCATTGTGAGGTTTGGTCAAAGTCCATGCATTTTAATAAAGAAATGTACAGAGAGTTTTAAAATATGCTACCACTGCCTGGGGCATTTCTACCTGTTTTACTGAGCTCCTTTATAATACAATAAACATAACAAAAATAACATCAGGCAAATCCAATAAATGTGTCACCGATCACTAGATGCACCTGATTAATATGAAGTAGATATTGCCAACTTGGGAATATCTGTTTGGTTTCTGAAAGGTGGCTGTTAACAGAATTAGAAGAGATGGAACAAAGGCTTGACACTGCTTGTAAAACTCTGTCTTATGAGTTGAACATATTGAACAACATGATTGAAAACAGGGAAGCATAGCAAAGGAGGCAGGTCCAACACTGGGGAAAATTTGAAAGGCAGGTTGCTGGGGCAGAACTGGTTTGTTGGCACCCAGTTTCAAATGCAGTGTAAGTTACAGTTCCATAAGAGCATGGTTCACTTATGAACCAACCAAAGGTAAGCAGTTTAAATCTCATTAGCTTTAAGCACATGCTTAATTCTCTCACTGAACTTAATCAGATATTAAGATTCTTAATATTGGTTGGATTTGTGCCTGGGGACTTTGCGGCTTACCAGAATGTTTGCCCCAGGTTTGAATGGCACACACTGTTTGCCTTATGTTTGTTCCTTATGTTTATGTATTTTCATCTATATTGGTTAACCATAAATGAACTACTACTACTACACCACCTATATTCTGCTTTTTTCCCTAATCAGGGGCCATAGTCTCTTCTTCTCTACTTTATACTCAGGTCAGAAACCATGTGAGGGAAAGTTAGACTGAGAGAAATTGTAATGGGTCCAGGATCAGTCAGCAAGCTTCCATAGTAGAGTAGGAATTCAAACCTGGTTGTTCCAGGTCATAGTCCACTCTAACCACTATGCCACACCAGCTCTCAGAAGTGAAACCCATTTTTTAAAGTGGTTTGCTTATTCCTCCCCTTGTTTCAGTCTAGATCACTATTAATCATACCTTGTATTCGGGGTGGGCGGGGGGGGGGGGGGGGGCAGTGTGTGGAATAAAAGCTGTGAGGTGATTTAATAAATGAGGTCTGGCTTTATTTTCTAATGCAAACAGGAATGAACACATGATATTGCTGTATTATGAATATGGAAGAACTTGAATTCAGACTTTGTAACCTTTTATCAAAGCGTTTTAACCCTGTACTTTCTGTTGTTAGTTTCATCACCAGGCTTTTAAAAAAAAGAGGTTTATATTTCTTCTGTTGGAATATGCCAGGTACGCTTGATGATGCAGGAGATATGAAGACACCGTCTCTCACATTTGCAAGTGAAATGAAGGATTAACTTCTGTATTTATGTTTTCCACTCAATTCATATGTCTGATTGGCTCACTCTGGTGGCTAATTTACATGAAGGTTCCAGGGACTGTGTTGCTGAATAATTAATTCCTACAGCAGAGTGGCTAACTTCCACTTGGGTGCTTTGAGGACGCTGTTCATGTGGTAACAGCTGAAATATATATTCTGATCAGCCATGCAATGAGCCAGTGTCACACGGAGAGTTAATTATATTGTCACTTGTGGGGAAGCATTTCTGATCACAGGGCTAGGCTGATAAGCAGACGATGAAATGAACTTTAAAAAACACATTTGTTAATGATCTGAAGGGTGTTCTGTAAGAAAATGGGATTTTAAATTTATATATTAAAAAGAAACTGAGATTTACCTGGCGGAAATCATGAATGGTAGCTGAGCACTCATGGAATGGTAGCTGAACACTATGGGGCCAGGGAAGGCACCACCGTGATGCCACCCTGCCACCTCCAGAGAGATTTCTGGTGGTGCAGGGAGGCAGAAAACCCCAAACCACCACCATCCTGCTACCAGAAAGTCCTCCAATGGGCTTAATGGACTTGCGCCACCTGTCGGCTCATTCTGTGTTACTGTCAGGCCACAGCTACAGTATGTCAGCCAGTTCAAGGTCCGGGCAGGCAGCAAGCACAAGTGTGGTCAGGCAATTCAAGGTCATGGCAGGCACAGGCATGGTCAGGCAGTTCAAGGTCAAATAATCCAGGAGTTCAAGCAGGCAGGCAGGCTAGAAACGAAGGTTCAGAGAAACAAGACAGGAAACCAGGTGCATGGAGGTTCCCTGTGAAGCACACTCCTTGGACCCAGGCAGAGCCAGGCACAAGACAGTGTTTACATAGGAGGCCCTTGCTAATGAAGCCAGGATCCTGCAAAGGCTCAGTCCTCCTCTGAGGTTGCTGTTTCTAGCTCACGGAGCATTTTGCAATAATGAGCTGCAATAGGGGCACTAATTTTTACTGTTGAACTGCTATCTCTGCCTTTGTCTTTTTTTTTGTGTAGCTGGTATGAAGAAGAGGAGGAGGAGGAGTTTGGATCTATACCCCATCTTTCTCTCAAGGTGGCTTACAAACTCCTTTCCTCTCCTCACAACAGACACCTTGTGAGGTAGATGGGGCTGAGAGAGTTCTAAAGAACTGTGACTAGGCCAAGGTCACCCAGCAGGAATGTAGGAGTGCAGAAACACATCTGGTTCACCAGGTAAGCCTCTGCCACTCAGGTGGAGGAGTGGGGAATCAAACCTGGTTCTCCAGTTGAGAACCAACCTGCTCTTAACCACTACACCACACTGGCTCTCACTTAGCTTTGTCACTTAGCTCATCTGGGGCTGCTAAGGGCTCTCCCAGCTGCACTACATCTGGCTCAACCTTGGCTAACAGGGAAGGTCTTGGAGCTGACTCTGTTGCTTGCATTTCTTCTCGAGGAGCCAGCTCCTGATCCATGGTGACTTCAAGCTCTGTACTGGTTCCTCATCTTCCAGAGGCTGGCTCATGACACACACACCCCGCCCCCATGGAATTCCCCAGCCTGCCCCCAACCTGCAGCCAACTGGATGCCAGCACAGCTCCATGGAGTTCCTAATGTGCAGATTTTGCTGCTTCAGAGATGAGAGGTGTTGACTGCCAGCACCTTTGACACTTCCACTCATTGGGGTGACCCTTACACTAATAGAGGGGGCAAACATGTTGGAGCAACTCCATGCCAGCTCCACAACTGGATGCAGCGCCCACATAATAGGATTGTGTTGCAGGAATACCCATTCTGCAAAATGTAAAATGATTATTTTTAAGCATCTGTCACCTGTAAATTATGAGGTGAATAACTGACTGATCAATCTTGCAAGCTGACACCTGTGAGCAATCATTTTTTTTTGGGGGGGGGGGGGAATAATTTTGAAAGCTCCAAACTGCTATAGATATGTATGCCTTCAGCAGATCAATTTTCCTCCAACTATTTTCTTGTTATTTTAATTTTTTAAAAAAGCAATGCTCAGCTTTGCCCTATGGAATGGAATGCAATAAGTCCATTAAAACTACCTTATTGGGGGATCAGTTCAATTTGAACTAATCAACTGCATCCCTAGGGAGTCCCTTCAAATGGATAGGGACCCCCTGCTTGTCTGCTAATAGCTTTCTTTTGTGGTCAACCATGAAAGCTCCACTATCAGAGGGAACAAGATAGAGGTCCATGAGGAATCTTAGAGTGGTGTGTGTGTGATAAATTCTTTGGAGGCTTCCTCTCCACATATCAAAACCTGCTACTTGAGTATTCTATAAGTTTTTGATTGCTTGGCAGACTAACTTTTCCATTTCCCCCTCTTTTTTCCCTTTAAATGATTTTTAACTGTTCTCAGGATTTGGGTTGTATCCCATTGGAAAATCCCTACTATCAGGAAGGGCACTTTTCGCCAGTTCTCCTATCCTACTGCAGAAATCCATATCCCCGCCCACATTGTCCTTGGAGTTTCCCTTCCCCTAGAAACAAGATTTTGATTTGGGTTTCAGAAGGAGGGGGAGAGACAAGGAATTTCCATTATGCTAATACAAATCCTATCATCGATCGGTCTGTCTGTCTGTCTGTCTGTCTGTCTGTCTGTCTGTCTGTCTGTCTGTCTGTCTGTCTGTCTGTCTGTCTGTCTGTCTGTCTGTCTGTCTGTCTGTCTGTCTGTCTGTCTGTCTGTCTGTCTGTCTGTCTGTCTGTCTGTCTGTCTGTCTGTCTGTCTGTACCCAAAAATACATTATTGGTATTTTGTGAATATATTTGGGTCTTTGGATTGGGTCTCTGGGGTTTTCTGGTATACTGAAAAATTGATTCCAAAAACTCCTAGACATATTTGAGCATAACTGGGATATCTAGAGCCAGCGTTTTAAGACTACAGGAAGTCTTGAAATTTGCTGTGTGCCTCTGTCAGTATCTTCTTTCTGTGGCTTTAGAAATTAGTTCTATAGGACTTGCAACGTTATGTTCTTTGCACAAATTGGTTGGTGTCATATTTATGGTTGCTGTGGATTCTCTGTTTTGACATTGTCTTGCGTGATATACCCTCTGCTCTCAAGTATCCTGCGGAGATTTTTCTATCCTAAACAATAGCACTCATTGCTTCAGGCACTGAGCAACCCTTTCTGTATGGCTATTGATTAAAATGAAGCATGTGAATGATTTTAATTGAAAATCTGTTTTCCCAACTTTAAGCCAAAAACAAATACACAATGACGTAGGCTTCTTATGCTCAGATTCAAAGGCAGCACCCAGAAAGCAGAAGAGTGTCGCTCTTGTTCCACACATTTTTCCTTGTCAGAAAATGAGACAGGCACCGGAAGTTTTTTACTAGATTAAAAAAATGAACTAGCATAATTTATTTTTAAAAATAATAAAAAGGTTTGGCAAAGTAACTAATACGGAAAACAGGTAAGTTTATAAACAGGCATTATTTGCTTTAACACTATTTCCAATTTATGTTCATTACTTCAGCCACAGACCATAAGTTACAAGTATCTGTTTTTAACTCAGGGCTTTCCAGAAGTTGTTAATTTCTTGTAATATATACTTAATATTCAGGCTTTATACACTATTTACTATGTTGTTCTTAGAACTTCTTCTTTGCTGTATTTGGTGAGAGATTTTTGTCTACCCTTATATAAAACTAACAGCAAACTAATTTCACACACTGACTAAAGGATATCTTTCTCTAGATCTGTCTCTTCAGACACTGATAAAATAATAGGAATTCCTCTTCAGATCCTCCCCCAGAAGAATTCCTCTACCACTCTGTAGATACTACTGAAATTAAAGTCTGCAAGTTCATTCTTTTCAGTATAACTTAGCCTAGAACAAATCAGTTGTGTTTACAGTGTTAGACTGTTAGGTAGGGAATTTAGGACTGACAAACCTTGTCTGACTAAAACTTCCCTCACAGAGAAATATGGCTGATTCCGCATGGGCCAAAAACAGCGGTGTGAAAACGGTGTGAAAATGGTGTAAAAAGGTTTAAAATGGTGTAATGGTGTCTATACTGTTTTCACACATGTGGAATCAGCCTATGCTTTAACCAGAGCAATTGACTAAGCTTCTGTCTCTGAATTTTTCTCAGAACCAACTGTCTGTCACCAGCTCTCTTCAGGAACCTTTGCTCTGGTTACTACTCATCAAAGTCCTGAAATCTGTCATACCTTGTGTTCTTGGGTTGTGTATCGGATTGGATTCTCTGCTTTTACATTTGCCCCACAGCTTTTTCCTTCTGGGGTAGACACTGCAGAGTCATGTGGTGCCCACCCACTGGGGTAAGTCACCTCCTGCCAGCCCCTTGCACCGGGGGTGAGGGTGGGTGGACACTCATATTAGCAGGGGCATAACGAGGCAGCCCTGGGCAAACTGTAGCCCTGGGCAAAACCTGAGTTGGATGCCCCCCCCCATGGGCGACCACTCCACCACGACCAAAAAATGTTTTGCACCAGGACATTGGTGCCTGCAGGGGGGTGAAGTTTTTAGACATATCAGCACCATAAATTCAGCATATCATCGGGATACTGTCCTTATGCTACTCCCCAAGTTTGGTGAGGTTTGGTTCAAGGAGTCCAAAGTTATGGACCCCCAAAGGGGGTGCCCCATCCCCCATTGTTTCCAATGGGAGCTAATAGGAGATGGGGGCTACAGTTTTGAGGGTCCATAACTTTGCCCCCCCGAACCAAACTGCATCAAACCTGGGGGGTAATTAATAGGGCAGCCTCTCTGATGAGATTCCCTGAAAGTTTTGAGGACTGTGCCTTCAGAATGTCTCTCAGTAGCCTCGTAACTCCCTCATGTGGGCAATACAGAAAACTCAATGCAGAACAAAGCATTTCTAAGGCAAATTTCTGGATGTTCTGCAGGGGCGCATTTTTGGATGTATTGACACTGCTTCAGGGTATCGACACTGGATACTGTCTCTTATGGTGGCCTCAGTTTGCGTGCAGTTTGGTTCAGGGGGGCCAAAGTTATGGACCATCAAAGGGGGTACCCCATCCCACATTCTTTGCTAAGGAGATGGGGTTACCCTTTGAGGGTCCATAAGTTTGGACCCCCTGAACCAAACTGCACCAAACCTTGGGGGTGCCATCATGACAGTCTCCAGATGATACCCTGAAATTTTGGTGATGATACGTCCAAGAATTCTCTCCCTGCAAGAACATCCCGAAATTTGCCCAAGAATCTTTGTTCTGCATTGAGTTTTCTGCATTGCTATCAATGGGGGTTGCCGGCTGGGGGGGCATATTTTTGAAGGCACAGTCTCAAAACTTTCAGGGTCTCATTAGGAGACTGCCCTAATGATTCCCCCCAAGTTTGGTGCAGTTTGGTTCAGGGGGGCCAAAGTTATGGACCCTCAAAACTGTAGCCCCCATCTCCTATTAGCTCCCATTGGAAACAATGGGGGATAGGGGCACCCCTTTTGGAAGTCTGTAACTTTGGACTCCTTGAACCAAACCTCACCAAACTTGGGGGTTAGCATAAGGACAGTCTCCTGATGATACGCTGAAATTTTGGTGCTGCTAGCCTAAAAACTGCGCCCCCTGCATGCCAAAAATGGAAAACCACTAAAAATACCCCAAAACGAACCCAGCATTTTGATGCCCCCCACAAGGTGATGCCCTGGGCAGCTGCCCACCTTGCCCAATGGGCATTACACCAGTGCATATTAGTGCAAGGCTGTGCCAGCTCCAGAGAAAAGGCTATGTTTTTTTTCAAGGAAAGGAAAGAGGAAATAGTGGGGCAGGGGAAATGAGGAGCCTGCTGCAAGTTCTGTAAGAATACAATTCAATTTCTCATGGTTGGTGCTCTCCAAGGGTGAAATAGTATACATGTTTGCTAGAACAACACGCACATAATTTCTGACTAAAATGCTGAATGTATGGGTGACTTGAGGCATGACTGGAATGTTCTCTTTTGGTTCCTGTCTTTTCTACATAATTTAGGTTGATTTCGCATTGTAGCCTGAGGGAAAATGCTGCTCTCCAGAACCACTTTTCTGTCCATGTGGAAGTTTAGACCCACTTGCACTTACTTCCAAGTTACTTGCTTCTCCCTTGTATTTCTGTTGTCATCTTTCTAGTCTTGAAGAAAATCTCCTGCTGAAGGACCAGCTCTTCTGCAGTCTTTCCCATGGTGCTGCTAAAAGGTTCCACCTCTTTGCCTCATCTACTGCTTTGCACTCACCAACTTTGGCAGGGACTCACAGACTTGAGCTGTCTGACGAGAAAAGGATCTGCAGCTGCAGCCTTTTGCCTTATCAAATTAGGTGTAGTATGAAGATCAGGCTATCAGCATTCAAATTTTAAGGAGATGTAATAAAGTAATTAAAGCATGCAAATGGACTGTTTGCACAGTAAACTGAGCAAAGATCAAAAGGAAAAGGGATATACAGTAACTGCAAATCTCCTGTCCCTGCTTTTGGAGACACCATGTGAGATGGCTCATCTAATGATGGGCATTTGTTTTCTTGAAACTGTAGTATTCAAAAATCACCCATTAGTTCTGTTTCCTAGATTGGGATTCCTCCTCTGCGTTCAGCTGTGTGCTTGAGATGGTGTCTGTTGTTTAATCCTTCATATTAAATGGACTGAGTTTAGGAACCAAACAGAACAGACCTAAAGAGAAGAGAACTTTGGCTCTGCATCCAAAGAATTCATGACCTGTCTGTCCCTCCCCTTGAGTCATTCCAGACCCTCCTCTCCAAAAAGGAGAGATATGATCTAGCTGAGGGTTTCCAAATCTCCTAGTAGTGATTCTTTGACTGGTATGTTATTTGGGAACTGTTTTCCTCCTGCCAGAATTCGTTGCCCGTCAGTGACTCTGAATTGCCCTGTGCCAGTAAAGTTGTCTCATTTGTATCGTTTTCCCATAGGTAGATGTTATTCTGAAGAAAGGAACACTGAGCATGTAAAAGAGTGCAAACCCAATTATTGTAACTTTGATGTGAATCTGGGCTGTAGGTCATTTCTCCACATAGGCCGCCTCAAGACGTGTTCATTTATGACGTACAGCCTGGGGGCGCCAAAAGTAGGCGCCTTCAGGCCGCCGCTCGGCACAGGCGCTGGCGCAACCTGACTCTTCTTCCTCTGTGGGCAGGGCGGCGCTGTCACTTCCCTAAACAACAACCCTTTTTAAAGTGGGTGTTGTTAGAGGGAGATTTCCCTGCGTATGAGCGGTGCTTAACTCAAGGCCGCTGGGAAGCATTGCCTTCGTTTTCGCCCCACTCACGGTGTACTTCGCCGCCTGCGCGGATGTCCGCAGTCTTCGCTCCACACTGGTCCTCCGGACCTCCAGGGGTCGGAGGGCAGCGTGGGTTGGCTGTGACGCCCTGCAGGCTGCACGCAGGGAGGACACCGTGAGTGGGGCGGCGGACGCAGAGGCGGCTCCATGCGAGTCAGCCTTCGCCGCCTGTCGGTTTCCGCTTCGCCCGCTTCGCGATGCTTGCATGCGGTCGGGCTTCACTCTTCACGCTGCCCGCACTTCTTGGCGGGCGTAGCGAAGGAAGGAGGCCGTGCGGAAACGGCCATACCCTTTTTCAGTCATGACATTTTTGGTTCTCCTGCTTCACCTATTTATAGAGAGTACTGATTGTGATGTTTCCAATAGGTGTGATCACCATTTTTTGTGTATAGGGCAAAGCTTTATTTTCCAGCTTCAACACAAGGAACTGAGCCTGTGCTGAAAATCAAGCTGCAACGTTTGTTGTGCCTAAGGAGATCTGAGTATGGTGGGTAAAGTGACAGATAAGTTTTTGCCTCGTTCCCATTCTGAACTCAGCCTGTGTTGCTGTCACCTTAATCATGCTCAGAGTAACAGTGACCTTTTGGAGCCCTTCTTTAGATCAGGTGTTCCTTTTTTTGTAGTGCCCCTCCTTTTTTTCCTGCCTCTTGCCTGCTAGCAAGCATATGGGGATATGGCATCCTCATTTATACCGGCACTTCTTGGGTGGCTCTTTGGCAGGCTTCAGAGCTGTCTCTGCATCTCACATCATCTTGACTTAGAAAGGCAAAGAGAAAAAGAAAAAAGCCCAGTCAGCCCAGGTCATCATGAGAGCTTCTAACCCTCCCTGAGATTTTCCATCTCCCCGAGGTTGTCCTAAATATACATTCCATTTTCTTGAGCAAAGTGCGTCAGGCTTTATTTGCTTCTTGTTTTGTCAAGATGGATTATGGCAAACTTGGTTCAGTGCAGTGCCACAAAGACTATTGCAGTTGTGAAGGGGGGGGGGGGATGAAACATTGGCTGCAACTTACAGGGATGATTTTAAAGTGCCATCTCCCCCATCCTTCATGTTGCAGCTTTAAGTAGGAGATCTCTCCACTGCTAACATAAAGAGATCCAGTATTTTTGCCCCTTCCCAGAGGTCCTAGACACATGCTGTTCATGCAGTGTGTGAATATAGAATGTGGAGAAGATAGATTGTAGGAAGGAGTACTTCAGATTTCAGAAGAGGTAGTATTGTGTCAAGGAATAGGTTGGTCTGAGATCAGTTCCTCACAGCAAATGTATAATGGGTTGCAGTTGTGATAAAGGAACCTCTTTTCCTGTTCACATGTGAGCTGTGCAGGCAGCGATTGGAGCCCACAGAAACAATCTGGGTTGCTTTCATGTCTTTGCATGCAGATGCTTCTCTTTTTTTAAAAAAAAAACCTGCAACACATGCGTAGCTATGCAGGCATGCAGAAATGAAACCCTCACAACCGTGCCAATGGTCTCATGATATGACTGGCTGTACCTGCATAGCTACGCGGATGCAACCTGCGAAAGAAAAAGAAAAAGGGACCCCACTGCAACAGCCTGACAATGGCAAGCAGATTCACTCTGTGGATGGTGTGGTGGAAGGGAGGGAAATTAGGCACCTCCTTCCTGGCTGTTCATTTGGCAGTGACTCCAATCTGAGGTTTTTCAAAAGGATTGGTGGTTTAGCAGTTTTGGGGGAAAAAATGGGTTGGGGGAAATAAAATAGGGCAGGCTCATTTTGCGGGTGGTACCTGTGCAGTCCCCACCAAAAACGGGTTGTTTAGTATCCTGCACCCATTCTATTTGACCTGTGCAGAATCACCCTGAGTCACCTAATCTTCCTTGTTGGAGATTAACTCTATTCAAAACTCTATTGAAGACCCAAGGGAAAGCTTACTGGTGCAATAAAGAAAACTTCCTTATTGATTTCAACATATCTTTGAGTTTAGCTCAGTCCTAAAGTAAGCCTGGAGATGAACGTAGCCAGAGATGAGTAAAGTCCCTGTTCAATTTGCTAGAGACACTGGAGGGAGGAGAGCTCTTCCATGGCTTAGTGATGCTATCTGAGCTCGGGAAGAATTTAGTGCTATAATGATCCTTTTTGTATAGAAGGTGAACATTACCAGCTGCCAGAAACTCTCATTCCAAGTCTGGGGAGAATGAAGTTCAGCAGCATTGCTAATTGTAGCAATAGGTGGCAGTTCCCGAAAGCAATGAATACTTTGATTCTCACTGCTGCAAGCTTTGTATAAAGATGCTTGGTACTAAAATGATCAAGCACATGGCTGGAAAAGGCTGTAAGACATGACAGCTGGGGTAGCCAGCTTGTGATTCTGAAACAGAGCAGACTCGAAGGTAGTTCAATGAAGGGAAATGTTGTGTGATCTGGCAGGTTTTGGTGGTTAGGTGCAGGCAGGTTTCCATAGGTCATGGATAAAAGAAAAATACTAAAACAACAACAAAAAATAAAGGGTGTGTGTAGTGGAACAAGCTAATCAAACCAAAGAATACCTACTACACATGAGTGACTGTCTAGTGAAAGATGCAAAGTTCTCAATTTAATAACCAGGTGTGACAGTCATATATCACAAGAACAACATATGAACAAGAAGACAAATGTCAGTGCATACATATGTATCTGCTAACCAGCTGATAAGCAGTATGAAAGCCCCTGTAGGAGGGAAAACCATACTACAAAAATGTACAGTAGGTCATCAAACCATATTCTGAATCAAATCTCAAACAAATACACTCCAGGTAAGTTCTGGGTAAATGAAGAGGTAACAAAAATCAATGTGAAGTAATAATATGGATGGGATTTTTCGGATGACCCCCCTTTTGCTGCACATAGCTTCTTTAGCAGGGCATAGATTTTCTATACTTGCCCAGAGAGGAATCAATAAGTCAAGACTTAGGCACTATAATATAATACAAACAGAGTATTGTATGTGAAGCACAATTAATTATATAAATATGTTATAAATACCATGGTATAAATCACCACCACATCATAGCTGGCATCTTCAGAGGTGTATCACAGAGATAAGTCTTTTATACATTGTGTCTATTGGGAAGGAAGGCTTCATGCCTACAATTGTTACAACAGTGGAACCCGTGTGGAGGAGTGATGAAACACACAAACCAGCATTTTTAAATCTAGTGACACCAAAATTTGAGGTATCATCAGGAGACTGTCCTTATGATACCCTCCATGTTTGGTGCAGTTTGGTTCAGGGGGGCCAAAGTTATGGACTCTCAAACATTTAGCCCCCATTTCCTATTAGCTCCCATTGGAAACAATGGGGGATAGGGCACCCCCTTTGAGGGTCCATAACTTTGGCACGTCTGACCCAAACTGCACCAAACCTGGGGGATATCATCAGGACAGTCTCATAACGATACACTGAAAGTTTGGTGCCTGTACATCTAAAAATGTGCCTCTTGCAGGCACCCCCAGGAATTTGCCCAAGATTCTTTGTTTTGCTGCATTGCTGTCAATGGGGAATTTCTGGTGGAGGGCTGTGGGGTGCACATTTCTGAAGGTACAGTCACAAAACTTTCAGGGTATCTTCAGGAGACACTCTGGATGACACCATCCAGGTTTGGGAAACTTTGCTTCAGGGGGTAGTGGGAGATGGGCCCTACCCTTTTTGGGTCCCACAGCCCTCCACCAGAAATTAAAATACATTAATACATAGAAGAGGCATTTTTTAAAAAAAGGTCAGGGAGGCAGGATTATTGACAGAATGCCTGATGGAACAAACAAACAAACAAAGGGTCTTCACCTACTGGTCAAAGACAAAAATAGAAGAGGACAGACAGATATCCCTCAGGAGGGAATTCCAGTCTTGCCATCACTACTGAATAGGGCCAATCTTGGGATGCCACCCACGTAACCTCAGAAGGAGCAAAGCAGGACCTCAAAGTTCTTATGGGAATAGAAGGTACTTAATGCATGCTGGCCCAAAAATTGTTCATGGCTTCAAGGGTTAACATCAGTGCCTTGAATTGGGGCCAGAAATCAACTGGGAGCCAGTGAAGATGGTCATAACAGGCAGGGGCTCATCTGGTATTTTTCTGCACATTTTAGAGAAGCTTTACCATCTGACTTCAACTTACAGTCCCAGGCCACTTTTGCATGGCGCAATTGCTCCTCTGTTGGCACAGGGAATGCCCCAATGCAATAGGAGTTCTGCACTGCTCCCGGCGCTGCAGCATGTCTACCATGTTTTTCCCCTGGCGCCGCCCTGCGCATTGGCTTTGCTCATGCAGCAGGGTGGATTTCCAGATTTCCAGAACCGCAGGGCGGATTTCCAGGGTGGATTTACAGAACCGCAAAGGTTGAGGTTCTTTCGAAATGCCCCTTTGTTGCTCCGGTGGCTTCCGCTGTGCAAAACTCCTCAGTAGCAGAAACAGGGCCATTTTCTCCTGGAGGGAGAAGTCTTGGTTTTTTAGAAAGGAGGGAGAAACCTTGGACAGAAAAGCGGCATGCCCACCCACCAAACAAGAGACTCCCCGCCCTCCCCCTGCCACGCATGAGGAGTTTGCGGGGGTGGGGAAACAGCAATTCTCTCACACGAGCAAGGATTTTAAACCGGGGGGGGGGGGGTCGAGGGCACCAATTCTCAGCGCCTGCCTGCATTCTGTTTTATTTTTTAAAAAAGTATTAAAAGTGAGTGGGGGGGGGGGAATGGGGCAAGATTCAGCCAATCCAAACAAAGGAAACGAAGGCTTAGGACAAAAAGCTCTCATGTAGGAGTTGAAAAATTATGTGCACAAGGATTTTTCTACAGACAAAGAAAACACTTCCTTTATGGGTATGATCACTACTAACAATTTAACTGAGCACAATTTGGTGGTGACTTTCTGTCATTGCCAATGAGTAGTCAGGGAGCGGGGGAGAGTTGAATCACTGGAAAAAATATCTACCTATAAAGCCTCAACCACAGTTATTGCCAGTGATGGGAATTTATCATTGAAAATTGTCCAGTTAAAGGAGGCATTTTTCTCACAGTGCTTCAGAAGAAAAAGGATCTTGGCTCTAGTCATGATCCTTGTTTGAACATCTCCAAAACACAAACTGTGGTTCTAATTCTTCAGCACAAAGTGGAACAATTTTGCCTCAGAAGTTCACATATTTGTGAAATAGGGAACAGGCTATGGCACTTGATTACAGACTCAACTGATGGGGAAACCCCAAAATCATTGTATTATGGCTATCAATAGAACACATTTTTTTTGCTTATACACATGTATTTAACAAAGTTCAACCTCTGAATATCCAGCGTACAATCATAATACTGCACACACTTGATTGGAGATTACCACCCAAAATAGCGCCAGTGTGATGGTGTGATTAGAGCACTGAATGAGATGTAGGGAGATCTAAGTTCAGATTCCCATTCTTAGATGAAACTCACTTGTAGGGCACTCTTTAGCAGATTCAACACCTTTTTAAACCTGTTGACTTCAATGGATATATATCTCTTTCTGGAATTGCACTGTTGGTAGCCTTGGGCCTGACATTCACATTCTCTCACCCTCTGTTTAACTATCTATATTTTAAATTACAGGATTGTTGGGAGTATACATTAATGAGAAGACAATCACATACATTGCCCTGGGATCTTTGGGAGATAGACCATAGGTTTTTTTTTAAGGTATCGTTGAAAAAACTTTTGCCTTCCCACCATCACAATATTTATACTTACACATGTGATTTCCCTACTTCTGCCAGCTACCCTCAATGATGAGTGCAGATAGGGCAATCTGCTTGACAAAGGTAGCTTTCCCTAATAGGAAGGTGAAAAAGGAGAATGCATCATCTTCAGTAGGCTCGTTCCAAAAAAGAAATAAAAGGTTAACAGGAAAAATAAAAAATAAACAACCATTAAAAAGCCAAGGATGTTAAAACATTCAAATTGGCCTGCTGTATAAGTGTAACTAGGTAACTTAAAGAGCAAACCTATTTGAATATTCTTTCCCCAACGGCTGTTTATTTTGATTTCTTTTTCTATTCAGCTCTCTTATTTTCTTACGCAAGATTAGAGAGTACATGTTGAGTTTTACTCTCTTCTGCATGGAAAATTTGAACTCCTGAATGTTCATGTGGGGGCAGACTTTTGGGGTTGGAGCCCTTGTGATTAACTGAAATTGGCTGCCCAACCTGTTGTGTGTGAAGTTGACGGTGTCTATGTGCTTTGCATCCAAGTCTTTCCTCAAAGGGAGGAACTGCTCCTTTACTGATTTAGATGCAATGTAGCTAGATAAATATTCAAATATTTCAGTAAAATCTAATAAATAAATAAATAAAATGAAGTGTAGTGACTTGAGTAAACGCATAATTAGGCATATTTTAAAAAATACAGTATCCACCACAGAGATTGAATGGTGTTTTCAACGTCATGCAGTGATTGTGCACATGCTGAATAATGTACTTTCAATCCACTTCCAATATTCTTTGCAACTGGACTTTACCGCATGAAATGACAAAATCCACTTGGAAATGATTGCTGAACTACAATGACAATGGAACTTAGCATGCATAAAAGCAAATCTGCAATCACTCTTTACAGATTCTTCCTCCTAATACTTAAAAGCTGTAGTGGTCTCTCTATGGCCCTCTCTGCACACACAAGGCAACTCAGGTTTGACTCGTGTCCGCGGAAATCGTTACCTGAGCTTGACTCCTCTGTTTCTCCGCACAGCAGCTGACTCGTGTCTCCGGAGCCGAGTTCAGAGGGCGGGATTACCTCCTCGTGTCTTCTGCTCCTCAATCCTGGTTGGCTGCCATTCTATGGTGGGAAATGTGAGTGCGCGTCCCCCTTTTTTTTCATTTAGAAGTAGAAGAAGAAGAGTTTGGATTTATATCCCCCCTTTCTCTCCTGCAGGAGACTCAAAGGGGCTTACAATCTCCTTGCCCTTCCCCCCTCACAACAAACACCCTGTGAGGTAGGTGGGGCTGAGAGAGCTCCGAGAAGCTGTGACTAGCCCAAGGTCACCCAGCTGGCGTGTGTGGGAGTGTACAGGCTAATCTGAATTCCTCAGATAAGCCTCCACAGCTCAGGTGGCAGAGCTGGGAATCAAACCCGGTTCCTCCAGATTAGATACACGAGCTCTTAACCTCCTACGCCACTGCTGCTCCTAACGTGAGAGCTAACGAGGGATTTACCCCATCGAGAGGAGCTAATGCCGAGGAGGATTTTTTTAAAGGTGTGCTTCTGGCTGTTGCCACAAGTCTCCTGTTCTGCACATGGTCGAAAATACTGCACTGTGATTGGCTGGCTGGCAGAGTCAAGGCAAAGGAGATTCCGCACTCTGCCGGCTTCGGCTTGAGTGCAACCCGAATTCGCCAGGAAGTTCTCCCTCCCAGTCGAGCTCAAAAATTTAATGGTGAGAGGGGGGTGAGTTGAGTCAGCACAAGTCCAATGCTACGGCTGAGCGGAGTACGCGGTCGGACCCAAGTTGAACTAAGGTTGAATCCATGGCTCAGAAGAACAGGCCTTCCCCATTTTTCTTTTGCACAGGCACTCCAATGTTATTGTGCAATTACATTTTCAAGCAACAATTTTAAAAAAAATCTGTCAGCCTCCCTTTCTACTACTGAGAACAACAAACACAAAATGGAATCCAAAACAACTCAAGAAAGTGCCATGACATAAGGAACAGAAACATGCAGCCCACCCCCCTCCACAATGAATCACATTTTTTCACCAAATTTGATCTGCAGTAATACACAATCATTACTGCAGAAGTCCCTGATAACATGCAGCAATTACTCCTAATGCTCTTTTCAATCTTCCCAGCATCTCAGCATTCCATTTCTGATGTAATTGCCCTGAGGTTCAAAATCACTCTGCTGTAATGTTACATTGCTAGTTCTATGCAAAATTGACAAAGCTGATTGAATTGACCCTGCTAATTCATATCTCTGCCTCAAAGTTAACATGGCAGTTTCTATGTGATATTGACAAAACTGATCCAATTGACTCTGCTTCTTTGTATCTTTGTCTCAACATTACATTGCTAGTTTGTTATGACAAAGAGAATTTTTTGAAAATCATTTTGAAAATGGAGGAGGAGGGGGAGGATAAAATGGCTAAAGGGGAGGTTGGACAACTACACAGTGTTTGGTGGGGCGAAGAAATAAAGGCTGTCTCAACATGATCTGATACTCAAGAGAAACTGGATCGGAACCTTCCCCCACACAAACATGGTGGTTAAAGTGTTCAGGAAAACAAGGGAGGAAAAATGAAGGGAAAATATTCCCTACATTTGATGGTGACTCAGGTCAAAGGACAAGACTGATGAACAGATCCTGAACAAAATAAAGTTGTACTTATAAATCCTCTTAAACAAAAGTTTGAACAACCATCTTGGGCTGCCCTTATGGCTGGTTTCCAAATGTGTTCGTGAATCCATTACATTATGCCAACTGTCTTAAATTGCATCCAGATTTTATTCAGCTTCTAGAATGTAAAGCTCATTAGAATTAAGTTTACTTTCAAGATATACATTCTATCCTAAAATAATATCCAGCAAAGATTTATTGACATTTTTCCAATTAAATGGTGATCTCTGCACAGCAGAAATAAAATGCCTTGGGGAACTGTATAAAAAGCATTTTGGGGAAGAAGTCCACACAGCTCTGTTTCCCAAAACATCTTCAAAATGTTTTATTTTTCTCAACCCAGGTTTTTCAAAAATTGCTAAATTAGCAATCTCCCCCCCCCCCCCCCCGCCCCCAACCCTTGTTGAAGAACTTTCCTGCTTGCTGAACAAACAAAAGCAGCCAGGAAACACTTTATTTCTCCCACCCAAACCTCTTATTTTCAATTTCTCTGCTTATACCCACCATTTTGTGTACTGCAGTAATGATTCTCTGAAGATTCTCCATGGGAGTTTCCTCTGCTTGCAGCATATCCGTTTGCTATTTCACTGTAAAAAGTTGATGAATAAAGTTTGTTCTGCTTAGCAATCCTGTGCACGTGTCATTTTTCCTTTTTTTTTGAGGAGTATGTCTTGAGGATATAATGACACCATTAGAGAAGCTGCAGTGTGTGCATATTTGTATTGACATAGCTTTGCAGACATTCCCCTCCGAATAAAACAAAAAAAGTTAAAAGGACGCATGGTCAGAATCACCAGGAAAAACAAACTTTATTCATCTGCTTTTTACATGGAAATCGCATGCAAATGAGAAAAAGCAGAAGAGTTGGATTTATATCCCCCCTTTCTCTCCTGTAAGGAGACTCAAAGGGGCTTACAAACTCCTTTTCCTTCCTCCCTCACAACAAACACCCTGTGAGGTAGGTGGGGCTGAGAGAGCTCAGAAGAACTGTGACTAGCCCAAGGTCACCCAGCTGGCTTGTGTTGGAGTTCACAGGCTAATCTGAATTCCCCAGATAAGCCTCCGCACTTCAAGCGGCAGTGTGGGTAATCAAACCCGGTTCCTCCAGATTAGAGTACACCTGCTCTTAACCACTATGCCACTGCTGCTCCAAATGAGCTGCAAGCAGAGGAAATCTCCATGGGAAACCTTAACCAAATGGTGGAAGCACAGAGAATCTTTGCAACAGCACACAAAATGGCAGGTGAAAAGAGCTCTGTACAGTAGGTGGGAGAAAAAAATCCGTTTGGGCTAACAATGCTTTTGACTGGCTGTTTCTGGTGGGCTGTGCACAAACTGAAAAAGCCAAAATTGACCTTTTAAAATGTCTGCAGGATGTTTTATTTCTGCTTTGCAGAAATCACCAATGTTAGATTTTAAGAAGACTTGAAATGAAGAAATAGTGTGCACATGTGTGAATGAGAATAAATACATATGGCCTGTTTATCTTGGATTTATTTTGGAGGAATGTTGGATGCCCTCCTACCTTCTTTTCTTATTCATAACACAGTTGTTTTGCCTGTGCAAAACTGCTTCCATCAAACAAAAACTGTGAAAGTCCAGACACTTAAAAATAATTAAAGCCTCCTTGAGGGTAAGGCACGTGCCTTGAAAATGAATGAGAATGTGACCTTATTTTGCTTCGGTATAAAGTTTTGGCCTATCAAAGTGTGATTGGCTTAATTTCTAACTGACCAGTTGGGGAATAAAATAAACAATGGAAAAACATGTATCACCTTCTTGTTTTCTTGTTTTTTCTCTCCCCGCCCCCCCCCCCCGCCCTGCAGATTTATGTCGGGGTGACGGTGAACAGCCCATACTCGCAGATGTTTGTATGAGATTGCACAAAATGAAGGAAAATGCTATGAGGTTTCTAAATAATTACACCCCAAATGAGTAGAATTGCTTGCTTAGAAATGTTTCTGACAATCAGGTTGACTAGTCAGTTTTTCAGTATGTCATGAGGAAGGAACATTTTCTTTAGCACCATAAATTTTGCTTGCATACAACAGCTGGCTTATGCTAAATTTTAGAAGTCTTCGCAGCCTTCTCCATTCTCAAAACAATCTATTTGCCTTAGGAGAAGGCACAAATCTTCTGGATCCTGACCTTTTGCTTGTTATGCTTTAAAACAGGTCTCACGCACCCACTATTTCTGACCCACATGCTGTGAAACAATTTTGCTAATTACTAAGCATGAAACATACAAGCTCGGTCAATATTAACTGATGTTCCTACATTTTGTGTTGGGGAGGGAGCAAGTAGTATGGAGATGGTCCTCAAGAAATACATGGGCAGCCCCATCCAAGGGGCCATGTGGCCAGCTGCATTGCCACAACATCCCACCGCTCCAGTAGAGGCTTCCTAGCAGCGTCGGGAGGTTTAAAAAGTGAGACAGCCCTTCCCACCTGAGAAGCCCTTGTTAGGCTTAATAGACTTATTAAAAAGGTGGTGTAAGTCTAAAACCCTGGCCGCTGGTGTAACATATGTCGGCTCTACCCCTGGCCACGTCCCTGGCCCACCTCTGCTACTGGCAGTGGAAGGGGCACTGGGATGCTGGCACTATGTCCCGGCACTGGGGAGGGCAGCAGAGGCTGCATGCCAGGGAGTCACTCCTCCATTGGTGCAAATGCCCCAAGGAAGGGAAATCCATCAGCGCTGCTCCTACCAGCAGATTCAACTCCCTTTGGATGGGGCTGTAAATATAGACGTGAGTTCTGCTTCAGAAAGTTTGAGAAACACTGTGATAAAGAGTAAAAATATGCTGGTTTTGCAGGGCTGCCATCTCCAAGTTGGGAAATACTTGGAGATTTGGGGGAGGAATCTTGGGATGACAGGGTTTGGGGCATGGAGGGTACTCAGCAGGGTATAACACCACACAGTTCACCTTTTCAAACAACTATTTGTTCCAGGGGAATTTATATCTGTGGTCTGGAGATTAGTTGTAATTCTAGGAGATCTCTAGGGTCCACCTAGAGGTTGGCAACCCTATTTTGCATTTAGGCAAACTTCCAGTACGAAAATCATGCCATGTTTTTATTAGTGCAGTATGCTAGTTTTCGAGATCCCAAACTCTTCAGTGGGATAGTTATTTTTAAAATCACAAGGGGGGAGCTGAAGACAAATCAGAGTGTTTTAAAGTCTTGTCCTGAAAGCATCTTGTTTGGGAAGGTGAGCAGGTACACAGATCTAAAACAGTAGTGGTATCAAAGGTGCGTCCTTAGCCTTCTGGAAAGACAAAACAGGAAATGGAGGCATCTTACTGAAACTGCAGAGACCAGCAGCTATCCTTCTAACACCCAAATTGGTTACATATTTTCCATACAAGGCTGAGAACATAGGAAGGATAAATTGTTTAATGAGGCAATATTGAAACCATCTGGGGAAAAAACCCTGGAATAGAATATTTCCAGGCCATGGTTTGCGGCCTGAGTGGGAGATCATGCCAGGAAACAAAATTGAGGAGAGCAATCCAAATAAGTCACAAGGAACTGCAAAGAGGTGCCAGATTTTTCATATTTGAACTATAGAAGCCATTTACATTTGAACTATAGAGGCCTTACCATCCACCTTATACCTCAGTTATAACTTCTCATAACCAGACAATTATAATACTGATTAATACTTCATGCTTTATTGCCTCAATGTTTTGTCTTAAACTCATTTCATGGTTGCAAACTCCAGGTTGAGAAATTCCTGGAGATTTGGGTATGGAACCAAAGGGGGCAGAGACCTCAGAAGGCTAGAATTCCATATTGTCCTCCAAAACAGCCATTTTCATGGGAACTGATTTCCATAGCCTGGAGATCTGTATAAGTCAGATTTGTAGTTGCCAGTAGACACTTGTGTTTCAGAATGTAAATCAGCTTGAGGACCGATAAATAAGTAATAAACAGCTTTTGTACTCACACAGTCTACGAGCTAATGATCTTGTCCTGTGAAGGTGTTTACCTAAATCTCCATCACCAGAAAAGAGACTCTCATCCCTTAGAGCCATGATTAGTTTGTCGTTTCCATGCATTTGCAACGTTGGATTCAATGCAGTGACCTTACAGAACATATGTTGCCCGTTTTGTTGTCATCAGAATCTATCATGAAGTGATTAGCAAGTACTGATAGTAAGGTAAGTCATCCAGGATCACAGACTGACACTGAATGAATCTGTTGGAGAGCCCACAGAACCAAAGTAGAAACTCTCAAAAAAATCTAGAACAATTTTTGTTCTTTTAAGGATATATCTTTAATCGTTGGAGGTGGCAGCAGCAAATGGGTGCCAGCTAAAAGAAAACAGTATGCAACTGTGACATAGGAAACAGCTGAACTGTTCTTCAGATGCAGATGAAAGACCCATAAAACAATCACCCTGTGATTATGACTGGCCAGCAGGACTTGGGTCAAACTGGCCAGTTATCATCCTTGATGAGTAAGTCAAGCATTTGGGAGAAGTGCACAAATTTTAATTTTTGGATGTCACCTCTTGGCATCAACACAAATGCGAAATCTGCTATTACTGCAATGGGGTTTTGTCTGTAACAGGAACCAAAAGAAAAATCTTGCAAGATCATTGTTCTAATGTTCTTTTTGCATCTCTGGCCGTTTCCGCAAGGAGGCGGAGGCGGCCGGGTCAGCGTACTCGACGCCGACCCAATGATGCTGGGACCGTTCGCATGAACGGTCCCAGAAAGAGCCGGGGCGACGGCGCCACAGAGCGCCGTCGCCCGACCGACCTGGCATGTCCCCGGGCCTCCGGCACGTTGCTCCAGCGTCGCAGGGCGGTGGGGGGTGTCCCCAGGCCTTGGCGACGCGCCGGAGGCCCGGGGACAAGGTAAGTGCAGGGAGGGAGTGGGGGGGGGGAAGGCGTCTTGAAGCTGCTGCCGTTCGCATGGCAGTGGCTTCAAGCTGGCATTTCCGGAAAAGTGCGCTTCCCAGCGCACTCTGGAAACGCTGGCTTTGCGACGGTCGGGTGGCGCGAGGGCAGCGCGGCTGCGATGCAGCTGCGCCCCCTGTGCGAATGGCGGCCAGGGGATGCTGTTTTTGCCATCCCCAGGCCGCCATATTCCGCCCGTGTGGAAACGGCCTTAGAGCCAAAGGAAACATGAAGCATCCTTGCATCTCATCTGGTGACACCCACAATTTTAATGCCAAACTTGGGCTTCAAAATGCCAAAAAAAAATTCCGCAAGGCCTGCAGGGCAATGAAGGACAGTACTAAGTACACTCAGCACATTTTTTTGTGCAATTTATATGACAACTTGTAGAAAAAGTTGGACTGTTGCTTATTTCCAGCAGAAGGACTAAGAGCGGAGGTCTGTGTGTGGCATACGAATTCCATTAAAGGGCTAAAAAACAATTTGAAGAATGGGATAGGAAAATAAAAGCATGGGTATTTAATAAAAAAAATGCGAGAGTGATGAATAAAATAGTATATATGCCAAATGATCTCTTAGGTTGGGGAATACCGAAAACCCAGGAATATTATGAAGCATTCCAGATAAAAAGTTTATTAGATATCAATGAAGATAATATCTCAAAATGGCTGAAATTTGAAAATGAAGTAAATAAGGGAATAGGTAACCATGGTATTTATATAAATGATTATAAAAATGTTATAAATAAAGTAATAGGTCCAAGAAAAGTAAATATGGATATTTGGGAAAAATGGAGAAGTAAATGGATGCTCTGGTATCTCTGATAGGGCCCCCAGTGGGAGCGTGACTGGAATAGAAGGAGAGAAAACTTATAAGAAAATTGAAAGAAGAAGGGATACATAAAGTACTCATTGATTTGGTCTCATGAAGGAGAAATTCATACCCATTACATACAAAACTTAATAGAATTGGGGGGGAGAGAGAATTGGCTGGCAATAAGAGGACTATGGGAAAAGTTAAGGAAATATAGAATAAAAGGTGAATGTATAATGAATCAATGGTTAAGACTCTATGAAACAATGAAAGGGAAGATTATAGGAGCAGTATACAAATATATAGTAGAGGATAAAGAATTCATGATAAGAACGTTGATACAAAAATGGGAAAAAGATGATTTCTTAGATGAAGAAAAAATAGAAAGAATAATGGATAGTATGAAGAAGATAAAGATTGAAAAATACGTGGAATTAGAAAGAAAGGTTATACTAAAATGGTACAGAACCCCAACACAGCTAGCCTATATGATTAAAGGATTAAGCCCAAAGTGTTGGCATTGTGGAGAAAAAGGAGCATATTATATACATATGTGGATAGAATGCAAAGAAGTGAAAAAGTTTTGGGAGAACATTTTAAAATATATAGAACTACTGGTAAAAGTAAAAATTAATGTAAATAAAGAACTATTAATTGTGGGGATAATAGACCACATTAGAGTGAATAGACGGTTGGAACCAATGTATAAAATAATGATTAGAGCAGCACACGCAGTGTTGGCGTTGGGCTGGAAAGATTAAAAAAATGGACAGTTTTAAGATGGTTGGAATATATATGGGAACAAATACAGCTAGAGATATTTGAAAGACTGGCAAAAAATATTTTATGGAAAGAAAAAATAGAACATATTAAGAAGATATGGACAGTGTATAAAGAATGGATTGAAGAAGCCGGATTTAACGAAGAGCCATGGAATAAGAGAATACGAAGAATGAACCTCCTGCTGCTTGCATGAAAAAATTAATAAAGCGAAGGGGGGGAGGGGGGTGAAAATGGAAAAAATGTATAGATGAAAGAAAAATATTAAATGTAACAAATGTATGAATACTCTATACAATAAAAAATTATCAAAAAAACAAAAACGAATTCCATTAAAGGCTCTACCATTCATCCCATAATTCAAACACTTGGTCACTAGTTCAGTAAATCAGAAGCAAAACTAGACTGAGGAAAGGGAAGGGAATCTAATATGTACTAAGATGTCTCATTATAGAGTTGCTAGAATTTCCATAACCAGGAGATTTTGAGGATTTTGAGATTTTGTGCCTGGGGAGAATGGATTTCAGGGAAGAGCTGACATCACTTCCAGATGACACTATAAATTTTCCCCAATCTCTATGGTAAAGTCCTTAGAGACATGGGGGAATTCCTGTAGTGTCACCATGGGTACCATTTGCCAGCCATTTTTTTTCTTTTGCTGCCCAGTTTCTCAAGGTTAGGGGATTGAGGTCAAACATGGGAGGTTATCTGCTGTGGGTGAGAAAATGGCAAGCCTGTCTCATTGTTTGATTTCAATATGATATTCTTGATTACTTTGCTATTCCTGATTTCCTTCAGTAAATTTTGTATCTGGGTTGGTATATCCAGACTATCACTATATTTTGGACTTGGAAGTTTTTTTATAAAGGGTTAATCATTCAGATGTCGATTTCAAAGTCATGGCTTGCTGAAATGGTCCAGGTGGCTATTTAGTACTGTACATTCCAGGCACCAAACAGAACCACAGGGCAGTCTAATTGATTCTTAAAATGGTTTAAATAATACAAGGTTATCATATATTCCTTATCACTCCTTTTCCACTACTTTTATCCCTTTTTGCCTTTTTTCTTCACACATTCACCCTGCAAAGCTAATCTTTCAAAGAGAAATTCTGAGCAAACCTGGCAATGTAATATAACTTGCTATTAATGTTTCTGCTCACTGCTCATCTCCTCTGTTTTGTAGGATCAATTACAGAAAATGTAATAAAATGTTATTTTAATGAAATGCTAAGCAGACTAGAGATACCATTAGTGGAAGAAATCTCAGGTATGTTCGGGTGGTAATCTCTTCCCCCCCCCCAGTTTTGAATGGTAGATGAAGCCTTTGAAGTGAAGTGTGATAACTTTAGCTTTTGGTGGAGTGATGTAATCTAAGCCTCCTCTCAGATCTTCATCCTCTTGGAAGCTGCATTAATGGATTTCTTATGACTAGTTCACATGCATTATTGTATTCCAGCTTCAGACATATTATAGAACTAGTATGACAGAGAGGTTATCATGTAGAACTAGGACTAGGGAAGCTCAGGTTCAGTTCCTCATTTGGGCATAAAGCTTGTTGTATGACCTTCAGTTGGTGTAGGCCTACACAGGCCTACAGAGCAATCCTGCACTGGCCTACATGAAAGGGTTTTATAAGGGTAGAGAGAACCATATATATTGCTTTGAGCATTTTGGACTCGAAGAAGGATTGGATAATAGTAATAGATTATTTTGATAACTGAAATAGCACATCTAGTGAGCAATCCTACACAGCTCAACACAGAAGTCCCATTTTATTAAATGGAACTTATTCCCAAGAAAGTACAACTTTCTACTAGTCTGTTCATTCTCATAACCCTGGCCCATTCTGCACAGCACAAATAAAACATCCTGAGGATGCAAAAAAAAAAGAGAGAGAGAGAGATTTCTTGGGGCAGAACTTCAGGGTCGCACCTTTCTCCCCAAGATGTCCCCAGGATGCCTAATTTCTGCTCAAGTCATCCTTTTTTGAAGTAGCTAAAATGTGACCTTTTTTCATAAAGTCAACTGCAATTCACCTGGTGGTTTCCTGTGCAGAGCTCAAGAGGCATCTTATTTTTCCTGCCCAACTGTTAAGCTCTTTGGCCAGTTTATTCCTCAGTGCTTGTGTCCAACATTTTGTGCTACTGAAAGGATTCTCCCTGCCAGCAGCCATTTGCTGAAGGTTGTCCCATGACATTTGGTCTGCAGCCTCCTCTGCTGAGCATCTTTTCAGCCTGAAAAGTACATGATTGTACTCAACTCATTCTGCTATTTCCTCCACCTCCGTGGCGGGATGGCGGGAAGGGACCTGGGTTGTACTGTTAGAAATGAACATTTTCCCCAAATATGCACAGCCAGATAAATATACTAAATTCCATGCTGGTTACAAAATGTGGGGTAGAATTTAGGGTTGCTACATCAAGCCTGGCAACAGCTGGGAGGGTTGAGGTCAGAAATATGGTGGGAGCCATAGAGTTTCTATCGATTCCTAGAGCTACCCTACACCACTTTCAAGTTTTCCCTGGAAGTGACATTGTGAAGTAGCTGACATCACAGTTTAAAAGAAACTTTTATTGTCACTGCTATTGCTGGAAAGTCTTCTGCTATAGCATAGCGTTGTTTTAAGCAAACTGCATAAATAAGCAATATCCTGGTATAGGGCGGGGCATTGAGAAATATCTCAGTCTTTGGGAGGGACAAAATTACCTGCCTTGACAAAATCAAGGCTTCTTGATCCATTACTAAATAATACTGAATATTTTGTGGAAGCATTAGTTACATAGTATTGTCATATTGCAGAGACACAGGTACTATCCCATCATTTCTTGCAGCCAAAAGGACTTTCAAAAACACCACGATTAGTTACATTGCTATATTTTATTGAGTGTCATTTGGTCACAGTATGCATTAGTCCTGGAATTTCTTTTAAGCACGCTGGGACAACCTAAAGGTTGAAGCTGGAAACAACCGCACCCAAACCAGAGACTCCTTAAACAGAAAACAGAATTAACTTGATGTGCACGGACCCAAGAATAGAAGGCTCAAGCACCCCTGCTGAAGTTTGCATATTACATTTATAGAAACCGGGAAAAGCTACTTCGTAGTAACCTGACTCATACACTTTTGGCAGGCTAACATATGATTGGTTAACTACTGGTGGCGGCCCGATAGGTCTATGCTGTACATAGCTTGCCTGCTTCATCTAATTGCATAACAGCCATTTCCAGACTTTGACATTATATAGTTCCTTTATGCACAGGAAGAGTGGGTGGGAGGTACAGGGGTGTCAATAATGGGACACTACTGGTGCAATTTAGTAAATGGGGGAAATGGCACTTCTTGGAGGACATTTTATTCATCTATTAAATGTTTTAGAATTTTACCCCCTTATGCCTTTCCTGCTTTATGTTTCTCTGCCCAATCTTACTAATGTTGAGCACTTTTAAGATCCCAGTGGAAGAGGCCTAAGCAGAGGCTTAGCAGAGCCACCTTAAACGAGATACCCCCTTCTGAACCCGGTGAAGTTAATGGACTTAGAAAATGTAATGCTGTTGGAGACTGCACTGTAAATCTCTAGCTTTGAAAGCCAAGGGTCATCAAAAATGGGAGGTTTCGTTCCCCAGCTCTGCTGCCATTGCATCCTCTCGCTCACTGTTCACTTCCCCTACTGAAACAAAGCCCTTTAAATGCATGGAGTTAAACTCTATGGGCATCCTTCCTCTGCTTCCCTCACTTCAGTCTTCTTCCCCTCCTTCTGTTCTTGGGTCATATTTTAAATTAGCCAACTCCTGGGGGCTTGTCAAGCATTCATTCTTTTAAAGTTGTAACAATAGTAGAATAAAATAATTTAAAAGGGGGGAGTGGCAGGGTCCCTTCCTGGAGACTCGGTTGAACATGGTGCTTGAATAGAAGCATATGAAAGACTTCCTATTTTTTCCCCTTAAAGTCTTGCCTCACAAATATTATTAAAACATTTTTCTTCCACTTCTATTTTCAGGTTTTTGTTTCACTTCAGTAACTTTCATTATTTCTTTGACATCTTATAAAAGAAATCTGAAAATATTTAGATAATTAACTTTTTGGCATTTACAGATTGAAATTGCTATGTGGCGCATATTCATATGATTGGTTTTTTATAGATTTTTCTTAAACTTTGGGTTAATTTAATTTGGCTCAGAAATAAACAAAATACAAATATATTGTCAGGACAGCTGTCGCAAGGTATGCACACAACAATGATTCTAATTATTAATGAATGGTATAAAACAGTAATCATAAACATTACCATACTTCAGAACCGCTTATGAGGGCTTAGCATTTATAATGAGGATTGTGACGATAATGTGCAATTTCTTTTGCTGTGATAATTGTGTGAGCTTTAAATAACAGTAAGCATACTTCTTTGTCTTATTTTGACGTAGCAGTGAGTGACTTATTTATGATTATGAGTTTGCCAGGCATCCCAGATGAAAGTCGACCAGATTCTAGACTTCTATAAGGGCTTTGAGCTGAAGGTCTGACCAAGTGCCTCAAAATCAATATGTGGAATGGGAAAACACACCCTCACTCTCCACTTCTGCCCAATTAACAGCCTAATCTATTTGGTCCACCTGTCCATTGGCCACAGCTTTCCTGAGAACCTAATCCCATCCCTGAGTGAGATTTTCCTTCAGACTGAGTTTCTCCTCCACTCTTCAATGCGATGCTTCTTCCACACATCGTACCCAGTGATGCAAAAGAAATTCATAATTACCTGGTTCAGCATACAAATTTGCGTAGCTTGTAATGCTCTCATATGCTATGAGTCAAATGTCATTCTCTAGAGAAGTTATGAATTTTGCTTCTCCGTTAAAATGAGAAAATAATAAAGCAAGTGTATTTCACACCAAGGCTTTCGTTAACAACTTTTGGGGGGGGGGGGGGGCTTGATATCAGTTTTAAAAGTTCAGAAGCATACTCCGCTTTTCTGTCCAACAGGAGCCTAAAGCAGCTTTTCTATCTCTTCTCCTCTCTTCCATTTTATTATCGCACTACAAAAGTTTTTCAGATGAGTTAGGTTAGAAGATAGTGACCCACCCAAGGTCACCCAGCAAGCTTCCATGGCAGAGTAACAATACAGCCCTGAGTCTCCCAGATGCCAAATACTTTCACCAGTCCACCATAATATCAAAGCATTTGCACAAGCCTTTGGCAGTGGGGTTGAGAAACTTAGGCTCATTCTGCACATGCAGAATAATGCACTTTCAAACTGCTTTCAATGCTCTTTGAAGCTGTGCGGAATGGCAAAATCCACTTGCAAACAGTTGTGAAAGTGGTTTGAAAACACATTATTTTGCTTGTGCGGAAGGGGCCTTAGTTTAAACAAACTCAAGGATGGCAGTTTCTCTTCCTCTTCAAGAACCTGGAGTTTCCCCTCAGCTTCCCCAGAACCTTAAAATAAAAGTGTAGTCTTTTTCCTAACTCTGCCTTAGCTGCAACTAGCATCCATGACAAGGATGAAAAAAATAGAATTAACCTGTTCTACAAATGATCAGGATTTCATCTTAAGCTGCAGGCCTGTTTGGAAACCTTCGTACTCTATGCTTTCAGTCTTTGGTTGGTTCTTGCAATTAGCCAAATACAGTTCCAAATGGGGGATTTTTTGTACTCTTAGGTTCCCTTCCCGAGTCTACTTGGTTTTGCTTCCTTCAGTTAATCTGACTCTGCCCCTTCACCTCCCTGGTTGCTCATTACTTCTGTCTCCCCCGCTCTTAAAGGCACACATTATACTGCCTCTCCAGATCCCGTGTCAGATTCTTTCATATAATTGCTTTCTCACTGGCAAAATCATTTGCAGGGCAAGGTAAAAGTGGAAGGTGGTGCATTGGATAGTGGGGAAGGCAAAAGAAAAATCAGTGGGCCATACAGTGTCATTGCTTTACATGCAAGAAGTCCCAGTTTAAATTCTAGGCATCTCCATTTATCAAGCACTTGGTATCTGATAAATGGAGATGCTTAGAATTTAAACTGGGACTGATGGAGATTTATTGGAAAAAGGTACTACTGATCTTGATAGCCCACTGGTCTGACTCAGTTTAAGGCCACTTCATGTATTTGCACATAAATGATGAGGTTCTTCATTTGAAGTCCTTTCATTTTGAGACTGAGGTCAATTGGGACATGAAAGAAAACTTCCCTCGCAGGGCATAATATTGGAAGGGTAACATAATGTTAATGCATTAATTTTATATGCTTTTTTGAATTAGCAGGCTCCATGGCACTTTTCCTCTTCATATTTTGAGACAATTTTGTGCCTCTGCACTTGTGGATTTAAAAAGTAATTTCCTGGAATCCTGAGGATTAAGATGGCTATGGATTTAGAGAGAAGTTGATTATGTACACCTTCAGATACCACAGCTTAGGGAATAGAGTTGAAAGTTTCCTCTGTTATCTCTCCCTTCTGTTTTGTGTTGTTCCTGATTCTGCGGTCAGTAAGACTTAAGGTCCAAAAACCTGGCAACAGACTTGCTCCTGCCATATTCCCCCAGGCCTCTTCTCACATGCTGCTCTAAATCTCACTGAATGACCAAGGGATGGCACATGCTCCTATGAATCAACCCCTCTGTTGCACGGGTTTCTGTGGTTAATTTGTGTCATGTAAAGGTCTTGCCTGGTTGTGCCTTATGTATCTTTAGTTTTATAACTTGTATCCTTTATGAATATGACACTTTTTTTAAAAAAAAGTCCTGTGTGTGTGTGTGTGTGTGTGTGTGTGTGTGTGTGCGCGCATTCTGTGTGTTTAGATACAAGTTTCTGGTTTATTTTCTGTTTATTTTCTTAAGCCCTACTTTTAAGCTATGTTTGTTCCTTTGAAAATGTGCATTTTTAAAAATTAAAATTTGTCATGAATAAAGTGGGAAAAAGATATAACCCAAGTTTGTGATGAGTCTATACCATCAAAAACTACTTTCTGTTTCTCTCAACAAGGTGTGTATGGAAGAGGCCTCATTTAGGTGTTGTTCTGTGCTTCTGCTGGTTGCAGTTTTCTGGTGGGTGTCTTAGTATTTTCCAGTTGTAAGTGCCCTCTCCAAGTTGGAAGCAATAAAGAGAACTGCTATTGTAGCTAGCAGAGCCCCCTGTGAACTGGCTATTGAACTGGACTGGAGGCTGATCTGATAGGTAAGCTTCCCCCTTTCCCCCAGGTCTCAGACAAATCAGCAGTAACTCCAAAGAATAGTTAGGGATAATGGATGCTTCTCCCAAATGTCTGTCCTGTAACTTGGATTAAATCTCAAAGACTAAACATTCAAAACCAAAAATAGACTCTTTGCTGAAGAGATGAGATGCTTTGAAGAAGAAATGTGGCTGCCAGAAGCATATTGGCCAGTGGCAGAGGGCCCACAGCCATCATTCTGAGATCACTACTTTAGAACAAGGTAAAAATTACTTTATTTACATTCATGTCCCACCTTTCCTTCAAGAAACCACAGCCAGCATAGCAATGCACATTATTTGATTGTTATCTTCTGAGCAACTCTGGGTGATATAGATATAGACGTTTATTTTATCGGAAGAATGGGTGAGGCTTGTTTTTTGGGTATCAGCCCTGAGGGTGAGGGCAGCCAGAAGCACAGGATGTACAAAATGTGGATCACAGTAGGATAGGACCAAATGTGATGAGGATGATTCCCCTTTCCATTTTTTCCTTATAATAGTTGTGCAAAGTGAATTAGGCTTCAAGAGAACGAGTTATTTGCCCAAGGGTGTTCAATGAACTTCATGCATCTGTAGGAATTTGAGGCCAGTGTTTCCGCAGTCAGAGGCCAGGTTCCTGTTCATCCTGGTACCCTGGTTCCCAGCCTGTGAACTTCTGAGATCAATGTTATGGCATCAGTAGTTATATTCTTTTCTCATTTTGGCTTCTCATTTTCCCCTCAAAAAAGTTCACAGTAAAGTTATTATGAATTATGATGTGTCGCAGACCTGGAGCTATGACAAGTACTTGCCCAGTGTTCCAGACTTTGACCAAACATACATCTATAATAAGCCTAACAGAGAAAAGTAATCCTGGATAAATAGTTTTGTGTGGAGAAATACTCTGTACTTTCAAACTCATTTGTAGTAGCCTAGGTTCGCTGACTGACAGAAGTCTAGCCTTCTTCATATCTCTCCTTCTTACTGATACGACTAGTAATAGCTTTTTAAAATGAAATTTACTCAGTGACAGGAATGAGCCAGGTAGAAGGGAAACACATAAAGAGAATGCCAGTGGAAATTTGTGTCATTCTCAAGCTTTATCAGAAGAACAAATGAGGTTTGTTCTCAGGATATTAGCCTGTGGGGTTTGAGTAGCCAGAAATGCAGGGGGCGTGGGATCTGGAACTCAAGGGAATAAGATCAGACATGAGAGGAGGGTGTTAGGTAAGTCTAGTAAGGGATGAGGTTAGGTTGTGAAGGCAGAGAGTTGTTTGAAATTGAAACACTTCTAGTGTCTGAGTACATTGTGGAACAGGGGAAGAGTCTAGAGTTTGTCGGGTGGTAGAGCCTGGGCCACAGTCCAGTGGTCTGGGGTAAAACTAGAATGTAGTTTTGTAGCTCTTAATGGCTATAAAGTGCAGCTGTATCCAACATTTGCAAATTTACTTGCAATATATGGTTGAGGAGGGAAAAAACAATAGGCTTTACACCTTGCTTTCTTGACAACTGTCCCAGAACCAAACTCCCATTTTTCCTGGGAACTGAATACTGTCCTTCATGCTCATTTTAGATTTCCTTCGATCAAACTCTTTATTTAAAATGTTCATCCTAAACAATAAATGGCTACGGGAATGGAATGTCATGATGATGAACCCTCTACGAACGGGGGAGCAGAACTCACAAAGTGAGTCCTTTTCCCCCATTGGTGGGTGACATTCCATCCCCCACTGCTTTACAGGCCCCCAGAAGCCCTTCCACCTCCCCGCATCCCCAACAGCCAGCTTGGGCCTGCAGAGCAGCTGTTCTGTGGGCTGCAGAAGTTATCCCACTTCCCCCACCTCAAGCATCCCCATTCTACCCTCCTCCATCCCAAGACACTCCTCTCTACCCTCCCCCTATCTGCATCTTCCCGCCTACCCCAAGTCACACCAGTCCAACTTCTCCCACCCCCAAGTTACAGACCCAGAACCAGGTAGGTGGCAAGCATCATGCAGGGATCTGGGGAGCGGGCTCCAGTGAAGCCCCTTGCAGGGGGAAATGCTTCCTCTTCCACCTCTGTTAGGCCCATTGCATCTCTCCTGCAATGGGCTTTGCTGCTGGGATAGATAGATAGATAGATAGATAGATAGATAGATAGATAGATAGATAGATAGATAGATAGATAGATAGATAGATAGATAGATAGATAGATAGATAGATAGTTAGTTAGACAGTTAGTTAGTTAGTTAGTTAGTTAGTTAGTTAGTTAGTTAGTTAGTTAGTTAGTTAGTTAGTTAGTAGTGGGGTTTGTTCAGCCATTCAGTTCCTCTGCTAGAATGGGATTTCTGCCTGTGGGAGCTTCTGCTTGTGAGAGCCTCTTTTTGCTACCCAAGGGCAGGACTGGAACTGCTCGAGGCCCCCACCAAAATTAATGACACAACACTCTTGTCTGTGGGGTAAAATTTTGGTCATAGCCAAACCGTTTTGTTTGACAGCAGATGAAAAGAAGCATGATCTGAACAGTGAAGAGTGTTGTGTCATTAATTTTGGTGGGGGCCTCGAGCAGTTCCCACATCTGAACACTGATCTGAACACTGGGCAGCCCGAGTGCTGTCCCCCAGTGAAACCTTCCTCCAATCCGCCTGTTGGAGGAAACCATTAACCTTGCGCAGCAACCTTTGAACCCAGATGGGCAGAAGGCCCCATTCTGGAGATCCATTTTGTGCAGCTCAGCCATAGTGGAACTCAGCTGGGCGGAAGGCCCCATGCTGAGAAACCATTTTACTGCTAAGGGGCACAAGCCTCAGTAGCCCCTGGATGGGCGTCATGACCCACAGCTTGGTCCACCCCAAACCTCTTCAGGAGGTTCTGCCAAGAGGGTTAGCTCCGCAGCTCCCCTCACCATCACATCAGTTCCCATGTGCCAACCACTGGCTTGGCTATGACACAACACACATGCATTAACATTGTTAAAAGGGGAGAGGTGGTGGGAAACTCGCCGCCGCTCAGCTCCCGAGGAGGGGCCAAGGGCCAGGTCAAAGCTTTATAAGGCTCCTGACCACCCAGCTTGTTGCCATCATGACGCCACACTGCCATCATGACACTGCTGCCCATAGTGGGCATGGCCACTGCCTGATTTCTGCCCTTCTAAGGGCAGGCGAAGCGGGACCTCTTAGCCATGCCCTTTCCTGACTGGCAATGGCTGCCCCCAGTGATTTGTGGGTGCTCTTTCTTCCACCCACTATAAGCCTCTTCCCTTTGCTCTCTATGCTATTCTTGAGGTTCCACTGACTCGTAATATATTTTGATGTCAGGGACAGGAATGGCTCAGTGGACTTCAGAGGGAAGTGAGGAAATCCTGTTTTGTATATCCCATGGATTGATAGATGCAGCCCATTGTGCTTAAAACACAGCACAAGTTTATGTTCATCATAGTCCTTAATGGTCTAATTCACGCAGCATAAAATAATGAACTGTCTTTACCTAGATCAATTATGAACCAATGTGCAGGACTTCGATATGCATTTGTCATCTTTCCTTGTTGTTATCTAAAAGATGGACTCCTCTGTAGAAAGTACATTCCATTATTTCTTCTTCTGTATATTTGAATCTTCTGCTCTTGCTTGGCCAGAAAGGACAGCTGGTTGTGTTGTGTTTTGTGTTTTTGCAGCAAAGCAATAAATGCAACATCCAAAGGGAATCACATCGGATCAAAAGCCTTCCCTCCTGCAATTTTCACAGCTCTCACCCTCTGTTTACTGGTTCACATGTTTCAAAAGACTTTGAAGGAGAAAGCTGATGGGAAAGAGCAAAAAATTATTAAATTCAGGATGAAGAATCAGATCTACAACTGAAGAAGCCAAATGCCTAGTAAAGAAAATACAGAATAGATGCTGATCCACTCCAAAAGCACTTTTCTCAAAGCAACATTTGCTGCAGAAATAAGTTTAAAAATATAACACTTCCAAATGTTATGAAAGATTATGCAGATATTGATACTAGAAATGTTCACATTTGGAAGCAAAGAGATTGTCTGCACAGTTTTAGAGTGCCATTATTCTTGTTTAGCTGAGAATTGATTGACTTTAATAACAGAAAGATTAATTCTGAGTAATCTGGACAAACTCCACAAGTGTAAGGGGAAAACTGTCTCATGTAAAAAACAACTGAAGGATGAGCAGGTATAATGGATGATTCCACACCAGTTTATTTACTTACTTCATATTCTTTCTTCCTAGTGGGAACCCAAAATGCCTTACATTTGATTTTTGTTTACACACACATTTCCCACACTTTGGCAACAACCCCACTTATAGATCTGAGAACCCTCACATTTTCTAAATGCTCTGTAAACATGACTTTTTTCACACTTTGCAGGGAAAGTGAAGGCGATCAGTATGCATAAAGATTTCCTTATGTTTTTCATCTCCAACTCTCCCTTGCATACACCACAGTCATTCCTTCTATTCCACTGCCCACCTCCCTACCATGTGTCCTGGAATTTTGGGGAGGATTGCAAAGGGGAATTTCTTTGTTTTTTTTAAAATCATGATGCCATCTATCAATGGTGTGGTGAACCCAGTGAAATTAACAAACCTTGTTAATTGAGAAATTACACATGAGCCTCCTGACAACCAGGTTTTGCTTTGAGCAATAATGAGTGGGGGGAGAAAGGGGAAATGTGGGAAAGTTTCATGTTGAATGTACACCCCCCCCCCACCTACCCCATGCAGGGGGAAAAAGATGGTGCCAACAGAACAACCCCACTGAAAACAAAGATTGAGAATTGACTGCTTATCAGCTGTGCGGTAAGTAGCATGTGCATAAGTGGCCTGTGGGTGTGACTGGCCCAAGGTCAAAAAGTTGGTTTACGTGGAAGAATGGGGATTCAAACCTCGGTTTCTCAGATCCAGTTGGACACATAAACTGTTACACCACACTGGCTAGCTCTTGTACATTTATAACAGTGGTCTTGGACTGGTTTGGTAGTTCTGCTGTTCCTTTCCTGTTACGCTCCCAATTTTTTCTGGTCCTGATTTGTCCCCCCCCCCCTTTTTTTTTTTTTTTGCAGAATAGAAGTACCATTTGGTCTTCATGCCATAGTTTTACCATAGCTTTTGTATGACCCATGCTTTGGTAAGAAATGAAAGCATTCTACTCATGGAGGTGCTAGTAAGTTGTGCCTTCAGCTGATCCTTACTGTTAGTTGCAGTTCTCGTCCTGTTAACATCTGAGCGGTCTTGCATTACATTTAATGTCATGCTGAATAGCAGACCACCTTATTGCTTTGCCCATCCTCCACATGGTTTGGTCTAGAATGTCCCTCTGAGAAAGGAAACAATGAGAAAATGGGCTCAAGGAAGACAACTGTTGGACAATCACTTGTTTAATAGAAATTATTCAAATGGTATTCTAATATGAATGAGTAGGCAGGATTCCATATTCTCAAATCAGTTAGGTGTAATGAAAAGGAAGACAGTACTACATACAGAATTATAGAACTTGTTAGGAAAGTACTGAGGTAACTGTACAATGTATATTCAAACACATTAAAATTCACTTTGCACTTTTTTCTAGGAAAAGACATGTTTAAGCCACATAATTTAATTAATATTTAGAACTAATCTGTATAAAGCGTAATTGGCTTACTTAAAAGCTGATTAGATTAATGCTATTATGATGATAATAATGCAGTTCTAAGCATTCCCATTTTTTTTTGCAAAAAAATGTGCATTCCAGTTCCACTGCTGAATTAAATGAAGTTTGCAAGTGCCAAGGATTGCTACATATTGTATTGGATTTACACTAGGGGAAGTAGTGAAACATTAAGAGGGGAAGAGTTGCACCATGGGATCCTAAAAACAGCTAGGTGAAAAGAGATGCTTACTTGCAGTTCTATATTTTTTCCTGAATAGCAGGAAACAGCAGAAGTTTGGGTGTGTATGTGTGTGGGGTGGGGAGGTCCAGTGGTATGGGCACTCAAGGAAAACTTGGTGTCCATGATATAATTGATCCCTCCCACACACCTAAACTTCAACAACCTTGGGTACTTCCTGTGAGAAGAGTCACCAGCAGCTGTGTGGTAAATTTGGTGCCCCTACCTGGAACAATGCCCCACAAGAGCCCCCAATGAAATCGCTTGCACAATGCAATTGAAGCAGTACGACGAGCGCCATGTAAATCTGTGGTGGGGAAAAGTGACCTTCCCCTACACACTTAGATTGTTGCTGAAGTCTGAATTTTTGTTTGTTTCATTTGAGCCTATGGGAAATTTTAGGGGATTCTGTGGTTTTCCACCATTTTTCAAGGTAGAGCCACTAAACATGTGAAGTGACTTTGGGATACTTTCCTGATAAGATTGCCATTGGTTCCCTATGGTTTCCAATGGGAGATGGAGCAACCCCTTTGGGGATCAATAGCTTTGGACCCAGAGGTGGGATCCAACCAGTTCTCACCACTTCTATAGAAGTGGTTACTAATTTTTTCTGAGTGCCGAGAAGGGGTTATTAAAGCAACCCCCATGCCCAATAGGGACCGGAGGTGCGTGTGTGCGGCGGCACCGCTGTTTGAATCCCACCACCATTGGAACCTGTTATTATAATTTTTGGATCCCACCACTGTTTGGACCCCCTGAACCAAACTTCACCAAACCTGTGCGGTCTTATCAGGAGTATATCCTGAAGCCACCCCTCATGTTTAGTGCCTCTATCTTGAAAAATGTGCCTCCTACAGGAGCAAAATCTCAACACTCCCCAACATTTTCCCATAGGCTCAAATGGAGTTGAATATTTTCGGGTTTCCCAAATCAGATATATGGTTTTTTCCCCAGGTTTTCTGATAATTTTAAAGTCTGATAAACCCTAACTGAATTTTATCAAATGTTTTTTATATGCTCAAGCCTACATTCAAATCACATGCTCAGCTGTACATGTGTTGACTGTAAAGGAAACATTACTCAGTGCGTGTATAAAGAAAAATTGAATGCACATTGTACACAAATTGCACATATGTTCCCTATAATGGTTATTTTCGTCAGCGTTTGGAATCATGATTCGTCAATTGTAGATTGCTGTATTACTGTAGAGTCCTGTTTTCAAAAACAGTTTGGAACACAGCTTCCTGCTTATTGTCTAGAGTTAGTTATAATCGTCACATTACATCTTTTTTTAAAAAGTCCACATTGGTCCATGGAGGTAAATAATGTCACCTGGGGAACAATGTCCTAGTAAACCTCTGTTACTAGGACAGGCATGATTTGTTTTGAAAAGTGGCAGAAAGTGGCTGCTCACCATGATTCCACCAGCCCTCTTTGCACTTCTGCCCCCTCACTCTATGCACTCTTCCAGAAGACATGGCACACGCCATAGCATAAGGTTGATTTTCTATCAAGAGTGACATCCCAGATAATTGATTGCACCAGCTACACATATTGTTTGTGATTTCTTATGATTGCCATTTGGATTAAGGTAGACTAGAACAGGTCCTGTGAAGGAGTGGGTGAGCTTCCACTCTTGATCCCTTCTCTCCCCCACCCCCTTCCCTGTCCTGCCCCATACAACAGGCAGGAAAAAAGTTCCTGCTCTGCATTGCAAAAGTAGCTCATAGCAACAGTCAGTCTGGCCAGAATGGGAAATGGAATCCCACATTGAGTAAGGGAAGTCCAGATGCTTACCAGTCCTCCTGATTGTCCAGTTGTTGTGGCTGCTGTTGTATCTGTGGAAAAATATTTTCATTTGAATAAGTCCTGCTGTCAGTGATCCCACCCACTATCTTAAAAGCTCAGCAGGTGCCAGAAGTAGTGGCAGGCTACCACAGAGCTCTGGTTTATGGTAATGTCACAAAAGAAATAATAGCTAGCATTTCATTGGCCTGCTAATTTCAATAGCTAGCATTGCAATTGTCATTATAGATGTCATTACATATAGAGATAAGGTTAATAGCTGTTTTATTTGATAGAATTAGGGGAAGGGGATTATTGGTGATGTTATGGGATTATTTTATTCTGTGTATTTTAAATTTGTGTTTTATACGCTGACTTGAGCCACAAAAAGTGGGGTATAAATATTTGGATGAATAAAAATAATGACAAGAGAATGACGAGAAAAGAAGAATGCAGAGGGGAAGAGTAAAGCACCTTCTCCCTTTAGCACTTTTCCACCGTAATTTTAGGCTCCGCCTTGTCGCTTGGATTGATCTCCTGTGCATAGTCATGTTAGTCTGTAGCAGCAGAAGAAAGCAGGTATCCAGTGGCACTACACAGGCCAACAAAATTTATTCCAGGAGAAGTTTTCGTGAGGCGAGAGCAGCAGTTTGTTCAGGGGCAATTTGTGTGTCCCTGACCAAATCTGCATACTAACATCTAGCTCAGCTGTCCTGTATAGATTTATGTTCCAGCCTGACTTGGTTAAATATGCACAGATGAGTAGAAATCGCCCACAGTCCAATGCACCTGGGACAGCAACATTCTCTTAGATTTCCAGCCACTTCTTTCTCTCAATCAATATTAGGCTAGGTTCCAGTGTCTAAATGTGTGTTTCATTCATTTCTGTCTTACATTAGCAAATGAATACTGGTTGAAACTTTTTCCTCAAAATGCTTTATGCAACCTGAACCTATGGGCGATTGGTTCCATAGAACATTACACACACACACGCACGCACGCACGCACGCACGCACGCACGCACGCACGCACGCACGCACGCACACATTGCCCAAATAAGTTTTATAAAGTTGTGGCTCACTTAAATGATTATTCCAAAGTTCTACAAAGATGTACTATATCGCAAGCTAGCAATCCTCTCTTATAGACTATGTCCTCATGGACACTGAGCCATAGCTCAGAATTCACCTTGAAGGTATGCCCATCTCTAGCCAAACATTTATCCTTGACAAGAATTGAATATCCCTATTAAACTATCAGGCATTTCATCTGTGGGACAGCAAAGCTGAAGGCAGCAGTTCCGTGAGCGGCAAAAATGATGAATTGTACTTATTTTTATTTATTTTGCAGTTAGATTATTGTACAGTGTTGTATTTTCACTGGTCTTCCTTCCCACTGGGCAAATTGAGGGCCTTTAAACTGCACAAATCTGGGCTGTTCATCATATCCCTGGGACTAAACTACATCAAATATTTCTTTCTGTCTCTGTGTGGGAACATCTTTCTCCAGCATCAGAGTTTACCAAGATATAGCTTTAGTTCAGAATTATACTTGGCAGATGTGCTTGGTCTACATTTCTTGTCTTCAGTTATGCAAGTGTTGTCAGTAACTACGTGAGAAGAATTCTGTGACTGTGACTGTGGCTGGCTGCCTTCCTGCATTACTTATAACTCTTTCTTACCAGCCCCAGGTTCACAGGGGTATGCAAGTCACAGTAGATGGCATAAGCTAGAAAGGTAAAGTTGTTGGTGGAGGAGGCAGGGCAGTGCTCGCCGAAGGATTTCTGATTAGGGTCCCAAGATGCTCTCTCCACCACGCTGTGGAGAGATAGGAAGACAGAACCTGCTCTCCTCTGTCTCACATACTGGGCTGTAGCAAGAAGCTGCCATCCACCCTTGTCATCCTAGAACAGTAGGACAAGGCCTGGTAGTGAGACACATCCTCCTTCCCTCCCCCCCAAATGATGCAGCAGGAAACTAGTGCCCTCCTCTTTCACACCCCATGGTCAGATGAGGCTAAGTGCAGCAGAGGGAAGAGGGTTGGGTCAAACATTGGGCCAGGCATGGCTCCTCCACCTCCTATTAAGTTGCCATCTTGATTTGCTTGTTCTTTCTGTTATTTTGGTTTATGGTTTTAAATCTTAATATGTAAAGTATGTTTTAATACTAGTTATATGTACCTGAACACCACCCAGAGCTCTTTGGTGGTGGGTGGTATAACAAATTCAATAAATAATAAAAATAATAATAGTGGCAGAGGAAAAAGGGAACAGTGGCCATCTACGGGGGTCAGAGTCTCATCCTGGGGCAGATCCTGATTGTGGGCATGGGGGTATGACCATCCTACTTTGCATCCCTCTATCTCTGCCACTTTAGATAGCTGCCGAGTGTACAGGCTGCCCCTAGAGAGGAGAAAAAGAAGAAGAGTTAGTTTTTATACCCTGCTTTTCTCTACCAGCGTGGTATAGTGGTTAAGAGCAGGTGGACTCTAACCTAGAGAACCAAGTTTGATTCCCCACTTCTCCATTTGAACGACAGAGTCTTATCTGGTGAACCAGATTTGTTTCCCTACTCCCTACATTCTTGCTGGGCAACCTTAGGCTAGTCACAATTCTACAGAACTCTCTCACCGCCATCTACTTCCCAAGGTATCTGTTGTGGGAAGAGGAAGGGAAAGGAGTTTGTAAGCTCCTTTGAGTCTCCTTACAGGAGACAAATGGGGAATAAATCCAAACTCTTTTTCTTCTTCTTCCTTTAAGGAGTCTCAAAGCAGCTTACAATCACCTTCCCTCGCTCTCCCCACAACAGACACCTTGTGAGTTAGGTGGATCTGAGAGAGTTGGGAGAAAACTGTGACTAGCCTAAGGTCACCAAACAGATTTCATGTGGAGGAGTGGCGAAACAAATCTGGTTCACCTGATTGGTGTTTGCCACTCTTAACCACTATAGTATACCATGGCGAGAGATGGTTTTGGACAGACCACACTCTTTCTTTTATCTTCAGGCCCCAAATAGTTCTATAGCTGCAGGGCTGGCTCCTGACAGATTTCTCACAATCTCATTGATATCCCTTCCTGATTACTGCTCTGTGGCACATGCTTTTGTTCTTTGCAATTCCCATGATTTCTACCATGGGCTTTTTGATGGTGTGAGGGCATCTTCTACTCTGTTCAACAACTGACTGGACCCAACTCAACATACTGAGGTAGCTTGTAACATTGCAATATAAGAATTTGCTTGAAACGTCACAGACATAATTAAGAGTTATGGTCAGTTCTTGCCAATAGTTCTTCCACTACAGAATACCACAGTTCTGTGGTGTATTACAGAGCTGCTTTGAACAGCCCCTGTCCTTAAATTCTAGTCTTTCTCACCAAATTGCATATGGGGTTAGTTGTGGGATCTGCTCTGGTAGACATTGGAGAGGGCTGTAGGCCCTAGAGTTCCACATCATTACTCAGCTCTGAGCATAAACACAATTAACCAAACCAAGCAGAGTGTTCAGAGTGGTCAAACTTCAGTAACTTTTCCTGATTTTTCTTTTTGGGTACATTTTAGCAGTGATAAACATAAGCCCCAGAAAATGTGTCGACATTGCTTAATGCCTTTGGCAAAACATTAAGAAATAGTTATCAGTTTGGGAAGCAAAGAAGTAAAAGGAAAAAGAAACATTCTCCTTTGTTGTTTTCTTGGTGCCTGCAAACCTCTTTAAAAATAATGACAATGACTGTGAAACCCTGATGGCCTTGGGGCCTGCAGTGCCCAAAGACAGTCGTAACCCTCATTTGGCTTTCTGTTCAAATTGAAGTGGCTGTCATTCTTGCTGTGGTTTCTTTGAAGTTGACACCTCTGGAAGAGAAGTCAGTATTTACAAGATGAGATTCTTTCTAGCAACCTACATTTTGTTTAAATAGAAACGCCTTTGCATCCTTCCTTATACTACATTACATTTTAAAAAGTAAAGCTAGTCCCATGTTCAAGCACCGGGTCATTGCTGACCCATGGGGTGACATCACATCACCATATTTACTAGGCAGACTATTTTTATGGGGTGATTTGCTCCACTCATCTTACTGACCTCAGAAAGGTGGAAGGCTGAGTCAGCCTTGAGGTGGCTTTCAGTTAGTGAGCAGAACTTTGCATACTGTAGCTTACTATTCTGCAACATGGGCTCTTCACATTAAATTAGCACTCCATGTAAATGGTGATATTCTTCATTATCCTGAACAGAGGAAAGTCACCTTACAGTCTAGCTTGGTATTCTATGCTTTCTGATAGGAAGCTGTCTTCAAGGGTCTCTTTCCCACCCACACCTGTTTCTGGAGATTCTGCTAATGGGAAAATTATGGACTGGACCTAGCACTATTTGCTTGCAAGGCTTGCGCTGTGGCCCTTTCCCTAGGAACATTTCCATCCAGTTTGTCTTTGATTTATTGGAGAGGAGATATTTCCTGCTTCCTCGGGCGTCTACTGATGTCCTCCTTTTGTTAGACTCATGAAATGCAAGATTCTGTTAACAGTAGGGGTGTTGTCTTACAGGTGGGGACTGGCAATTTCCCAGAATTACAACTGATTTCCAGATAATTTTCCTTGGAGAAATGGCTGCTTTGGAGGGTAGACTCTATAACATTGTATCCAGCTGAAGTTGCTTCCCTCCCCTGGGCTCAATTCAGAGGCGTAGCTCCAAGGGAGCAGCGGGGGGGGGTGCGATGGGGTGTGGTGAGGGCATTCCAGGGGTGTGGCAGGGGTGTTCCGGGGTGTTCCGGGGCAGGGCAGGGGCAGAGGATGCACCAGTGCACTGGGCGCTTTCCCCCCTTGCTACGCCTCTGGCTCAATTGTAGTTCATGAACATCTGGAAGGCCATAGGTTGGAGACACCTGGGCTAGAATATTTGGGCTAGGATCTGGAAGATTTAGGTTTGAATCCCTCTCTACCGTGGAAGCTCACTGGGCAACCTTTGACCAGTCACATACCCTCAGCCTAAACTACCTCACAGAGCTGTTTGGAGGATAAAATGGAGGGAAAAATGTAAGCCACTTTGGGTCCCCCTTCAGGGGAAAAATGGAATAAAAATAAATAAAATAAATAATACCCCGTCTACATCATGAATGCATTGGATTATGCCTTATTAGTGATTTGGCTGAATAGTGTGGGAGATTGCCTAAATGAAATTTGATACCATGTCAAAAAGATTTTGTAACCTGTAAGAGATGTACCCCCTACTTTCAACAGTGCCTCCCCATGAGCTTACCAGATGCACAACTATATATATAAAAAGCTAACAGTGACTTTGTTAGTCAAGCCCTAACACTGAAACGGCTGGACGGATCGCCCCCAAATTTTCACAGGACGTCCCTTTCCATTCTGGGCAGGTAATCAGATCTTTAAATAGCTGAAAGTCCATTCCTGAGACAGGTAAAATGTCTTTTTCCTGGCACACCAGGCCATGAAGCTGGCTGTGTTTAACTGTCACTCTTAGAATGTTCGTGCAGCCTGTCTGTGGTGTGAGGGGTTGGTATGCCCTTAGAATGTTTGCACAGATGGCCAGAGATGAGCAGTGAAAACAGTAAATAGGTAATACTGTTAGGTAATACGAGTGGAAGTGAAACACATACACACTTTGCCACGTGAGACGTTAAGTGGGGTTCCCCCCCTCACAGTGGAGGCAACCACTTTCAATTAGTCAATCAATCAATCAATATTTTTTACAGTCTTTGCCCAACAGAGTAAAACATACATGAACAGAGGGGTTACAAGATCATATATACAATCTTCCATTGAAATATGGATAAAGAGTCAAGAGCTTTGCATGCACAACACAGTCATTTCTTCCTAAGAAAATTCCTGTGTTATGGATCTAACTTCCTTGCTGCTCCCATCTTCTATATATCAAAAATTTAACAGTGTGTTTGTCTCTCATGGTCTCCCTAAGAAGCTGCTAGACAGATTGCCCCCAAATTCTCACAGGACGTCCCTCCCAGTTGCGGGCAGGTAATCGGACCTTCAAATCGCTGAAAGTCCATACCTGAGTCAGGTAAAATGTCTTTTTCCTGGCACACCAGGCCATGAAGCTGGCTGTGTTTAACTGTCACTCTTAGAATGTTCGTGCAGCCTGTCTGTCTGTGGCCTGAGGGCTTGGTATGAGGGCTCAGAATGTTCGTGCAGATGGGCAGAGATGAGCAGTGAAAACAGTAAATAGGTAATACTGTTAGGTAATACGAGTGGAAGTGAAACACATACATACTTTGCCACGTGAGAAGTCAGGTGGGGTTCCCCCCCTCACACGCAGGTAACTTTCACTCTCTGTGCCTCACCCACTGCTACCACACAACACACATACTCTCATACACATCCAGCTCATCCTCACACACCTCACTCTGCCCTCCCTCACATCCAACCACCACTTACCCACTTCCTCACCCATATTCGCCACAGCTCTCTTTTACTAAAAGCAAGCAGAGTTTGTCTTTTTCTTCTAAGAAAATCCGCAGGGTGGGGGCGAACCAACACTGCTGGCTCCCCTTCTTTTGCACATGACCCTTTAAGAACCCAGGGAGCTGGCCTTGATCTGAACGCCTCACCACTCTGCCTCTGCTGCCTGACTGGGATAGCCTCCTTGCCCCAGTTCTGCCTTACCCAAGCCTCATGGACAGCGGGATTCGCACTCTGGACAGTTCCGTTGTGGAATGGAAAGGGTTACCTAAAAAAACAAGACACCACCATATAACAATGTGAATTGAAAAGGGAAAGAGGGATTCCATTTGACCACCCCAAAAGGCTATGCTGTGGATCATTGGACCTGCATGGAGATCTGTGTGGGTTGCGGACTGTGATGAGAAGGACAATTGCCACAGCAACGCATGGCCAGGCCCCGCTAGTGATGTTATAAATTAGTAAACAAAAGTAGAAAAGGAGGTTTATGATCTACTAAATTTCATTCTGAAGGAAAAGTGTATTTTTTTAAATTCGCCACAGCTCTCTTTTACTAAAAGCGAGCTGGAGTTTGCCTTTTTCTTCTAAGAAAATCCGCGGGGTGGGGTCGAACCAACACTACTAGCTCCACTTCTTTTGCACGTGGCCCTTTAAGAACCCAGGGAGCTGGCCTCGATCTGAACACCTCACCACCCTGCCTCTGCTGCCTGACTGGGATAGCCTCCTTGCCCCAGTTCTGCCTTACCCAAGCCAGGACTGTGCGTGTCAACCAGCCTCATGGACAGCGGGATTCGCACTCTGGACAGTTCCGTTGTGAAATGGAAAGGGTTATCTTATACTAAAAAAACAAGACAGCACCATATAACGATGTGCATTGAAAAGGGAAAGAGGGAAGGACAATTGCTGCAGCAACCTGTGGCCGGGCCCCACTAGTAAACTATACAAAATCAGGGCTTAGCCATCAGCAGTGGTTTCCTTAGCTGATGCAATAGTATCACCTTTTCATACATAACACAGTTAAATGTTCTTGCTTCTGGAGGAATAAAGATGTCAAATGCAGTTAGAGCTATGACAGTGTGTTAGTTACAAATAAAACAAAAGCTATAACTAAAATAACTGCTGCAGATAAACAGCCCACTGTGAGAAAAAGGTTCAGCTGTGAAGCTTTATTTTACCTTTATGGCTCTGGGACATATCCAACCCTGCTTTGTTTTGTCACTTAACGATGGAAGGCTGGAGGCTAACACCCACTAATAAATATGTAACCATTACATTTATGATAGAAAAGAAATATTAAATTAGGCTATATTCCACTTTGTTTATATTATTACAGCACTACCTTTAGATTCTTAGGGGAAAAGTGAAATAAATATGTTCAGCATTATCAGGTTGAGTGGGCTGGGGGGTGAGGGAAATCAACTTGATAAAGCAAAATTACATTAAACACACTAGATATTTCCACTGAACTCTGGTCAGTGAATTAGAGGGTATTTTCTCACTGCCATACTTAATTCAGATGCTAAAAATAAACATATGAGAATCAAAATAGATATTCACTGGAAATGTCTTTCAGAGGTACTGGCATGGGAAATATCCATGTCAGCAGCCTCTTTCATAAGATTTTTCATACATTACTAGTGGGCCCGGCCACGCATTGCTGTGGCAATTGTCCTTCTCATCACAGTCCGCAACCCACACAGATGTCCATGCAGGTCCAATGATCCACAGCATAGCCTTTTGGGGTGGTCAAATGGAATCCTTCTTTCCCTTTTCAATGCACATCGTTATATGGTGCTGTCTTGTTTTTTTAGTATAAGATAACCCTTTCCATTTCACAATGGAACTGTCCAGAGTGCGAATCCCGCTGTCCATGAGGCTGGATGACACGCACAGTCCTGGCTTGGGTAAGGCAGAACTGGGGCAAGGAGGCTATCCCAGTCAGGCAGCAGAGGCAGAGTGGTGAGGCGTTCAGATCAAGGCCAGCTCCCTGGGTTCTTAAAGGGTCATGTGCAAAAGAAGGGGAGCCAGCAGTGTTGGTTCGCCCCCACCCTGCGGATTTTCTTAGAAGAAAAAGACAAACTCTGCTTGCTTTTAGTAAAAGAGAGCTGTGGCGAATATGGGTGAGGAAGTGGGTAAGTGGTGGTTGGATGTGAGGGAGGGCAGAGTGAGGTGTGTGAGGATGAGCTGGATGTGTATGAGAGTATGTGTGTTGTGTGGTAGCAGTGGGTGAGGCACAGAGAGTGAAAGTTACCTGCGTGTGAGGGGGGGAACCCCACCTGACTTCTCACATGGCAAAGTATGTACGTGTTTCACTTCCACTCGTATTACCTAACAGTATTACCTATTTACTGTTTTCACTGCTCATCTCTGCCCATCTGCACGAACATTCTAAGCCCTCATACCAAGCCCTCAGGCCACAGACAGACAGGCTGCACGAACATTCTAAGAGTGACAGTTAAACACAGCCAGCTTCATGGCCTGGTGTGCCAGGAAAAAGACATTTTACCTGACTCAGGTATGGACTTTCAGCGATTTGAAGGTCCGATTACCTGCCCGCAACTGGGAGGGACGTCCTGTGAGAATTTGGGGGCAATCTGTCTAGCAGCTTCTTAGGGAGACCATGAGAGACAAACACACTGTTAAATTTTTGATATATAGAAGATGGGAGCAGCAAGGAAGTTAGATCCATAACACAGGAATTTTCTTAGGAAGAAATGACTGTGTTGTGCATGCAAAGCTCTTGACTCTTTATCCATATTTCAATGGAAGATTGTATATATGATCTTGTAACCCCTCTGTTCATGTATGTTTTACTCTGTTGGGCAAAGACTGTAAAAAATATTGATTGATTGATTGATTGACTAATTGAAAGTGGTTGCCTCCACTGAAGTAAATTGAACAATGGGAGTGGGGATGGGAATCTGCTCTTGGAGCTGGCATGTGATCATGCCCACGATTTCCCCTACCCTGATAGTATAAGTGGCACTTACATCAATGGGGTTGGCAAACAAGAAGGCAGGCAGGCTCTGGCCCCAGACCTGCACCATCTAAACCTGGTTCTGGCACAACTGGGAGGGAGTTAGGGGGTGAAGCTGGCAGTCAGCTTCCACTGGGCTTTTGGCAGAGTTGAACTTGCACTACCCTTTTTCACCCTGCAGGGGCTTTTCAGGCAGATGGGGACTTTCTTCATTGTGCTGCCTCCCCGTTCTGCCTCAATCCCCTCTGGAGGTGGTGCAGCGGTGGTGTAGTCCCCGGCAGCCACAATCCTCTAGACTGGCCTGTTAGTTTGTTTAGAGCGTCATATGCATATTTTAACACACCTGAGGCCCTTCCTTGGTTTATTCCTGCAGAAAAATGAAATGGAATCTAAAAATGGTCATCCTAAAGCAAGTGGTGGATCATTCCCAGAACATAAATGAAGTATATGTACATGCCGATTCTCAGTGCCTGATTTGTCATGTCAACTAGAACAGTGAAAGTGAGTGGGGGGAATGGGGCGAGATTTAGCCTGTCCAAACACAGGAAATGGAGGCTGCCCGTGCATGCGTGAAAGAGAATCCGGAAGAGCTTGTGGTGCTTAAGCTGTGCTTATGGGAAATCCCCGGGCTTGTGGGAAACCATTTGGAGCTTCCCTCACCGGCCCTGACTTGAGCAAAGGACAGAGTGGGGCAGAAGTGGGGAACTACAAGCAGAGTGAGAAGCCCCGCAGCATGTACGCATCCCAGCTAAGCCACGGATCATTCGAAAGTGCAAAAACAGCCCATATGACTGTGCTGCTTGGAAATCCCAAAGGGAATGATAACACTGGGCTTTACTGTATCCTTTGTGACTCTTAGATGTCTGAATCCAACCCCAGACTCTGGCTGAGCTGCAACTGACATTGTGATGAAGGAAAGGAAATAAAGGTTATGCATTTACTCACGGGAATCTTTGGTTGGATGGTTTCACTGTACTTGTTCAAGGCTTGGGGTTTGGTAATCTCATGACAAGCTCAGCAGATATTCAAATGATACATAAATGGCTTGTCCTCAAGCTCCTCGAAAGCCGTTCATGCATGTACTCAGTTTGTACGGAAGAAAAGTAATTCTGTGTGCTAAAGTTGGAGAGCTATAGCTTGTCAAGCTTAAGTATATAAAGACAAAACAAAATGAAAATGACCTCCCATAAGTATCCCAAATGAGCCTAATCCGTTTAAATATGGGCAGAATTTTTTCTGAAGTCACTTGTACTAGTTTTCTTGTGGTGTAATTCCACTGACCTCTGTGGAATTACTTTAGAATCACACTGGATTAATTAAGAAGAAAATCAGGCCTGAGGACATTTATATATTGCAAGTATCTCTCTCTCTCTCATTCCTTATGTAGGGGAATTAAAAGGATACAGTGGGGGCTGGGCTTTACATCCTTTTTCAAGGATTTTCCATTTAGTGGTAATTATAATTTTGTACAGTGTAGTGTTGCTGCAGAGCACAGCAGGGACTAAACTATTATTTATTATCACTGGTTATTAGCCAAGCTAAAATTGTGAAGAGAGAGAAGGGGGGGGGATCTTTTTGTTATTTTTATTATACATCTAATTAGACTTTTAAAGCTGCATGAACGTTTTCCTGAAAGGATATATTTAAGATGCTTTTTAAAAAAAAGCTATTGGAACAACATTTGTTTTGTGTGGTAAACAGAAGCCTTTTGGCAGCAGAATCTTTTAGTTTTGAAAACTGCCAAGAATTATTTGCTTATCTGCAGAATTTCAACTGCTTTCTCTGCCTGTAAGTCATATGGAAGCGGAGCTGGGATAAACAAGATTCTGTAGCAGAATGGTTGGGTGTACTGTAAACATACATTATTATGTTCACAGCCTAACCAGTTTGCCACTTGCGCTCCCCTGTTATTAAGAGGGGAGAGAGGGAAAATGTGTGTGGGGGGAGCATTAAGTCAACCCTAGATATTCTAATGTAATTTGGAAGGGGCTGCAGACTTGTCTAAATGATAATGGTATTTGACAGTTTGATATGTATTTATAGCTGTTTCCAGCCCCGTCTGAATATTATATAGGATTATCAGGGATTTTCTGGGTTTATCACCACAGGCATGCAGGATTAACAGCCTGATGAAGTCAAAAAGAATTATTCAGCCAATCCTATCCATATACTTATATAGCGCCCTTCATACAAGGTCCCAGAGTACTATATATAAAACACAATAACTGCCAGAAAAAAGCAATGCAAAACAAAATGTGAATTTTCAATAAGAATATAAGAAGAACTGAGATGGATTAGATCAGTGGTCCATCTAGTCCACCATCCTGTCTCACACAGTGACCAAGCAGGCAGACCAACAACAGGGCACAGAGATCAAGGCCTTTACTTGTTGTTACACCTTGGCACTGGGGTCCAGTAGTTTACTGTCTCCGGATGTGAAAGCTCTCTTCAGGCATCGTGGCTACTGGCTAGTAGACCTATTTTTCATTAATAGACCTATCTTCCATGCATCTGTATAATCCCCTTTTAAAGCCATCACTACATTCTCTGACAGTGAATTCCATATTTTAATCCCTTGTTGAGTAAAGAAGTATTTCCTTTTGTCCATCCTGATTCTACTGCCCATAAACTTCATTGAATATCTTCACATTCCAGTATTTGGGGAGAGGGAGAGAAAAAATTCTCTCTGTCCACTCTCTCTATCCCACACATAACTTTACAAACCACTATCACAGTGATGGCGAATCTTTCCGAGACCGAGTGCCCAAACTGCAACCCAAAACCCACTTATTTATCGCAAAGTGCCAGCACGGCAATTTAATATGAAGATTGAGGCTTCAGTTTAGAAAAAAACGGCTGACTTCGAGGCGTGCATTACTTGGGAGTAAGCTTGGTGGTAGTCGGTGGCTTTGCTTTGAAGCAACTGTGCAACTCTTCCAATGGGTGAATCATGACCCTAAGAGGGTTTACTCAGAAGCAAGCCCCATTGCCAGCAACTGAGCTTACTCCCAGGTAAAGGATCACACTTTAGTTCTTCGCATGAAAACCAGTGGGATTTAACAGCGCTTAACAGGGTTACATACACTGCTTCCCCAAAACTAGGTCTTAGGTTTAGTGCTAATAATCGAGCCCAGCGGCCCAGGCCAGCCTAGATGTGTGTGGGGGGCACTCTGTTTGCGCGTGCCCACAGAGAAGGCTCTGAGTGCCACCTCTTGCCATAGGTTCACCACCACTGTACTATCATGTCACTTCCTTAGTCACTAAGACCCAGTATGCATGTAGCACTTTCTGCAATGCTCTTCATTCCACTGTGGAGTTGTAGTGAGGTCTCCTAGCATTTCCTTGTTTACATGTGGGGAGAGTTAAATAGTTTATCATTGCTGATCCCTCCCAGTGGCCTAAACAGGATTGATGGACACAGAGGGGAGGGGAGAAAAAAAATCCCGGCTATTCCCCCAACTGTTACATGCAAATGGATATGTCCTCTTTTTATGGCTTTTTTTCCTAGTCAAACTTTTCTCTTGGAACAGCAACCCTATTTAACTTTTAAACTTCTTACCTGGGGACTAGTTACATTATATTCTTTCAAGTTAATGGAGTATCAAAGACACAACTGAAGGAGCTGTAGATGGTGTGTGCATCACAGGGTGAATACATTATAGATGTCACAGCAAACTGGATGCTTTGGGAAGGATATCTGAGGTGGCATTATTGCTGACAGAAGGAGATTCTCTTTCAGCTGAAAAGGCAGTTGCTACTTTAGGAAGCACAGGCTCGGTTGTATTTCTGATGCTTTCAGAAGAAAAAAATGCTCTTTTAATGCTGTGGCAGCTGAAAAAGTATTTTCCTTGAATGTGGTGTTAATTTCAAACATGAATTCAAGCCTGAGCAATGTGTATAGCAGTAATTGCAATATGGGGGTGCTTTTGGTTCTGCAGCAATAGTGACAACTTAAAATTGACCTGGTAATTGGATTTATTTTATTATTTTGATGTTTACATAACTGCTGCAGGATATTATAGAAAGGACAGGGAAGGACAAGAGGGGGCCAGTGCTTCTTTGGATATCAAAGAGGGCACAGACATCAGGGGAATAAACTCCCCACACAGAATCACTGTGGATGTGGATATTTGGGCCTTAAGAGTTGTATATTTGTCTCCTGGTCAAAGACATGAGGCAGAGTTCAAGATGGAGAGAGAAACAAGCCTGAAAGGTGTAATGCTGGGAGACAGGTACCCTCACATTGGCTGAGCAAATGTGTGCTCAAATCATGACACAAAAATAAGGTTTGTATGGCTTAAATAATTGAATTAGAGCAGTTCGTCACAGAGCTGATTAATGGTGGTGTGAGTATGGACTTCGTTCTGAGGGCTCAATGTCTGATGTGAAATGTAAATGATGTACCAATTGGGAACAGTGACCACAATGCCTTCTGGATTCACGTCAATGGGACTTCACCTTCAAAGAGCCCTTTGGGGGAGGGCGATTTACAAATCAAATAATACAATACAATACAATCACATTTGATTTCAAATAAGGGAGGTTTGCAAAAATAAGTGGACTATTCAGAAGTTAAGGGAGAGAAATAAGAGATTCAAATCCCTCCATGTTGCCTGGACATCATTTAAAGCTGTATTGAGAGAAACAAACCCAAGTTTGAAAAAGTGCCACCAAATCTAAAAGGATAAATGCAAGGTTAACGTCCCAAGTTAAAGAAACCATGAAAGAAAGAAAAAAAGGCTTCCTATAGAAAGTGGAAGGCTTTTCCCAACAAAGGGAATGGAAAAGAGAATAGGTTCCCACATAGGTTCCTTGCTTTTGGTGAACAAGAAGGCGAGGAAAAAGGGAATCTGAGGAGCAGATTGCTTAAAACCATTAAGAAGAAGAAGAGTTTGGACTTATACCCAGCCTTTCTTGCCTGTAAGGTGACTCAATGGGGCTTACAAACTCCTTTCCTTTCCTCGTTCCACAACAGACATCCCGTAAGGTAGATGGGGCTGAGAGAACACAAATAATATACACTGGAACTGGAAAGGGAGGTGGCTGGGCCTTTGAATGACAAAGGAGAGAAAAGATTGCTTAAGAAATATGGGGAGATGGCATCTGTTTTTGTTGTGGAAAATGTGGGGCTTATGTGTACTCACCCTAGAGCTGCTGTTTGCAGGAAAGGTTCAGAGGAAGTGATTCAAGTTCAGGTGTGAATAGGTAAAGTACTAGGGCTACTAGGCAAATTGAAAACTAATACATCTCTGAGTCCAGATGGCGTACACCTGAGGGTTCATAAAGAACTCAAATCTGAAACTGTTTATCTATTAACTGGTATATGTAACATGTCATGAAAATTAGCCTCTGTGCTGGAAGACTGAAAAGTAGCAAATGTCACACAGATTTTTAAAAAGGGGCCCAGAGGGGATTCAGGAAACTGCAAGTTAGTTAGTCTAACATCTGTTCTAGGTAGAGTAGAAAAAATTGTTATGAAAGTTAGAAGAGAAGTGAAGTAATGGATGCAAATGGCCCATTTTGAAGCCTCTCAGAAAACTGAATCCTCACTGCATGTGGGCCATGAAGCATCAGGCTGCAGCTACTCCAAAGTGTGGTGGTTCATGTTTTGGGATTGAATGTCCCAGTAAGGGCAGAGGATACCCTGTCCCTAACTCACTTTTCCCATTGCCACTCAGAGCAGAAGGGCAAAAAAGTTTTAAAAAGATTGTTGACCTATGGTGTGATGTCCTGGAAGTGCTGTCCTGCCTGCTTGGGAATCAATGGATGCTGTCTGAGATCTCAGTGGAAAGCATGGGGTGAAATGCGGGAGAGTATGTGAAGCAACCACAATACTATTCTGAGTGTTCAAATCCTGATTTCTGTCAGTAAAGAAATGGAAGGGGAGAGTCCTTTCTAGGGCTATTTTGGCCTCAAGTTCACTCCTATCCCCATCCCTAATGCCTTGAAAGGAGGACTCATTGGGGCCAGACCCAGCGGCAGCTGCCGGGCAACTTTTTGGCATTCAATTGGTGTAAGCCATTCAGGTGTGGTGGTGGCTTAATGCCACTTGAGAGCAGCAGTATTTCCATACAACTAGGCTGAATCTTCAGTGTCCACCCCACAATGCAATTGAACGATTTGTTGCCTCACAAACTGGCCAGATTTTTTTCAAGGGGAGGGAAGAGGGGAAAGTTGAGAACCTGTATAGTGCAGTGTTAGAGTATCAGTAAGGGCCGTTTTTGCACAGTCAAAATATCCCTGTGCAGCTGGGAATTCCGCACGGTTCCCAAAGCTGCACAGGGTCTGTGCAGATATTTTCCTTTGCCCCACAACTTTCAAAAATCGCCAGTTTGGCAGTTCTTTTAAAAGATCCTGGTGTGACCCCGCCGCCGTGCAAACACCACAGACCCGGTATATTTTATCCTGTTCCCTTTTGCCTTAGGAGCCATCAAAATGTTTCCACTCTCCCATGGAAGCTTGCAGGGTGATCTTGAGCCAGTCATTTTCTCTGCTTTGGGTTCTGTTGTGGGAAAACGTTAGCAAATGAGGACTTGTGGGAGACAGATTAAAGAAAGGTGGGTTGGCAGGTGGGAAGGAGAAATGGAAGAAGGGAAAAGGGAGAGAATATGGAGGCTTGCCAAAGGAGAGAACAAGGGAGGACTGTGAGGCAGGGGAAAATGAAGGGATGACCTCCAATCATTGCAGGTTCTCTACTTGTTGTCCCCCTAATTGTCCACCTCCTGGGTTTTCCCTTACTTTACTGTGATTTTTCTCAAACTCTATTTGATGCAATCATTTTGGAAAGATCACCATCAGGGTGCCTTTGCATGAAGTGTGGAGAGAAAAGTGTCCTTAGGCACTATTTCCCTTCCCTTAAGCTCCTGCTGCTGTCACCCCCCTACATTACCAGAGAGCTTTTTCAGGATTTTATAGAAACCTGTAATAGCTAGATTGTCATAGTGCAATAATGTTATAGTGATCTGTTGTCCCTCATATCTCTGCAATTAAAAGGGCTAGACACCTATTTTTTAAAAACCCTGGAAATGCAGAGGAACTAGTAGATCATTATAATGTTATTATACTATACATGGAAACCTTTGTGGATAATTGTTGTTGTGGGTAAGCTGCCCATGTAAAAGGCCACCTGGAACTTTCTATTATGCCAAAAAGTAGTCCCAATGCATACATGCAAAAGTATATTAGATGAAACTAATCTTAGCATAAATACGGGTGGGTGCATACTTATAAGCATACACACACACACACACACACTCTACAATTGCTGTCATACCCGGAGGGGGAAAAGAACACCACCACAAAAATAATCTTCGTTTTTGTCAGGCTTAGCTAGACAAAGGGTCACCAAGCTAATAAATGAAACATGCATAATTCATTGCTCAACGTGTCATTTGGATCTTTTAAATCACTACCACTGAACGGCTGCTACCATGCCTACCAAAGCTATTTAATTGTAAAAACACAAAAATCTCTCTCTGCATCTCTCTCTTTTTCTCTTCATAACCTAACCTAACCCCTCCCTCAATATCCCTGTACTCCTATTTTTAACTATTTACTATTTTAATGAAAAATCTGAACAGGGCTTGCTTGATTTTCCATAATATACAGCAACATAAGGCACATTAACAATTTACAAGCCTTAGTGCAAGGAACTCTTCCAAAAAGAAAAGGAAAGACCCCCCCCCCTTTTCACACACAATGTAATCACACAAAAGAGTCACAGCTTTGCTACACACCTTTGTTAACGTGGGCACTGCTTGCTTCTAAGCATTGCCTATCTTAGCAGATGGAAGTCTCTTGATGCTATGGACTCCATCAAATAGTGGAGAGAGAGAAAGAGAGAGATCTGTAGTAAAAATAAAAGAGAAGTCATTCAGGCAACCCACCCTTTCTTTTGTTTGTTCTGTAGTCTATAATCTCATTCTCTCTCTTGCTTGAGAAATTGGGCCATTCGACAAAGGTGGTATTAGGAAATGTTCTATTTTCTTCCCTCCCCCTCATCACCTTTAGACAGATATATTTCTTGCTTGATGTTTACTGAAATATTCTGCAGTGTAGATGGTAAGTAATATAAGTCATTTGTAATGGAAAGCCCTCTTCCATGATATAACCCTGAAGATAATGAGGATATTAAAGTGGAGAGGTTTTCAACAGGTATAAGTAACACAGCTCAACGGAAATTGAAAAAAAGAGAAGCAAAATTAATGATTTGTTAGGGATATGTGATTCTTCATTTTACTGTGGCTCATTTTTTGGTTTTGTTTTAAATTTTAGGCATATAACAAAAAATGAACTTACTGCAATTTCTATTTTTCCCATTATTGTCAATGAAAAAACATCTCAATGGGAAAAACATATTTTTATAGGAAAAATATGTGCCTTTAAGGCTGGTTTGATGGGCACAGTTAAGAGAACTAGGCACTGAGAGCCAGTGGAATTCAGCAAACTACTAGAGGCTGCAGGTTGTCTCCTCATATGAGGAGACCCCCCACTACAAGCACACTGCTCAGTGAAGAGCCCCGAGGTAAGCCTTCCATGCATAATAGAGACATGTCTTAAAAGGTTCCAATTTTATAGGGCATCTAAGCTTTCATTTGTGGTGTCCAGAGACAGACATTTGGCAATCCTGAGGGTAGGCAACCTTACTGAGAGGTCACAATGAGACATTTGGCACCCCAAGGGAGAAAGGTGAAGCCTTTTGTTTTATACTCTAAGGAATCAGAGATAGGTGTTTGGCAGGTTATATGGCATGCACAGAGGCTTGCATTTTTACTTCTCCAGCTGTGGAAAACTGGTGATACTCTTGATATGCCTTTTGAGATATCCACCATTTCTGTTCAAAATGTTCCACTTCTTTCAGAGAGTCATTCTCCTCCAGAAAAGGAATGTCAGTCCAGAAAGTATGCTAGGCTGAGTTTGCAGCATGCAGAGAAGGCACAGTGCATGGTGGCAGCAATCCACTTCTCTGTACTGCAGCATTTCTCTTTCTCTTCTCAATATTTCTGCTAGGTGCAGCTAACCTGCTCCCAGTACAAAAAATGAGCAACATCATACAATGGGTGGGCCCAGATGAGTTAAACATGCTGTGAATTTTGCAGTGCTGTGGTTCTGCTGTGCACTATTTAGAATGGTCAACCTGCTGACGGGGATTGGAGAGCTCCTAAAATTAGAACTCATCTCCAGATGACAGAGATCAATTCAATTCCTCTAAAGAAAATGGCTGCTTTGGAGGGTGAACGTAATGGAGGGTGAACTTAATGGCATCATAATCTTGCTGACCTTCCATTTCTCTCTCTCTCCCCCCCACCAATCTTCAGGAATTTTCCAGCCCATGGTTTGCAAGTCTATCAATATTGATGTTGCACCTATGTTCCAGGGTATCTTAAAATAGCTGCCATTGGGGATAAAGGCCAATCACAGAATGTTGGGACACTGCAAGCAAAGTACCTTCCTGCAGTGGAGACAATGGTCTTTGAATAGATGCTCCCTGAAAACACAAAGGTGATACCTGCAGGGTTCTTTTGAAGCACCACTAAGATGGAGGAAGGCTAACATTGTTATTGCTGGGAAAGGGGCAAATGAGCACAAGGAAAACAGTCAGTGAACACCATGCTGCCCTTGTGTACCACACTGGGAAAAACTGTTCTAGGGAGACTTTGGGCAAGATGAGGTCTTGGTGCATTTTGTGGGAAATTTTTTCCTGGAGGAGGGAGAATGTGAAAATATTGCTGTTGCACTCATTTTGAAATGGAACCCACATGCGTAGAACTCTAGATACGAGCAATTATATTTAGAATAATGTGTGAGTCCCATGTCCAAGCACTATGATTTTGTTATCTAGAGTGGAAAAGATGACAAAGTTAAGGATATTTGCCCTTAAAATGCAAATTAATGTGTTTGGTTGAAGTTTTCATGAAACATAAAGGTAAGATTTTTCTAGTGTTTCCTCTTTGTAGCAGTTTTCCCTCAATACCCTTTGCTGGGCAAAGAATGGAGAGCGAATTGCAATATGGCAGCCAAATAGCCTAGAGAGATGAAAACAGAATCTAATCTCATTTGCACCAGTTTAGTCTGTTGAAATGCCAGTGATGTCAGTGGACTGATTAATGCCGTTGCCTGAGAGATAAAAACTGTCCCATTAGCTGTAAATTGCAAGGAGTTTGGTTAGTTAAAAGGTGGATCTTTGTTAAGCTTATTCTGCTGTTTGATTCCATAATCTCATCCTGCAGCAAGAAAGGAATTGCCTGGCGAAGTCAGTTGTGAGTTACCATTGATCACAGTAGGATGTTAGTCTGTCAGGGCTGTTAGACAGTGGAATTCATTGCCTTGGAGAATGGTGGAGTCTCCTTCTTTGGACGTTTTTAAACAGAGGTTGGATGATTGTATGTCAGGAATGCTTTGATAGTGTGTTCCTGCATGGCAGGAGGTTGGACTTGATGGCCCTTGTAGTCTCATCCAACTCCATGATTCTATGAACCAACAGTCACAAGAAGCATATGGATGCTGCTGAAAAAAGAGCGGCCATGAATCATCACAGCCGCAGTTGCTGCCCAGGAAAGGCTGGGAGGAGTCCCCTGGTTCTCCAGATCAAAGTCCATTTTTATTAACTGTTATACGACTCTGTTAACTGGTTTCCATGCTGCAAATAGCATCTAAGGATGCGGACTGGGGGGCAGGGAGGAGGGCATAAAAATAATTTATTTTAAAAAACTACTAGAAAAAAATTACAAACATGTCAATATGAAAGATATAGAACTTTAAAGAACAAAACCCACAAAAAAGTATTCACTACACTAGTGTAAATTCTACATGATTTTATAAACATTACCCAGTTGATTAATTTTAATCCAATGGGAGATAAGTGAATTCTGTAATTTTTTCAGTTCCTCACAGGTATAAGAGCCACTGAAATTTCTTACCAGTGCTGCCCCTCTTGTAAGCTTTGCAGCAGAAGATATAGGTGACTGTATTCCAGCAACTGTTCTTAACCAATAATCAGTACTCATCCATATTAGCTTGCTTTTACCCCAGGTTCCTCATCTGATTGGAATTTCCTTTCCCAGAAACATTCGTATTAACTTGAACATTATGTTCTAGACTCTGCAGAACCACATATCACCTCTAGGTAAACCATCTTGTTTCCAGAATGTAGCTAATAAAAGTATAGCTGCAACTTATATATGACCCTTTCAGAATCAATGGGTTTAGAAAGTTGGCTAAGGTTACAGTGTATGTACAACCTTTCTCTTTGTCCCCTCCTCTGCCAATCTTTCTCTCTCTCCCCCATTGCCCCCACTTCCTCATTCTCTCTTTTTCCCTCTGCCATTGCCATATGTCTTTCTGCCTCTTCCTCTTCTGTAGCTGCTGCTGCTGCTGCACTCTGAGGCATTGCTTACTGGGGCTACTAGGAACCCCACCTCCCTCCTTCGGTGGTGGCTGAGATTTCACAATACAGTGCCACAGCATCTCAGTTTATTTCTTTAACATCGAATCTCTTTCACTATTTTTTAATTTTCATATTTTTCTGCCAATCTGGGGCTTTTTCTATCTGTACATGGTTCCGCCATGTGGATTATTTGTTCCTCACTCTGCTAGGGCTATGTTCAGAATTAGATATAAAGATATCATCAGATTGGGTGATTAGTAGATTTTAATCTTCTTTAATTTCCCCAGTTTTGCTGTATCTCTCCTATTTGAAATCTATTTTTCAAAATGAAGTTGGAAGGAGATCTGAACCAGAAATACAACTGATACTTTTTGTTGATTAGAACGAAAAATGTTAATGCATAATATGTCTCAAAGCTGGGGGGGAGGCGTTTGAATTGCTCTCACAACTCCTATGTGCTAACATTTACTATGCTGTCATATTGGGTTTGTTACATTAGACATTTGTGCCATTTTTCACTTACCCGTTAAACAATTTCAGGTTATTACTTCACAACACATCATTTATGTCTCCCTCTCTTTACTAACATAGAACTGTTATCTTGCCAGTCAGCTATGACAGATGATTTATTTAAGATTCTCTGTGATACTGGTTAAAGTAAAAAAGTAGCTTTGCTTTGAAGCATTTTGTAGGTGTCATATATAAATCCTAGGGACACTGTGACTTCCTTGAATTTAGATGACTTCTTGTTTTTTAAAAAAATTCCGAAGGCATTTTCAGTTCCAGTTCAACACAGCTGCTTATATTGACCTACGAACTGAGGGTATTATCTCGCATGATCTTTTATATCTTAGGTAACAGCCTCTTATTCCACATGTACGTGCTTTTACGAGATCAGCTTGGAAGGCCTCACTCTGTTTTTCTTTCTTAACCGTGATAGGAATTGTGATGGTACAGGGCATGGCACTTTTGGCTGCAGCAACCCACCACCTTTGAAAACTTGGGATCCCTGCCTGTACCACTTTTAATACCATCTAAAACATGGTGGTTCTGAATGGTATCTGCTGATGAGTTGTGACTTTCACTGGATCTTGTACTGTGAACTGATTCCTCTTTTAGATATTGTTCTGTATTGCTTAGAACTCTTCTTGTGAGAAAAATTCTTTTCAAGGGCTAAAAGGAATGCTGCCCCAATCGGTGTTTTCAAACTAGTCTGCCATAAAACAAGGAAGAGGAACGTTAGGTTTTCTAGCCATCAAAACTGGGCTGCCAGCTCCAGGTTGGGAAATAGCTGGAAATTTGGGGGTGGAGCCTGGGGAGTTTGCCGTTTGAGGAGAGATACTGGTGTGGAATAAGATCCTCTCCTCCAAAGATGCTATTTTTTCCTAGAAGACTTATCACTGTCATCTGGAGATCAGTTGTAATACCAAGAGATCTTCAGGCTACACCTGGAAGTTGGCAATTCCACATGTGACCCTAAGAACAAGAATAAGGTATTGTTTACAGAAGACCCTGCTTCAAATTTATGCTCAGTATTTCCAGGGCCAGTTACTGTCTGTCTCAGCCAAACCAGCTCATTGAGATGTTATGAAGAAAAGCAGAAGGAAGCATTAGGGAGGTTGCCCTGAACAACTTTTCAAGAGTCGGATAAAAATGAAGTGGTCTGATGAACTCTCTCTGGGAGGAGCAGTGGCGTAGTGGTTAAGAGCAGGTGCACTCTAATCTGGAGAACCGGGTTTGATTCCCTGCTCTGCCACTTGAGCTGTGGAGGCTTCTCTGGGAAACTAGATTAGCCTGTTTACTCCAACACATGCCAGCTGGGTGACCTTGGGTGAATCACAGGTCTTTGGAGCTTTTTCAGCCCCCCTCCCCCCACAGGGTGTTTGTTGTGGTGGGGAGAAGAAGAGAAAGGAGGTTGTAAACCCCATTGAGTCTCCTTACAGGAGAGAAAGTGGGGGTATAAATCCAAATTATTCTTCTTCTACATGGGACTGCCACATTTCTGTGTGCAATTCCAAGACATGAGTGGCAAACAAATAGCATCCAGCAGAAACTTGTATAACCTTTTACCAAGTCCAGCTTCCAAATATATTTTAATGTCTACAAATTGTTGGCATCAGAACTATAAAAGCTGAAAAAGGACAGCTATTTTCTAAAGTTCAGAAGTGTTAACTTGTTTATAAGGGAACAAATCCTTTCAATAAAATATTTTAAGTACCTATCTACCCTTTTAACCATATAGTTATAACAGCTGAGTGAGATTTTTTGAAGGATCACTTTAACATGAAGGTTACTGTGATCTTGAACAAGCCACCCTCAACTGGTCAATCCTTACTACATGAGCAATCAGATGGATCTCATAATATCCCTTTGGTAACGTCAGTTACTTCTGAAAAGAAAGTAGCATTGTTCAGATGGAAGCTATCATGTCATATGCTTAGAAAGCCTCTGTGTGTATGAAAGGTTATTGTTGGTCTTGGTGGTGTGATACACTTGCTGTCCCAGGTATAGTTTATTGTCTATGGACAAAGGCTATTACAATCAAATAAACAATAGCCAACAATAAATCAAGTACAACGACAAAACAGATAAAATCAAATACAAAAACAGATTTTAAAATCAGATAAAGGTATTGCCCAAATTAAATACAGTTCTGGCTCAAATTTTCTATGACAATTTTTTCTATGATCATATGTAGATGTCTAGCAATCCCGTGCTAAGCAGAATTATATCCTTCTAAGTCCACTTAGTTCAATAGGCTTATAAGGAAGTAATTCTGCTTAGGATGGCACTGTATTGGTTGACATTGGACATAGGTGCCAGTTGCAAATAAGATATTTTGTTGCTATATCCGAGATAAGAAAATATTCACAGATCATGATAAAATGATTATACCTGCAGGTGTCTTTTCTCCCTTTTACACATGTTGTTTTCAAATTATTATCCTCTCAGAAGCTCTAGAATATTACTTCTCACATTTCACAGGGAAGTTGGTCTTACCCCTTCTGTATAGATATCGATATATTTAAATTATGAGTCTGTTATCTGTAATGTTTGTGAAATACTACAGTAAGATCTGGCTTTGAAAGATCCCTGTGTACTGGATCACCAATTATGTTAACTATTTCTATGTTTGCATGTTACTAAGCTAATAACCCAATCCAGAGGGGGAGGGCTGAAGGGAGTTGTGAAGGTGGCACAGCCCTACATCAGGGAAATGCCTCCCTGGGGCACTTACCCCAGCACTGCATTGGAGCTCCAATGTCATAACGGCCAGCATAGCGGGGGTTTTCTGGAGTCATGGCTGGGATGGAGCTGACATCAGTTGGTTTCTACCCTGGTTTTCCCTCCAGAGGTTTCTACCCTGGTTTTCCCTCCAGATGCGCCATCATTTCTTTCTCCCTGCACCACCAAAAAGCCCTCTGGAGGTGGTGAGGTGGCATGGCAGCAGCACCCCCCCCCCCCGGCCTCTGGATTGGCCTGCCCAAGTGTGAATTGGAATGTGCCCAGTTCAAATATTACCTCAGCCATGAATTGCTTTCTTCTTTAGCCAACCTACTATTTCCCAGTCTCATCAATTTACCTTCAATGCAGGGATAATTGTTCTCTGATGTCTGGGTTAAAAGTTTCTAAGATGTATGAGGCATTTTAAAGATCTAAATCAATGATTATGATTTGGATGCTATAGCTGCCATTTACAGCATTAAGCCCTGCTGCTCACAGAGAGGCACTTTTGTAACTAGCATCCACCGTAGGAGTCACGTTTGCTCTCATTCTGGGCATCAGGTCTGTCCCTCAGGCAGGCTCACAGCTCTGACCTTCACTGCTGAGTGAGGATCTCAACATATATTTCCCAACTCCTTGTATAGCATTCTAGACACTGCACCAGGCTGGCTATTCCACGTAATTTGACTAATGAGCCTGCACTGGTCTTTTCATGTGTTACTGTTAGGGCTGACAATCTCCAGTTCGCACCTGGAGCTCTTCTGCTATTACAATTTATCTCCAGATGACCAAGAACAGATCCTGAGGAAAAAATATCTGCTTTGGAGGGTAGGCTCTACAGCATTATGCTTTTCTAGAAGTCATTCTCCTCCCCAAAGCTCACCCTCCCTAGGTTCCACCCCCATAATCTTCAGGTATGTCACAACCCAGAGCTTACAACCCTATTTACTGCATTCAAAATGGCATTTGGATCATTTTAAAGCTGCTGCTACTTTGTCTTCCCCTTGGGAGCCAATGTGGCTGGGAGCGCACAAGTGAAAGACAAGATCTCCCTACCCCCGATCAAGGCAGTTCCCAGAAAGAGGGGAGAATAATCCTAATGTAAACAGGCATGGGGGAAAGATAGCAGTATGGGGGAAAGGTAGCATGCTCCAAAAACCAGATCATTGGAACAATATTCAAGTACTCCAATACAGCAAAAAACAACAACAAAACATTAGGCAATGGTTTCATGCCTATCTGATTAGCATAGGCTCACCCATTAGTTCACCTGTTAGCATAGGCTCTATCCCTGTGAACAGGAATGACGATCTTCAAACACTTCCAATCATAAGGACTGAGCAATTGCACCTTGCCCTGAAACCATAATTGTACTTACTCAGGAAGGGCTCTGGCTTAGCAGTAGAGCATCTGCTCAGCATGCAAAAGTCCCTAGGTTCAGTCCCTGCCATCTCCAGTTGAAAGGATCAAGTCACAGGTGATGTGCCAGGTGATGTGACCTGAGACCCCGGAGAGCAGCTGACCTACATAGACCAGTGGTCTGACTCAGTATCAGGCAACTTCATGTGTTCACTTGTATAGGATAGCAAGTCAGCTCTGTTTTGAAAACAGGAATATAAAATAATGCATAATATGCAGCAGTAAACTTTTATGGCAGCACTGCTTATGGCTTACATTCAGAGAAGTAATTAGGTAAAGAATGGAATGATGTGTGTGGACTTTGGGATTGGCTGATTGTACCACAAGTGCTGAGTGAGTGCACATTTATTTAATTATTTTAAAAAAGCTGTAATTAAAATGGTTGTTGGCATTTGGAGGGTTCTTCCTGCCCATACTTCCCCAAAGGAGGTATAAAGGAACTACTGTGTTTTCCTTATATAAACAAGACTGACCTGCTCTCGCTCCCCTCTTAAGTCCATGTAAACTTTAGCCTGCATATGGTAGAGGAAGGAAAAGATGGAAGATTTTATTTAAGATAAAAACTATTTTGTTTATGATACTACATAACTGTGTTATAATTTTTATTGGTTTTATACTTTTTTTACTGGCATGGCTTCTACCAGAGTCCTGGACAACTGTACCTGGGGGGGGTGGTAAGAGATCCACAACTCATTACCAATATCCAAATGGGGCCTGGAATTCTCCCGGAAATACAGTTGATCTCCAGATTACAGAGATCAGTTCCTAGGGATGCTATAATCCTGGTGGGACCTGGAGATCCCCTGGAATGACAGCTCATTTCCAGACTACATAGGTCAGTTACCTAGAGAAAAGTGATGCTTTAGAGGGTGGGTTCTTATGGCATCGTACCTAGTTCAGGTCCTTGTCCTCCTCTATTCCCAAATCTCCAAAAGTTTCCTAACCTAGGTGGGTCAACCCTACCTCACCATCCCCCACCAGTGGCCAGAGGGGGCCTGTCAACACTATCAGTTTCTCTAGAAGAAATTGCAGCTTCAAAGGGTGGATTCTAGCACTATATCCCCATTGATCTCACTCACTTTTCAAGAAACCTCTCTCCTCAAGTGGTGCCCTAAATTTCTGTAACTGAAGTTGGCAACCCTAGCTTGCAAGGCTACTGATCCTGAGGGCAAGGCAGAATTTTAAGTCACTTGTATCAGTCATGTCAATTCACCTGGGCTCTATGGGGATATGCACGTTCTGAAATATAAATAAAAGAGTTCCTGGTATCTGCTTCAGTTATGGAGGCTGCTTAGGACTGCCAACGGACTAGAAAAGGAATTGTTTTGCTGTCAGGCCAGTTGCCAGAAAAGTGAGGGGCAGGGACTGAGATTTGTCCTCAAATCACCACTCCAAAAAGACATACATTTAGATGGAAAGGTTTTGTGCTGGTTATGTTAGAAAAAAGTACCATACACCATGCTGTGGCCTCCACCCTGTTTCCTGGCATATTCTTCCCTACATCCTGCCTTGAAATTATTATTTCAAGAGATGACAACCCCTAGAGTTGTTCTTTAGCCAAATGGATAAGGCCCACACAAATAGAATTCACAATTTCCTTATGTCTAGTATGAAAGAATCCTATCAATTGAGAGTTTCGGAGAATAGCCATGTTGGTCTGCAGAAGAACAGCTAGATTAGAGACAAGCAGAATTTTAAAAACCAACAAGAATTTTGGGGTATCTTCCTTCTCATATCTGATGAAGGGGGAAAGCTTATACCTGGTCTCTAGGGTGTTACTGTAAAGGCAGCTCTGTAAAGGCAGCACACATTTTCCTTCAAGTGGTATTTATCAGTATATAATTGCTTGAGTAAGGAATAATTAATAAAGCAGATGGCAAGCCACAGAAGTGGACAATATGCCACAGTTGGAGAAGCTGGCCTGCAGCCATTCAGTGTTTGCAAGAATATATAAAGATCAGATTTGTTTGTCTTGTACTGTTTTCATGTCATTTTCATCTAGTGGCTGTCCTTTAAACAGTGTTCCAGACTTTGTTGAGGTGCTCCTAGGGTGCTTAAGCATAAGCATTTTTATTGTCATTGTGCACGCACAACGAAATTTACAGCAGCATTCCTCTATGCACACAATTTCAGAATCATACATCATACTCATACAATTTCATACAATACATCATACTCATACAATTTCAGACTCATACCCCATCCTCACTTTCCCCTTCCTCCACCCATCCCTACACAGCCCCAAACACATCAACACGAAGCCACAGAGTTTAGCATAGCCACAGCTCTAGAGTAGAAGCTGTCTCTAAGCCTCTTTGTCCTAGATTTGATAGTCCTGTATCGCCTACCAGATGGTAGCAGTTCAAAAAGAGATTGTGCTGGATGAGACGGGTCCCTCAGAATATTTTGGGCTTTTTTTAGGCTTCGGGAATTATAGAGTTCTTCCAAGGAGGAGAGAGGGCAGCCGACAATCCTTTGTGCAGTAGTGATCACCCTTTGGAGCGCCTTCTTATCTGCCACTGTGCAACTGGAGAACCATACACAGATGCAGTAGGTTAAGACACTCTCTATAGCACAGCGGTAAAAGGACACCAGGAGTTTTCCATCCAGTTGTTGCTTCCTTAAAAGTCTCAGATAGTACAGTCTTTGCTGGGCCTTCTTAACCACCGCGGCAGTCTGTATGCCCCAGGTTAAGTCCTCTTTAATCATAACGCCCAGAAATTTAAAACTAGCCACCCGCTCTACTTGATCTCCATTTATAGTCAAGGGCTGAATTTCTGAACTATTCCTTCTATAGTCCACTATAAGCTCCTTTGTCTTGTTAGTATTAAGAACCAGGTTATTTTCCCTGCACCATGAGAGCAGTCGGTCCACCTCACTCTGATAGGCAGACTCATCCCCTCCAGAGATGAGCCCCACCACCGTTGTGTCATCGGCAAATTTGATAATGGTGTTACTATGATAGACAGGAGTACAATCATATGTATAAAGGGAGAACAATAAAGGACTCAACACACAGCCCTGTGGCTTTCCCATATTTAGAGTAAGAACTGAGGAAACCCGATTTCCCAGTCTAACCCTCTGGGAACGTCCAGACAAGAAGTCCCTAATCCACAAACAGATTGAATGTGAGAGTCCAAGATCCACAAGTTTTGTCACCAGTCTTTGTGGCAAGATTGTATTAAATGCGAAACTAAAGTCCGCAAAGAGCATTCGCACATAATTCCCCTGTTTTTCCAAATGCGTCAAAGCAGTGTGGAGACTAATGGCAATGGTGTCCTCCGTAGATCTGTTTGTCCGATATGTGAACTGATGTTTATCAAATGTATCTGGAAGGTAAGAACTAATATGCCTATGGACCAGTTTTTCAAAACACTTCATGATGAGGGGGGTGAGTGCCACTGGTCTATAATCCTGAAGACTGTCAGCAGGAAATCTCTTTGGTAGTGGAACAATGATGGAAGCCTTCAAACAAGATGGAATGGTGGACTGGGATAAAGATCGATTAAAGATCCCAGTAAAAACACCAGCCAGTTGGTTAGCGCATTCCTTTAACACCCGACCGGGAATACCATCCGGTCCAGCTGCCTTCCTTGGATTCACAGCCCTCAAAACTTGCCTCACCTCATGTTCCTCCATGGTGAGGTGTGAGCTCCACGGTGAGGTGTGTGCTAATTCTAATTTGGGAATTTAGTGGAAATTAGGGGGGCAGTGCCTGGGAACAGTGGAATTTGGGGATTTGCTACAAAATTCACCCTCCAAACCTGCCACTTTCTCAAGAGGAACTGATTTCTGGAAATCAGTTATAAATGTGGAAGAACTCCAGGTCCTTCCTGGAAGCTGTTTTCAGTGATTTCTAGAGAGGATTTCTGGATTTTCCTGGAAATGATGTTATGCCATTGCCTGATGGCCATTTCTAAAATTAATTTTATCCTGTTAACCACAGCAGTGGCATTGAGACACAGGAACTGGGTAGTGGATCCCCCTGGAGGGTATTTAGCAAACCTATGTATATATCCTTCATTGGACATTTCCATCCTTGCTGTACAGATGCATATTTCTGGGTTGCAGTGAAGACTGAAGGGTGTTGTGTTAATTTTCAGATGATTGAAATTATCTTACAATAATTGATAAAGTAACCAAATCATGGTGATCATTTTTCCCAGTTCTCAAAATAATGGCCCTTAATAGTAGCAAATAATTCTGCATTGCTATGCAATCCTCTGACTCTAGCATGAATGGTAGAAAGAAACTGAAAGTTACTCGAATAAGGAATAAGTAATAAAGCAGAGGGTGAACCATGGAAGTGGCCAAAATAGCATGTTTGGAAGTGGTGACCTACCTTTCGACTATCACGTTTGGAATGCACACCAGACCACTTGAAAGAAAATGTGCTCGTTTTTCAAAGCCTACTGTGGGAGTCAGACAGTTTTGGATTGACCTTTTCTTTGTGAGCAGATATTAGAGTGGATGGGTTTTCTTTACAGTTGGGAACGAAGCTTTCTGTGACCAATAAATGTGAAACACCCATTAAGATTTATAAATGGAAGTTGCCGCAAGTTTTCGATGGCAAGGCCAGGAAAAGTCTGCGGTATTTAAAGAAGGCACTGTTCTTCCCTTTAAAGAATGTAACTATTTGACACATAGTCTTGAACAGCGAAGTTGCCCCTTTCTCTTTCCAAGAAAGCAGATCTTTTTATGCCAGGCAATGGATCATGTTCAATCACTTTTTTGGGGGGTGGGAAAAAATAATTACCTGGGTCTACTATAGTGTTTCTGCAGAGGAAAGCATTGCTGCCTTTGCGGACTGAATTTCCCCCTCCCGCTCTCGTGCCCACGCCTTCTACATTCCAAAATATTCCCTGACACCCACCCAGGAACAACATTTGGGGATGGCATTTTGAGCTGCAGAAATTAATCCAGTGGTAGCTGGAGATCTCCCACTGTTACAGCTGATCTTCAGGTGACAGGGATCAGCTTCTCTGGAAAAAAGAACCACTTTAGAAGATGGATTGTATGGTATTATACAGTGGTACCTCAGTTTTCGTTGATAATTTGTCCAAAAGGAATTGATAAAAACCGAAATTGACGAAAACCGAGGCACCATTTCCCATAAGAATCAATGCAAATCCAAGTAATCTGTTCGAGGCACTCCAAAAAGTGCCTCGGATTAATTGGCTTTCTCAAACCCCAGCCGGGAGGCAGAGGGAGCTCTTTATTTGGGCAGTGACATCAGGGGGTGTCACTGCCCACATAAGAAGATCCCTCTGCCTCCCGGCTGGGCTTCCTCAAACCCCAACCGGTTTTGGTTTTCGTGGAATTTTTCTGGGTTTGAGGACGAAAACTGAGGCAATCGACGAAAACCGAGACAAATTTTGCCCAGAAAAAGTCGACGAAAACCGAAACCGACGAAAACTGAAGTCAACGATAACCGAGGTACTACTGTACTTCACTGAAGTCCCTCCCCTCCCCTAACCCTGCCCTCCTCAGGCTGCACACCCAAAATCTCCAGGTTTTTTCTAACCCAGAACTTGCAACCCCAGCAGAAATACTGGTCTCTGGAAACATCCCAGTGGATCCAAGTCAACGTTTTCATTTTTAATTCAAAGTCCACAATTGTGGGTTCCAGATAGAAATATTCTCAAAGATTTGTAGAAATGGATGTAACCATTTTAATATCGATCCAATCCACAAATATACATAAAAATTACATAAAATTACATAAAAATTCCCTGGCTCAGTTAGGTCACTTTGGTTCTTTCCCACAGAATGCAAGGCTTACCTTTAGTTTTCTGGCAAGAGGTGATGAGAATAGGTATTCTCCACGGTTCATCCTTGTAGTTAGTACTACTAATTGGAGGTAAGTATCATGATGGTGCTATGGGGGTGGGAAATCGCTTTCACTTTTGCAGGTGTAGTTTTATCACTGCTAGCTGTGACCTTGGAGTTCTGCAGCTGGGAAGAGACTCCAGGCTGGACAATGCGAACTGTCTGCTTCTCTTTTGGGGGTGGGGATCTTACGTTCATATTATCAAGAGTTTGGTGCGGTTTTCGCCAAAAACTCTCTTTCTATGTTCCTGACATGTTTTCAATAAAAGCCTTGAACCAGTCAAGTGATTTGTTATCTGAACAGGGAATCTGACAGTATGTTACCTATGAACATGATTCTATTTTTGTGATGGCTAGTCACAGCTACTGACAAACTGAATCTCCATGAATGCCTCTAACTACCAGACCATGGCCACACAACTCAGAAAATCCACAACAGCCAATGCATCTAATTCTTTCAAAAGCCATCTAAACTACTTGGTTGTGATGAGGCCCTGCTGAAATGTGGAGATTTCAAAGAGGTGACAGATATTAATGAGTCATTGCTTACCCAGCGGCTGGTGTGTTGTGATGAGGAGCTGGCAAGTTTGGTGAATTTAATCAGTGTGTTAACTCACCTCTCTTTAGGGCTAAGAGCTGTCAGCCTCGTATAAATGTCAGCTGAGGGCAGTGTTGCAAATCAGGCATGATACAGTCATTCGTTTACCTATTTGCATGCAATAAAGAAGGGGCTTGAAGAACCGCAGCTTCCTTATCTTGAGTCCGACTGTTGGTTTATCTAGGTCAATAGAGTCCATCCTAATTGGCTGTTCAGAGTTTAAGACAGAGGTCTTTCATACCAGCTACTTGATTCTTTAAGCTGGAAATGCCAGGGAATGAACCTGGACCTCATGAATGCAGTGGCTGATGCTATGTCCTTGAAACATCATGTCTCCTCAAAATCTTCTCTCTTTATACAGCACAACTGTTCTTGCAGTGGCGGTAGAAAGATTTGCACTGTTATGCAGGGATGCATCATAGAGGAGGCAGAGCTGTGTGGGAAGTCTCCATAGACATTCAGATTCTAAAACTGGAGAGTGTAAGAAGCTGTTGTGTCCTCATTTTCCAGCAGATAGATTCAGAGCAATTTTTAGCAATTTTTAGCAAAGGTTAATGTCAGGTTAGGATTAGGAAGCTCTGGACTCAAATCCCTCTTCCACCATGGAACATTCCCGAGCAATTTTGGGCAAGTCACATTTTTTCAACTTTTTCCCAAGTTGTTGTAAAGATAAAAAAGGAAGGGAAAAAATGTATGCCCCTCTCCAAGCTCCTTGAGGAAAGGTGGGGTAGAACATCTTGTTGTAGACAGATAAAATATTGTTTTTCAGTCAGGAGAGAATGGATGTTTTTAAAGGCTTAAGGAGGATCAAGCCCTGAAACGGGAAAGCATCTTATTTTGTAACACATTCTCATAATGGCAGCAAGGAATATATTTATGGTTGCTGTGTGTGTGCCTATATGTATACAAGAATTTTCATATCTTCAGGTTAGCACTTGAGTTTAACAAGGACCTACTTTACAAACAGAATGTGGGAAATGCTTTGAGCGTAAATAGTGGATACAAAGGAGCATAAATCAGTGGATACAAAGGGGATACTTTTTACAGTCTGAAAGGCCAGAAACAATGAGAGGAAATCAAGATTAGGGGAAATGAGGCCACAAGTTCAGCCCTTGACTTTTCTCCCTCCTTGACCTGCTACACATATGTTGGGTGAGTCAATGGGGAAGTTGTGCAGGTCTCATAGTACCTGGCTAGATTCCGGTTTCAATCTCCCCAGCAGCCATTTAAGAATGCAGAAGGATGCTGTTGTGAGCTAGTCAGCAGTTGTTATTATTGCTGCTCTGTCCCTTTCAGCCTGTCCCTTGCTTCTTAGTTTCAGATTCAAAGCTTTTGTTCAATGGATCAGGAGCGTGACTTTTTTTGCCTCTCCTCCTGTTGCAGTCCCAAATCTACCCCCCCCCCCAATACATTACTGTTCCTCAGATCCTTTTGTCACCCAGGAGCAGCAATTTGGGGGACATTTTGGGCTGCATTGGGAGGCAAGGGTGAGCAAGGTATGCTCGGCAGGTAGAAATCTTTATTTATGTGGAATTGCTTCATTGGATCCAAGCAGCTGCCTCTTTGGATTCAGGCAGAAATAATAGGCCTGTGTTTCATCAGCATATCAGTGCCCCCATTCTCCAGATTCCTGGAAGTCTTTTCTCAAGTATCTTGTATACATTTTAAAGAGTATAGGAGACCAGGTGGAATCTTGTGGCATTACTGGGACACAAGAGACAAAAGACAGTCACCCTTTGACATCTCTGATCCATGGGGTTGCTTTTACACATGTAAGATAACACACTTCCAATACACATCAATGATTGTTTGCAATGGGATTTCCTGTGAAACAGGAAAATCCACTTTCAATCAACTGCATTAGAAATTGTGCATTAGAAATGCATTATCCAACATGTACGAAAGCAGCCACTCCAGATCTGTTCTGAATGTCTCAGAAAGATACCTCTGGCCGTTTTCCCACTGAGGTTTAGATGCATGATACTCATGCAAAATATCCAGGTTTGGTGCAAAACTCCTCACTGCTTTCCTGGCGATCATAGTTCTGGCGCTCCTTGTCTGGATTATCACGTGTTTTTCCCGGACCTGGTTGAAAGTAGACCTTTTGAAAAACGCTATGATGAATCCGGATCGGAGGGGAGCAGTAGGGAGGATCGGGGGGTTGAATCTCCCGCCGTTGCGAGTGACGTGGAGCCTCACATTCAATCAATCTTTTTTCACATACCTGGAAGCAACATGGAGACAGAGCAATGTGGGACTGTTTTTGACTGTTTAAACAAATATAAGACAATGAAAGGCAGCGCAAAACCCTGTATCCACGTGGATAAGATAGGATGGAGCCACGCAGAAATGGGGCTTTGCTTTAATCAGCCATTTTATTGTTTCCACATGGAGTCGATCTGTGCATGCTCACCCAGACGTGGCTCCGCCAGGAAAAAATAAAAAAATTCCCATCCCAACACAACAGCCAATCAGGATAGCCCTGAGCGGATCGTGTGTTTGATCTCTCGAGAGTGGGTGTTCCTACATTGCTGCTGTGTTGCTTGAAACAAGGATCATTTGGGGAGCACAAGCTGCGGTGGGGACCACGAAACCGTAATGAAAAGGTGCTGATTCTTTTCAAACCGGGTTGTATCTACATTCGTTTTCTCAGTGGAGAAACGGCCATTGTCATGGAAAGGGAGAGATCCCAAAGCCCAAATAGAATCTCTATGGGAAACGAAGGCAATTTTGGCCTTAAAACCAGGTTGGAAACCTGGTTGAAAGGCAAGCAGATAATACATTTTGTCCAGAGAAACCTGGAATTATACTGCCACCCTTTTCTCAAGCACTTTGTCCATGGGGCAGAAATCATTTTAAATGTTAAGGGCCCAAATAGGCTTTTTCAGCTATACCCAGCCTCCTTTAAGACTTCTAAAAAAGGGGGCCTATCACATAAAAAAGCTGTTGATGCAACTTTTCTGTAGCTGATTTTAAAAGCTGTGAGGGGCAAAGGTTGAGAAATACAGGTAGTGGTCCACACATCTCTGAGGATTCTGTCCGTATCCTCAGGCAAAATCAACTGAAAGTATCCATAGAAACCACAGAGGCCTCAGGAACATCTAGTTAAACACAGAAAAGTTTTGTTGCTGTGATGTTCTCAAAACAAAGTATTTCCCATGATGAATGATACTGAAAGAGAAGATTCCTGACAGAACTTTTCTCCATCTGTGTTAGGTAAACTACTTCAAATGGCAGTTATCTCGATTTGTGATGTGTCTTGTTTTATGATGTATCTTAGGCCAAAGACTTTGCTAAATTGTTTTACTATTGTACAGAATATGACTGAAATAACAGTGTTTCTTCTAAACAGCAAAGACATCACATACTGACAGATAGGAGAAGATTAAAACACACACGAGCACTCATTAATTCAATATGGAAGATGTACCCTCTTTTGGGTTGCCATCTTCCAGGTAGGGCCTGGAGATCTCCTGGAATTACAAGTGATTTCCAGACTAAAGAGATCAGTTACTCAGGAGCAAATGGTTCTTTTTTGGAACCTGGGCTTATATCCAACTGAGGTCACTCTTTGGCCATTACCTCACTCCACTGGTCTTTTTGCATCCCATCTAATTCCCCTTTCCTTATTGCGTTTTCTCCTCTATTTCCTCCCTCTCCAATACCTGCACTCATTTCATCACAGTCACCAGCACACAAGATTTTTAATTATCCTAACAACTTGCATACTGAGAGAATCTGGGATACATCTGACCAACGGTTGAGTTGGGAAATTCCTGGAGATCTGATGATTCCTGTCTCTCTTATACCCCTGGTGACATCAGCTGCAGGATGGCAAGATATCTCATTCAACACAGTGTAGAGGATTTATTTGTAGAACAGGAATGTACAGAATCCTTCCCTGACCCCTTGCCATCTCTCTCTCTCTTCCCCTCACCTAGCACACCCACCCTTCCATACTTAGTCTATTCTCTGGTATTCTGTATTGCAGTGTCCTCCCCCAATCAATGAGGTCATAATTTAGCCATTTATTCCTCTACCCTTTCCTGCTATGTGACTATGACCTCATGCAGTTTCCTGTCACAGCTCAGTAGTTTCCTGGTGGATCCTGTGTCTGGAAAGGTCAAAGACCAGGCATCTTCTCTAACTGGCAGCTGCTGTCCAGGATCTCTGACAGATTTTTCTCAACATCTGCTACTCAAGATCCTTTAACTGAGGTTTTCCATTTATTTATGACATCTCCCCAAAGGCATGGAGGTAACCAATCTTTTTTGTACCTATACTTGTTTAGAGAAGTGTCTGCTTTAGCATGTCTACTAACCACTAACCACATAAATTGTTACCTGAGCCCTAATGCTAACCCCAAACCTTACAATGACTGTGGCCCTGGTCTGAGTCTGCACCCTAGAACTCAATGTAACCCTCACCCAAATCTTAGCCCCAGCCCTAATGAAACCCCTTTAAAAATTTTTTTAAATTAAATTAATTTAACTTAATTTTTTCCCCAAAAAACATATGTTGGGGTTAGGGTTAAGGCTAGGGCAGGAACTTAAACACTGTTTTGGGATAGGTTGAGGTCTTGGGCAATTGCTAAGACTAGGGCTATGGTTGGTTTCAGATTTTGGTTAAGCATTACTGTCACAATTTATGATGGAATGGTTTTCAAAAACAAAGTTAGGATTAGGGCTAAGTCTAGGGAATGGACTCGGATTTGGGTTAGAGTTTCATTGCTTTCTAGGGCATGAACTAGGAAAAGGGATGTGGTCTGTTTCAGGTTTTGGGTCAGAGTTAGGGTTCGAGTGACAATTTATGACTGAATAAATTCTTTTTAAAATCAAGTTAGGGTTAAGGTTAAGGCTAGGGCAGGGGCTTAGATTCGGGTTAGGGTAACATTGAGTTCTAGGGTGCAGACTTGAACTAGGACCACGGTCATTGTCAGGTTTGGGGTTCGCATTAGGGTTCAGATGACAATTTATGACTGAATATTTTTTATCCAAAAACATAGGTTAGGGTTAGGGTTCAGGCTAGGGCAGGGAATTAGATTAGGGTTATGGTTTCATTGCATTCTAGGGGACAGACTAGAACTAGAGCTGTGGTCCGTGTCAGGTTTTGGTCAGAGTTAGGGTTTGGGTGACAATTTATGAGTGAATATTTTTCATCCAAAAACATAGGTTAGGGTTAGGGTTCAGGCTAGGGCAGGGATTCATATTCGGGTTATGGTTTCATTGCATTCTAGCCCTACACTAAACCCCTGCCCTACACTAAACACTAACCCTAACATATGTTTTTTGGGAAAAAAATTAAGTCATAAATTGTCACCCGAACGTTAACTCTGACCCAAAACCTCACACGGGCCACAGCCCTAGTCCTAGTCCCTCCCCTAGATCGCAATTAAACCATACCCAAATCCAATGCCCTGCCCTGAACCCTAACCCTAACTTATGTTTTTTGGGGAAAAAAATCAGTCATAAATTGTTAACTGAACCCTAACGCTAACACCAAACCTTACAATGACCATGGCCCTGGTCCGAGTCTGCACCCTAGAACCAGGGCCATGGTCGTTGTAAGGTTTCGTGTTAGCATTAGGGTTCGGGTGACAATTTATGACTGAATATTTTTTAAGTCACGGACTCTACCTTCTGTAAATTTACCTAAAGCTATTTATGCTAATAGCCATCACCACTAGTAAACCATTCTGGAAAATCTGTGACAGGATTCGCTAAATTAATTATCACTTTTCCTCTCTATATACAGTGAGAATGGTGACAGGAAGCATACTATCACTATGAAAGCTCACCATTCATTTCTTGTGTAGAGAGGGATTTCAGACCCTTATCAAATTTTCTCTCTTGTTCTGTTGCATATTGCAATAAATTGTATGTGTGTTTATGGTGGCAAGACCAGCAGAACTGAAACTGGGATTGTAGGGATTCAGAAGCATTTTACCTGCTGTAGCAGCACAACACACCAAGCCCCAGGGACAACTGATTCTTTTACATCCCAGCTCCAGCATGTATTCACTGTCAGACATTTTTCAGACCTTATGCTGGCTAATGTATGGTGTTATGCTGACTACCAGCTTGTACTGTACTCTGTGGAACAGTTGATCTTGAAATATGACATTTTTTCTAATTTCTGGGGTTTTTTTGTTGCAACAGTGTTGATTTATTTTTCAGTTTTGACACATGGAGATTTTTAGAAAACGGTTCATGTCTCAGAAATGTTAAATGAGGCAGCTGGATGCCGCTTGCAGAGGAAACAAACAAACATATGCATGCTCATGAAAACTTCCTTTTCTGCTGGAGAAAGTCTGAAAGACAAATGAAGGAAAACTCAAGCAATGTGTATATGTAATAGAACAGGCGAGATACTTTGGAATTGCTGGACTTCTTTATAGCCGTGCATTGCCCTGTATTCTCCTGCCCTTATTTCCCATTATATCACCTTTGCTTCTCAAACTCTACCCATCCTCAGCTGCCTGTTAAGCCTTTCTCTGTTAATTGACTCCACTCATAATCCTTTGCTGCTTTCATTCCTAAATATGTCTCATCACCTACCTTCAAAGTTTTCCACAAAATTGAGTTTCCGTGAGGCTTTACGTTCTTCACAGCCAAGTTTTACCAGCTTTAAGGACAAGTTAACTGCATTTATTTGCATTTAGCCTTTGTATTTTCTGATTGTGGAGAATGTGGTGAATATCGTGACCAAGCAAACCTTCATAGTTCAAGCACCTGTAATTTTCAGGCTCTTGACTGGATCATCCCAGTGTTCCCTGGCGAAGTTGTATAGTGTTGGCCCAAACTCCCTTGCACCTGTTAAGCAGCTTCTTGATCACTTAAGTTTGGGTCTGCTTTTGCCTAGTTCTAGTACTACCATAAATTGACTGGAGGTGTCAAAAACAAAGCAAATAGAACGAAAGTAGAATAGAAAGAATCTAATGCCTAAGATGTACCTAAAGAACTCCTGCGTCTTTATTTCCCTACCTCTTCCCCTTTTTCTTTCTATTCCCAAGCTCATCACCATGGAAACAGTAAAGACCAGGATGCATTTCCTGATCCTTGCTTTGTTCTTGTAGAACTCAATGGGAGCCATCCAGAACAAAGACTATTTGTGTTCCTCCATCCTGAGTTCTGTTTTGTGGTCACATTAATTTTGCCAACTAAGTGGGACCTGGAGCTCTTCTAGAATGATAACTGATCTGCAGACTACACAGAGCAGTTGCCCTGGAGAAAATGGCAGCTTCAGAGGGCAGGCTGCATGGCATACCGTGGACTCTAGGTGAAATTCCTTCCCACACTCCCCCTTCCATGTGCACCACTCTAAATCTCCAGGAATGTCCTAGGCTGGAGTCAGCAACACTAAATCACACTGAGAACTGGCAGCAATGTACAGATAAATACCACCCAACGTGTATATACTTCGATACTTGACTACTTGGTCCTAGGGTGCCATTCCCCCCTCCCGCCATCTTGAAGCCTTACTATATTCATCTGAAACATGTTAATCTCTTTACTATGTGTGTTTCAATTGATGAGAAGTTCTTTGTTCATAAATAAGAGTCTTGTGGCACCTTACGGATTAACAAGTTTTCCTCCTACAGACGTTTTTGTGGGCTTGAGCCTACTATGTCAGATACATATATCTGAAGAAGTGGGCTCTAAGCCAAGAAAACCTACGCAATTTCATGGAAGCTTATGGTAGAATAAAAGCTTGCTAATCCATTAGGTGCCACAAGACTCCTACTCATTTTGCTGCAAGTAACCAACTCGGTTACTTCTTCAGAATTGTTCCTTTCAGTGTTTGTGACACTGAAAATCCAGCCGCTTGCTGGATCTCACCAAGCCCTTCAATGTTTTCTTTCACTGACCAGTGTATCTTGCACACGTGATGTAATGCGATCACGGACACTCATCTCCTACAATCTGCACTGGCTGAGAGAAGATGGAGAAGATATGGTGCCTGAAGGATAATACACCACTTCTTAGACAGATGGGAGGTATAACTACCAGCATCCTGAAATAAGTTCATCATCTAAGAAAAGAACAAATGAGACTTGACAACATTCTTGTCAAGAGAATTGATAGAAAAGCCGAGGCTTTGCCACATGACTACACACTGATTGTGGCTGGAGGCTCTGAGAATGATGATCAAGTGTCAACTTTACCACAGTATGCTTGCCACTTGCATTCAGCGTAGGCAAAGACTGACCAAAGGGAGATTTTAAGCACACTAAGAGAAAATGAGAGCTGGATTATTTTCCCTCCCTGCAACTGCAAATTCGTGAGTCAAACAGCAGGATACAGTTTTTTTTAAAAAAAATATGTATTTAATGCCGCTGCAATCCAGCTCAAATTAAAAGCCATTCCTTTTATTGAAATAAATAGCACTTTCAAGGGATTTATCTGGCTGGATTGCACACCATGTTTATATCCACATTCACATCTACTGCTGTGTGGAAAACCATCACGCCAGTTGCAGTGCTGTGGGCTATATCGGCAGTCAGTTTCTGCGAAGTTTTGATATTTTTAATGATTGATGCTTTAACTGCTATTCATATACTTGTGGGTTTTAAAAATAATATGGGGGGGCAGGTCTCTCTTGGAAACTGCCTTGAGAATTGACAGACTGCAGTATATAGATATATTAAATAAATGTGCATCTGTCAGTCTGCTGAACTGGATGGACCTAGCTTTGACTTGGTAAGAAAATTCAGCTGCTCTTAGCTACACAAATATTAGCTTCAACCACTCCCTGTAAACAAAGAGCCTCCATGTGTTCTTGTTCTAATTTTTTTAATTATCTGTGATCCCCATCCCAGCCCCCAAGATACAAGTTGGTTAAACAAAAAGATTTCAGTTGCAGCCTGTAGCTTTTTCTAAATAAAACAGAATGGTCTTCTGTTCTGTAGCAGTTTTGCCTTTTTGTTCTCTAAAAGTGCAATGGCTTTTTAATGTATGCCCATATTGTGATGGAATAAAGGCAAATGAAGTGTGTGGTTCATCATCCCAGAATTCTCTGCCTCCTAATGACATACCATGTCCAAAGCTTGTGCATTGAGACCAAGGCCATTTCCGCATGGCCATGCTGGGGGTTGGGTCAGCGTACATGACACCGACCCAACCTCCCCTGGACTGTTCGCACGAACGGTCCTGGTAATGAAAGGGAAGACGGCGCCATGGAGCGCCGTCGTCCGATCGACCTATCTTCTCTGCGACCGTCTGGGGCGTCGCTGAGGCCAGGGGACACGCCTCCCCTCCCCTGCCCTGTGCGACCGCTCCGGAGTTGCAGGGCGGGGGGGGTGTCCTCAGGCCTCGGAGACGCGCCGGATGGTCACAGAGAAGGTAGGTCGATCGGGCAAAGGGGGGAGGGATGGCGCCTTCCAGCTGCTGCCGTTCGCACAGCAGCGGCTGGAAGCCGCCGTTTTCCCAAAACCTCACTTGGGGAGCGAGGTGGGAAAATGGCGGCTTCGCGCTGCTGGGGAGGTGTGAGGGTGAACAGCTCTCTGGGGACGGCGAACAGCTCCCTGGGGACGGCGTTTTTGCCGTCACCAGGGTGCTGTATTTGTCCCATGCGGAAAGGGCCCAAGTGACTGTTGACTTGGACACTAAGTAGGATTGCCATCTCTATCTTGGGAAACACCTGAAGATTTTGGCAGTGAAATTGAGGGAGGAAGACTTTGGAGAGAGAAGGGCCTCAACAAACTATGGAAAGGCTGTGGCTTAGTAGAAGAACATCTGCTCAGCATTCAGAATGTCCCAGTTTCAATCCCCGACATCTTCACTTGTGGGTCAGGTAAGAGGTTATGTGAAAGGCTGGAGGTTTTGTGATCCTGAAGAGCCACTTCCAGTCTGAGTAGACAGTGCTGACTGATGGTCAAAGGGTCTTATTCAGTGTGCTCATGTGTGTAATGGCATACAGTCCACCTTCTAAAGCAGACATTTTCCCCCGGGAAACTGATATCTGTGGTCTGGAGAATAGCTGGAATTTCAGGAGATCTTTAGGCTCTACTTGGAGGTCAGAAACACTACTTCTACATAATTTGATATAAAGACCTAATTTGCAGCAGAAATGATTCTATGGGTCAGGATTAGCCGCAAAGGGATTGGGTCCAATTTATTGCTGAATTCTGCAAATGCATCAGAGTTTGTTTGTATATTTGCAGTTCCAACTTAGTGGTCCTCATAAATCTATTCATCAGAACTTTTCCACAAAGTTCACCACAGTCTGAATATGGAAGTATATTAGACAGGAAGTAGATTTATTTATGTTGTTATTCTGTAGCTTGAGTTATCTGTAAGGTTCTTAAGTGCCAGGTTCATGAGAGTTTTCATTTTAGATTTAATGGGTTGTTGGTGTGTTGGTGTGCCTTTATTGCTGACCTTCAACCTAATAGCATTGGGTAGATTAGGAAATGAAAAAGGAAAATAAGTAATAAAATCCTAAAGCTGGCAGGTAGTTCTGAGCTTCCTAATAATATTACAGATGCCATGTGCCCATTCTGCTTTGTGATGTGAAAATAGCAATATTCGCCATATGAACATACACAAAATGCATTCCAGTCTATTTGGAAATGCATTTGTCTTTTCTGTTTACACATTTTGTATGTATTTTAGTTTAGAAATGCAAACAGCTGGTTGCTTTTGGTTGCCCAAGGCTATTAAAATTTCCCCCCAGGCAGCCACAGCATTCTGGGATTGACCCAGATCCTTTGGTGCTGATAGAGCATTCTCATCTTCAGTCTGCCATTTAAACTTCTTGCTAGCAGAGGGTGCAGGAAGAGCCACACACACACCCCTTCTCCCAGCCTGCATGCAATTAAATTATGAAAGAATCTCTCCAAGTTGCTAGATGAGTTAGTCAAGGATAGCTGTGTGGAGGCTGGTGAGACCACAGAAGCAATTTGAGTATTGGAAGTAGAAGAGAAGGAGCAACTGGAAGAGAAGGTTGCCATGAGGGAACATCCAGCAAGTCCACAAGGACAATCACTACACTCTCAGTTGGATCCAATTCCTTTTCTCCCCAGGATACCTTTGTACCTAGTTTAAGATAGTAGCCATGCAAATGAAGTTTGCACTGAAACTGTAATCCTGTGCCAACTGACACTCATTCAGACATCTCTACATTGTATGGGTGCCAGCAAGGCTACAAAGAGCCATGCACAACTCCTTGCTGTCTGGAAGTATGGGTGACGGGGGTTCCACTGAACTCCCCAGAAATTGTAATCTGCGCAGGTTTTCTGTGCTTTTTGGGGAAGAACAGACAACTAAGCAAGGCCCTTTTAAACTGCATGACTTTCTCATGGCTGTTGTTGCTAGCCTGGAATGGAGTTCCTGCTATAATAGTGAACTTCATTTCCTGCAAGCCTCAGCATGGGTTTGCAGATAATAAGCCCAGTGGCAAATTGAAAATTTGTGACAGTTTCTCTCCCTGAGAAGACAAAGGCAAAACTACTCCAGCAGAATCTGACTGCTTACTGTATGCCAAGGAGACACCCCATTATAAAAATGATGCTAAGTGTGAAAATTTAATGGCACTTAATTTCCTAGTGGAAGGCTAAGCTTGCTACTACTGGAAAAATTGTTATGACATGAATACTTTAGACATGTTGTACCTAAACATGCGTTAATAACTTCTTTTTTCTCTCCCATCCTGCACCAAGGGATAAAAGTAATAAAACAGTAACTCTTGTGCATCTGAGCAAGAGAATATTGGATAACAATATCAGAATGCCATATGGCCATTTTAATTTGAAATTGCAGGAGAGGCGCTGTCATTTTTAGCATATGTGTTAACTTTGAAAGCACAGTTACCTCCCAAAGTTTCTTGCACAGAAACATTAAAACAACATATGGCATGTATAGGCTACAGGGACAACTAATGTCTGTTTTTGAAGGGAACTGCTGAACCAACAATTTCTAAAGCTTGTTCCTAATTTTCAGGTTGCAGCTTGCAATCTATAACTGCCATAGACTGCAGTTGTTCTTGGGGTGGGACAACATTTGAGGGGAGCAAGAAGAGCACACAGCACACAGGTTATGGGCCAGATAACACAAGCTGCAACTTTAGAGATCTTCACATGAAATTTAAAGACCTGGAAAAAAAGTGTAAACACACTGTCCCTGCTTCCAGTCTCTATGTGTAAAGATCACAGAAAGTACTTGGCCCCATCACGTAGACCATTGGTTTTTTTATTGTTGAAGGCTTTCACAGCTGAATATAACTGGTTGTGGTGGGTTTTCCAGGCTGTGTGGCCGTGGTCTGGTGGATCTTGTTCCTAACATTCCTAAGTGTGTAACAGACTTCCCTCTGTGATACACCTCTGAAGATGCCAGCCACAGATGCAGTCGAAACGTTAAGAACAAGATCCACCAGACCACGGCCACACGGCCACACAGCCCAGAAAACCCACCACAACCATTGGTTTTTTCTTGATTATCTTTGGACAGATCATCTCCAAATGGCTCTGCCACCAGTTTTTTACTTGAATGATGGCCTTGCAATCTGTATATGCATGCAGTGTCCAGGACAAGGTAGCTAATATCTTTTGTCACCAGAGTGCTTAAGTCATCAGCTGAACCTTCATGTCTCTGGTAATGCTTGTACTTTTCCTTTAGGCTGACCTGAAGTCCTCCTGCACTTCCTGATACTGTTGTACTCCTCGTTGGATTTGTTGAATCATGCAGAACTGGGATCTCTCAGGTTCCTTATCTTGCTGGTTGCTGTTCTTTTTACTTTTGTCCTCTACCAGAACCTCTCTGTATAGCCAGTATCATTCCCATATTTCTTACTTACCAGCCAATAAGGCATTGTTCAGGTAATGCTTGTAATGCCCATTTCCCAGTGCTGTTTGTACATGGAGTTTGGTAGTTCCTGTGATTAATACTGAGCACCTCAGGATTCCATTGATGTTTTCCTCACAATTAAAAAAAAATCATAGTTTTTGCATCTGTCCACATGCAGGCATTTGGCATGGAAGATAGCTCAGTAGCTTCATGGGGGGCATGGCTGAGAGGTAGAGGCAATCAAGGGATATCTCTTGTTATGATTCTTTTTCTGTTGAGTTGATTGGTGGTCACAAGATTACTCTCATGTGCAAAACATTTTGCAATATAGAGTAATTTTGAACGTTTTTTTAAAAAAGAACTTTGTGATTGCCTTTTTATTTTGTTTTTGTGCAGTTTTTAAAGTATTCATCACCACGATTGGCAGTTGACTGGTAGCTGAGGCTGATGCATTCTCAGAATCATGTCATGCACTGTACACTCCACTTGTACTTAGACAATACAGTGCCCGCTATGCACAGAAAAGTCTGTTCCCAAATGACCACACCAGATTGCGTGAAAGTGTTTGTGGTCTATGACGGACTGCACAAAAATGTGTTTAAAAGATGCAAGTCAGTCAATGGAAGAAGGTGCTATCACAGCAGAGTGGGGAAACACTTCCTAGGAATGGGAAAGCACCATGACTGGGTAAACTGACTTGCGCTCTGATCGGTGGAGCTACCAGATAACTCAGAGAGGGAGGCTGTATCTCTCCGAGAGGAAAGTTTGGTAGGCTTTTGAATTTAGGTTCCTGGAAGTTAACATCCTCCAACTGTAGGTGTAAAATATCTACTCTGAGGGAATTTCAGTCAGAGAGTGAATATGACTTGAAATATACTGAGTTCAGTGTATACTGAAAGCAGAAAATACACAGAAGGACTAGGAGTGTTATTTAGTGGTCAAGGCTGAAGGTGAAATAGGGTGAGACTTTCTACAGGTTATCATCAGTAAAAGAGAATGGAATATATCTTCTGGGTGAAGAAGAATTCCTGAGCTAGTTAGAATGGAATTATACACATATGTGGATTCCCAATCTGGCATGGGAAATAAAGTTGCCTCAGGAGAGAGATTTGTGTGAAATGCGTAGCTAACAGTGTCAAGGCTGTATGTGTACTATGTAAAAGGGTTCCAGCCTGTTAGAACCGAAAGTCATCCTCAGTCCATAGCCAGTAACATCTAACTGAACCCTCTTAAAGTAAGTAAGAACCTCTTACAACATCTAAGCAATTGAAGAAACTTATAATTGATCCTCCTTGATCTGAGATTGCAAATGCCTTAACAGACCAGGTGATCGGGAGCAACAGCCGCAGAAGGCCATTGCGTTCACATCCTACATGTGAGCTCCCAAAGGCACCTGGTGGGCCACTGCGAGTAGCAGAGAGCTGGACTAGATGGACTTTGGTCTGATCCAGCTGGCTTGTTCTTATGTTCTTATAAAGCTTGATTAAGAACTATGCCTGTGCCAAAACTGATATTGGTATACAGTCATCTCTTGCATGATTTCCATCCCTTTGAAATACCTCCTGATCCCATCTAATTTGTTCAATAACTTTGACTTCTGTTTGTTGAACTTGCCTCCATTCTCTAGTGACTTGAAAAGGAGTATTTGCCATAGGGGGAAAAAAGCTCCTTTCACCTTTCTGGAGTTCCTAAGGCTGAGCAGGCAGGCATAAAAAAACCCTCATATGCTACCATCAAAACTGCTCAGCAATAGAAAAGACAGGAAAACCTGCCTAGCATAGTTAGGAGGCTGCCTGAGTCTGCCACAAATAGTTAGGAGTGTGAAGGACCTGTCACACAGTCCTATTTAGAACATGCTACAAACTTCCCTCTCTCCTCAGGCAAGATTGGCCTTCAGGTAGCAAAATGGGAAAATCAAGTAACCATCATAGAAAGTACACATCTTTTGAGAATTGTTTTTTTTCTCATAGAGTCTTCTGGGTTAGTTGGGCTGTTGGGTAATTGGGGAGTAAATTGCTCAATTCTTGATAGGTGCCTTCCTCTGCAAACAGACAGTTCTCAAGAAAGAGTATGAGATCATGTGTTGCAAAATATTTGGAAGTCAATTAACATTTGGTGGTAAATAAGCATTTCCCCCATATGTATGAGAATGCTCTGTGCAATTTGTTATCCAGTTATGATTCAGGAGAGTTCACCCAACACTGTTTTTTAACTTTGTGCTTTTGACCAGCAAGTTCCCATCTCAGCACACTCTAGAACTCCCCTGAGTTTCTATTGTTTCTTCCCATTTTGCGGGTATGTGTGAGAAATCTCATGTTCATGAAATACAAATTTGTGGATTCACAGGGCTGGTTGAGCAAACTTTGGGATCTTGTGGTTGTGGTGGGTTTTCTGGGCTGTATGGCTGTGGTCTGGTAGATCTTGTTCCTAACATTTCACCTGCATCTGTGGCTGGCATCTTCAGAGGTGTATCACAGAGAGAAGTCTGTTACACAATGAGTTCCGAATCATCTTCAAGGTGTTGGTTCTAACCTTTTAGGCCTTACGTGGCCTGGGACCCTCATACCCTCGGGACCATCTGATCCCGCATGTCCCAGTTTGGCCTCTGCGTTTGGCGGAGGCCAATCTTCTGGTAGTCCCCGGCCCCTCAATGATGCGGCTGGCCTTCACTAGGGCCAGGGCTTTTACAGCCCTGGCCCCTGCCTGGTGGAACGCTCTTCCTCCAACTGTCCAAGCCCTGCGGGATCTTGGAGAGTTCCGCAGGGCCTGTAAGACCGAGCTGTTCCACCGGGCTTTTGGAGATGCCGGCCACTGATGGCGCCCCTTCCTCGCTTTTTATCATCTGTGGCCCTTTTCCATCTTGGGCCTTCCATTCCCTCTTAAGAGGGTTTTTTTAGATGACCAGACACTATATTTTTACATTTATATTTTACTTCATTTTGTATGCTGTATTCTAAATGGTTTTAATTCGATGCTTAGAGCCCTTATTTTATCTTATATTGTATTTAATTTATTGAGAGGGCTCCTTTTGCTTATTTATGTTATATTGAAATGTTGTACACCTCCGGGGGTGGCCGGTATAAAGTCAAATCAACAACAACAACAACAACAACAACAACAACAACAACACACCTCAGAAGATGCCAGTCACAGATGCAGGCAAAACGTTAGGACCAAGATCTACCAGACCACGGCCACACTGCCCGGAACCCACCACAACCAGTTGAATCCAGCTGTGAAAACCTTTGACAATATATTTGGGATCTTGATTCATGGGCAGATATAATCCAAGATGGCAGTGTGACCTTTACTAGGCAGTACAGCTAGCTGCTTTATAATACAAAACAAAAAAGATGGAATCTTGTGACCAAAGCCTAGATAGAACTCAGTAACTATGATTAGATACTTGCAATCAAACATATGGGTGCAGAGTTCAAATCAATATATTACTTTCAGTCCAATACATAGGCCTGCAGTCTGTTAGACATGTGGTCTATTAGCTGGCTTTCTCAAAGCACACAGCTTGTGTTGTTCTTTGGCTCTTTGTGAGATTTCTCCCCAACTTACTTTCCTTTCTTCCCTTCTATGCATTCTTTGTCAACTGTTCCTCATTTCTACACATCAGCTTTCATTCAACTTTCCAAACTTCAGTTTCCTTTGCAGCTCAGCACCTCTGCCTCTGTCCCAGGCTCTAGATGAGTTTACTCCAGTCAATATTCCATTCCCTTGATGGAAGCATGCTTTTTGTCAGAATTTTTTTATTAATGGCAGCTTCCTCCAGCATTCCATTACATCCCAGTATCCCAGCCAATGGCTCACAAGCAACTGACAAATTATAGCCTCCTGTTTATAACAGATGATGGTCTTTGCTGCAAGAGCCATTTCCTCTCTCTGTAAAACAGACAAAGTAAGTAGACAGGATATTTGATGGGAAATTTGAATAGAAGTTGAAACAGCAAGAATTACTCTGAAAACAGCATTTTCCCAGGACTGTTTCTCTTAGTCTTTGTAGAAGGCAGTTTCTTTTGTGGGCAATATTGAAACCAGGTTTTGTGACAAGCTTTCTGAAATGGCTGCAACAAAAACATGAAAAAACCCTAATCTTTCTCCTTTTTAAAAAGACTTGATTCCTAATATGAATTAGATTTTCTGAAGCTAGTATTATGCTCTATAATTGCATGCCATTTTGCATGCATCCATGTGAGCCACACTGCAATTAAACATTCTGCCTTCAATACTGAAATGGCAGGTTTGCTAAAATGTGTCCCCCTTTTTGTCCTGCATATCTTTATTCCTTGCATATACCAATCCATCAAAAAGCTTTCCATTAATAAACAGAATCAGCAATCTACAATAACAACCCTTCCCTGCCATCGAACATTCTAAATGAAATGGATGATGCTTACATTCTTGATAAGGTCACATCTGTCAGGATAAATTGTTACTTTCTGTCAGTTTGCAGCCATTTCAATATACTCCAAGTTATAAAACTCAAATAAGCCCACATGAACATATCATAATATATTTCAAATCTAATAAATATAAATTGGCTCTTTATTTTTAAGGAATGGAGCCTATTTGAGAAAAAGATTAATAAAAGATGAACTAAATATCAATAATTTCTCTTTTTAAATATTGTAGCTGACATTATATTGGTCAAATTCAAGGAAGATTATTGGAGCTGTTGTTAGTGTTTGTTATTATTAGTTTTACTATGATGGCTGTGTGATGGGAGATGAATGCAGATGTTCCATGGACATTTTTAAAAACTCTGCATTTTAAATATAAAGAATATGCTAAAACAAATGTCTGGGAGGGAAGGCAATATGGTATAGCCAGATCTCGTCTGGTCTCAGAAGCTAAGCAGGGGTCAGTACTTGGAAGGGAGACCTTCAAGGAAGACTCTGCAGAGGAAGGCAATGGTAAACCACCTCTACTTAATCACTTCCCTCAAAATCCCCTTGCTAAGGTGACCATGAGTTGGCTGTGTTTCACATCCCTTTACACACGGACACAAAATACCAAATCAAATTTATGAAATTGCATAATATCGAATCACTTGGTCTACCTAGTTTAATAACAAAATAAAAAGGAAATTGGTATATTTGTACATCCCTAACTAAAAGCCATGTGAGTGTCAGCCAAGGCTTTTTTTTCCCTAGAGGAAATTCCCTCCCAAAGGGGAGCACCACTCAAAAGGCACTTGATTTGGTATTGATGTTCAGATGGTGGCCCATATCAGGCAAGGTCACCCAGAATTTTAAAGCATGAGTGAGATGATATGGGATAGGTTGCTAATTTATAAATCCGCAGCAGGTATTCAGAGGTTGCCCATCTCATTCCTCTTGTCTTTTACAAAATATCTGCAGTCTCATTTCAGGAAAATCATATGGTTTTTGTGCTCTGAAGAAGCAAAATCAATTAGAGAGCTGCTGTGAAAGATTGCTTATTTTATACTTTGAGGCAAAAGTAGCACTCCCCCATATGTTCTTAGAAACCTCCTGGCTGAGGTACATGAAATAATTAATCTCATAACCATATAAGGCAGCTTCATTTGTTCGTGGACGTGACAGGTGCAATGGCCCCTCCTGGGCTTGAATAAACTGCAGTCTGTAGTGTTCTTAGATATATTAGAAACTTCAGAATAGAAGGCACTGACTGCTGGAGAATGTAGCATGTTAAGACAAGAAACAGGAAGGAGAAGAAAGGAGATTTTGCTTGGGCTAATGCTAGGCTTGCCTGTCAGTGGTGCAGGAATCGCTTCCCCATCCCTTGATGACAATTAGTGGGCAGCAGCAAACTTCCAATGCTATAATTTTAGTTATTTAGCTGGAAGTGACATCTCTGTATCAAAGAATGTTCTAGGATTTACCCAAGACTCTATGGTTTTTACCCTAGAGTTTCAGGTGAATTCTAGGGTATACAAGGCTTTAATGAGCACACTTCTGGTTCTGAAATCAGAAGTGACATTGCAGCGTAAGAAAATTTCCTTTAGGTAAGGCCTGTCCCTACCATTAAATAACTGAAAATTGGGTTGGGGGTGTGGTGGAGCCTCAGCAGGACAGGGTTTGGGAAAGGGAGGGATTTCAGTGGGCACAATAACATACTATCCATCTTCCTAAGCAGCCATTTTCTCCAGATGAAATATCTTTGTCACCTGGAGATTAGTTATAATCCCAGGAGATCTTCAGCCATAGCCTGAAGGTTAGCAACCCTATTCACCAGTCTCTCAGCTTATTCTGTCTTACTGAATATTGCATTAATTGTTATGCCTATTTAATATCTATAATCTATCATGTTTGGAATTAAAATTGTTTTCAGTTGCTTGTTATAACAGGTTAGCAAATGGGAAACTGGAATTCCAAACTGTGGAGCGGGGAAAAAAAGAAAAGAAAACTGGGGCTATTGCAGGCCAGGGAGACAGACTGAGTTTTATGTTGAGTCCTCCTGGAATTACAAATGATTTCCAGACTAAAAGAGATCAATCTCCCATGAGAAAATAGCTGCTTTCAAGGGTGAACTCTATGGCATTATGCTCTATTGAGGTAATTTCATCCCCCAAACCCCATCCTCTTCAGGCTTTACCTTCCAGTTCTCCAGGAATTTCCCAACCCAGAACTTGAGACCAGTGAAAGAGCAGCAAGAGGTTCTTCTGGATTTGTTTCAAAAAGCCTGTTTACTACTGGTTGTGCATGAGTATGAGGCAAGAGCAGTGGTGGGATTCAGCAGGTTTGCACCACTTCAGCAGAACCGGTTGTTAAAATGGTGCTTGTAAACAATCAGTTGTTAAATTATATGAAACCCCAAAACTGGAACTGGTTGTTATTTGAATCCCACTACTGGGCAAGAGAGACATAATGACCACAGGGTGAGCCAGATGGATGGTGTCCATGGCTGCAGTGGTATTGTGCAGGGGATTGACTTAAAATAGGACTCTCCTTGATTAAAACTGACACTGTACTTACAGATTCAGATTTTTGCTTGGCCTATATGCATGACCCTGAAGTGTTTGTGTGAGGCAAGGTTCTAGCAACTGGTAGGGTCCAAGTTACCTCCAAGCTGGCTTGGAGATCTCTTAGAATTACAACTGATGTCCAGATGAGAGAAGTCTGTTCCCATGGCTAACATGGCTGTCTTGGAGAATGCACTCTAGGGAATTATACTCAAGTGAAGTCCCTTCCCAAGTCCCTTCCCTTCCTCTCTGACTCTACCCCACATCTTCAGGAATTTCTCAAGCAGGAGTTGGCAACCCTAGCCTAGGGAGATCTTAAAGAGTTGGCAACCCTAGCCTAGGGAGTTCTTAGAGAGAACCTATGACTCATCCCTCTATCTTTTCTTCATTCAGGCCTTTCTAATGAGCAAAACCATCACAGTGATCAAACACATAAAATTTCCACATCCTCAAAACAGCGTACCATTTACCTGAAGCAGTGGGCCTCTTTCAACAGGAGGGCCAAGAGGAGACCAAAGAGTGAAGGTTGCTTTTGTTGCAAACAGTGCTTCTGTTTTGGTGCACTCTAATGTTTATCTCTATAAAATATCTGTTATGATGAAAGTTCAACTCACTTGTAATGGTGCTTCCTCAATAATTTCGAAGGATGACTGGTCCTCTTTGACCTGCAAAGTTAGCTGTTTTGCATGTAATCTTCCACAATATTTGCCAGCCCTTTCAGAGTCTCCATTCTCCCCTTGCATCTTTGCACCCTTTTGACTCTCCATCCCAGATTGAAGTCAGCTTTATCCTGACTCCTCTCATATAAAAATGCTAATAACCATACACCTCACTACTTATCAGTGTATCTTTTAATATGACTGAAATGGCAATTGCCTGCCAGTCTTTGAAATTTGGCAACATGCTTGCCTATAACTTCCTCTGCAGCTTGAATGCTGGTAAGGAGCCTCTGCCCTTCCCACTCCTTTATTCTTCTGTGCTGACAGAATATTAAAGCAGCCTATTATTGCTTCTGAGGTACATCGAGCTGGAGGTATGTCATCACAAGCCTCACTTATCTCTTTCCTTCTTTCTCCAATCAACTATCCAAACAGTTTTATTTTCCACAGCCAGCTGTTTATCAACTATGACTATTTCTGTACAGAGATTAAAGCCTTCTCTCCAGCTTTTCTATACCTGAACCAAATAGTTTGCTGTTCAGTATCTCACTAAACTTCAGACCTTTTATTTTTTGTTGTAAACCTTTCTTGTAAAATATACAATAAAGTAGGAATGTGCAAAAAAAAATCAGTAAAATTTGTATTTGGACATATTGGACCTGAAAAATGTCAAGATTCCTAAATATTCTCAAATTCCCATGCCAGTATAATGGTTTTCTTTTTGAGGGGTGGAGTTTCAGGATTCTGAAAAGAAATGTGACTGCATTATAGCCTATGAGGAACTTTCCAGGGCTCTTGGAGGGGGCTGTTTCTGAGGTAGAGGCTCAGCTGTCCTTAGAAGAACTGCCAAGTCATTGCCCCCAAATTTAGTCAACAGTGGGTCAGGGAATCCAATTGTGTGGGCCCCATTTTTCCCTCAATTGTTTCCAGTGGAGGGTGGACGATAAAACTCTCTTTGGGGCCCCATAAAATTGACCCCCCCCCAATCCCATCTTTAACAAATGTGGTGGCTCTTCAAAGGAGACTGATCAGAAGTTGTGCTGGACATTTTATGTTTCTGCTAAAAAAACAGCCCCCCCCCCCCACGCCCCAGAAAAAATTCCCATAGACTATAATGAAGACAAATGGAAAGAGTTAAACTTTAAAGACAGGAATTTACAGTGAAAGTTCAGGCTTATATAGGGGCTTGGTAGTAATAAGTGGTCTTGAGTGCCAACAGACCTGGACAAACATTTCCTGTCCCTTTAATAGAGATTATTTGTGTAGAAATTGGCAGGAGGTAAGTAATATCCCATTAAGTGTCTGTTTAAGAGAAAGGCTAAAGTTTCACATTTACAGAGAAACCTCTATAATGCAAGAGTCTAAAATGACCTAATTGCATTGCTATCAATGAGAAGTAGGGAGCTCATAATGTGTTGTCACATATGAGAGGAGGATGAACGTTAAAGGGTTTTTCTTTTTTCAGGTGGGGGGAGGACTGGCTGCTGGTGTTCTATTTTTAAGTTTGCAACTCTTGAAATGAAAAGAAAAGGTACCTGGATGGAACCTGGATGGAGTCAGAGGCTCTGGTTTGGTCAGAGTCGGGAGTGATTTTGGATGGTGGAGCATGACAGTAAAGCCCAGCTGTTTTGACACATTATTTATTTCCTCTGCCAACAGTATGTCGCCCTGCAGATCATGTGTTAGTGCTCAGCTCCTGCTGCTGTTCTTCACCATTGCCAGTGGCTCCTAGCTCACTGGCCAGCCTGCCTCCCACTGAGTCAGATGAAGCTGATGACAGAGAATTTCAAGGGCAAAGTTAATTTATGCTAAACTTTAATCTCTTTTTAAAAATGTAACTGCATCATGTGATTTAATGAAGTTGACAATAACTGCTCTGGATAGACTGATGCTGTCAAGTCCCTTTTGGTGGTGGCATGCTGGTTGTGAAAAATCCTTCAAGGCTCATTGTAAATTCTCTCTTTCCCAAAAAGAAATTAATACCTTCTTATTTTGCTAGAATTTGGGGGAATAGGTCTGCTGTTTTCATATTTGTCTTTCGGGAATTAAGTTTAAAAAAATGTTCTTACATAAAAATTTTATTAGGGGGCAAATGAGTATAACATCACTATTTGCTATATTTATGGACCCATTTTCTACTTGAGAGTCAAGGTGGATTACATGGCATATGGTAATGTAATCAAGTAGCAAGAGAGATCTCTAAAGCAATGCAACAGGATTAGGGTTAGGCTTGGAGATTGGGGTAAAACAAATACCATATTCAGCCCGAATCTGGGTGAATTCGGGCATATTCAGCCAAAAATCGGCCGAATATGCCCTGCCTGGATATGAGCGAATCCGAATGCAAGGTATTCAGGCTTTGGGGGGTATTTTTTGGTGTTTTTTTGCATTTCAGCCTGCAGGGGGTGCATCTTTAAAGCTAGCGGTAACCCCCATCTCCTGTTAGCTCCCATTGGAAAGAATGGGGGATGTGGATGTGGACACCTGTTTTGGGGGTCCATAACTTTGCCCTCCCTGAATCAAACTTCACTAAACTTGGGTGATATCATCAGAACAAAATGTGAAAAAACACCAAAAAATAACAAAAAAATTCAGACCCGAATTTTTCAAATATACCCGAATATTCAGGTATATCCGAATATGTTATTTGTCCTATTCGGGCATACAAATAATTTCATGCCTGAATAAATCCGAATCCAAATTTTACAGAATTTTTAGGGTATTTACCTACCCTAATTAGGGTTACAAACATTCAGAAAGTGTAAAAAAGTATCAGACATGCTATGTCAAGCAATACAGAAAATGGAATCACAAAAAAATTGAAAACAATGCTGTAAGATCATGAAGGAATAGCATACACTGTGGCATAGACTGCAGACCTGTTCTCTATTAACTTTATAAAAATGCTCTCCCAAACAACTATTTTACATAGCTTGCAGAATTAAAGAAGTGTGGGAGTTTTTCTTCCAGTTATTGACACCTGAAACTGCAAATACAACCTCCCTTTCTCCATAAATTTTCTGCAAAGGAAACAGAAAACTCTGTCACTCAAAACAGAGTTTTCAAACCAAGAACTCCTATCATACCATCTGTAGCTAACTGATAAAAGTTCTTATTTTGTTTTGGGGTAAACAACTGAACCTGTATCTAAGTCTGGAGAACAAATTAATTTAGTTCTATAAAATTCTTGGTCTCTGTTGTAGTTCTGTGCTTGAAATTCAGTTATTGGGTTATAGTTTGGAATCTGTCCATTTTCTTACAGGATTAAATTATTAAACTGATGCCAAATGAGATTCCCAATATTCAAGTCACATACAAAAATGTTTTCAAATGATTTACAAATTGAACACAAAACTAAATCAGTAGCTCATGACTTCTAATGGTGCCATCCAACAAATGCATAAGATCAACAACGGCACATAGGTATGCATTATCTGTGGAATGACCTTTCTGAGGATGTCAAGAAAACTCCTACATTTTTCTGATTCTGCAAACTTTGTAAAGCAGGATGGTTCAAGAGGGCATTTTTATAAAGACAATAAAGCTACATGATAATGGAATAATTCAGGAAGGAGCTTTTATAAAAGCAACAAAACTGTGGAGTATATCACTATATTGTGTACTATCTATTTGCTGCATGCATTATTTTCGCCATAGTTTGCGATATCATGTGCAATGATTCAAATTGCTATAATCCTTTCCTTATTGCATTGCTTATTAGATACAGCATCTGATTGATTGCATTGAGTTACATTATGTAATCTGTTTTGAGTCTCATTGACAAAGATAGACCATCAGTGAAGTAAATAAAATAAATACAATGCCATGAGGAGGATAGGGTTGGAGATTCGGACAGTCCAAATCTGGATTTTTACCGAATCTGCACTAATTTGGATGGATTCGGATGAGCAGGATCCGAATCTGAGCTGTCCGAATCCTATCAGATCCGGATCCATGGGATTCGGATCACCAGCTGAATTGCGTTTTTATTTTTTGGTGTTTTTTCACGTTTCAGCCTGCAGGGGGTGCATCTTTAAACATATCGGCACCAAATTTTCAGGGTATCATCAGGAGACTGTCCTGATGACACCCCCATGTTTGGTGCAGTTTGATTTAGGGGGGGCCAAAGTTATGGACCCCCAAAAGGGGTGTCCCTATCCCCCATTCTTTCCAATGGGAACTAAGGAGATGAGAGCTACCCTTTTGAGGGTCCATAACTTTGGCCCCCCTAAACCAAACTGCACCAAACTTGGAGGGTATCATCAGGACAGTCTCCTGAGGATACCCTGAAATATTGGTACCAATACATCTACAAATGCACCCCAGAAATTTGCACAAGATTCTTTGTTCTGCAGTGACTTAGCTGCATTGCTGTCAATGCGGAATTTGTTTACTGATAGAGGGAGCCTGTGGAGTGCACATTTTTCATGGTAAACCCACAAAACACTTGTTCAGGGTATCTTCCAGGAGAAAGTCTCTGGATGACACCATCCAGGTTTGGGGGAGATCCCCTTTTGGCTTCCAGGGGGCAGTGGGAGATGGGCCCTACCTTTTTTTCAGGTCCCCATTGAATTAAACCCCCTGAAGCAAAATTCCCAAACCTGGACGGGTAAGGTCAAGGCGAAGAGACTCTCCTGAAGACACTCTGAAAGTTTTTAAGGTTACCAGTCAGAGAAATAATGCACTCCACAAGCCTCCCCCAGAAATTTCCTGCATTGGCTGCAAATGCGAGCCAGCCAGCCACTAGCAGAGCACAGAATCTGGGGAAATTTCTTTGGGTGACTGTGAAGGAGTGCAGTTTTAGAGCTACTGTCACCACAATTTCAGGGGTGGATCATACAGGTACTGTCTTATGATACTCCCCAAGTTTGGTGAGAAGTTTGGTCTCAGGGGGTCCAAAGTTATGGACTCTTCAAGAAGTGTAATGACCCCCATCTCCCTGTTAGCTTCCTTTGGAAACAATGGGGATGGGGGCACCTTTGAGGGTCAATAACTTGCCCCCCCAAGCACCAAACTTCATTAAACTTGGGGAGAACTTCATCAGTGAACAGTCTCCAGGATGATATCCTGAAAGTTTAGATGCTGCTAGCTTTAAAATTGTGTGCCCCTCTACTGAGGCCAAAGCGTGTAATAAACAACCAAAAATTCAAAAAAATAATAAAACGGACCCAAATTTTTCGGATTTACCCGAATTTTCGGGCATATCTGAATCGGCTATGATTCGGATTCGGGCATACAAATCATTTTATGCCCCAAAATACCCAAATCCGAATTTTACCAAATTTTTTTAGTATTGACCAACCCTAGAGGAGGATATTTTTCTAAGTGAACATGAACGCATCAAGAAACAGTGGCATGATCCCTGAGCTGCCCTCAAGGTAGGGATCCTTTTCCAGCAACTTTCCATCTTCAGAGAAAGAACCACACACCCCCCCCCCCCGTGAATAAGATTTATGTGGGGTCACAGAAATTAGCAATTACCCCTGGGCCTAAATTTTTTGTAATTTGTCAAAAATAATTTCTCCAACAATGAGAATTCTTCAGGACTTTTGTGGAACACTGTTTTGTTCTCTCTGTCTTTCTCTTTGCTTTGTTCAGAGTCTGATACAACATGATTTTTACCCCTTTATTACTTAATCTCTCTCTCTCTCTCTCTCTCTCTCTCTCTTCCAATATATTTTTACTTGTTCTCAGGCATTTAAAATCAGGACTCTTCAGCCTTGCCAACTATTCATTCTGTTTTAGCCAATTGCTTAAATAATTCACAGTTGGAATGACAGGATTCACACCCTTTTGCCTCAATTCTTTCCCTTTACATAGAGAATTTACACTTGAAGGACTTGTGACAAATTTCACACCAACCCTTAGTGCTGTTTGGAGGGTCATAACAAATGATGCTGGGGTACCTCCCCCTTTTGCCCCACCGTGGCTACGAGCCTGCACGTAGCCTTTTACGCATGCACAGTATACTACATGTATTTGCAGTAGTTGAATCGTGGGGATTGGAAACACTTTCTGGGAAATCATTCCCCAACTCACTCCACCTCTGGCTCAGTAGCTTTGGCATTTTTCTTCCTTTGTCATTTCACACGAGCCCAGGTCTTTTGTATTTACATTGCAAGCGTATTTGTGCTAGCCTGAATTCCCGCATTCTGATTGACCCAGCCCAAGAAAAACCTCCCTAGTAGAAAGAGAAGAATCTAGTGCATTCAATATTGTCTCTTGGGGCATTCTAACACAGCACAATCATACTGGGTTACAATTGGCATCTTACAATCCAGGTCTGTTTTATCCTGGTTTCTCCCTTCGCATGGCTAGCCATTTTGTGAAGGAATGCCGTGAAGACCAGGAAATACTCCAATTTCTTTCACATGAGCCCAGGTCTTTTGTGTTTACATTGCAAACGTATCCGTGCATGCCCGTCTTCCCATGTTCTGATTGGCTGGGGTTTTTTGAGCAGCAGCTTGAATTAACATCAGGCAGGGAGTTCAGGGATTGTAGTGCTAAGTTATTCCACTGTTTTATAACTAATTCTATCATTTAAAAAAACAGAGCGAATGGATTGAGGGATTGAAGGCCAACAACAGCAATGACAACAGTAATCTTGGCTGGGAGGAGTGCTGACTCCTCTTCTGTCTTCTCCTTAGTGCCGCAAACATGTAGAGTAGAGGGAGGAGAGCACCAGAGCTGCTGAAGCAAATCTTGCAAATCTGCTTCATCTTTTTTCTGCCTTGTCACCTCTGCTTTCTTGATTCACACCCACACCCCACCAACAGACCAATGGGATGAGGGAGGAAAGGGAGACAGTGAAGCGATTGAAGCAGGAGCTCACATCTATCATGGCTTGTTTCTTCTCTGCTGTCACTGCTTTCAGTTGGGCTAGGTGAGATGCTACTGGGATGGAGGAGGGGTAAAAGGGAGAGGGAAGGAAGAAAAGGAGGGGTGGGGAGAAGAGAGTAGAAAGGAAAGGGGGAGAAGCCTGTGTGAATGCTATGTGTTACTCTTGCTCCCTCACAGAGTAAAACCAAAAATGGGGGTGTGGATAAGTGCTGGCCATTTCATGGGGTAAATAAATTAAAAGTTTGGGAATTTCACTTATGTACTGAATCTGGTTTTGAAACAGATGAAAAAACCCCATTGCCATTAAAGTAGTAAAAACACAGAGAAATAACACAGAGAAAACGGTTTGAAAACCAAACAGAGAAAATTGTAAGCCACCCTGAGTCCTCTAGGAGATTTGGCAGGGTACAAATGCAACAAACAAACAAACAAATAAATAAATAAAAACCATGAGAAAATCAAAAAGTAACATGAGGCATGTGACAGCACGAAATGGTGTAAAGCACTCATGCAGAAAAGGCCTTGGTCCCGAATTAGGATGTTATTACTTCCTTGTGTGTTCTAAGTGAACTTCCTAAAAGTCTAATTTGTTTGAGAGTTTGGACACTTAATCTTTACAATCTGTGGCTTTTTGTTCTGCTTCATTTGCCAGTACCTTTTCTTTAATTTCTTTGAAGTCAGTTTAGGCATTGAACTAGCTTCCTTTTAACCCATTTACTTTATTTACTGTCTCCTTTACCTTTTGATTCACCTCCATTAAATCTTTCCATGAAGGCTACACTGCCATTTTGGCACCTAATTCTTTGCTCGGTGAGCAGAGATTCTCCACCCCCCCACACCTTTCTCATATTTCCTTTTTAGTACTTCATATTTAAAGTACTCTGTGCTTTAAATTGCTTTAGTCTTTCCATTTTTCTCCATAAAAGAATATCCAGAGCATCTATTTTTACAACAGATCTCTTTTGGGGGGCATGATTATAGGTCAGCATAAAGCCATTTTGGATATGCATTTTTTCAAGTGTCTATGACCATCCTGTGGAGTTTTAATGTCTGTGGCCACTCTGTGTACATCTGAAAAGCTGTTATGTGTAAATTGATCCTTTATTCAAGCAGACGTCTGAAAATGTATGGCATGAATGCAACAAATAAAACCATGCAAAATGTGCATCCTATAGGTATGTTTGGCTGTATCAGGAAGATTGTATCTATGTGACTGAGATGCATTCCTAACTCAATGTAACTACTTAAAACTACAAATCAAATGCTGCTATAATGCTGCTATACGCCTGCTATATGTTACCACTGCCATCTGGAACATTCTTTCCTTGATTGTTACTTTATGGCTTCACACACTTTGTAGATGACTAGATTTCCACTGACACCATGGTCCCATGGGAAACAGGATTGCATCCATTATCTTGTGGGTGCAGGAAGCCAGATGGCTTTCTTTTACTATCTGTCACTGATCTTGGGGTGTCTTAGCTCCAGGGACTGTTTTTCACAACTTTCTTGGGAAAGCGAGGTGGGGGGGATGGGACTTGTAACGGGATAAAGGGAATGGCAAAGGCCAGGTTTTTCAGAACTGGCTTTGCTAAGCTTGGGTTCTCTGATGCTTTATCAATAAATGCCGTAGATCAACAATACAGAATCCATTTATTGGCTTAAGGTTCAAGACCTTAAAGGCTTTTGCTTCTGGTTCCGTCAGCACAGTGACATACCTTGGTGTGCCTCTGCATGGTGTATGACATGGTCCTTATAGCTTCTTTACTGATCTCCATCCACATATGAACAGTGTTTAGCTTTCAAACTCTGATGAGATCACCCTTGTTTGAGCTATTAAGGTTGTTACCAAACAGAAGATAGCAAATCCTAACCTTTAACAGCATTATTTCATGAAAGTTTTTGGAAAATAAGATTTGGTTTATTTCATGAAAACAGTAACCTTTTTTTAGATTAGGTAAAAGACAAAGACCGACCCATGGGGTGATGCCACATCACAATGCTTACTAGGAATACTTTGCTTTATGGGGTGGTTTGACATTTCCTTCCCTAGTTGCCTACACTTTACCCGCAGCAACCTGGGGAATTTTACCAACTGCGGAAAAATGGAAGGCAGAGCCAACTTTGAGCTGGCTCAGGGCTAGGTTTTTTCGGATTAGCATTAAGGTTTGTGTCAGTTTTATGTTTATATTTTTATGTTTTAGCTCAAGTTTGGTTTCTTTAGAGGTAAAATAAATCCATGGTATCTAAAAGCCAATAATAAGTATCAGGGGGACATATTGTTACAGTGCCTCCACTGGCATAGCGGGAGCATTCTGGAGGTATGGCTGGTGAGTAGAGCCAGCATTAATTGGGTTCTACCCAGACTTTGCCCAGAATTCTGGTGCTGGGGACCTGGACTTACACCACCCACTTGGGTGGCATAAGCCCACAGAGCTCTGTGGAGGACTTTTTAGCAGAGAAGAGACTTTTTTGTTTTGTTTTTGCCTTCCCTGTGCTGCTGAGAAGCCCTCCTGGAGGCAGCAGGGCAGTGCCACAATAGTGCTGCATACGACTGCCAGGGGCTCTGGATTGGACTGCTAGTATCTGTTATCTATGAGCCATAGCAAGCAAGACTTGGCAGTATACTCCCAATAGGGGATGAGATTGTTAAATATTGCTAATAGAGTAAGGCAATGAGAATTTACTCTATGTTCATGAATTAATTATGGTAGTGTACATTAACAAAATGGACATTTCCTTATCTTCCAGATTTGAAATAATAGGAGGAAAATGAGCAATATTAACTCAGTTGTTAAATGGAGAAAAGTCTGCCATTTCATAGATATTGATTGATCTGTAGTCACATGTCATAGGGCCAATTAATCATGCATTTGTTTTTGACAGACCAATATTGTCCCTGCTAACCTTTTGAAAACAAGCAGATCAGTGATGAATCAAGCCCAAATCAAGCTGTGGCTGCATTGTTCTCTTAACCTAACCAGGTAATGGGGTGGAAAGGAGAAAGGGGGAGCCAGCAGGGATATTTTATCGCTTTACTATAAGCACAGCTTTTTTTTATTGCTGAGATTATACAATTTATGACTCAGAAGAGCTTCAGGCATACCATAACTTTGATTTCATTACAGTGGGCCTATATATAGGCAACATACCGGAAATTGCGAATATAGATCTTATCTATTTCATGATTCTAAAGCTGATTTTTTTTCTTACATGTATACCCCATTTTTCTCCCATTATGGGAACTCAAATCTGGCCTACATGTGAGAGATTCTACTGTCTTGTACTGAACTAGTCAGATTCTTGGATTTGGTCAATATTCTGTGCTGAGACCATAAACCTCACTGGTTCTCCATTTTGAAGAGTAGCATTGGAGAATACCACCCAAACAGCTACATTGTGAGTGGACAGTGGCTTGTCTAGCACCTCAGGAAAGACTGGCATGGCTTCCTTGGCTCATGTGGCTGGTAATCCTGCAATGGCCTTCTTTGAATGAAGGTGTGCAGAGTGAATATTTTCCTGGCCTCCCTAAGGTCATCAGTTGAAGACTGACTGTGAACTTGAGTTCTGAGAGTTCCATGACATTTGTGTTATTGACTCTTCCACTCCATTGTTTATGATGATTGCCAAGGACCTAATTAGATAGGATGATTTATACATGTTCAGTAAAGTCCATCTGGTTAGATCTAGAACCACCAGTGGCTATTAAAATGATACACCCCATTACTACCTAGCTCTTTCTGTTTTACAGATTTAAATAAAAGGCATTTTTTCACAACAGATGGAGCTAGAGGCTTAGCCTGTTCACTTGTTAGTCTGCAGGGAGATGAGAGGTATAAAAGAAGAGTGCCCCTTCCTACCTATCTTGAGGAACCCTGGGTAATCATTCTGCCTTTCACTGAGGAGCAGACCAGACCCCTAAGGCTGCCTAAAAGTGATCAAGTTGTACCTCCCTTCGAAGGCCTGATGGCCTTTCAGCAGGAAAATAGGAGGATAAATCTAGGAAATACAGGCACAATATGTTTAAGCCTTACACAAAATTTCCAAAATTAATCTGATAGTCAGATTTTCTGTCAAGAGTCAAGAGAGAGAATGCCTAAACTCCACAGTGCAACAATAATTATAGTAAACAAACTGCGTTTTGCTGCAGAATGAGGTCTTTGACTTGAAACTGGAGTTCATACTTTTCTATGCAGCAACAGCTGTGGCCTTTTTTTTTTAGCCAAAGGAGAGGCTAAGGACAGGTCAAATAGAGGCAAAGTGGGAGTGTTAATTCCTCTCACTGTCAGCTGGGGGTGCATACACCCACTCCCAGTGTGATCAGAGACAGTTACACTGTCTGTTACACTGTAGCTGGCAGAGACTTGGGCTCGCGAAAGACATTGATTACTGAAGACATATTGCTGAGCAACAGTAGCCTTCAGTAAAACACAGTCACAACCTCCAAACCACGCACATCTTTGTAGCAAGGAGAAGGGAGGGGAGCTCTTGTAGTCAGTCAATATGGCTTTGCCACAGATACTCTACTTGTGAACAAAATAGACATGTGTAATAGTAGAAGAAGAACTGGTTTTGATACATTGTTTTTCTTTACCTCTAAGGAGTCTCAAAGTGGCTTACAATCACCTTCCCTTCCTCTTCCCACAATAGGCAACTTGTGAAGTAGGTGGGGCTGTGAGAGTTCTGACAGAACTGGGACTGTGATCAGACTTCATGTGGAGGAGTATGGAATCAAACACAGTTCTCCAAATTAGAGTCTGTTGCTCTTAACCACTACACCTCTCGAATCCAAAATCATTCATCCTTTATGTGCAAATGTCATGAGACTGGTGAGCAGGTTAATTGCTTCATTATATGCCCACCCAAAGTGTTCAAATTTTGTACTAAAGCAGTGATAGTCTAGATCAGTGATTCCCAATATGGCGTCCATGGATGGCCTGTCATATTCTAATATATTTCCTAGCAAGTATTTTTAGGCTACATGAGGGTGTGTGTGACAATTTCAGTGTTTGCCTTGGGCACCATATTGTATAGATACACCCCTGCAGGAAACAACCATATTGGGGCATATATAATTGGCATGGGATCTCCTAACATTCTCTAGAGCCTCCCATTATTTGATAAGTATTCCCCCAGCAGTCATTTTGTATAATGAAGTGAGGTATAGCGGCAACAGGTTTTGGGTTTTGGAGAATGCAGCTTCTGCTTCTGTTGCTGCTTTGCCTTCATTGTCACAACCACACCACCTTTCCCTTTTTCCCCAAGATGACTAGTAGAGCTATCCAATGCTTGGACACCTCAGGAATAAGAAGGGCAAGAGTGTTTCCTATTCTAGTTCTGGGATGGTGTTAGGGTTGCCAGGTCCACTCTGGCAACACAAAGGAAGCAGGAGGGGAGTAATGGGTGGGTGGGGCCTTGCTAGCAATGTGCTAATGTTGTCAGTGTTGCACTGATGTCACCTTCTGTGTGCACTACAAGTGATGTCGGCATGTCATCACTAGCATCAGTGATGCTGCGGCATCTGGCCAAAATTCTATGATTTAACCACAGTTCCAGAGTATTCCTGGAATCCTCCTGTGTTGCACTGACAATACCTCTGGGTGCTTGGGGAGTGACATCACCATATTGGGACACTGCTGACATCCTCCTGTTTTAGCACTGTCCCCACGCAGACAAGTGAGCAGCAGTGGGGAACACCTTGTCCGTCGTCGTAGTCTGACAACCTGAGATAGTGTGGTATGGAGGGAGCACAGGACTTGAGGTCAGTAAAAGTTAGAGAAATCGAAAAGAAGACAGGACTGAAAGTTTCACGCTATAGGGGCATACAGTGATTGGTCCAGCATTTAAATGCTGACAGTGGAATTCTTTCCATTGTGGCATTCACAGTCACAGCAGCATTATGACCATGTAACCCCAAGGGGGAAACAAACAGGGGAAAGGAGGTGTGCATTCATACACATGCAAAGAAGGGGAAGGTGTTGAATTTCATTTCTTAATTTAAATTAACTACCAGCTGTCTCTTCCACAGCAGACTTCTTGTAACAGAATTAATGTTTCTGTGACACTCCCCTCCAGCATTTGTGTACTCCAAAGCACTAGCATGATAGTAATGAATGCAGTCAGTAGAATAAAAAAAGAAAGAAAAGAAAGAAAGAAAGAAAAGGAAATTGCTTTTCTCAAAAAAATTCAAGGTAAGATGTGGCTTTGACATTGTGGGGTGTTGAATTTCTCACTATAGCTGTGTTGCAAGGCAATGCAAGGCATGATGATGAAGATCCCCCATAATCTTGTAGCTGGCAGCCCCTATCAAAAATCGGGATTGTCATTTCATGATATATGATGTTGCTTCGTATTATCTAGGTGATGTTTTAAAAAGCAGCTGTTAGTTAAAAGACAGCCCACCTTTTATCGGCACCTTTCTCAGCATGTCAAGCTTTCCTGCCTTTCTGACTCTCTGATTCTGAAGATGTTTGCCTGAGGATCTGTCTTGTTTCTGTTAATTTAGTGACCCACATCTTTCATTCAGTGTCAAAACGTTGCTGTTTTACTGCTGAAGGAACGCAATCTTGTAAATGAAGTGCTTTCTTAGGAAATAGCATCTGGATTTCATGCAGCAAATGAATAGTAGCTGTGTGTCTATTGTGTACAAAAACCCCAAGTCCCACTGTGCTTTGCTTGTCTAATAGTACACTTATTTCATATGACTACAAACAAATAAAATGTTGGTTACTTTGCTAGTTGGGTTAAAAGGAGTAGCAAAAACAGGTTGAGTGCATAGTGGTCTTCTTAGAATACTAGGAGATATCAATATGCCAGCAATCCTTGAATACCATTACAGTAGAACCTAACTGGTTATCTTTGCCAGAGGAATGCCAACCCGCAACACCTAATAAAAATAATCATTGCCTGCAGTAAGTTTGGGCTGTAAGGAAGGGGAATTCCATAGCTGAGGGGTTACTGTTTCAATGTGGCCTTGTTATCCTTCCTTGGCGCACAGACTGCCAGCTCCAGAGGGTGCTCTTGCTTCAGTCCTGATATGACATAGGGGAGTGGTGGTCTCTTAGCAACATAATCCCTTGGAGATTTTATAGGCCATAACCAGCATCTTGCATTGAGTCTGAAGGAGGAAAAAGGAGAGGGGAGCAACACAGTTTTTGAAGCAGAAGTAGCAGAAGGTTAGTGTCATTTGGTTCTGTTCTTCTCTTACAGTGATATACTGGAAACTGGAAAAAAAAATATTATAATCCCTCTTCTATGCTTCTATACTTGTAACAATACATAGAAGTTCAGCCTGTGTTTTATAGGATGTCCTTCAGACCTTACTTTGAAGAGAACTTTAGCTTTGTGGAAACTGGATCTTAATCTAACATGTTTTTCACAAATTGATCTTTCAGTCCTATCAATACCACTCCAACAATCTGAGGTCATCTCAATAAAGATTATTTAACTATTAAAGACAGGGTTCTCAGCTACAATTGGTACTCACTAGGAGGATTTTGGGGGTAGGAATAAGCATGCTGGAGTATAATGTCACATCCAGCAGCAAATCTGAATGTGACGCCATGATGCTGGGGAGGGTACACCAAATATTCTATTGTTAAATTATAGCGTTTTTGCAAATTGGATGGCATCACCCCCTGATGTCATGATATTACTTCTTCTTTTTTTGCCAGAAGTGACATTGTACACTAGTGCAAAGCCAGTATAGACCCCTTCTCCTTGATATGCAAGGAATTTTCCCTGTGCACATTTTCAAAACAGGGAAGCGTTCAAAAAATCCAGTTGGCGTAATCTGCAGGCTGAACTCACCCACTGAAGAAAATGCTTTGCCAGTTGCTCCCAACAAAACCACAAAGCTCACTAGATGACCTTGGCTCAGTGAGTCTCTCTCCCTGACCCTTAAGTTACCTCACAGTGTTGTTATGAAAATAAAGTAAGGCAAGAAGAAACTGAACTCATTGCAGATATGGTCTGGGAAGCTTTAGTTGATCCTTGAATGGCATGTCGCAGGCATTTCAGAAGCTAAAATTCAGTTTGCTTGCCTTTCTTTAGTTAATAAACTCTTTTGCATATTGTAATTTAGAGTGAAAACTCGATGTGCAATTTTGACATTTAAAATATTTATACCCTTCCTTATTGCCTCAGATTCAAAGGAGCTGGCAAGACAGCCAAAGCTCTGAAGCCACAAAACCTTATACAAAACCAGCAACAAGCTAAAAAAAGTCCACAATTAAAGTGCAAAATTAAAAACAATACACACAGTTAACACTCAAACATACAACTGCTAGAAAATTTGACCTTCCACCAAGTACTCTGGAATAAAAGCCCTCTTAAGCACCTTTCTGAATGTACCGTGAAGATGTCCTGTCTGCACGCAGACTGGTAGGTTATTCCAGGGGCATGCACAAGTAGACATTCTTCTGCTTTCTGCTGTCACTAAAGTTTGAAGTGGAAATTCACATGCAAGTCTACTCATATATTAGAAGATTTACTTCTCTCTTATTTGGATTAGATTTCCACTTGTTTTCCCTCAGCCATTTGGCCTCTGAATCCAGTCATTGACCTAGGACAGGGTAAACTTGTCCAGTACCCCATTTGTGGGATGGGGGGATGGAGAACTTACCAGCAGCAAAGGTCTATACTTCTGTTGCTGGTGATATGTCATCATCACTTCCAGCCCACACAGAAGTAATGTAGTTACTAGTGTTGCTAGTAATTGCTAGTGTTGTGAGGATACTGTGGTATTTTGGCAAAAATTCAATGGTAGAAGGCTTTTTTTACCATTGAGTTTTTGCCCAAATATTGGAATATTCATGTTGCTGGTGATGTGATGACATCATTTCCAGTGTGCACCAGAAGTGACATGTGTGCATCACTGGTGACAGAGCCTAAGAGTACACAAGTAAATTCCTTTGCTGCCACAAGTAAATTCCTTTGCTGGCTGACTTAACAGTACAGGAGGAGGACCACAAAGCAGAAACAACACTTCTGGTGGTTTACATGAGGAAATAGAGAGCTGGGTGTCATTAGCATATTAATATCACCAAATTTCAAAGCAGAGAATGTTAGATTGAGGTCTTACAGAAATATTAAACAGAACCTTACAGAACCCCATAATATACATCCTAAACAGCAAGTTGTATATCATACACATCCCAAAAGAAAGGCCATAAACCACTTAAGAACCATTCCTACAACTACCTTCTCTTTTCCAAATACCTCAACTATATTTCATGGCCAACAGCATTGAAGCAGATATAAAGTAAAGCAAAACTAAAAACATAAAAATTATCTTATATGTCTTTAAACAAAGATGGTCTACCAAAGCCTGAACCAGACCTGAAGCCAGACTGACAACTGTCAAGGGTTGATGAGCAATCCAGGAACCCCTGGGGCTGCTATCCCATCACCTGTTAAGTGACATTCCTTAAAAATGACAAACTGGAATCTATGAGTGGCCCATAGCTAGGGTTGCCACTTCTGGCTAGAGAAATGCCTTGAGATTGGTGGTAGAGACTTGGCAGGGCAGGATTTGAGGGAGGGATTTCAGCAGTATATAATGCCATAAAGTCCATTCTGCAAAGTCGCCATTTTCTTCAGCAAAACTGATCTTTGTCGCATGGAGATCAGTTGTAATTCCAGATCTCCATGCCTCACAGGGATGTTGGCAGTCATACCAGAAGCCATTTCACCACAGAGGGTTTTTAAAAACTATTAACAAATTACAACTTCTTTCACTGCCCCGGAAACTGGTCCTCTGACAGAGAAGCGTAGATGATCTTGATCATTGTTCTTGTACCTTCTCCTGGCAAGACTTCAATAGCCAAGAGGGACAGCACTCTAGACTACAGGTGGTGACTTTCACAACATCCAAGATACTGTCAACATTGATTAGGGACACAATTCTGAAATTATCCATTAAAAAATGAGCAGATGGAACTTTGGACACCTCTGCAGTTTGATCTATTCCCAAACTGGCCTATAAATCAAAGCAGATCAGAGTGATTTTATCAGCAAAGAAATGCACAAAAACATAATAGCTAATAGTCAAATCACTTTCAATCTTGGAGTCACTTTCAATCTTGGAGTTGCTAAATACTGAATTACCCTAAATGATTGTGCCGGATATTATTCAGTAGACATAATGCTAGCAGAGAATTTAATGTTCTTTACCATTGCCGCTGCCCACACCACTACCTTACATACCCTCCAATATGCTACATGTTTTGCTCTGTCAAATGTGGCCTTAGTTTTTAGCAACAATTCTGAAGATGTCTTCCAACCTTCTTTAGTTCCTTCTGCAATGTGATAAAACACAGAGCTGGGTTCTGACCTGAGGAAGACAGAGGGTACTAGGGAGAAATTCTGTCCATTTCCTCCCAAGGTGGCAAAATCACTACAAAGTCTACAGTCAGAAATGGACTCTATAAAAATAGTGTTGGAAGAAACATACCAGCAACAATGTCCAAATTATTGAAGGAATATAAAGAAATAAAGAATGATCTCAAAAAATGGGTCAGTTTGGGGGAGGCTTAAAAATGGCAATGGAAGAAATTAAAGATTTGAAAAAAGGAGTTAACTCAGTTCAAATGGTATTCAAAGCACATGACCAAGTCATACTTGGATTGGAATATCAGACTAGAAAGAAGGCCTTAAGATTGAGGAAAGTTACAGAGGGGCATTCTCTTCAAAAGAGAACCTTAAAAAGAAAATGTCCTTGGCTTTGATCAAATTTATGATGAGACATGATGAAGAGATGGCTGCAAAAAATGAGAGAAATGCATAGTAAACTCCAGAAATCTAAAATAACAGGGTATAGAAATATTGTTGTCTCCTCCTGTGCAAAAAAACTCTGCAGATGAAATCATGGAGGCTCATCGAAAATCAGTATTTAAGATGGATGACAAAGACATCATCATTGTGAAAGAAATTCAGTTGAGAATCCTTTAGAAGCGAAAGGACTATACTTTTCTATTGTACACTCTAAAGAAAAAACAGTTAAGATTCATTTGGCCTGAATGAGAAGGACTACTCTTTACATATAAAGGCGACTGCAGAGAATCACTTGGGTAGCAAGTACCAAAGAATTTTGTAAGAAAAAACATTAAAGAATTCACTTTAAAACATATAATGGAACTGTTGAAATGCAGATAAAAAGTCTGTAAAACAGATTAGAATGCTAGATGTTATCAATAAGAGGATGCAAGCTGAAAGTGAAAGTGACCAGAGAGCAAAACTGTCAGGCGGGAAACAGCCTCTTTTCCCCTCTGGCACCTTTGCTCTCTGGAAAGAAGTTGCCTCTTTTTAAGGTTTCCCCAGACACCTTATTTTGGGTATGCTGAGTCAAAAGAGGCAGTTGCCTTTTTAAGTTGTCCCACTGACATCTTTTTTGAGTTGTGCAGAACAGACCAATGTGAGAGGGAGTCCAAACATTAACTTTGCCCTGACATCGGCCCCTTCCGCACACGCAAAATAATGCATTTTCAAACCACTTTCACAACTGTTTGCAAGTGGATTTTGCTATTCTGCACAGCTTCAAAGAGCACTGAAAGCAGTTTGAAAGTGCATTATTTTGCATGTGTGGAATGAGCCATCATTAGGATTCCCTAATACAGCCCAATCTACAGCTGCCAGGAATGAGCAGGCAATCGAAGCAAACAGGAGAGTAAAGTTTTCTAGGATACTGACTGCTCATAATTGTGCAAGCTGATTAAGGAAATACATATATTTTTCTGAGTGTAGGGTGAAATAGGCCTTGAGCCCTTGGGTGCAGGCTTGGGTCATTTCCAGCTGTTGAGAGCCCTTGCTGTGCATGTGTACAAACATATACATACATACACACATCTATACAAAATAAGTCATGAAGTCATAAAAAAGAGTGAGGCATGATTTGAATTTATTTTCTTACTTTTTATTGTGCAAATACATTGGTTATTTGAGGATGTAAATAGGCATGTGGATAAGGGGGAACCAGTGGACATTGTCTACTTGGATTTCCAAAAGGCTTTTGACAAAGTTCCTCACCAGAGACTATTGAGAAAACTCAGCAATGAAGGAATAAGAGGGGAAGTGCTCCTATGGATTAAAAACTGGTTGAGAAACAGGAAGCAAAGAGTGGGTGTAAATGGGAAATTCTCACAATGGAGAGATGTGGGGAGTGGTGTCCCCCAAGGATCCGTATTGGGACCAGTGCTCTTTAACCTATTCATAAATGACCTGGAAGTAGGGGTGGGTAGCATGGTGGCCAAGTTTGCAGATGATACCAAATTATGTAGGGTGGTGAGAACCACAAAGGATTGCGAGGAGGTCCAAGCGGACCTTGATAAATTAGGTGAGTGGGCTAAGAAATGGCAAATGCAGTTCAATGTAGCAAAATGCAAAGTGATGCACATAGGGGCAAAAAATCCAAACTTCACATACACGCTACAGGGGTCAGTGCTATCAGTCACAGACCAGGAAAGGGATTTGGGCGTCTTAATTGATAGTTCCATGGGAATGTCAACTCAATGTATGGCAGCTGTGAAAAAGGCAAACTCTATGCTGGGGATAATCAGGAAAGGAATTGATAATAAAACTGCAAAGATTGTCATGCCCTTATATAAAGCCGTGGTGTGACCACACTTGGAGTACTGTGTTCAGTTCTGGTCACCACATCTCAAAAAGGATATTGAAGAGATAGAAAAAGTGCAGAGAAGGGCAACGAGGATGATTGAGGGACTGGAGCACCTTCCTTATGAGGAAAGGCTGCAGCGTTTGGGACTCTTTAGTTTGGAGAGGAGACGTCTGAGGGGGGATATGATTGAAGTCTATAAAATTATGCATGGGGTAGAAAATGTTGACAGAGAGAAATTTTTCTCTCTTTCTCACAATACTAGAACCAGGGGGCATTCATTGAAAATGCTGGGGGGAAGAATTAGAACTAATAAAAGGAAACACTTCTTCACGCAACGTGTGATTGGTGTTTGGAATATGCTGCCACAGGAGGTGGTGATGGCCACTAACCTGGATAGCTTTAAAAGGGGCTTGGACAGATTTATGGAGGAGAAGTCAATTTATGGCTACCAATCTTGATCCTCTTTGATCTGAGATTGCAAATGCCTTAACAGTCCAGGTGCTCGGGAGCAACAGCCGCAGAAGGCCATTGCTTTCACATCCTACATGTGAACTCCCAAAGGCACCTGGTGGGCCACTGCGAGTAGCAGAGAGCTGGACTAGATGGACTCTGGTCTGATCCAGCTGGCTTGTTCTTATGTTCTTATGTTATTGAGGGGGGAAATAGCTGTCATGCAATATTAGGCACAGAGAGCCCTTTCAAACCCTCTTGTCCCACAGCGGAATGGTGATAGTTCTTATTATGACAAAATCTAATATCACTTAACAAAACGATGACAAAAACAATGATGCCTCTTGCCCAATCGCTCTTCTTATTTGTTTAAATTTGTGTTTGAGAGAAAACAAGCCCTATTTTGGACTCACAGAGATGTGCATAAAACCAAGCTGCGAAACTTATCGAATACCTCCAAACAAACAAGTGTTGAAATGTGAGGCCTCCATTGAGCTTGAGGCCTAGGCCACATGATCCTCTTGAGGAGATACTGGCCTGGAGATTTGAGTGAAATGTGACTACACCCTGAAACTTAAAAAGGGGTTAAACTAGAAAGCCTGTGCTTAGCCTATATTTAGATGTCAGGAAATAATTTTTAAGGAGCTGCAAGATGAGAAAGAGGCTCTCAGTGGGTATTCTGGCAGCTTGCATGAAAATTTTAATAGAACACTCATACGCTTATTCCAACACTTCAGATTCTCATCTCAGGAAAATAATCACCAGGTGACTGATTATGATTATAAAGATGCATGTTGTGTAGTTTTTCTTTTTCATTTTTTTATTAATTGTTAGAGAACAAAGCCGCTGAGAGTTCTAAGGCAACACATGCATACATAAAAGCAGACTCTTCTGCTAGGACTAGAACATTCTAAAATCCTTCCTATAAAAGAACATCTGTCTCCAAAGTTATAGCAGTGTTGAGTGTTCGCACTGCTGACTAAAAAAAGCAAAACCCTCCTGCATCATTTCTGACATTGCTAATATGGAAGCCCAGTGTCAAAGATTTGTAAACCAATTTAAACTCTGCAATATAGTAGGCTTAACTGGCATGAGAAAAACATTACTATTTAATATTTAAACAAAATGTTTAATGTTTGAACAGTAAAGTTCATCTTCTGAATACTAAACTGTAAAGGTGGATGGTTCAGAAAAGCGCAGGGAGGAACAACTGGAAGTAATGGGCTAAAATCTAGCAAAAGTGAAAATACTGGACAGAATATGGAGGCAACTCACAGCACAAACAATTAGGGCCTGAGAGAAAAGGCCGTGTGGGCTAGATTGTATTGGGGCAAAGGTTGTGACCAAAAAGTGGGGTGTGATTCTCTTACATGTAAGTCATGAGCCTGTGGAGAAAAGCAGAAGAGGGGGTAAAACTGTATATTCATTCCTCCAGTTCTTTGTAATGTACCCTCTCCAATTTGTCCCAGGGATTGGATCATTCTTGGCCTGCATGGTGTGGAAAGTGGGCATAGCCTACACCTGTTGTCACCAGCATCCGCACTACTAGTGGTCTGAGTTGCTCCAGTGATTGGGCCCAAAAAGTAGCATAAGTTTAGAAGTAGGTCCTCCTTCACAAAATTTGAGGACAGTGTGAGGTCCAAACTAGACATGGTAGAAAGGTCTGAGTGTCTTCCCCTGGTGCATTTTTAAAATGAAAAGTAGCTTTGGAAGACCACATTTGGGAACAGAGAAGTGGCAGGAAGAGAGGCAGCTTAACCCTTTCCCCATATTCCTCCCTGCTTGGCATAAAAATGGCTGGGGGGTGGGTTATGATTTTTCACAGACAAAAGGCAGGAGGGGAAATAATTAAACAGTCATTACTCTTCTGCTCCAGATTGCAACCTTTCAATTAGTTCTCATGAATATGGAGGAAGGGTGATGGGTAACTGCCAACTGATGCGGCAGCAGGTGTAAAGACAGAGTCATTGCCTGCTTCCTTCCACAGAACATTTTTTTCAAATCATAATTGATAGGCAAGGAATTAAATATTAGACCCAACCCTATTTTCAGTATTAACTTTGCACCAATAAAATGAAATCAAAGTCGTGAAGTATTCTTGGATGGATTCTATTGACCCAGTCTCGACAGCAGCAGTGCTTTCTGCTGTACAACCCAACCCCTTTGGGGGTGACCAAGTTCTTATTATAAAGCCTCTGAGTAGTTATTGGTGTCGTATACAAAGCCCCAAAAGTTATTGTGTCAATTATGGGATTTCTCCTGTGCTTGCAAACAAAATTGTGGGCAAAACTGAACTACGCTGGGGTTGAAATTTGGTCAGGCCACCAGTGGCGAGAAACAATTGCCTCTTGGATTGATTGTCATCTAATTGCCCTCCTTGGCCACTCCTGAGCTACAGCGAAAAATGGTTGATTGAAAAGAGTTGGTGTAACTCTTCTTGATTTGATAGTCATGTCCACTTATATATAATATTGAAAGTGTGCAGAAGAAATTGCTTCAACATGCATAGGTGGTAGGACTGAGGGAAGATGACCCTGTTTAATGTCATAACAGTAGAGCACAGGTTGCATAATTACTAGGGGTAAAAGTAAGCCAGTACAAGCAGGTATGCAATATCTACAAAAAGTGGCCAATGTGACAATCTCCCATTTTCTGATAGAGATCCCACTGATAGAGATCTTAGACCCTAGACAGTCCTGCCACAACAACAGTGGCCTGAATCAAATAAGAGTTGCTAGTCGTCATTTATATCTAGTATGTCTATTTCAGAAGGAAAAGCAGAAGTCCTATCAGGAAGGAATTGCTAATGAGTTATGAGCTGGGGCAAACAGCAACACTGGCAGGAAGGACATAAGTTGGGTGGTGTATTTATTCCCCTTTTCCCTGAAGCTGAGACATTTGGCTTCTCCTTTGTACGAATCAGAACTCTCTGAATTATTTTCATGCCATTTTCTGTTTTCTTCATGCTGGATTTTCCCTATACATACATTCTGACAGTAAATAAATCAGCATTATACATATAAATGACATACAATAGCTTAGAACGGGTGAAAAATTGTGCTTAAGAAGCATGCAAATCACCAATACCAGCAAATAAACCCAGGCAGCCCAAATCTGTTTACAAAGACAAAAAATTGAAACAAAAAAAGAGCATATTCATCTGTTTCTCCAGGCAACACCAATCCCGGGGAGTATGCAAACACTATGCAAATATTATGTATAACATGCAAATATTAACCTTATCAGTTCTGACTCTTCCTCCCTCCAAATCCAGACTGGAGTTTTTCAATGTAAAATTTCTAAATGTTTGCAATAGCTTGAAGTTCTATAACAAGCTCAACACATGATCACCCAAATTATATATCAAATTAAAGAGTTAGCTCACTTTTTGCAAATAGCCTTCATTCATCTTGAGCCCCAGATAGCAAGTTGCAGAACAACACCATTTTGAATATACACAGCAAAGGATAAGAAATGCTTAACCTTTCCCTAATGGTTTCTCCTACGTTGAGGTGTTAAAAAAGCTAGCGCCACTCTCCCATAGTAACAGTTTCCTCTTATAATCCTTTTGTGTACTGTATTCTGGGCTCTGATAGAGGCTGGATGTATTAGGCATGATCACTGAGCCATTGAATCATCATAATAGTTTGTTCTGAAGATAGCCTTCTCTTAAATGGAGTGTCTGTCAGCTAGGTGCCTTCAAACATTGCAGATTTAACATGGCATTTTCATTTCAGAGAGATCCATGCAAAAGTATTTTGAAGCCTCAATTCATATCCATTTGCAGCCACCGAAACTAACTGGTTTTTCTTTCATTTGTCAGCCCAGACAATCATCCTGTTTTCTGTCAAAGTCGTCCTTGCTCCAAGCAGAGCTCCAGGCTTGCTCAGAAGTGTTGCAAATCTCTCAAAATACCTGGATTGCATTTTAGTTTATGGTGGATCCTGACCCAGGGAAGGCTTCAGATTTCACTGTAATCTTGCTGACTTGAACTAGAAAATAGAATCCTTTAAATGAGGAAGGACAAAGCAGTTGAGCCTTCTGTACACTTGCAATAGAAGAAAAAGAGTTTGGATTTATACCGCACCTTTCTCTCCTGCAAGGAGAATCAAGGTGGCTTACAAGCTCCTTTCCCTTCCTCTCTGAGAGAGTTCCGAAGTACTGTGACTAGGTCACCCAGCAGGAATGTAGGAGTGCAGAAACACATCCAGTTCACCAGATGAGCCTCTGCCACTCAGGTGCAGGAGCGGGGAATCAACCCAGTTCTCCAGATTAGAATCCACCTGCTCTTAACCACTACACCACTCTGGCTGAGGTCCAGAGGGTGAAGTTCAGAGGGTACGTAATTTAAGATTGCAGTCAGGGTAGGGAACAGAGATGTTTCAGTGTGAATGGTGGAAAATTATGCAAGATTCCAAAAGCCATATTCAAGTTGAATTGGAAAAAAGCAGTGCTACACAAGCATTTGTTGTAGTGCTCCTCCCTTTAAAAAAACAACACAGGAATTGGTTCCATAGACATACCTGCTTAATAAATAGGTTTGTGTATTTGCTTCTAAGAATAGTTGCGTATGGGAGAACTAGGATATTCTGAAAGATCTGCAAGGGCTGCCTGTCTATGCAGTCAACTGAATTCTTATGCTTAAGGATTCTGCAATAAAATATTGCCAACTCTAAAAGTCATACCATTTTCCTGTTATCAGATTGGGCTGGCGATATCTGTGGGATTGCTAACCGCCTGGTGAGACATGGTGATCTCCCAGGATTAAAATTGATCTCCAACATGACAGAGATCAGTTTCCCTGGAGAAAATGGCTGCTTTGGCAGGTGAACCCTTTGGCATTATACCTTGTTGAGGATCCACTCCTCCCCAAATACTAACCTCCCAAGACTCTACCCACCCCCAATGGAGTTGGCAACCCTAAATGTCTAAAACAGAGAGTTACTTCTGAATGATTTCAGAACTCCATAATTTTCATCTGATAATGATCAGAAAAATCCAAAATTCGATTAGGAGGTTTATTGTCAGTTCTCTACTTGTAATTAGTTTGTATTACCTGCAAAGGCGAGGAGGAGGGAAAGAAAGGCATGTATTACAGACAATCTGATCTCAGGAAGGGATTAGCAGATCTGCACTTGCCCAGCCATGTACAGCAAAGTCCCACTGCTGCTCTGATGTAACTTGAAAAGCCTTGGATTACAATGGAGGACCCTTACTGTGCCTTGGTCCTACAGAGGACCCTTGCCAGTACTACAGACTGATTTGTTTTGATTATAAGTAGCAACTAGCTTTTTTGTTTTGAGGGGCAAATTGATTATGAAAAGGTAGGGGTGTAACGAGGAAAACTGGAGCCCTGGGCAAAACATGAGTTTGATGCCCCCCCCATGGGCAGCAGAAGGAGGTGGAGCTCCTCCGTCCTCCTCCCCTGGTGGCTTGTGGCTTCCCCCTTCCCTGCCGGCTGAACTTAGGCACCCCCCTTACCGGTGAAAGGGCATGAGATGCGAGGGGCGGGTGGGCAGTGGCGAGGAGCAGCGGCATCCAGGGGAGAGTGGCATGGTCGGTGGGTCAGCCAGGTGCGCGTGCACCCCTGACTGCTAGTCTTGCCATCCCACAAAGATCCATCCGAGGATGCAGCAGGGCTGACAAGAGGCGGAGTACAGGCAGCAAGGCTTGGCAATTCGGCTCGGCCCGATCCGTGGATCAGGCTGAGCTGAGCTGGTTCGGACGCACTTGGAGGGCCAAGAGCCCGAGCCCGCCCCCTCCGAACTCTGCGCAATCCAAACTTGTGGTAACATCAGAGGTTCTTGGATGTGGTTTTTTGGTGTTTTTTCACATTTTGGCCTGCAGGGGGCGTATTTTTAGAGATATTGGCACCAAAGGGTGGGGAAATGGGGGGGCAAATTTAATGGACTCCCAAAAGGGGTGCCCCATCCCCCATTGTTTCCAGTGGGAGATAATAGAAGATAGAGGCTGCCCCTTTGAGGGTCCATGACTTTAGCCCCCCTGAACCAAACTTCACCAAACTTGGGGGGTGTCATCAGGACAGTCTCCTGAAGATACCCTGAAAGTTTTGTGACTGTGCCTTCAGAAATGTGCACCCCACAGGCTGCACCAGAAATTCCCCATTGACATCAATGGAAAAAAATCAATGCAGAAGTAAGATTCTTGGGCAAATTTCTGAGGGTGCCTGTCAGGGGTGCAATTGTTAAGCTAGTGACACCAAAATTTTGGATATCATAAGGAGACTGTCCTGATGATGCCTCCCAAGTTTGGTGAAGCTTGGTTCAGGGGGGACAAAGTTATGCAGCCCCCATCTCCTTAGCTCCCATTGGAAACAATGGGGGATGGGGCAACCCGTTTGGGGGTCTATAACTTTGTGATGAGGGGGTAGTGGATCACTTCATAGGAAGTTTGTGTTGAAGGGGACGAGCTACTTGCATAACATCTAAAACTCTCATCCACAATAAATCCCCAGCAACCTGGGTTTGTATACCTGCATGGCAGGGGGTTGGACTTGATGGCCCTTGTGGTTTCTTCCAACTCTATGGCTGTTTCTGAACATGCGCGGAAACGCAGCTCCACCAGCATGAATTGTGCCGGTGGAGGCTCAGAGGCCATTTGCATGTTGTCGTGCAAGCAGCCCTGACTTGCTCCCCTGCCGGAGAGGCGGCTTTACATGGAGCCGCCTCTGGGTCGGCCCCCTCCACTCACCTTCCTGTCCAGTGTCACTCTGGAGGGCTGCAGGGACCCATCCACGCTGCCCTCCGATGGGTCGTAGGGCAGTGTGGGCGGGTCTCTGAAGCCCTCCAGAGCAATGCTGGACAGGAAAGTGAGTGGAGGCGATGGGAAAAGCGGCGGCAGCCTGCTGGTGTGGTTCGCACCATGCCGGTGGGAAGCCGCCACTTTGCAAAAACCTCGCTCGTTGAGCGAGGTTTAAAGTGGCGCCTTCACGCTGCTCCAGGGTGGCCAGGACGACGCTGTTGCGATGCAGCATTTTTTCCGTCCCTAGGGTGCTGTTATTTGGCCACGTGGAAACAGCCTATGATTCTATGGATCATTGCCTTACTTTAGAAATAGGGCCAGCCCAGTCAGCATATGTTGTAGATTGCAGGATACCCCAAAAGATGACAAATTGTTTGGGATTAAGATGGCATTCATTAAGTTTTTAACAAGGCGCTATAAGCAAGGTGGTGATTATGTAACATGGTCCAATCTAGAAAAGATAGGCTTATGACATCCCTACCTGAATACTGGGAATCCAATTCAGTCCTCTTGTGTTGTTATTCTGTAGGGTGAATTGCTGGGCACATGTCAGCACAGTTTCTCATCAACCAGTGAGACAAGGTCTTTGAAGTTTGCCTGGCATTTTAAAAAGCTGCCACAGACTAATTGCAAGTGGCACCAGCAACCTGTCCATGGAATGATTTCCCACAGGAGAGAATCCATGGAGTTTTGTAAAGGTTCACTATCTCCTTGCCATATGACAGTCTTCCATTAAAATCACATACAGTTGGCCATGTCTGTCTTCCTTCCACATGCACTGGCCCAAAGGGGTGGGTGGGTGGGGAGAGATCTCGTTTACGCAATAGGAAGTTTCTTTGGTGGTTTCAATCTTGCAGTACAGGTGCAGAGGAAGAGTAATCTATTTCTATCAGTTTCCCCATCTCAATGCATTCCCCACACCCCCACTGTATGCATGAGGATCCACTGACTTCCTGAAGCACAATTTTGGAAGGATTAATTGGACTGAACAAAGAGAAGAAAATAGAAAGACCTGCTCTTCAAAGTCCTTGGATAATGTTTTTTTTTTCTTCCCATCAGCAGTTTGGGGGATGGGTTTCACTCCATGGAGAACAATGGGAAGAAGCATTTAACCCTTTCCCTACCAATTCTCTCTGCCATGACCTATTTAACATTTTTAAATATATTTTTCCTCCCAATTTCCTCCCATTTCTCCTCCCATTTAAATATAATTTTTCCTCCCATTCCTCCCGTTTCTACACAAATGGCCTTTTGCACTACTGAAGTATTATTTTTCTGCTTTCAGCTTCGAGTAGTATCGAAAAGGGGGTTTCACGCATAAAATTCTACGTTACTTCCTATTTGTTTGTAATGGTTCCTTTATGGGAGCAAGAGAGTCAAACTTTAACTGCACCATTTTCCCACTGAAAGAACAAGGAGCATCCATTTTCGTAACAAAATGCACACAATGTGCAATTACAAAATTACTATTATGAAAAAATGAAAAAAGAATCAATACTCAAGCGCTGCTGCCAAGAAAATGCAGTCACTAAAGCATCCAACGGAGAATGCTTTCAAGAAGTAATTACTTAAAGCATCACTGATAATCGGAGTCTGCTTTAAAATATAAGGCTCAATGAGTGTTTACAGGGTTAAAAAAGAAACCTACCTCCCCAACCCATTGAAGTGACTATAAAAGCTCATCATTGGCCTTTTCTGTGCACACCATTTAAAATGTTAGGCAGGAACTGAAACTTTTCCTCCATGGAGTTCCGTATTGTCACCCCTCCCCTCCCCCGGCCAACTTTGTTTCTGAAAACGTTTCCAAGCAGCTTTTTCTGTTTTTAGTGAAGCCCCTTTTACAACCATTCTTTAGAGTGAATGTTTTCCAAACCATCTTCCTGATTGTGCAGTCATATTTAGAATGGTTTAGCCTTCCCACTGCTGTTTTCCACACTTCTGTACCATCACCCAACTTCCACCTTTGGCGCCTTTTTTTAAAGTCCCAGACTTCATTCCTTTCCCCCTCACTTTTTTCCCCCATTTCTGTGGGAGGGGGTTGTTGTTCGGTTGAAGCATTGATTAAATGGAGCCACAGAGACTTAAAGGAAATAATCATTGAAGCCTCATTTCTACAAATAACTACCAAAAAGAGGGGGCCATGAAACATTTTGGAGGAAGTGAGGGCAAACAAACATCATGATAAGGGGGGTGGGGTGGGGTTGAAAATGTTCTAGATGACTTGGGTAGGAAAAGCCATTATTGTAGAACATCTTGACAGTTAAATTACTGGCACAAGAGCAACACTCCAGTAGCACCTTAAATACTAACAACATTTCTGGCAGGGTATGAACTTTCATGAGTTACAACTCAATTTTTCAGAGATCTGAAGAAGTGACCTGTGACTCACGCAAGCTCATACCCTGCCAGAAATTCAGTTAGTCTTTAAGATGCTACAATATTCTTGCTCTGTTCTGCTGCTATAGGCAGACTAACACAGCTACCTATCAAGATCTACTTTGATGGAAGAATCTGACTCTCCCAAATTCACGCTTCAAAGACTGGTGCAATGGAGATTGTGGGTTTTTAAACCAAGAAAGGTGGGAGAAACAGAACAGCAAAGAGCAGGCTCATCTTGAAAAACTAAACAACATCCTAAAAACCACTATTACATTCTAAAACACATCCACTAAGCAAACCACGAGCCCTTCGGGGATGAGGCGGCCTATAAGTTTAATTAATTAATTAATTAATTAATTAATTAATTAATAAAGATAGCCTGAGCTTGTTAGTACTTTTAATAACACTTAGAACCTTGAACATAGTCCTCAAACACACACACATATTTTCACTATGTGCTCATCCATTTCCTTCTGCCATGGTATTGGGTCCTGTTGGCACCATGATGGTCCAGACATAGATCAGTCACCCAAACCGTCATGTACTCACACATCTGTGCAACCTAACAAAGGGTCCCATTGACTTCGATGAACCTGGATGAGAACTGTACTGTACTGCACTGCACTTTTTTTTACAGGGGTGGCGCATGTGGCAAGTACCTCTCTTCCACAGACACTTCCTTTTAAATACCTCAAACATTTGGAACCCATGTTTGCCCAAATAATGTATAGTTCAGCTCTCAGAGAGATTTTGTTTTCTTATGAAACCAGCATTGTGGTTAGCCAACTGTCGTATAGAAAGTATATGATTTGGGAGCAGAGAGAAGCTCTTAAAAATAAATTTTCCTGCTACCTATGAAGTCACTCAGAAAGCAATGCTTATCTACCACATACATAATGATTTTGTGTAATCTTATCTTTGGGAAAGGTCGTAATTTATGACTCTAAGGAAATGAGAAGGAAACAGCCTTTCAAGCTCTCATCTGGCTTGCTGCAGCTGATATTTTACATGACAATGGATCCTCTCCCATTGTTGTTGTAAAACTTTGTTTAAAAAAAGTCTCAGTACAAGTAGATACGTTGGTTATGCAGTCTTAATCTCTATAATAAAACCTGGCAGTCAGACAACAGAAAAACCTGTGATGAGCTACTGGTGTCTTAGACATCAAATTGTCAACTTTGGTGAGAAGTTTCCAAACATTAGTTTGGAAATCTCCAAAAATTTATCAGTCTCTGTCTCAGAATGAATGTTTAAAGCAAGTAATAGACATTTGGGACATGATACTTTTAACAAATTTGTTCAAAATATTTTCAATAATAATTTTATTGTTTTTAACTACAGCAAAGCTAATGTTGTAAAATAAACAATAGTGAACCAGATACTCTATATTATGTGAACGACAAAGGTGAGCACTACATATAACTAAGCTGACCTCCTGCAGGCAGCTCTAAAGCTGCAGCGAACTGCAAAGGTGGCTCCGCACGGAGTTCATCCAGTTCACCTACCTCTCCTCCCTACACAGCTCTGGACAGCTGGAGGGACACGGCCATGCTGCCCTCCGACTCCCAGAGGCCAGAAGACAGCAGAGCCTTGTCCCTCCAGGTGTCCAGAGCTGCTCAGGGAGAACAGGTAGGTGACCAGAACACTGGAGGGGCCAAAAATGGTGCCTTGACGTCTGTGTGCTTCGCACCATACCAGATGGAAGATACCACTTTTGAAAAAACTCATTCAGGGAGCAAGTTGCAAAAGCAGTGTTTTTGCGCTGGTTGGGGAGGGGGCAAGCTAGCTGTGCTTATTATAAATATAAAATAGATATGAGACAGCATTTTGAAAATAAATCTTGAAGACTTACTCACTGCTTTGGTTCACATTTTGCTTGCCTGCCGTAAGCATGGGGATGATTTTCTGTTGAACAGTTTGGGTACTCATGAGCAGCTTGTGGTTGTTAGGAGGATTACTTCTGCATTTACACATAGTATAGTGCAATTGGCAGATTTTTAATAAACTCAGTGAGAGTCTTAGGTTACCCCCATCTATAGATTTGTCACCACTACTCAGCAGCTAGTCCTTGAAAAGGAGTGAACAATCTCGTCAGTCAGTCAGAGATTGAAAGTATTTTTTTTTACCATTCGGTGTTTGACATAGTTTGTGTTACCAATGTTACAAAATAACATACTGCTGCGGAAAATTAGATAAGTACAAAATGTCATCATTCCTGGCCTCATGTTACTTAACTAAATGATCTGACCATTCATGAGGGGGAGAGTTGATTTCACCTGCTGCTACAAAAAAGCCACCAGGCAGAAGGACTGAATTTTGCCACCACAGCTACTGAACAGCTGCAAAGCTGTTGAGTAGCAACACAATCAGTATGGGGATGAGGCAAGGGAATGTGACAGTCAGCTCCCAAATAATCATGGCTGCTGAAAATATATGTTGCTTGCAGCTGGGGAGTTAGCAGTTGTCAGATGGATCTGGCTCTAAATGTGATGGAGGGATACATTTCTCCAGCTGACATCAAGATGCCAGCAGTCAACTAGGAAGACAACCTCTCAGCTGTATTAGGGCTTATAGAGTTGATTCTTTTTATTATATGATTCAAATAATCAGTATACATCTCATTTTACAGAGTAACATAAACCAAAAGTTAGTTCCCATGAAATTCTAGATTATTTGTATATTGACCCATATCTCAACACAGCTACTGTCAAAATGTAGCTTCACTGGATACCCCCCATGAAACATAGCAAAAAAGACCTTCTTAACTATGCCTACGGTGCTCTTTTAAAATCTCAATGCACGTACTTGTTTCATCAGCTTTTACATAACATTTCAAAACATGTCCTAAAATTCTAGTTGATTTATTCAGGTGTTCTACCAGACTGCAGTTCACATACCCTACAGTGAAGGCTACTGGCAAGAGCAAGTGTTAATGTGGAGCAAACATCAGTTAAATGTTTCTCTTGGGAAGCAAACACCCATTATTAAATGATATACTCCAAGGCTCAAAATGTAGGCAGAAGGACCAAGGAGATATCCAGAGGTTCAAGTTAACAAGCTGTGAAGCTGCAATGGATAAAAACATCACCCCACCATATGTCTGAGTCTTTCTTTAATAAGACAGACAGCACAGACTGTTTTGACACCACCTTTAAAAGTTGGCCTGTAGGATTTAAAGAGGTAGAGATCATTGCTGGAAGTTTTGCATCCCTCCTGCTTTGTAGGACTTGTGACTGAAATGTGATCATTTCAGAACAGAATTAAAGGCCAATGTTTGGAAACTGAGCTTTCTGTTAAACAGCTGCAATGTGGATATGGAATGGAAGGGTCCTATTTCCAGCGGAGAAGCATGTCAGAGGTGGTACTTGATCCTTGTCCTGTTTTCTACTTTCTCTCAAAAATATCATCTTTCCAGGATGGTTCCTTATAAGGCAGCAATTGCATCCAGAACCCTGGCTTCAGAAAATACAGCTACAGGAAAACAAAGAGATAATTAAGCACCTGATGCTCCCCACACACACATGCTATCTCTCTGCTTCAGTTCCCCACCTCACCCATACTGCTTTGGAACTATTCAGTGATTTGGAAATTTGATGGATCCCTGCAGTCATTTCAAGGTGGTTCTTTAAGATTTGTTGTTGGAGCTGTCTCTGCACAACTCAGCTCAAAAATCCAGAACTGTTTGATTTAAGACCCATTTTATCAAACATGTTGGCTTTTTAACATTTAGTATGCCAATAAAGGTCATTTGTATTTAGTACTTTTATGCTGATACCCTGCCCAGGAATTTTAACATTTAAAAGGACTCTGAAGCATTCAGGCACCAGCTCAGTTAGGATGCTCTCTCTCTCTCTCTCTCTCTCTCTCTCTCTCTCTCTCTCTCTCTCTCCCTCCCCTCCTAAGCCACTCCATCTCCTACTATTTCTCCAAACCCAAACAACTCCCAAAATTTTGAGAGAAATTTATTCAGAGTGTTGTGGTTTGTTTACACTATTTACAACCTTAAATGAAACAGAAGCTGCTTTCGTTTGGGAATATCTGAATGAACTCCTCTATACTACTTCAGAAAATGAACTATTTGGAAATACCATCCTCTCTCCCCTCTGTTGTGGTAGCAAGCATTCTCCACTGGGTGTGTGGCTGGGAAAAGCATTGGCTTGCAATTCTGAGCCCTATCCTTCTTCTTTTAACCAGTTTTCTGCTTCTCAGATTATTTTTGGTTCATTTGACCCTAATGCGACTATTGTCAGAAACTCTCAGCCTAGAGGCCAATTTGTAAAGGGGAGAGAAGGGAAAGGTCATTCTCTGGCAATCTTTGTTTTTAAAAGAAACATGCATACCTCCAGCTTTGTCACTACACTTTTGATAAGCACCTTTTCCTCAACATGGCTATAAATGGAAACATTTGCATATCAGTATTAATTGTTAAGCACAACAGAACTGAGCAAAACATAATTTTTATATTCATTTCACTTCATTTGTAACTCAGCTCTCCACTGCAGCAGGGTTAAGTAGGGTATGATTGGTTTCTTTTCAACTCAGCTTTGAATAGTTTGCATGGTGTTTGCATATAATTAGAAATGTGTTGTGTATGCATCAGTAGACTGTGGAGTAAGCTGTTCAGGATGGATATTCAAGCATCCAGCTCAAAACAGTTGATCCAGTCTCAGGCAAAAGAATGAATGTTACTGTCTTCCACAGTCTCACTCGGAACTGTGCTCCGGTATATAGTGATGGGGCCTTCATTAGAAGCAAATGGGTTGGTATTTCCAAGAGTGCCCTCATATCTTAGACACCACCAGGAAAGGGTATACAGAGCCTTTCTCCCACTCAACTGCCATCCATCACTAATAGCAGCAACCGAATCACCGGGGGCAGCCATTGCGGCTGTGGTGAGCAAATAGGCAAAGGGTGGTTGCTTGCAAGATGCAATGCCTAGCAGTAAGCTTGCAGAAGGTCTGCATTGATTGGCGCCAAGCCTTAAAGGTGGAAGGAGCCAAGGTATAAAGAGCACCACACCCTGAGCTCAGCCTTCTTGGCTGCCGAGACTCAGGAACGGCGTGGACCACCCACCCTCCCTATGTTTTCATGATTGCATGTGTTCCTGTTTATATTTTGTCGCAGCCTGGCGGGTTGACAACGGGAGTCGCAACATCTGGGGAGAAGCCGAGCCAGGCGGCCGGTCTTCTCCCATGCTTGTGCCCTGCGAAAGGGCCAGGGGGTGTGGCGGGCCGGTAGGCAAGCCAGTAGGCTTAGCCGGTGCCTGACACCCCAGCAAGTAGGGTTGGGTTGGGTTGGGCCGGTAGGTGGCCGGTAGGCTTAGCGTGATGATCAGTGTGTGAGTGAGAGGGCTTGATCCTCTAGTCCAGGGGTCGGGAACCTGCGGCTCGCGAGCGGCATGCGGCTCCTTCCCGCTTGTACTGTGGCTCCTGGCACGGCTGCCCCTTCCAGAGGCATACTAGGTCCAAATGGTGCCTGGAGACCAAAAAACCCTCCAGGCACCCCCGCTGCGGAGCCCCGCTTACTCGCGAGTAAGCGCAGCGGCTTACTCGCGAGTAAGCACTGCAGCGCTTACTTGCGCAGCCTGGCCTCCTCTGCAGCCACCCCGACTTACCCAGGCTAGTTCCAAGCTGCCGTTCCAGGCAGCCAGCCAGCCTCTATGACTTTCTTAAAGAGGCAATTCCCCAAAAGATTGCTTAAAGGGGAAAGCAATCTTTAATCAATCTTTGGAGAATTGCCCTTTTAAGAAAGTCACATAGAGGCTGGCTGCCAGAAGCGGAGCCTCAGAGCCTGCCGTGGGAGGGTGAGGGAAGGAGGGGAATGACGGCTGGCTGGCCAGTTGGTGGGGGTGGGGGTGGGGGGTGGGGGTGGGGGATAGGGGTGGGGGTAAGGGTGGGGGGCAGGAGCCTGCTGGGGAGGAGGCACTCTCCCCCTGTTGTGGAAGGGGGGAGGAGGTGCTCTGCCATCGGCGGCAACTGGAGCTGCAGAGCTAGGGCTGGCTGGGGGTGGGGTGGGGCTGGGTGGGGCAGCGCCACGGGGCCGGGGTGAGGCTCCCCAGCTGCTGCCACCGGGTCCAAATGGCTCTTTGGGTAGCAAAGGTTCCCGACCCCTGCTCTAGTCCTTTCTTCTTCCTATCATACAGGGTAAGATTTCTGCAACCATTCACAGTTATCTGGGAATTATGTGGACCATTCACAGCTCCCCTTGCTGACAGTGGTTTGAGGCACTGATGGGGGCAACCTATGCACTGGCAGCTACAATCTCTTTTTCCCTTTGACTGCTGACTCTCTAGCCCAGTGAAGTATTTTGGTCTGTGTACTGGTATATCGGCCAGATGCTTGGGCAAGAGCTTTTGGTCACAATCTCAAGTCTTTAAAAGGGGGAGGGAAAAGATCTTTAGTTATTAACATACATAACTTTTTTACAAGAAGCATAGATACACAGGAAAATGTTATCATAATATTAGCAGAAGTGTTATAGAAACTAACAAAATTATCAAAGCATGAGGCTAACCCTTTCTGTCTCAATGGGAGGATTCTTCTTTTATCTACCCTTGAAACAAGGGTTGAATCCTTACACTTCCTGCTTCTTTTAACATCCTCAAAACATTTTCAGAAATGTGCAGAAATGCTCCCAATTTCTTCTGATCTAAACACTTAGATTACTTAGATACTATGCCCCCCCCACCCCCCCGCCCAAAGATCATATTTTCCACAGTAGGCTAGAGAGCTTGGCAAAAGAGTGACAAAAGATTGCTCCTTTCTAGTCCATATTACAAAGGAGTTGGCCTTGGCCTAATCAAAATGTGGAGTGCTCATTTAAACTTCTCACCAAAGGAAGATCTGACCAGTCAACTATTTCCCCAGGATCAGGAGGGTTTTGTGCACAAGATCTATAGTGTAAAATGGAGAGGAAGCAGATGGAGTACAGAGGCGAATGAATGGGTGTCAGACAAGAGGAAATTCTCCACTGATTCTATTATTGTGACAGATGGCCAGAAGTGATTTTGTTTTGCCCCGCCACCCCCAAATCTAGGATGTGTATGTACTTTGGTCATGTCAGTATAATGAAGTTTGTGACTCAACTGAAATCTCACACAGGACTTAGTCTGTTTTTTTCTCCAGAGGAGTACACCATAACATGAGGGGCTTTGCAATTTGTGATGTGAACAGATGGGTGCCTGAGCATCTTTCCTTGCATATGCTCAGCAGGTTTCCCAGTATCTCTGAGAACAAAGGAGGTTAAAAAAAGTACACAAAGTAAAATAAAAATTCATGGCAATGGCAGTAAAAATATACTTGGAAATTCAAATTCTCCAAAAATGCCAAAAGGAACACTTAAAAAAAGAATAAAAACTATGTCAGGTATTATCTGTCCAGGGGTCTGCAATGGAGTTATGACACGGAAGGAAATCTTATTAGATTTGCTGGAGGCAGTGGGTTACATAGTGATGAAATATTTCTGGCATCAAATTATTCTTTCCATTCCAGTCTCTGAACCTTCTGAAGATGTCCCCTTAGGAGCACTTTCTGAAATGGAAGTGATTGTGTTAACGTCACAAACCGCTACAGCAACTCTCCTCAGAAAGGATCAGAGTGTGGGAGAGAGAAGTCTCCTCCACTGTGTAGTATTAATAAGTACATTCATTCCATTCCTTGTCAACATTTTTTTGTTTTACTTATTTAGTCCATGCTTATTCATAGTTGAGGGTCCTCACACCAACATCCACGACCACAAGTTACTTATGTCATGGCTGTATCTTGCAAAGCAGGAGGGAAGAGACTGTTCATATTCCAGATACTTATGTGGACTGTAGCAAAGTATCTTAAGATTATACAAGTTGGGGCCGGGGTCTCCACTGTTTCAGAGGTAACACAGGCACATGTGAGTTGCAGTATCTCCTTAGCTCCTAGGTATGTACAGTGCCCAAATTAGATAAGGGCAGCAACACATGTGGGTTTCTCTGTCTTACCTTGCAGTTTTCCCAACCTGAATAAGTCCCAGAGGACAGTGTTTGGGGAAAACTTTATGTTCTTAGGATATTGGGGTAGGTCCAGTACTGCTCCCTGGGACTGTTTCAAGCTAGTGATATGGCACAGAAGAGAATGCTGAAACCCTCTCTTCATGTATTCTTTTATCTGAATCAGGTGTTGCACATAGGATTACAGGAGATCTTGCAACTCCCTTGTGGCTGTGATACATCTGACACAAGCTAGGGTCCTCAGAGCTAACATATATGTCATAATGTGTGAATCAGCCTGATCTACCTCACAGGGTTATTCTGAGGACTAAAGAGCAAAGCAAGAACCATGTCGACTGCAGGGCAGCCCCATCCAAGAGCCGGGCACCAGCCACTCCTAAAGAGGCATCCTGACAGCATGGGAAGGCTCAAAAAGTTAAAAAGCCTCCTCACCTCCAAGAAGCCTCTATGGGCTGTGATGGACTTTATGGTGCCCAAAAGGGTGGTTTTAAGTCCAGAGTATGGTCCACCGGCATCATGCCAACAAAGGTTGGGAGGGACTAAAGCTGGCTCCTCCCTTGGCCATGCCCCGCCCCGACTATGCCAGCAGCAGCAGGTGCCCTGGGACACTGGCATGGTGACCAGTGTCATTTTCCAGTGCCGGGGGGACATGGCAATTGCACACTGGTAGAATCACCTCTCCGCTGGGAGAAGTGCCCTGGGGAGGGTGAATCTGCTGAAATGGCCATGTGCTGCTCCCATGAGTGGATTCACACACCCCTCCCCTTTGGATAGGACTTTTAGTTTCTTTAGATGATGATCAGAATGAAAAAAAATGTGACTGACACACAGAAAAGAGCTTTGGGGGCAGCTTCCATATACTACAATGATTCTTGAAAAGGGATTGTGGATTGTGGCAGGAAGGAAATAGTAAAAGCAACAGTTCAGCCCTATGTGGTCGCAACTATCTTCCTGGTTTTACAGTGTCCATATTTAGGTTGGGGGAATTCTCTTGCCAGAGTCCTAGAAAAACCTGCAGCCATCCTTGTATTTGAAAGCAAGTTGACATAATTGCTTGGGAAATACTTGGTTTTTCAAAAGCTGCTTGTTTGTCTGACAAAGCAATCCATTTCAATATGGTTAAAAAACCACAAGCCATTTCTCCCTTCATCCCCAAAAAGAAGTTTTGCAACCAAGTGTTTCTGTACTAAGAGAACAGTCAGTCTGAAGTGTTACAGCTTGTTGTTGTGGCATGTTTATGTATTTGCACGACACATGCTTTCCCCTTGACGACTGCTGTCATAACTGCTCAGTATAATAGTCAAAATAAGGTTTCCCATGTCTTTGTGCACTCCAGATTAATCTTAACGTTAAGAGAATCAAGCTGACTTTCCTTGCCTTATTTTGAGATCGGCCTTATTGAGATATCAGGAAATGCATTTGGTTTCAGGAATGATTATGGTTATGAAAGATGCAGGCGCCTGATGGGAAGCAGCTTGGTTATGACTAAGCCAAATTGTCCCTGTAGGGTCCACCGTGGCTCTGAAAGCTACAGCACAGAAGAGGAATGACAGTAGACAAATTCAGAATGCCACTTGGCTAACACTGCTTTTTTCTTTAGGCTGCCTACCAAGTTTCCAAAGCAAGGTGAATAGGCTGAAAGTTAGAGATGTGTCTGTGAGGGTGTTTGAAAGTATAGTGACTTGATAGGCAAGAATGTGATAGGTTCCAATGAACTGAAATGGGTCCATTCATGTGGAAAATGTCTATATAGGCAAGCCAGGTTTGGGAATCCAAAACAGGTCTATGTCGCAAGCATAGGTTTCCCTTCCCTATCCAAACCAGAGGAGATGACAAGTGCATCTGTGTAGGTGGTAGCTCTTTGGAGAATGACTGGTTTTCTGAAGATTGGGAAAAGACTGGGAAAAACAGAGTTGGGGGAGTGAAGGAATATAAGGCCATGGAACCCACCCTCCAAGACAACCACATTCTCCAAGAGAATTGATCTCTGATGTCTGGAGATCAGCTGTATTGCCAGGAGAGCACCTGGCCCTACCTGGAAGCTGGTAATCTTAGGCAGCTGAAGAATAAAAGTTGTATGTGTATTTGATTATGAGGAGTATTCACGCAGAGGTCTTTCACATCACACAGTTCCTGGTGCTTTTAACTGTAGATGTTGGGGAGGAATGTGGGCTTTCAGCGTGCAAAGCAGAGGCTCTAACACTGAACCACAGCTGTTCTGTATAATATAATGGCCCATTTTTGCTCAAAACAGGTGCCAGAATAAAAGAATGTCTGATTATGGCCTTTTCTGCACAAACCAAATAAAACATTTTGAGGTAGGAAATAAAATGTTTCCTCCATGGAGTTCCACATGGTTTTACCCCAAATATGTTTTATTTCCTGCCTGAAAAGGTTTTATTTGCATGCTGTTCTTTTTGAAAAAAAAATGAAAATCGTTTCACTTGCTCTTTAAAACATTTCCCATACCACCCTGCAGTCCCTGGACTTCCTCATCAGTGTCATTTTCTGAAGTCACGCTAGCTGTCTTTCCATCAGGTTTTTAAAACATTTTCAGTGAGTCATGTCTATGTAGCTATGTAGGCATGACCCCTAGAGAATTGCAGCATGAGACTTTGAAGTTTCATAGCTATGAAGAAGTAAAAAAGAAGCAAACAAAAACCAGAACGACCACAAAATGGCACCCAGAAAGTGTTTTTGAGGGGATGAGTGAGGATAAACAAGGGGTTTTGAAAATGTTTTCAGGGGCTTTTGTGGAATGGGCCAATATCTCCCGAGTAAGTTCATGAGAGAGAAAAGAAAACTAGTTTTATAACCTTATCAATTGGTTCTAAGAAATTCTGTGAAACTCCAAGTGTATAAAACTCCATGGCTGTTAAATCAGAACCTCCAAATTTGCCTCAATGTTTGCTTTGTGCAAAATTCTGTTGCAGAGCTAACTTCTGGCTTTACCAATTTACATTAAAACCTGCATTAAATTTTTTTGGATGGATTTCCAGCACAAATACATGAGGACCTTCATGAATCCTATCAAACCTGTCACTGTGTTTCTTGAATGTTTTGTTCATTCAGGAACTCTAAATTCAAGGGCAGAAAAAACCAGTGGCAATTTTACATCAGGCATACTTGTTCACCTAGAAGAGCTGAAAACCAAGAATCTGTTAAAGAGAAATTATCTTAAAATTAAGTCAGTTTAAATGAATTAGTTACCCAGCTTTTCCACTTTTAGTTGCTAAATGAAATTTATTTTTATAATGTGTTATTAGCCTACTAAATCCTCCATGCAGTTCATGATATAAGATCTTAAAAAGAAAAATAGTATAGTAAATCTTGATAAAACCTAATGAAAGGCACGGTTGTTGTTTTTTTTAAAAAAGAGCTAGAGATGCAAACTTAAACTTTGCTATCTGTGGGGTCTATGGGGATCTCATTCTCCCATGGGGAATGGGGAATTTAATCAGCTAGTCGAGATCTCAAGGTGCTAGACATCTGTACGAACTTTACCTGACCAGTTTTAGCTCAATCTTCCACCACAGCACACATAGGATCCTTTTCACTGCCACCAGCAGGTTGAGAGTTGCAGGTATACCTGATTTGTAATCTCCAAACCAGACCTACAATTCTGTTTCTTAAGAGATTTTTCTTAAGACATTCATAGTTGGAATTACCTTCTTACTGCAATCTACCATGGATACCAGGAAACCCTTGGAAATCTCCAAGTTACTCAGAGCTAATCCTTGCCACCACTGTGTATCTTGGCAAACATCAGTTGAGTTAGTTTTTGAACAGGTACAGAGTGACCATATAATACACATTTCAGAAAAAGAAAACACTATACTTGTAGAAACAGCCACTGGTTACACAAGGAAAACATACTTGAACACATCTGAGCAATAGGTAATATGTGCATCCTCAATAGTAAATTAACGGATAGTGCAGAGCCATCTTAAAGTTTTCAGATTTTTTGTTCAGACTCAATTTCTGTCTCTCCCTGGAAGCAAGACAGAAAAATCTTGTTGACCTTCTTCCTTGAAATCTAAGTTCCCACAAAATAATCCTAATATTTCTCTTCACATCCTACCATGTACTCTAGTTTATCTCTCACAAGATAGGGGTTTTCTGTGCAGTTTGTAAGACCCTCCCCATCTATCTGGAAGATTCTGCCAGCCTCTGTTGCCTATTTGCAGCTTCTGGATGCTTCAACCAACAGCATGCTGTTCTTCTGGGTAACTTCCTCAGCATATGAATAGACAGCCAGCTATTTTTGTGAACTGAAAGCAAGAGAGAAAAATCTGGTTCTATGTCTTTTTGCCAAGCAGCAAAAGTAATTTTAGATTAACCTTTGAACATTCAGTATGCGAATTCAACATTCACATTGCAAAGTTGTAATCTTTTCCTCAGATATCCCAAGGGAAATGTCATTTCACCACAATGATAATCTCCAAGGGCCTGAGTGAATAACCTTTTTTTTTTTTGGGGGGGGGGGGGGGCAAACCACTTAAATGTTCCTGTCCACAATTATGATTTGATATTGCCTACAGCAACATTTGAAACAAAATTGGAGGCTTCTGCTCAGGTGAAAAAGGAAATCTGAGGTAATGATTACAAAGACTTTGCTAAAATTAGCAACATAACTTTTGGGGGTGAAGTCCAACATACCCGTTGGTTCTTGCCATGTTATGCTTAAAGAGAAATGTAAAGACAATTAGGAGATGCTGCCTGAGGCAAAAATTAATAGTCAAGGAATGTAAAGGGAAGCTGAAAGACTTTTCAGTAGAGAAGCATCAAAATTACAGGAATCCAAATCTCTCCCTTTTGGACAGAGATTTTGTACAGACAGAAGCCATTTCTATCTGCACTGCAGGGTTGCCAGGCAACTGACAAGAGTGTTGGGGAGACATGGTGGAGGGGTGTTGTAGGAACCATGATGGTGTCATAGCTGGGGGGAAACCTGGAGGCAATGACGACAACACTAAGAATTGCTGGAAACTTGGAAAATTCTATGGATTCTCCAAATCAACTCAGATCTTGGCAGGTCTTACTTGAATAATGAAAGATTCCTGCCTCTCCCTCTCTTGTGGCTCTCTCCTGAGCTCCCAAAATGTTCTGGATGGGATCATAAGGAACAGCATGAGAGGTAAGCATGGGAAGCGGTAGGCAATCAGAGTGGGAAGTTAATAAAACTTGCTCCCACGAACAAAATGTCATTTAGTTCCAAACACTAGTCTTTTTCTCACAGATGCTTTAATAACCCTCCATCATTTCAGTTTCTGAACTTCATGCTATCACGCATGTACATTCAGTTCCTTTAGTTTATTTGCATATTCACCCTTTCTGCATGGCACATGAGCATTGCTCAAATAATACAATAAAAAAATCCTTGCTGTAAGATTGCATGTATTAGGGTGTGTGTGTGTGTTTTGAAAAAAAGGGAAGGACATGTAGTACTCATCAGTAAAACACATCATGAAAAAAACTGCAATGTAATAATATATACTGTCATACTAAAATTGCTTCTGTGCAGTGTTTTATTAATGCCCATGTGCCAGGCTGTACTGCAGAGATGGAAGGAACACATATGCACTGGAATTAATTTTAGAAGTTCACTTAGGCTCATTCCGCATGGGCCAAAAACACCGGTGTGAAAATGGTGTGAAAATGATGTAAAAGGGCTTAAAGCAGTGTAAAAGGATTTATACCATTTTCACACCGTTTTCACACCACTGTTTTTGGCCCATCTGGAATCAGCCTTAGTTAAATTTGAATTCAGAAACAATGGAATGCCTCAGCACATAGAAACAGTCCAGAAGTAAATATACGGAATTAAAACTAGGGAAACCCACGTATACCTAATTTTTGAAAATCAACGTTCTCAGACAAAATTATCAGCGATCCCCCCTGTCTACAAACTAGCTTGGCAGGCCCCATCTAGAGCTGTGGTACTGCTGGAACATGCCATCCACTTCAAGATTAGTTTCCATTTACTTCTATTTAGAGAGAATGTTCTTCTTTGTTTTTTAAAAAAACTTCTATTTCCTATTATTTTTCAGTTGAAAAGGCTCTAGAGTTAGCTGTTGACAACGTGACTCCTTTTTTTTTGCTGTGATGGGTTTCTACTGCTTTTTATTTTGAAACAGAGGTGATAATTAATTTTCCCACATTCAAGCACTGCAAACATATTTCAATTTCAAATGAGATAAGAAATGAGCTTGAAACGCCCACACTTACAATTTCAGACAGGTTGGTACCGCGAATTGTAACTGGCCTGAATTTCCTTCATGGCACTGACATTATCACCAATGAGCTTATAGAGCTCGTATATCTTCGTAACAATAGCACGAATGTTGATGCAGGAGCTGCAGACTCTGAAATGTGCAATCAAAAAGAATGGGAGCAGGTCAATATTAGGGCATTTTCTGGTAAGGCTACAAGGATGTAAAAGCTGACATTCTTACAGTATTGTTCCTTCTGGTCTACCTGCTGATGGGGTGATGAAGAAGCTTCACTGGGCAGGTGTATAAACTGCAAAGGAAGGGGGAAAGGTGGAGGAGGATTGGAAGAGGGAGGAAGATTTCTTTCACATCTCTCTGAGCTTGTGGGCGATTGTAGATTTATTGAACCCCTTGCATAAGAATGGTGAGTGAAAAGATTTGGGGGAAGGAAGAAAGGTGAGCTGAGAAGTGCCCTCCGCAGCCAGCATTCTGAAGTGCTACATTCAGCATCAGGAGACAGATGAATAAACAACCCTCTCCCTTCAAACTCTGACATTCAGGAAGGGAAATAGAAGGAAAGTAATATGAATATATACCTAAGTAAACATCTACCTCTATCTTTTCACTCTGACGATATCCTCAGTGTACAGCTCCAAGGGAAATTTATGCTTTGTTGTTCACCCTACTACCCATTCCAGATATAAAGCATCCGCAGGAGCTGGGTCCCCAGCAACCATGTATATAATTTGATTCTGGCTCTTGTACATAAACTGTACATGCATACACATTCTGCAATTCACATGAAAGAGTGGATGCACTATTAGGTGTATCATAGGGACTACACAATTCCATTGTACCATCTAAATGGGGTGACATATTCAAAATCAGTGAGAATTGCAGGTCCCTCCCCACACTTGTTGCAGCATTAAACCTGAAACCTAAAACATACTTGCAGAACATGAGGGTCACTTTCTACGTTTAATTACCTTATAGTCTATTCAGTGGTGTAGCGCCCATGGGACAGGGGGGTGCGATCCCCCAGGTGGAGCCACAGAGGAGGCGTGGCCAGACCGTGGAGGGGGCATGGCAGGGGCTTTCTGGGGCAAGGGCAAGTGGCACTGCGGCGGGGCCACAGGGTGAGCGCATGCCCCGGGCACAGTTTCCCCTCGCTTCACCCTGGGTCTATTTCTCATGGGTATTACTTCCCTGGGGGCCTTGCTGGTATGACTGTTTCATTCAGAAGTTCTCTGGTAGTTTCTCTGTGATTTTACATGGTTTTGTTCCCTCTCCAGCTTCAATTAAACACAGGTCTCTTCAATCTTTTTTTTTTGTAAAGTCTTAATTTTTTTGCCAGAAAGAGTATGGAGCATCAGCATTTCTTTTTTCTCCATTACTGTTTTAAAGAGGCCCTTTGCCCTCTTAAAGGCAGAGAACCAAGGGAGACACCAAAACATCCTATTTTCAGAACTCTACATGCAACTTCTCACACTCCAGAAAGAAACGTGAATAGATGAGGAAGATCCAGTGTGAAAGCTAGATGCATCCAATTTCTGTCACACATAACAAACCTGAAAGGATACTCTGAGAGATAAGCAGAGATTTTTGCATACCTGCACCATAAACACACAATCATATGTGGGAAAGCATTACTGCACGTGAATATAAAGATACACAGAACAAAATGAATGGAGCAATGTCAGTACCTTAACATGGGTGAACATTCCTTCAGAACTTTTCCATAAATTGAGTGAAATTGGATACAGTTTCACAGAGAAAAAATTCACCACATTGCCAAATCAACTCCTAGCTTTAGACTAGATTTTATAAAGGTCAGTTGTGGTTTTTAATTTACAGTATTTGTTTACAGCATTGTGGGAAAACAATGAACGCCTCCAACACCATCTGCTTATGTTTTTCCCTGAAGGGCTTTTGCATATTTTTCAACGAGAAATGAAGCTAAATATCCTGAAATTTTCTCCAAAATACTTTATAGTTTCACAGTGGCCTGCTAATGTGCCTTCATAATAAGCCCAAATGATTGCAAATTGCAGGCAGCGTAGTCTGATATTGTGAAAACACAGAAAACTTGCTGAAAAGAAGATGCAATTTTCTACCTTGGGATGGAAAAGGGGAAAAAACACACAGGAAGACTTGAAAGGGATTTCCTAGACTTAGCAAGCAGGAAAAAACAGTACTCCAAAATTTGTGAAGTAGAATCACCAGGGTTTTGAGCTTGGGTAATGATAACTAGGGTCACAAGGTGAATGTTATGTCCTTGGGCAGCAGATACATATGTTTGATGAGCATACTTAGAAAGAAAGCTTCTAGTCAGAATATTTTGAAAATGTTATGTGCAGTGAACCTGCATGCACAAGACTTGTAAGTTGCTCTGGAATGATAATACTTCCCACTGTGAATGTTTCCTGTTAATACAAATGGGTTCACATCTACATTTATTGCCATATTTATTTTTAAAAATAATGCTTTGAAAACTCAGTTCATGAAATCCCCCAGCAATGTTTTTTTTTTCTTTACTGGCAACTGATTAACAGATAATGGAATATACAGGTTGGAGTTTCAGGTTCTCCTGGTGCCTACTCCTGGTGCCCAATTCAGATTGGAACCACAATGAGAATGGAGAAGGACTTCAGACCTCCTACAGTACCATTTTTCTGATCAGTTATATTTCTTAGTCTTATCCACACAGCACAAATATAACATCTTCAGGACATTATAAAAAACCCATTTTCATTTTTTTGCTTGCTTGGTGCCTTTTATAATGCTTTGCAAGCATGTTAAGCTCCTGAAAATAATTCATGTTGTTTTGGCTCATTCACACAGAAAACACTTTTATTTATTTGTAGTATTTTTATTTTTTACCATACATGCAGTTTCGAAATCACAAAAACAGGAATCCCTGCAGCCATCCCAATTTTCGAGCTATATGTTTGGCTGTTACTTGTTGTCTTCGCTCTGGTTGGATGTACCCATTTCTCCCTGTATCCTTAGCTTCTATTGGTTCTCACCCTCAAATGAGAGAATACTTCCAATTGGTGGTGACTTTCTACAGCAGACTTGAGTGACCCGACCAATACCTCCCCCACTTTTTTCTCCAGTACAGTATAGCACTTTAACAATGGAAAGTATTCCTCATGCACTATCCTTCTTAAAATTTAATGATATAATCAATAAAACTATGGTAATAAACACAAGAACCTTCCCTACCTCCTCACAAACACCCCATCATGGTTACCCTCATGTGCAAGTTCATAGCTTTGCGTTTTCAACAGACAATTTTTTTAAAAGGGGGAAGGGGCACTTTCATGAAACAGGCATGCCGTACTTCAGTGGGGGAAATAGGGGACCACATTGCTACCGAGAGGGGGGTGGGTGAAGCATGCTTGGTGAACTCCACAAAATGACAGGTGGGTAGAGAGTCAGTTTAAAATCACAGGTGGTAGTAAAAATGTAACTAGCAGAGTGGAAGGGAGGAAGCTTTAAATTGCATGAGAGAAAGAAGACGTTTTCTGCCTTTGTGTTTGCATAGGGCAAGCAAGAAACATCTTCAACCTAGCATGGAGAAAAAAGGTCGCTTCTTCAGCAATTTTTGGAAAAAATGGGTTGAGAAAAATAAAATGACACGAAAACATTTTGGGGGAGAAAGCTATGCAAACATCCTCCACAAAACATTTTTTATAATGTCCTGAAGACGTGTTATTTGTGCTGTGCAGAAAATGTCCCTTTGAGGAAATACATGTATACTAGATAATTAACAAGTTTCAAAGCCCAAGCAGAATTTTATGTACAAGTCTGATGAAAATCATGAGAGCCTCCCAAACTGGTTAGAGCCTCAGTCAACTGCTCTTATGTGTGACAACACAGTGTAACTATTCCATCACTTTACAACCTGCTTGGTCTTGCAGCAGAAAAATACCTTAAGTGCACACAGAGCAAGGTAAACAAGTATCGATATTAGAGTTACACAGCATGTTCTTCTTCTGCAGATGCAAAGGGAAACATTCATCGCCTCTGACACTGTCTGATAACAATGTCAGAAGAGAGGTATTTAGGTTCCCTTTTATAACCTGCATTTTTATGGCTGTCATGCTATAATAGTGATCGGAGGGGTAAAATGGTTGAAAATTGTGATGCCTCCTTTAAGTTTCTTTGTAATCACAACGACAGGAATTGTGTTTAAATTCAGTAATGCCTCTGCTCTGCATAGTATGCTTTCCATCAAGGTGCTAATTTCCTTCCCTCCAGTTACAAAAAAAAAGTGACACTTCCTTAAAGCCAGCTGTTAGGGTATCAAAGGAAACCAAAAGAAAGGGAGGGATGAATTGAGTTTGGGAAAGAAAGAAAACACACAGAGTGATAATGAAATGAAAAATTACAACAGAAAATGGAAATTAGGAAGTGGCTGGGAATGGATGAAATGACAATTCTGAATCAGATGTTTTACATTCTGGCAAAATGTTCTTTTCCCTCCTGTATGTGTCAATCAGTGTTAAGACCCATCTTGCTCTTAATGAAAACCCCAAATGATGATATATAGTCCTTGAAATCCTGGAAGAGGTGGTCACATGGTCTCTTGACTTGCCACCTGTCTCAAGAAATGTTTACACTTAGCAAGGTGTTTTACAGACGGTTGACAGAAAAAAGTGATGGATATTTTCTGGATCCCTTGCTCGACATTGCAGCACAAACATCAGATTCACTTCCATCGGTATTAAATTCATGGCCTTTCCATTCATTGGGTTTTAAAGCGGAGAGAATGGCCTTGGTTGCCAAATGCTGAAGCATTTACTCATGATAAATGTTGCCACATCTGGTTCTGGAGCATATTGGAAGTCTGACAATATTTCTAGGTTCAGGAAGATGCTATACATCTATATTATGAGTCCTGTGGTGCAGAGGGGTAAGTTGCAGTACTCTGCTCATAACCTGAGTTTGATGTCGACAGGAGTCAGTTTCAAGTAGCCAGCTCAAGGTTGACTCAGCCTTCCATTCTTCTGAGGTCGGTAAAATAAGTACGCAGCTTGCAATGGCAAAGGAAGGCAATGCCAAACCACCCCATAAACAAAGTCTGACTAGTAAATATGGTGATGTAACATCACCCCAGCAATGACTCTGTGCTTTACCAGTGGTGTAACTAGGGAAAATGGGGTGGACTCCCAGTTTTCCACCCCCCATGGGCCTCCACGCTGTCCCCTGCATTGCCCCTTGCACCTTGCTTCCCTGCTCTTTCCCTCCTCGCCACTCCCCTCTTGCCCGACTCCCTGTGCCCCACTTACCTTGGTTGGAGATGGGGAGAAAAAAAGTGGAGACCCTCTCTGGCTTGCCTCGGCCTGCCCCTTGGGCAGCAGCCAAGCCAGACAATGGCCTGAGGCCTGTTTGGGCAGCACCTGGCTGCTCCACCATGCCTGTGCACACTGTGGCCCAGCCGCCCTGCCTCCTCTGGCTCACCTCAGCCCACCCCTTGGGCAGCAGCCAAGCCAGCTGAGGCCTGCCCAGCTGGTGTCCAACTCTGCTCTGCACCTGGCTAGCTAGGCGTGTGGGGTGATTTTACGCACCCCAAGTGACTCAAAGGGGGCTGTCTGGGGCAGTTGTCCCCAGATGTTGCCATTATATCTACACCTGTGACCTTTACCTGTATATGTGACCCAGTGCTTGTGTGCGTGCATGCACACACACACACACAGAGTACTGTGCTGTCAAGTTACAACTGATCAATGATGATTCCATAGGGTTTTTGAGGCAAAAGACGTTTGGAGGTGCTTTGCCATTGCCTTCCTCTGCATCTTGACCTGGTGTTCCTTGAACATCTCCCATAGAAATACTAACCAGGGCTGATCCTGCTTAGTTTCTGAGATCTGACAAGATCAAGCTAGTCTGGGGCTGTCCAGATCAGATTTGCACTCATAAAAATGTTTGCTGATTCCTCTTTTGAGTTGGAATTAGTTGAATATGGATCAGCCCAGGCCTGTGTGTGAGTGCAGTAAAGGAGCTCCTCCAAAAATATATATATGCAAAAAAGAAAACTTACATTTGTGCCCAGATGTGCAGAGGTTTCATTTGGTGAATAACCACAGCCTTTTTTATTATTGTCAAAACAGAAGCTGGGCCAGCAAGAGGGGCACATCCATTCAGCAGCCAGTCAGCACCCTTGGCTGACCCCGGCAACAACCCCAATCCCTATTGGGGAGGACAGAGAGATACTGTGCCACCGGGGCGCCTGCCCTTTGTGGCCCCCTAACTGCTGGGGTGTCAGGCTCGAATTGCAGAGGCCTCTGCGGCATGCGCCATGAGCCTACCCCACCCCAAGCCTCTTAAGGAGGCCCCCAACCGCGGGGAGGTCCAGTGTGCAAGCTCGGCCTCCCCACCAGGATGTGCTCCTCTGCCCAAACTGCCAGGGCTGCAACAAGTAAAGCAGTCACACAACCCTTTAAAATATGAAGGGTGGGTGGGTCAGTTTGCTCCAGGTGTCGAAGAAGGCCGGAGCAACCGTGTGCTGCCTAATATATAGGGAGCGTGCTCCACCCTTAAAACTCATGAGCATCACGCGATCAGGCCGGGTGTGGCTTGGCTGCACAGCCGGCCCAGGGCACGCATGCTCACTGCTCCGGAGCTCGCCATGTGCCCTGCCCCCTGTCGCAATTACGGCCTAGTTGAATCTAGTGCCGTTATGTATTTTAAGTAACTTCGGATCACAGGCAATGTTCCAGGTGAAAGGTAGATAGAAATAAACCCTAGTCTAAAGAGATAACTTCCCTATAACAAGTGGGCTCTAACACGCCATCACGTATGTGTGAGTGTGATCTGCTTCTGAGGGAAAGCCCCACCAGGAGCACGTAACCATTACCATTGTGCTTGGTACAAAGGAGAAGGAGAAAGAAAATGGCTGCAGGGTGAAGGAGGAGGAGTTGGTGGGTGAACCCCAGACATAGAACCCCAAACAATAGAACAGCTTAGAGATACATAGCACGCCCCATTGTCCAGGCATGTAGAAGTTGCTTATTCAAACACTTTGTCCCTGGTTGAAATTGTGAAGGATTATTCAGTGCATGGAGCAAGAGATCTCTAATAAAGTATTCTCAGATCCTTCACCTAGTGTTATGGGGAGTAAAAATTATTTTTCTAAAATTTATTTTTAAAAATGTAGCCATTGATTTCTCTTCTCTTGTTTTCTTTTAAATGAAGTTCTCTTTGATTTATCTTTGTAGTTTTCTATTACACATCTATGCAACCTTCTGCAGCTTTAACTCTTCCTTTTTTATGGTACATATAGAGGCAAAGGTTTGGGAAGACATTGTCTGTGAGCATCTGCAGAATGCAATTCTGAAATTTTGCAGAACCTCCCTTCCTGTTTCTTCTTTATTTAAATTTCTATTTTGCTCAAAATGGGGTTAATTCAAAACAGACTCAAAGTTTCTTTCAAAAGGAACAGAAACAGATTGCTCTATTTCAGGGAGAAACTGAGTAAATAAAATCTCTCCAAACAATACTCCCTTCACCAAATTATACTTTCCAAGCTTCTGTACATGATTCTGTGACCATTTCTGTGACCATTTACACTAGGATAAAGCTGATCTAAAGTTAGATAGGTCTGTTGTTTCTATGTAGAAAGTGAGCTATTTAAAGCACAATGGAAAAACCAGTTGGATGCCTCTGTCAAAACATGCTTGAAGCCAATTGCTACTGCCTAATACTTACCACTTCCATTGAGAATTTCCACACTTGAATTATGGAACGATTTCTCTTGTATTTACAATGGCTTCCAACAAGGGATGCTCTATTATTCCCCAGTTCAAATGTGCCCACCACATGTGATCATAGGAGCCAAAGTTTGACATACTTTTCACCTGAGTCCAAACTGCTTGAACACATCCAACTGGTATTTTTTAACCCACTATGAGGCCTGGCAGCACTATCATCCCCTTCCAACTTAAATGGTACATTGGTAAAATTTTCATTTTGTACTTACTGCTTCAAAATCTCCGTGTGCTTACAATGACAGCATAAATTGCTCTATGCTAAAAAAGCTGCAACCGAATAACCGGGGGCAGCCATTGCTGCTGGGGTGAGCCAAGGAGCAAAAATAAGTTGCAAGCATGGCTTGGCGGCATGCTGCAGAAACGGGGTGCATTGATTGGCTCCCAGCCGGTAAAGGCGGGGAGGAGCCAGGGTATATAAGAACGCCTCACCCAGACCTCGCCCTTCCCGGCAGTGAGACTCAGAAAGGCGTGGCCCACCCAACCTCCCTATATGTTTAGGGGGTTGGGTTGTTGTGAGATTAATACTGTGCGCCAACCCTGGCGAGGTTTGACAACGGGGGGGTCGCACCGATCATGGCGGAGAAAGCGAGCCTTCCGGCAGGTTCTCCCAGGCTTATTGCCCTGTGGAAAGGGCGAGGGGTGGAAGCGGGCAGGCTGTTAACGAGCCCGGCAGGCCAGGCAGCTGCCCGACACCCCAGGGAGTGGGGTTGGGTCGGGCCGATAGGCGGCCGTGGGCTTAGCCGGTGCCCGACACCCCAGCAAGCAAGGAGAGGAGGGCGGGCCGGTAGGCGGCCATGGGCTTAGCCGGTGCCCGTCTCCTCAGCAAAGGAGGGAAGGGTGGAAGCCAGAGTGATATCTCTGGGGCTTCCCTTCCCGACATTTCCCAAAGGAGATTGGGATGTTGATGTGCGACCCGTTTGCCGCCCAGCTTCATTTTGTACATAATTGAAGTTTGATCATGTTATTGATTATTATATATTAATAAACTGGGCTGCGGCCCATTCTTTTTCCAGCCTGTCATTGTTGTGTCTTTATTTGAGCGAAGAAAGGTCTCACCATCTGCAGCAACAGCAATCTAGATCTGGACCAATTCTGACATATGTATTTCTGCATGCTGTCATGGGAGATGTAGTTTATTTCCCTATATTCTCCCTCCTCCTTGTCTGAAAAAAACCCAGTTTTTAAAAACTTTAATTAAAGATAAGGATCTCTGAATTTGCCCTAGTATTCCTGGGATATGGTACCCACATTGACAGTCAAAAGGAAAGGCAAGAGAAGGATGCCTGAGAATACTCCATGGTACAAGAAGTTACTGTGCAGCTGCAGAGTTGTTCAGCCTGAATTTGAACTGAACATCAACCTTCAACATCAAGGCATTTTTAACTGGGATTTCCACATAACCCAGACATTTCATCAAAGCATGTTCGTTAGTGATCAGGGTAACACTGAATTTCTCAACAACCCTACTTTGAACTGTCCTAATTGTGAGGATGAGGAGTGAGGGCAGTTAGTTACATGTTATTGACTAAAGCATTTTCACTTTTTATATAAGAGTAACAAACTCACTGAGACTGTTCTTAAAATCCTACTTCAGTCTTCACCCTGAAGGGTGAAGTGTAGGGAAGTGTAACATCAGGGAACTCCAACAAATGAAGACTTTCATAGCCAGTAGGGTTTAATGGGTATAGTGCTGAGCTTAGACTAGGGAGGCCCAAAACTAATGTTTTATTCAGATCACTGAGTGACTCTGGGCCAATTGCCATCAATCATTCAACTGAACCTACCTTACAAGATAGTTGTGGGGCTAGAATAGGCCATGTCAACATATTTGGCTGTTCTGAAAACTAATGGGATTAAAAAATGTAATAGTAATATGAAACCCTTGTGATGGCCAGGGTGCCTTGCCTTGATGTGGGCCTCTATCCCAAGAGAGCAAAGGAAGAAGAAGTCCACCACCATCACAAAGCACTGGGTACTTAAATCTGAATTATACAGTTTTAGAATAAATTATGCATCAGTTCCTGGCATCTGTATTCTAAATAATTCAGTTAGTTTAAATTCTGTCTAAATATCCTTTTCACCTATAATTTATGAAAAAAGAAAGCTCTTGACAGACAAAAAAATCCCACCAGAAATAAACTGAATAATCAGGCAGATGAGGGGTGTTGTTTTTGAGAGAAAGTGAAGAAGGGAAGGGCTTCACATGCCAAATGCACTACTAATTTATTCAGTGTTACAAAACTCTGTCAGCAGAGGTTGAACATTTTGAGATGAATGAGGTACATGATTCATATATTTAATAGCTTGTTTACAAAGTGCTAGTGCCCGTCTAAGATATTGCACGACACGTCCCTCCCCTCCGCCTCTTCAGTGGCGGCTTCCTGACATCCATGGTGGTGACAGTTGAATATCTTTGTCTCTGGGCAAATAGGCACTTTAATCATTCTCCGAGGTTGCATATTTTGGGCAAGGCTGGGAAATGCAACGGGCGTCTCTTCTCTTAGCAAATGAAGAACCTTTCTGGACCACTTTGTAATGCAACAAAGGTACATCCTCCATATAAAGACCATGCCATCTTGTCTCAGAGTTCTTGTGGGACTGTCCTAGTTCCCAATAATATTTTGTTTCTGGGCAATTGCAATGATTTCTCCAAGTAGCATATTCATTACTACTAAGTCTGTACAGAGATTATCAGTATACTTCTCTCATTCTACCACTTGATGCACGGGGTAGATCTAGCGCTATAGTGGGAGACTTCCCAACAATTACCCCCATTCCCTTCCAGCACTGTTGGAGAGGGGAATAGGGTGTCTGAGCCATGTTGTGTCAGCATGCAACATCACTTAAATTGAAAACCATAAGAGATTTATTTCATCGGAACAACACTCTAGGATTTGACCAAAACTCCATGGCACCTCTCCCCACCTCCCAATTGTCTCCTACAGGTAGCTGGCTATGGCTGATAAGTCTAACTAGACTGGGTACAGAATTGGTAGCTATAGAGATGAAAAGTATGGGCCTTACTGTGAGGAAAAGCCTATTTTTCCACAGAAATTAAAAACAGAGGCTTACAGGCATACCACGCTGGACATGCATAGCGTGATCTTAGAAGCAAGTAAGGCAGTGCTTGGTTAGAGTGGGGGGGATTTCACAGAATGGATAAAGTGATTTATTGTATCAATAAATGCTGAAAGCTCTTATGGGTTTTGACACCACATATCCAAAGGAAAGGAGGGGGGGGGAATATAGATAAAGGTAATAGATAGAGTTATGGTACAATAGATTGATTCAGTATTGTGATAGAAGAAGCATTGATGAGGTGCAGTGATGAGGTAGCTAGATTGTGTCGAGGAATAACTAAGTTCAGATGAATCTTGTACCATGAAGTTCACTGTATTACCTCAAGCTTGTCACACTCTCACCCAAGGCTAACTCACTGGGTCATTGTGGGGATGGAATGTGGAAATGGAGAACACTGCTCAGCACCCTGGGCTTCTTGGAGAAAGGGCTGAATAAAACAATCTAATGAAGAATGTTGACAGTCAATTTTTATTTATTTATTTATTTATTTATTTATTTATTATTGTATTTATAAACCGCCCTCCCCCGGAGGGCTCAAGGCGGTGTACAGACAAATAGGTAGAGCACATTAAAATCAATAAAACCGAATTTAGATAGACATTAGATAATGGCTCTACGTCATTAAAACCAACCCCATTAAAAGCAGTGTTCTAACAAACCAAAATAATCGAGTGGGGATTGTCCATCTACTTCAAAATCCCCTCAGAGGAAAAGGAAAGGAGGAAGGGCGGTGCATGGTCCATAGATGACATAAGAGGAAGGGGAAAGGGGGGAGGGGGGGAGCCATCAGTGGCCGGCCTCCCCGAAAGCCCGGCGGAACAGCTCTGTCTTGTCTTGCAGGCCCTACGGAAATCATTAAGATCCCGCAGGGCCCGCGTAGCTGGAGGTAGAGCGTTCCACCAGGCAGGGGCCAGAGCTGTAAAGGCTCTGTAGCCCGAGGTGAAACTTCAGCTTCGCGCATCATTGAGGGGCCAGGGATCACCAGTAAGTTGGCCTCTGCTCCCCAGAGATACTGAAGTCGCATATAGAGTGGTGGGCACCCCTTTTGGCCAATCTATTCACCCAAATCAATGACTCAGGCCTCATTCCTAAGCCTTGGCTATCTGCAGTCATTGTACCTATTTATAAAAAAGGTGACCCATCGGATCCTGCCAACTTCCGCCCAATTAGTTTGACATCAGTCATTGGGAAAATATATGCTAAGACACTTCTACCCAAACTACAGGCCTGGGATGATTCATCAGAATATCATTGGCCCAGAAGCAAATAGAGCTTCACGATTTAGGGGAAATCCACGTTAGACCATGCTATGCTTCTTACGCATTTGGTTAATAAATACTCCAAAAGTCCAAAGAAGCAAACTTTATGCTGCCTTCATTGATTTGAAGAGCAGCACGTTTATGAATACAGTCTCTAAGAAGAACGTCTTTGGAATAAATTGGCTATACAAGGAATAGACAATACTGAACTTCTTTTCTAATCAGGCAACTTTATACCAACACAAACTGCAGAGTTAAGTGCTCACGTGAAGGGATACTCATGAAACTGATTCTATTTCTACCTTTAAAGGTGCTGAAAGGCAAGGCTGTGTGTTAGCAATTCAACCCTTTTCAATTCTACTTTTGAGTGACCTTCCATCAGCCTTATTGGAAATTAATAACCATGCCCCCCTAAATTGGAGGCCCAAGGCATATTCCAATACTTCTATATGCTGATGATACTGCATCCTTCTATCTACGGGCTCAAAAGGTTTGGACTTGAGCTTCGTACTTGCTGAATAGATGTGGGCAGTACTGTACAGATAACGGACTAGTCATCAATTATCAAAAGACCAAGATTTTGATCTTTGCCAAACAATACAAAAAACATAACTCAAGATTAATAAAGTGCCAGTGGAGCAGGTTAACCAATACAAATATGTTGGAATTACATTTTCTTATAAGCTCTCCTGGTTACCCCACAAAAGCTGCTATTGCAGGTGCTACCATCAGTTATTCTGCCATTGCACGCTTCTTTTAGGTAAAGGGCCGCCCCCTTGTCCCAGCAGCACCAAAAATCTCTAACACTAAGATAGAAGCGCAGTTACTTTCTGGAGTACCTACCTGGCTGCAAGCAGTCGTCGCCTCCTTGAATACTGTCCAATCCCAAATTTTTTTCCGTAAAATTATGGGCCTGCCAAATTGTGGTACCGTATCGACCCTCTGTTTAGAACTGGGCCAAAATTCATTAGTTTATAGGAATTGGTTGAGAGCTTTTAAATTTTGGCAAAGCCTGAATGTCTCGCATGATGAGCACTCGCGGATTCACCTACTTTTGTCTGATACTCCGGCTAATCCATGGTTCTCTCTGATGAAAAAAAAGATTAAATAACTAGGTATATCTGACTCTCTTTTCCCGCTATCTAGTTCAGAATCCTACAACTTGTTAAAACAAAAATTGTTGGAAGCGAATGGATTAATTTATTTAGGGCTGCTATGAAAACTTGTTCACCCTTACATCTTTCAATACCCCTATATCAAAACAGGATGGCTCCCTATTTGTATTTTTTGACTAATCCAATGCAGAGAAGAGCCCTCACACTTGCTCGCTTCAATGTTTTCCCCTCCGCTTTATTGCGTGGTAGATTTAACAACTTGGAAATGAGCGAAAGGGTATGCTCTTGTGGTGAACAACAAATTGAAACATTGGCACATCAACTGCTTTGCTGCCCTAAATCTGCTAATATCAGATCAAAATATTCCAACATTCTTTCTAGGATACCTAGTGAAATGGAAGAATCAAGTAGACTTCCTTTTCTTCTGGACAATTCTGACAATGAAACTTGTGAATTGGTTGCACAATTTTTACTGGAGGTGATGCACAATCAATAATTTATATTTTATCTTAAACCTTTGTATTTGTATACCTTTTATCTTAAACCTTTGTATTTGTATACCTTTTATCTCAGGTTTTTTATTGTGTTATGATTATTGTTATGCCAAATAAAGGCTTATTATTATTATTATAGTTGGCCTCTGCCGAACACAGAGGCCGATTTGGGACGTATGGGGCAAGGCGGTCCCACAGGTACGGAGGTCCCAGACCGCGCAAGGCCTTAAAGGTCAATACCAGCACCTTGAAAATGATTCGGAATTCAACCGGTAACCAGTGCAGGCGACGCAACACAGGTGAAATATGGTCTCTGGCGGCACCCCCTGTGAGAAGACGGGCCGCCGCATTCTGGACCAGTTTTAGTTTCCGAATCAGACGCAAGGGAAGGCCTGCGTAGAGCGAGTTGCAATAGTCTAACCTGGAGGTGACCGTTGCATGGATCACAGTGGCCAGATCCGTTTGAGAGAGGAAGGGGGCCAGCCGTCGGGCTTGACGAAGATGGAAAAATGCAACCCGGGTTACATGGGCCACCTGGGTCTCCATTGAAAGAGACGAATCCAGGTGGACCCCCAGGTTGCGGACGGAGGAGGCCGGTGCCAATGTAGCCCCCTCCCACACCGGCAGCTGGAAATCCCCAACCCCTCCCTCCCGACCCAGCCAGAGGATCTCGGTCTTCGATGGATTCAGTTTCAACCTGCTCTGCTTCAACCACCCAGCAACCGCCTCCAAACAGTGCTGCAGAGCCGCAGGGGCGATGACCGCTCCCCCCTCCATCAACAGAATGAGCTGAGTGTCATCAGCATATTGGTGACAGGTCAGCCCAAAGCTCCGTACCAACTGAGCAAGGGGTCGCATATAGATGTTAAATAATAGCGGGGACAGCAGCGCTCCCTGAGGCACACCACACTGAAGTGGGCACTTTCGGGAGGCTTGGTCCCCACAACACACTTGCTGAGTCCGGTCCCGGAGGAACGAGGCAATCCACTGAAGGACAGTGCCTCGTACCCCGGAAGCGGCCAGGCGGTGGGTCAAGAGGTCGTGATCGACCACATCAAACGCTGCAGTGAGATCTAACAACACCAGCAGCGCCGATCTGCCTCGGTCTAGTTGTATACGGAGCGTATCTGTGACGGCGACAAGAACGGTCTCCGTCCCATGCCCAGCACGGAAGCCGGACTGGAAGGGTTCAAAAGCCGATGTGTCCTCCAGGAAGCCCTGAAGCTGCTCCAACACCACTCTCTCAATTACCTTCCCCAGAAACGAAAGATTCGAGACGGGGCGGTAATTGGCCAGATCACTAGGATCTAAGGATGGTCTTTTCAAGAGTGGGCGGACCACTGCCTCCTTCAACCCACCCGGAAAAACTCCTTGCTCAAGGGAGCTATTGATGATATTCAACAGGTGGGGTCGTAGCTCCGCCCAGCATGTTTTAATAAGCCAGGAGGGGCACGGATCCAGAGGACAGGTAGTAGGTCTAACAGCAGCCAGGACCCTGTCAACAGCGGCTTCAGAGAGCAGGGAGAACTGGGCCAGACAAGGGCCAGAAGACGGCAAGGGAGCCTCCAGTTCACTTATTGTCTCTAAGGTGGAAGGAAGGTCTTGGCGGAGCGACGCGACTTTGCAAAAAAGCTCATAAATGCCTCACAGCTAATAGTCAATGTGGTGTAGCAATAGACTCTAATCTGGAGAACTGGGTTTCTTTCCCCACTCCTCCACATAACACCTGCTGGGTAACCTTGGACTGGTCACAGTTCTGTCAGAACTATCTCAGCCCCACCTACCTCACAAAATGTCTGTTGTGGTAAGGGGAAGGCAAGGTGACTGTAAACTGCTTTGAGACTACTTAAAGACAGAGAAAAGTAAGTATAAAATCTAACTCTTCTTCTCTCATTCTGATACTTGTAATCTATATATATAAAAAGCTAACAGTGACTTTGTTAGTCATGCCCTAACGCCGAAACGGCTGGACGGATCGCCCCCAAATTTTCACATGATGTCCCTCCCTGTTGCGGGCAGGTAATCAGACCTTCAAATCACCGAAAGTCCATACCTGAGTCAGGTAAAATGTCTTTTTCCTGACGCACCAGGCCATGAAGCTGGCTGTGTTTAACTGTCACCCTTAGAATGTTTACACAGATGGCCAGAGATGAGCAGTGAAAACAGTAAATAGGGAATACTGTTAGGTAATACGAGTGGAAGTGAAACACATACACACTTTGCCATGTGAGACGTTAAGTGGGGTTCCCCCCCTCACATGCAGGTAACTTTCACTCTCTGTGCCTCACCCACTGCTACCACACAACACACATACTCTCATACACATCCAGCTCATCCTCACACACCTCACTCTGCCCTCCCCCACAACCAACCACCACTTGCCCACTTCCTCACCCATATCTGCCACAGCTCTCTTTTACTAAAAGCGAGCTGCAGTTTGCCTTTTTCTTCTAAGAAAATCTGCAGGGTGGGGGTGAACCAACACTACTGGCTCCGCTTCCTTTGTACATGGCCCTTTAAGAACCCAGGGAGCTGGCCTCGATCTGAACACCTCACCACCCTGCCTCTGCTACCTGACTGGGATAGCCTCCTTGCCCCAGTTCTGCCTTACCCAAGCCAGGACTGTGCATGTCAACCAGCCTCATGGACAGCGGGATTCGCACTCTGGACAGTTCCGTTGTGGAATGGAAAAGGTTACCTTATACTAAAAAAACCAAGACACCACCATATAACAATGTGAATTGAAAAGGGAAAGAGGGATTCCATTTGACCACCCCAAAAGGCTATGCTGTGGATCATTGGACCTGCATGGACATCTGTGTGGGTTGCAGACTGTGATGAGAAGGACAATTGCCACAGCAACACATGGCCAGGCCTCGCTAGTGATGTTATAAATTAGTAAACAAAAGTAGAAAAGGAGGTTTATGATCTACTAAATTTCATTCTGAAGAAAAAGTGTATTTTTAATCCTTTGAATTAAGAGCATAAGAGAATACACGTGGGTAAATTGTGTATGTAATTTCAGGCACAATCCAAGCTAAAACAAAGTACTTCTAATATTCCCCATTGCATATCCATTTCTTTCCACTTCAAAATACAAAATGTTGGTTGGATTCTATTTCCTGCTTTAAAGGTAGGGTAAACTCTATTGCCTTTGAAGATTCTGAATTATGTGAACCACAAAGAATTTGAATCAGAAAAACAAAGGAGGTGCCCATCCTCATCTGCTCTGCTATGTAAATGGAGACCTGTGCTACCATTGTGGTCCAACAGAAAAGCTACTTAGAGTGGAGGTAGGAGTCAAGCACTGACCTCGATTGTTCAGGCTAGCATGATCTCATCTGGTCCCAGAAACTAACCAGGGTTGACCCTGGCAAGTATTTGAATGGCAGACCTCCTGGGAAAACCATCAGCAAATAGCTGCAGACAGAATCAAGGGAAAATGGCACCCAGGGGCAACACCTCCTCTGGGTGCCCCCTGCCCCTGTGCCCCCCACACTTGGGGTGGGGCTCAGAAATGGGACTCATATCAAGCCCCCTGTCTCTCTGCAGGCTGGCTCCTGCCATCTCCATAGCCTGGGGAGCAGGGATGTAGGTATAGATTTTTTATGGGGGGTTGGGGGGCAGGGCCACACACCCCACCCTCCCCTGGGGGCATGGCCATGCCTCCCCAAGCCCTGCCCCAGCCTCAGTGCTTATAAAAGCAGCTCTCAGAGGCTGGGGATGGCAGACTCCCCTGCCCCACCCTGCCCCACCCCTCCACCAGCTGGGCTCCCAGCCAGCAGCCCCTTCTGCCCTCCCTTCTGGGCAGAGGCGTAGCTAGGGAAAATGGGGCCCGGTGCAAAACCTGAGTTTTTGGGGGGCCCACCATGGGTGGCCGCTGTGATGCTGGAATCCACCCCCAAACAGCATAACTGTCAATGGTGTTTAAATTAGAAAGTCCAAAGGTGGTGGATTTAAAAAGAGAATCTGGGGAAACTTGGGGGGTGCCTGCTGTCAGGGGTGCAATTGTTAAGCTAGCAGCACAAAATTTTCAGAGTATCTTTAGGAGACTCTCCTAATGATACCACCCAGGTTTGGTGAAGTTTGGTTCAGGGGCTCCAAAGTTATGGAACCTCAAATGTGTAGCCCTGATCTTCGATAACTCCCATTGGAAACAATGAGGGATGGGGCACCTCATTTGGGAGTCCCTAACTTTGGACTCCCTGAACCAAATCTCACCAAACCTGGATAGTATCATCAGGAGAGTCTCCCCAAAATCCTTGAAATTTTGGTGCTGCTAGCCTAAAAGTTGTGCCCCCTGCAGAGAAAAAAACCCTTAAAATTTCAAAAAAACCCACAAACGGGTGGCAGAGCTTTGGACATGTAATTGGGGGGGGGGGTTGAATGAGAGAACCCCCCCTTACCTATGTCCTTGCTGGGGAGGGCAAAAGCCAGCCTGCATGAAGGCCGGGAAATGGAGCTCAATAGCGGTGGGTGGCCCAGGTGGGTGCTACAGCTACCCACCACCAAGCCTCGTCCCCACATCCCTGCATGGGGCTTGGTGATGTGCAGCTGGGGTGCACACCATTTTGTCATGTGGGGATCTGCCCGGCGTCCTCCTACATGACCAAAAGGCATATGCTTGGGGACCTGGGTGACCCTATTCCTGCAGCACCATAAAATGTCAGGTGTAAGAGCTTTAAATTGTGGCGGGAGGAAATGGTGGGCAGGGGGAGAAAGTCTCTTTCTCATCTGATGCCTTTTTTGTCTGTGCTGTCCAGACAAAAAATGTGGTGGCAGCTTTTTTTTCAGACTCCCCAGGATGTTTTATTTGTTCTGTGCATAACTGACCATAGTTTTCTAATCTAATTTAATCAACTAGGACGGAGGGAGGCACAGAACCTGCATCCTGATCTTATGGTTGCAAGATGGATAAGAAGTATGGAGGGAAGTAAAAAAACGGAAGGAAGTTTCCCTGAAAGTTGCAATCTACACATCAAAGAGGTAACATCAGAGCTGTAAAGAAAGGATGTCTGGGCCTTGATCCTTCTATCTCTCTGGCTTTCTCATCAAGTCCCTCTTTGAAGTTAAGAGACAACATGAAGTCCTTCACTTCTAACAGGTAACACTAGTTAGGATACTGGACAAGGATCTGGGTCATCCAGGTTCAAATCCCCGTTAGCCATGGAATCTTTCTAGGTAACCTCTTTCTAGGTGATCTATTCTACCTCACGGAGTTGTTGTTGTGAGGATAAAATAGAGATGGAGGACATAAGCCCCGAACCCACTGGAAAAGGAAAGTATTTATTTAAAATACTGATATGCCATTTTTTTTTTTGCTTTTACTCATGGCAGCAACAAATGCAAAATACAGTCTATTTTATACATAAAATGACAACACATTTGCACAGTAGTGCTAAAACCCACCCATGTGGCATTTCCCCCCTGACCTTGTTACTTAAAAGGTGGAAAGAAAAAAACCGACATTTCCTTTATAACACTTGCAAACTTAAACAGCATGTGAATATTAGCACTGTTTAAAATGCAAAGTTTTTACACATATCTGGTGGGGTTTTTTTCTATTTTGAAAAATGTAATGAGCTGCAGGTGTTTGTGAGTCAATTTTGTTTATATCTCTCCCTGATTGGCTCCATTAATTTTTGTGCTAAAAAGTGGTGACATGATGTTTTCAGTAAGAGGAAAAGACAGGTGGCGATAATTACTCAGAAAGAGCATGCTATGTTTTTGTGGCGTTGGAATATTTGCAAATTTCTATTTATTATGTACATATGGCCTGGCTTTGCCATGTGTGTATATATGACAGATCTCTCTACTTCCTCTTGCAAATGGCATCCCTTCCTCCACAGAATCAAAGCAACATTAATATTTTTTCTCAAACCTAAACTGAGAAAACTAGTGTTCTATCTACTCAGAAATTTAACTTTTGAGGTATGTGATTCTTTATAAAGTATGGTAAGATTGGATGTATTGGTTCATCTGCCAGGCCACACTACAGAAAAACTGTCTTGTTAATAGACCTACAGCCACAGAGAAGGATATTGTCATGGCCTCCTCAAGAACAACATCTCTCAAAAGCTCCTGAAACTCATCCAAGAAACAGTGGCTCTTTCTTGAAGGAGAGGTAAAAGAGAAGAGTTCTGAGGGAGTGCTGCAGGAGAAAATAGGCCTGTGGGAACTATCTGTGTACAGGGGAAAGGGGGAATGTGAATAACATCACACTTAAGAACATAAGAACATAAGAACAAGCCAGCTGGATCAGACCAGAGTCCATCTAGTCCAGCTCTCTGCTACTCGCAGTGGCCCACCAGGTGCCTTTGGGAGCTCACATGCAGGAGGTGAAAGCAATGGTCTTCTGCGGCTGTTGCTCCCGAGCACCTGGTCTGTTAAGGCACTTGCAATCTCAGATCAAAGAGGATCAAGATTGGTAGCCATAAATCGACTTCTCCTCCATAAATCTGTCCAAGCCCCTTTTAAAGCTATCCAGGTTAGTGGCCATCACCACCTCCTGTGGCAGCATATTCCAAACACCAATCACACGTTGCGTGAAGAAGTGTTTCCTTTTATTAGTCCTAATTCTTCCCCCCAGCATTTTCAATGAATGCCCCATGGTTCTAGTATTGTGAGAGAGAGAGAAAAATTTCTCTCTGTCAACATTTTCTACCCCATGCATAATTTTATAGACTTCAATCATATCCCCCCTCAGCCGCCTTCTCTCCAAACTAAAGAGTCCCAAACGCTGCAGCCTCTCCTCATAGGGAAGGTGCTCCAGTCCCTCAATCATCCTTGTAAAGGAGAGGGAGTGAGAGAAACTGAAAGAAAGAATGAGGAAACCAGAAATGAAGGGGTGAAAACAGATTCATAGCGCAGAGAGAGAACAAGAGAGTGTTCCACAATAGTACAAGTCAGCTTGTGCCTGCTGTAAACTTTGGTGTGTCCACTTGCTACACATGAGTCAACATTTGCCTATTTTAATTGCATTTTATCACTGCAGAGACTGTCGATGTCCCATGTCAGAACAAACAATCTAGTGTTACTTTATTGTGAGAAATCAGTCATAAATAACATTAACATGGATATGTTCATAGATTTCATGTACAATCATGTCGACTAACTATGCAAGATAGTATCAATTTAATACCTTTTATTAGGATTAAAATATAACAAAGTGATGAGCACTTATGAATTCCATAACCTGTTTCCTCAGGGAATTGTTAACAACATACTGGCCATGATGGAAATCCCAGCAAGGAACAGGCCAAAAAAGTTGGAATGGAAAGGGTGTGATTCAGATGTGATTAAACTATGTGATTACAAAACAGATGTTCAAATAAACAAACATGAAATAAAATGTTATGATTTTCTGTATTGGGAGCCTTCCAAGCACATATATCAGGAGCATGCATTACCCATGATCCTTTTGATCCATGGAGGTACCATGATGTGTGGATTTTGCACATGCATACAGTGTCTATACATGCTACACTGAACCCTGATTTTTCAGCTTTCTTGTTTCCATGTATCACAGCTGAAAGTCCACATGTTGCTTCTATTAGACAGCATGATAACATGCACCAGGAAGATTGGTACTCTTGGTACTCATGGACTATATTGGGGTGTCAAACTCGCGGCCCTCCAGATGTTCATGAACTACAATTCCCATCAGTCCCTCCCAGCATGAGCATTTGCTATACTGGCAAGGGCTGATGGGAATTGTAGTTCATGAACATTTGGAGGGCCACGAGTTTGATACCTATAAATTGTCTGAAAAGGCCTAGTGATAATTCACAGCAATCCATCTGGGCAATGGATCTTTATACTGCCCACGTGTTTAGCAGTTGACAAGTCAGCAGGCCCATATCAAGGCAATTAATCAAATTATCTCCTGTAGTCCCAAACAAAACATAATCTAGGGAAAAATGTCAAAATGCAACTATTCTTATTAGAATTTAGACCCAGATTTGGATTCAGTCAGACCCAACTGCATCAATGGCTTGGAGTGTTGGATTTTCTTGACATTTAAATTTTTTTTAATTGTTCATTCTAATGAATTGAGATTACTTAACTAAAAACACAAGTGCTTACGCGAGGAGGAAGAGATGCCAATTAATGGAGTACCACGCAGGTTTATACATTGAAAATGCAGCGAGACTGACTTCATCCTGCACCATTTGTTTTTCTCTGCCTTTCACTTTGCTGGCAAAGCACTGGCATTGAAGATGAATTTGAAATAGACTATTAGTGACCGATAGCTATGCCCAACCATGCAACAGGATCAAAATTAAGTTCAAAGAAATGCTAATTAACTGAAAGTGCACTGACTACCTGGAGTGACATGAGTTCAAAGACGTAGGTACGAGGTTTCTCTTACTTGGCCAGAGCTATAATCAGATGATTTTAGTTCAGATTGATATCCGAAACAGTGAATACTTTGATCTCACAATTTCTTAGAGATCAAAGATTCATATGTACTGCTGTACTTAAGTAGGTCTGGGCAGGATGCAAATGCCTACTTTTTTCCCAGGATAAGTAATGTGAAATAGAGATACATTTCCTCTATTACTTGAAAATGACTGCTTCCTTCAGAACTTTTACAAAGATGCTTTGGGTAAGGCTGAGCTGAAATTACTCACTGTTCTTCCTGGACATTTTTAGCTCCCTTATTTTTTGTGAGTTTAACACTCCTTAAGAAGATGTTCATATATCACTGTACACTGCTCTTGCTTGCTCTTTCTTTCAGTTACTTTCATTTGCCCTTAGGGATGCTACCAAATCTGATTGGTTATATCATATTGTGATGTCAATCTATTTACTAGATGATCTCTGAAAACTCTTCTGAGGAGAGTCTCTTCTCTCTATATATAGTGGCATTTTAGCAGACGGGTAAAATGTTTGGGAATTATAGTTTGGAGAAGGCATTTTCTGAATGAGCCCTATATTTTATTCCTGCTCACTGACTTATTTTAAGGATCACTATTTAAGTTTTAGGTGCTGTCATTGACTGATTTTGACTGATTTTTTTTCCGACTGCCTTGGTTTGGAACCTAGGGGTGTGTGTGTGTGTATGTGTGTGTGTGTGTGTGTGTGTGTGTGTGTGTGTGTGTGTGTGTGTGTGTGTAGGATGGGTGTAGGATGTTATATAAACCATATTTTGGTGGGGGAGTCTTCACACAGATCCCATTCCCAAAACGAGTTTGGCTCGTTTTATTCCCCTCAACCCAGGATTTTTGAAAATTGCTAAACCAGCAATCCTTTTGCACAATCCAGGGTTGGAGGTGCTCCTGAGTGAACACAGCAGGAAGGAGATGTTTTATTTCCCTCCCTTTCACCCATACACTATAAGTTCCATGCTGTCCACTGTCAGAGAGAATTCACTCACCCAACCTTTTGTGCAGGTTGCCCAGCAGGTTAGGGGCAGATCCTCTGAGCGCCTGACAGTGTACAAAGTCCCCCAAGCATGTTTTCTCTCTGTGGCAGCCAGTATTCCTGTGTTCCAGGGAAAAAAAGAGAGAGAGAGAGAGAGAGAGAGAGAGAGAGAGAGAGAGAGAGAGAGAGAGAGAGGTCTCCATGCGAAGGCACAAATGCAACTGGATTGTTTCCATGGCTCCAATCACTTCCTGAATGGATAAAGGGCATTCACGTGAACAGGAAAAAGGAAAACTGGTCCCTTTATAACGGCTGCAATCTGTTTTACATGCGGTGTTCAGAATCCACCAATGTTAAGCATTGTCAAGTCTGAAATGGAAATGCTGGAATTTATAGGAAATATTAAATTATGATTTTTGATGAAATGCAAAAGATATTGAAAGTTAAGTTTGTATTAAATCCCAAAACTATGTTATTAAATATTCTACTAAATAATGTATGAAAAATGTATAATGTACTGTTTAGATATATGGTGACAGCAGCCAGAATTGTGTTTGCAACAAGATGGAAAGCAACTTATCACCCAGATCTTACAGAATGGATGAATGAATTAATAGAACATTAACAGAATATTCAACAATGGCAAGCTGATACCTTTGGTACATAACAGACTGTCCCTGGAGCAAGCTTACTTTTTCTTTTCCATAGATTTTATGCATTGTTTTTTGCCCTTTCCAAAACTTCTGTGGGGCAGAGAAGCTGCACAATTTCCAAATGCTGGCAAAATGTGGCTTTTCCTGTTGCTTCACTTTTTTCCAGGAAGCAAAACAGCTAAACAGGAAGCATAATTCTTTATCTGGGTTTTGTTGCTTCTTCCTGCCTTCCCCAGCTCATCCAACAGCAGATTTCCCCATTCTTGTGGCCATCACTCTCAAATGAAGGGTTTTATTTTTGTAAGTGTATGTGTGTGTGTATTTTACATGCTACAAGTCTAATACTCGAGCAAGGGATCAGTCTTCCGAGCTATCAGACACCTGGAAAAATGGGGGAAGGTAGCCTCCTCAAATGGGCTCTTCTAGTGAAGCTCTTGGTTTCAATTTTTAGTCTTTGTGTGTTATCTAATGCTGATGATTGTAGGAGGTGCCTTCCTTGCAAATAAAAGTTGTTGTTTTGGACCAGCTTGTCTTTGCACTGAGAACCAGTGCTTGAGTGAGTACTCCAGTGAGTACTCTAGTCTAATCTCTTCTGTAAATAGAATGCAAAGCAAACACCTTGAGACAAGCCATAAGTGCACAAACGCCCTATATTAACCAAAGACTCTGATAACTAAAGATGAGGTTTATATGTGTAAGAAGAAAATATTGAACTTGGGTTTTAGTTCACATTTGCACTTGAAAACCCCAACTGGAATTTTAGATGCTGTAATATATGAGATGTGAGCAAGCTTCTCCTATTATATGAATTGTAATACTGAATCTTATTTTTATGAAATAAAAATTGTGGATCAAGGAAAATGAAATTTATAAAATAATGTTGGTTAAAAATATAAATAGCAGAGTGAATAAAAACAGCATCATTAACTCTTTCATAACTGAAGAGCAAATACACCAATACCTCTTCTCAAGTATCAACTGCTGAAGTCATGAAGGTTCAGTCTCTTGAACAAGTTGTCGAACTTTCCTCTGGTCAGTGGCTTGGTGAACATATTAGCAACCGTCTCTTCTGAAGGACAATATTTGATACCAATGGTTCCTTCCTGCTGCATCTTTCTAACAGAAGAACACTTGACAACAATATATTTGCTTCTTGTTTTGATGCTTTTACACTTTTATAAAGTAATGCATGACCGGTTGTCTTCAAATAATATTATTGGCTTAGGGTTCATCTATGCTGAAGTACATTAGTAGTTGTACAATTCACTGAAGCTCACTGCATCCATTTGCAGCAGAGGTGTGTTCTGCTTCAGTTGTTGATCCAACAACTTTTGATTGCTTTTTACTAGTTCTGCTGACCAGGCTCCATAGAAAAACAAGTATCTGCTTGTTGACTTATAACTAGTTTTGAGTTCACCCTGGTCAGAATCCATGTATTTAATCAGTTGTGCGTTGTCACAAGATGAGAACTTTTTTTTCAAATCAGTTGTTTGAGGCATATAGCCCATCTCATTACAGCTTTCCAATCATGATCACTAGGTAAATCCATTTTTCTGCTTACGATTCCAACAACTGCAGAAATGTCAGGGCTTGTCACTGTACTCAAGCACAGAAGTCTGTCAATTACCTCTTTGTACTGTGATGGTTCTTGAGCAATGTTCCATTATGTAGTTTAAAGTAAACTGGTTCAAGTGGAGCATCTACACCTCTGGCATCCTTCAGACCCATAAACTCAGCACATTCCATAATTGTGCATTAGTGGTTCAAGAAAAAACTTCCATCTTCAGATCTTTCAATTTGTATTCCAAGATAATGGTTCTTGTCCCAGTTGTTTGACTTCCACTGTTTGGCTCAAGTCTTGATCAATTTATCTTGCATCTTTTTTGCTTTGACAGCACAACAATAAATCATCTTCAGAAGTTAGTACATGCTGGCACTGGTCATCGTTCTTTCTCATGAATTGACAGGGTTCTACCTTTCCTTATTAGAAAACTTGATGTTGTAGTAGCATAGTTAACTTTTTGCTTCACGTTCTGGCTGCGTGTTAAGACTATCATTGGTTCATTCTGCACAGCACAAAAAAGGTCTCTGTGGGACATCTTTAAAAGAGGCAACTGCCCCTTTTCACTCTGCATACTCAAAGTAAAATGTCTGGAAAACATCTTAAAGAGAAGAGGTTTCTAGGTGCTTTCCAGACAGCAAAGGCATCAGAGGGGTAAAGAGACTGTTTCCCACCTGAACAATTTGCTTCCTGGTTAGTTTCACCCACAGCTTGCACCTGAATGGATTCTCCCTGCTGCCATTTGCTGAAGGGAGCTCCAGGATGTTTGCTTTGCAGGCTCCGATCCTGGGCACCTTTTCAGCTGGTCTTACAGATTTCGGTAACATACAGTTTTCCTTTTTTATTTTTGAGAAGCTATCTTTGTCGCTGTACAGACACACAGAAGAGAATCTTAACAGCTTGGAGGACAAGTCCGCTGTTCATTGAAAAACATTGGGTTGACCTGCCCTCCACCAGCCAACTTTTTTTCTAATAGAAAAAAGTTGACCAGCAGAGAGCAGGTCAACCCAATGCTTTTCAATGGGTGGCATACTTGGCTTCCAATCGACTAAGATTCTCTTATGTGTGAATTCATATCTTCAAAGATAGCTCCTTGAAAAAAAACTAGGAAAACTATATATTGCCAGAATTGGCAGGACAAGCTGAGTACAGCTATGTACTTTTTGGGCAGAAAAGGCACCCAGGATCGGAACCTGCAGAGCAAACGTCCAAGGGCTACCTTCATCAAACGGTGGTGGGGACTGTACATAACTGTACACAAAATGTCGAGCACAAGCTGAGGAAGAAACTGATCAGAGAGCAAAACAGTCAGGCAGGAAACATAAGACACCTCCTGAGCTCTGCATTCTGCACAGCTAGGCAAGAGATGTCTTGCAAGCAGCTTAGGGGGAAAGGGGGCACTTTGAAGTTTTTTTTTTTTTAAAAAAGAGAGGTCTTGAGCAGAAATAAGGCATTTTGCAGATGAATTTTGAAAAAGGCTCTGCAGAGTGCCTTCCCAGGATGCTTTTTTTGCATCCTCAGGATGTCTTATTTCAGCTGTGTGCAACAGCCCATTGAGGAATGCTGTTCCAGTATCCACATGTCCAACATACATTCCCCTCGATGCTCCTATACTCAGAAAAGCTCTGATGAAGGTATATTTGCAGTTGCAGTTTTGTCCCCATCATCTGCAGTTCACTTGTCAGCTCCATACTTGAGAATTCATGATCAAGTTGTATATTTGCATGAAAGGAAAATCTGCAGCAGCAGCAGAGTTTCCAGAGAAGACTGCAGTCCCTGAAAGTTTCAAATTATTGCCGTTCATACAAACTGTTGTACATTTTGGAAGCACAGACACATGGAATTTATGTTCCACTAGCCTTGAAAAATTTTCAAGACCACTGCACATCCAGGTTCCAGTTAGCTTAGTGGACTTTCATTGTACTATACAGGATCTTCGCTTTGTACTACCCAGGATTTTTATCAGTATTATTAGGGTCTGTATTTCAGACACCTTGTAGTACTGTTGTATTTTTTTTTTGGACACATATTATACTTGTAGCAAGACTTCATTTGAAAGTAGACAGCAATTGCTGTGAGCCTTCTTCAGTGTAATTTCTATTGGGTTGTACTGTATGCACTGATCCACATTTAATTCAAATGTCAGCAAAAGAGACTCCTCTAGCTTCATGGCTAGTCAGCTCTGTGAACTCAACTTGCTTGTTAGCTTGGAGTATTTTGCTTTCATCAATGTGCACCACATCACATATTTTGATCAAAAATGTCTTGGAGCCATAATTCTGTAATTTTTCCCACTTGGAGCAACACCAACAAGGATTCCCTCCTGAGCTCTGGTGTCTAGATTCCCCCTTCTCTCCTTGGGTACATGGTCATAAGCTTTAGACCCAGATGTTTCAAATGTTTCTTCTTTTTGTACTATAGCTTCTTTCAATACCATAGTTCAAATGGTGTTTTTCTTGTAGCCTGACAGGGGCTCCTATTATAAAGACAGACAGCTGTATTTACAGCCTCTGCCCAGCAGAGATCAAGCATGCCAGCTTGAAAGAATAGGCAGCATGCCATTTCTTGGATGGTTCTGTTGAGGTGCTCAACAGCACCATTTTGCTGAGGTGAGAATATTACGCTTTTAAGGTGCTCTATTTTTCCTCGTTCAAGGAAACTTTGGAACTCATTGCTACAGTATTCAGTCCTGCTGTCCATAAACAAAACCTCTGGAGCATTTTGGAATTTGTTTTTCACAATTACCACCTTAACTCCAAATCTCTCAAGCACCTCACCCTTAGATTTTATAAGATATAAATAAAGTGATGGCCAGCATCCATAAAAGTTCAAATGAATTATTTCCTCCAGTTGAGGGACTAAAAGAGCTAATTAGATCAGAACGCACTTGCTTTAACTGTTCCTCATTGTACACAGTCTGATTCCCCTCATAACTGGGTACCATCCCCTTCGCTTTTGTACATTTTTCACAGCAAACCATCTGATCCCATTTATCCATACCAATGCCACATTCCTTCAGCAGCTTTTGCACAGACTGAAGATTCCTGTGACCCACTCTTACATGCCATGCTTGTACACATTTTGAATGAGACCATTCCATTTGCTTTGCCTTATACACTCTCTCTTTAATATTCCTCAATAGTAAAATGCACCAGTTCTCTCTCAACATTTGACTCAGAATGAAAAATGCTGAAAACTTTTTCTTTTAATAAGAATTGAGTTCCACTATCTGCAGTTTTCCTCACAGATAACAGGTTCTTATTGGCTTGCAGTGCATACGTGCATTCCTTTAGGTGAAGCTCAACCAGTACCTTCTGCATTGAGCATATGGAGCACTACACCATGGAGCACTACACCAGTTCCTTCCACAGACAAAAAGGAGTATCATCAGCCTGAAATAAGCTATCCCCTTTTACTTCATTCAGTTCCACAAAATAATTCATGCTGTTACAAACATGACAAAAAGTTCCAGAATCTAAAAGCCACATTATCCTGCTTCTGTCTGCTTGACTCCCTAAACCGACAAAAAATTGCAATAGTCCCCTTTTAATGGCAATTGTAACATACAGCATCTTCCCTTCCATGCTGTAATTTTAACACTGACATTCTAACAGAAATTTCATTAGAGTCTCTTTGAAAATTCATCTTTTAAGAAGGTTAGTGTATGTTCAGCATCCACCTCATCTCTTATCTCTAATGCAGCAATTTGATTGGCATATGAGCTTGGCAAACTGCTCAAAATTGTGGTATTAATTTCCTCATTTGTGATTGAAATCCCTACTGCCTTAACTTGATTCATATGCTCCACTATTTCGTTAAGGTGTTCATGCAAATCTCCAGTTTCATGCAATCTAAAAGTATACAGCTGTTTCCTCAACAGCTGTATTTGTTTAGAAGACTTTACACAGTATTTCTTTTCTAATTTTTTCCACAAGTCTTTTGCAGTTTTACATTCATTTATTAGAAAGCAGTCAGTGTCATTAATTGAACTCAAAATTGTAAAGTGTGTTTTCATAAATGCACTTTTTTTCTGGGTCTGACTGCAGCATTTCTTCTGTAATAACTTTTAAAACCTCTTGGATTTCCAAGAGACAAGGAATTGTGTTTTGCCACATTAAATAGTTTTGTTGGTTTAGCTATGGAACTTTAGGGATAGAAGGAATAGTTTGACTTGTAATCTTTTGTGGGTATGTTGCTGCAGCTGCTTGATGGTGTAGACATATTGCTGGCTTTAGGAGCACAATTTAAACCTCCTTTGGAATGCTTGCATTTCCTTTTCCATGCTGGCATAATTCACAGCAAACTCCCTTTCCCTCTGTCCCACATGACTGGTGGGCTCTTGCACAATTAATCCAAAATGTTCAGTTGGTAAAATTAGCAACCACAGGAAAAAAAGGAACCTTTTAAAAATAGTCTAAGTCTGCCTAACTAACAAAAAGCAAAAAAGCATCTGGGCCCATAACCTATTGTTGTTGAAAAATATAAATAGTTAGCAGAGTAAACAATTATAGACACTGCTGGTTAGCTTAAATAAAGTTTACTAAGAAAAACAGAAGGGAAGGCTAACATGGTAGAAAACAACAAAACAAAGGTGAGCTACATGCTGCACAGCTTTGACTGAGAACAAAGATGGGAAGCTACTTTTTCAACTTCCTCTCAAGTATATGTGCTTAGAAACACACAGTCAATTCCAATATATTGATGAGTCAGTGACAATCAGTGGATCATTTCGTTAATGCTGGTAACTATTTATTTGACTAGGCTTGAACACTGATAGAAACTATTGATAAATTTTGGGCCTGGGGTTTTTTAACTCGGTAAAGCCAAATAAAATCCTTTGAGGCTTAGACAGCAGAGATGGGGGGCAATCTTGCAATGGGGGCCTGTTCTGTCACTCCCAGGAGTGATTGGGAGACAAAGACGAAGATGATGGTGAGATCTGAGCCCAGCACAGCATTTAGATCACACTCTCTCTTCCTCATCCCATTTTCCTGCGGAGAGAAAAAAATGGTCAAAATATTTCCTTCAAACCGTAAGAGGGAAAAGTCATTTCTTCACTGACCCAATAAGGGCTCTTTGGGTTTTTGGTGATTCTGATTTACTGAATCACCGAGCCTATATTCGACAACCCATTGGCTATGCCAGGGGTAGGGAACCTTTAACACTCAAAGAGCCATTTGGACCCGTTTTCCACGGAAAAGAAAACACGTGGAGCCGCAAATACTTTTTGACATTTAAAATGAATATAACACTGTATATATTGTTTTTTTTACCTTTACGCTTTGTATATAAACAATTACAGTGTGTTGCTTATGAAATCCATGAAGTGCTATAGATAAAATAATTTTTTATTTATGTAAACACATTTTGAACATTTTGAACTCAGGGGTAGTGGTGGTTTATTTTCTCAAACAAACCCAGAAATTTTGGGGGAAATTGATATATATATGCAATACTTAGTTCCTGTCAGATTTAAATTATGTTACTTTTTTACAACATAAATGCATCCTTTATAAATTAGCATATAACATTATATTATTTGGCAGATTTATGAAATTTCCAAATATAAATGCCTGACAGCTCCATCCTAAATTCTGGCCCATAACTGGCATAGGGATTATTATCTAATGCTGATGATTGCCCTGCATAAATATTTCATGCTACATCTTTTAAAGGCCACAATATGAGTGTTTGCTCATTTGCAAATCAGCCTTATCTTCCATTTTACAACCTGGTATTCTCCCACCCCCACCCCACCCCCCCAAAAAACCAGGCCTTACAGCATTTCCAAAACACATGGCCAGCTGGCCTAATTCCCCCCAAGGAAAGGGGCCACCCTCAATGGGGCTTTCAGGAAACAACACTTGGTTTTTGTGGGAAAGTATTGGGAAACTTTAAAGGCTCTCTTTGTTGATAAGGCATGCATGTATTTCCTCGTTTTGTTAATTATGAAAAATTATACATATAATAATTATAATAATAATACATTTTTTAAAAGAGACTGCCCTTAGGCTGCGTTGGAGGCCATATCTGCAGCAGCATCTCTATGCAGTAGGGGGGAAATCCAAATCTACCACACCTCCCCCTCTGCTCTGGGGTATTCTTTGCTGGGTCAGGCCCACAGAGCACCAGGGAAGTAGCTGGCAAACTGGAGTCTGGGAGACCCCGGTTCAAATCTCTGCACTGCCACGGAAGTTTAGTGGTCAGCCTTGGGCCAGTCATCTTATTTCAGCCTACCCTACCTCGTGGGGTTGTTGTTGTGGGGATAAAAAGGGGAAAAGGAGAACAGCGTCTGCTGCCTCTTGGATGCCTGCTGGGAAGAAAATCGACATAGCAAACCCGCTTTGGGTCTGGGTCAGACCCGGGCGGGCGGGCGGGCGGGCGGGCGGGGAGGGGGCAAAGGGCTGGCAAGCAAGGAGGGTCTAGCTCGGGGCCAAGAGGTTGCCAGCGAACTTGCGCCGCGCCCGCAACCCCCAGGATGCTGCCCACAGACCTGATGCCAGACGCATGGGAGGAGCCGCTCTGCGCAGGGCCAGTCCGGTCAGAGTCGGCTGCAGCTGGGCCAGGGAGACATGGGCGGAGTGGCTGGGATGGCGCGCGTGTTTGCTTGCACACGTGCGGGGAGGCTTGCCTTGAGAAAATGGAACCGAAGGGCTGCCTGGGGAAACCTGGCCGTGGAGAGCCACGCTGCAAAACCCCCTCCCCCACCCAGGAGCCCTTCCCCTTCCCTCCAAGAGGCCCCTCCCACCTGACTGCTCCTTCTTGGGATCTCCACTCCGGAAAAGCCGCAGGATGAGGTCAGGGGCGTGTGTGTGAGTGAGGCCACTGAGAGCGCTCTGCACATGCCAGAGGCGTGCAGGGTGGGGAGAAATGGAGCCACGTGCGGTGCGGTCGGCCTTGCGTATGAATGACCTGGTGGTGGCGGTGGAGGTGGTGGGACACCGAGACACCACGTTCGAGCAGGCAGGAAATCTGCCTGCAGGACTCTCTTGCAGGACCATGCGGGAAGCCCCGTGGAGCCGCAGGAGAGGAGTGAAAGAGCCGCTTGCGGCTCGAGAGCCGCGGGTTCCCGACCCCTGGGCTATGCTAATCTAGTTAATGTTTACAGACAAATCTTGCTAATGTCTATCAACAAATAGCATCATTAACTATTTCATGACTGAAGAGCTGACATCATTACAAAATCCTAATTGTGATGACCTGGTCACATGTGGAATTTTTGGGTGAGCCAAAAAGTTATATGTGGGTCAACTTTCACTTTTCTGGGATCTTTCTACTTCTGCTTCTGTTTTCAGCTTCCAGACTTGTTCTCTGCTTATGGTAACCACTGACATGAATGACACAGGCTATTTCAAAAGACTAGAAGCAGGAGAGAATGGTATGTCATGTTTGCTTTATGGTAGAATAGCAAAGCAGATATATTGTCGAAGGCTCTGAAGATGCCAGCCACAGATGCAGGCGAAACGTCAGGAGAGAATGCTGCTAGAACACGGCCATACAGCCTGGAAACCACACAGCAACCAAAGCAGATATAATTTTTGTTCCTTCTGCTTTGTCTTCTATAAAGGGAAAAGCTTCTGATTTGGACTATGATGAGACATGATCCTTATTCTTCTCCTTTCTCAGTTTATACTATCTCAAATGCTTGGATTCCTGCCTTGTTTCTTTCTCTCGCTCTCCCCCCACCACATGATCTTCAAGGAATCAGTAGTAGTTAGCCCCTTGCTGGGGTTGCCAATCTCCATATGGGGCCTGGATTTCTCCAGGAATTACAATTGATCAGATTTCAGAGATCAGTTCTTCTGAACATAATGACAGTTTCAGATGGAAAATGTTATGGTATACCATAGATTCTAGGTGAAATTCCTGCCTAAATTCCACCCTCTATAGGCACTGCCCCAAATCACCAGGAATTATTCAGGTTAGTGTTGGCAACCTTACCTCTCTGGAGTGGTATAACTCGCAGACTGGTTGGATACCTCGAGTGACTGGTTCCTCAATGGACTTATAGCAGCTGGTATTAACTTAGAGTGCTTGAAGTTATTTTTGCTATGAGATCTGCTAATTCCTCAGCCCACATGTTTGTATTATTTGCCTTCAGAAATAATATTTCTGTCACTGTTCCTTCCAGTCACCTTACCACTTTAGTCACAGATTTCTTAATACAGTCATACGGGTCACTGCTGAGATTTGAGAGCTTGTTTAAGACAGGTGTAGAACCCAAACCAGCAGCTCCTAGGAGTGAGAGATAGTGAGAGAAGGTAGTCTACTTTTGGCCTCAATTGAATAGTAGGCCATATTCACACTGACATGTTGAGGCTGTACATGTCTTTTCACCACACATATTAACAGATGAACCCATGTTAATTTCTGATGGTAAAGTGGAATTATTTACTCTGAAGATTTTTATACTTCCCCCCCTTTGACATTCCAGTTCAGTTGAGCAAGGCTATGATATGGCCCAATTTGTGCAGTGCCTAAATTTAAAGAAGTCACATATATGGAATTAATTAGAAACCCTTCAGTATTAAGCTGATGAGAGCTCACTGCTTGCTAATGTGGGCTTATGTGGCATTTTCAAAGTTTTACTAGTCGCCCAGGCTCCCACCTGCACTCACTTTATACACAGGTCTCCTTCATACTCATGCTGACTGCTGGATATAAAGAACTAACGGTTCTGAGCTGAGATCTGCCCTGCCGTATTTGTTGGAGTGTACACTGTACACATGTCAATAAGCTGCCGTGCTGGTTACTGTGTTCTTTAACTCCAAATCAAATCAACCTTTGGCCTTTGTGTATGTGGGTGTGGGACACAGCATCTGGAGGAACCAGCGAATCCTGAATTACATTTGTTCAGTCTCTCCATTCTGCAGGGAATGCCAAGTGTGTAAAGCCACCAAACAGAGGCTGAGTCCTGAGCTGAATGAATATGTTTCAGCTCTCCTGTAGTCTTGCAGATTCGCAGAAGGGAAGGCATTTGATGAAGGGATCTTATTCACCCTCCCCGCCCCCACTAACATCAACAAGGCTATCAGTCAAAGCAAGTTAGTGAACTTGTATGTACCTTGATTATGAAATAGTATTACACTGAACAAAACTGGCTTTCGAAGGGCCATTGACTCATCAGTTTACTCTCATCCATTAGAATGAGACTTTTGTTGAAAAGATGCTATTATTCCACAGAAGAGGGGAAAAAGTGGTTCTGGGTTTTATCAATATGTTGTCAAAAGTTGTGCTTGAGAATTTTATTTTCCTTCCCCCTTAAAATAAATGTATTTCTCCCTCTTTGATGCACCCCTGGATTTGGTGAACATCCCCTAAATCCCTGAAGGTGAAGAGGAAGGAAGGTGGCCAACAGACTAACACATATACATCTCAAATTATTCTTTTTTCAGACTATTTATGGTAATTTTAATTCATAGCTTTTCAAACTACTGACAAGGCTTACACACTGTGAAGAAAATGAATATTGTTAAGGGTTAAATGAACAGCTTCACACTATAAACGCATCATAAATTCACCACAGGCAGTCTCCTCTTGCTTTTTTCCTCATTATTTTATTTTACAATCAGGGATTCTTCATAATTATGGGCTGTGATGACAATTTGCATGACAAGAGAAGAATTCAAACAAAAGTGGCCCAATCCATAAAACAAAACAAAAATCCTCTTTTGGTTATACAAAGAAAAAATGCTCACATAACAGCATCTTGTACAGGAACAAACATAATATTGCCTTTTTAAATGATCACACACATCTACAAGTGCAACGTACATATTTGCATACAAGCAGACAATCTCGCTTATGAGCTATAGAGCCTGGATGTATAGCACATATAGCTTGACAAACACCCATGTTGCTCCATTCAAAATGTGACCAGGGGAAGTTTAAAATGATGAATGAATGGTTCATCATGATCCAGTCTGATGACATGTGATCCATCTGAATGTTGGTTCTTCCAGACTCTGGAGGGTTCCTAGGTCTCACATGAGTAGACTCAAGGGAATTTGAGTCCAATTGAGAATGTTAACTATGACAGTGTACCCCCTGGGCTCATGTCTGAATTCTGTTAATGCTACTGTTCTCCCCAAACTCATATTTGGGGGGGGGGGGTAACTAAAGGAAGAATCTACTGTGGGTAACACATCTCTACGATTTTTTTCATAGGGACATTCCAATAGAAGAAATACCAGCTGATCATGGTTACATTGTGAATGATCACCTGAGTGAGTGATGAGGATGAATTATGGATGATCTCTGCTTTCCTATGATGGCCACAGAAATCTTAAGGGGGTCTCCCTTGTTCCATACAGCTGTAGACATAGCAGTTGCATTTGAAGTTGGAGATTCAGACGCTCCGAATCCACGGTTCGGACTGAGCCACATTGATTTGGAGGGGCTCAGACAAGCAGTGTTTGAACCCAAGCTGTTTGAATCTTGCCCAATCTGAATCCATGGGATTAAGATCGGTGGCTTGTTTGAGCCGCTGCTCGTCGGAGTCTGTAGAACTGCAAAAAAGCCCAGAACCACCCACCCACCTGCAGCCGACGCCTCACTCCCACCCCTACCCCAAAAGGCAGAAAAAACACTGGCTGGCTGGGGGGGGGGGCGCAAACAAACCACCCAAGCCAATGCAGTCTTAAGCATCTGAGGCTTTTGGGAACTACAGGGGATTCAGTTGAAACTATTTATCTATAGTTTCAGTGGTCTTGAACCTGTTTACAACAGTGCTGGAGTTATGATAGAGATCCTACTAGGTGTAATTGTTGCTTTACGTGACCATTAGGATATTGGAGAAGAAAACAGCTCAATCTCAGTTAATATTAGTTGGACAATCCTCATCTCAGACTAGGGCTGTCATGTGCACACTGGGGGTGCAAGATCTCTTGTCACCAGTAGCCAGTGGGTGAAACAATTCTTTCCCAAAAATAGCCACTAATGATGGCATAAAATTACTCGATGCAAAGCAACAAGATTGGCCAAGACCCAATTACTCACCCAACAACAAGGGAAGATGTATATTCTTATAATTTTTAAAGTGAAACTTTAGGTAAACATCATCAGTTAAAATGCATCAAAATACATCAAAGAAATGATTCATTCATCAGCATAGTACATGAAGCATACATCAACGGGGATAGTCCATTCATAAATATATAAAGTTCTACAATAGCGATAATTATGTGGGTAAGTGTTGTGCGAAGATGTAAACGTTCCACTATTGCTTCAAATCATGTATACAAAAAATTCTTCAGGACTACACCATGCAATAAATGAATCACAGGTAAGAAAGATGCAAATCGCACTCCAATATAGTAAACATGGCAAACAAGTTGCACGTAGCTGTATCGGCAGCAAACAGTAGCAAGCAAGTGGCTCGTAGCTGTATCGGCAGCAGAACGCCTGTGCTCTGAGGATATGTTTTCGAGCTGTAAATCTTCAGTGCTTATACAACATTCATAATTCCAACAGATCTCAGTCCATAATCCTTGAAATATTATACAGTATTGCCTGTGATATATACAAAATGCTGTCAAAACATATGATCACTAGACATCTGTAATAAATCTATCTATATATATATATATATATAAAGCAAACAGTGACTTTGTTGGTCACTCCCTAACGCCGAAACACCCCCAAATTTTCACATGACGTTCCTCCCTGTTGCGGGCTGGTAATGGGACCTTCAAATCGCTGAAAGTCCATACCTGAGCTAGGTAAAACATCTTTTTCCTGGCACACCAGGCCATGAAGCTGGCTGTGTTTAACTGTCACCCTTAGAATGTCCGTGCAGCCTGTCTGTCTGTGGCCTGAGGGCTTGGTATGAAGGCTTAGAATGTTCATGCAGATGGGCAGAGATGAGCAGTGGAAACAGTAAATAGGTAACACTGTTAGGTAATACAAGTGGAAGTGAAACACATACACACTTTGTCGTGTGAGATGTCAGGTGGGGTTCCCCCCCTCACACACAGGTAACTTTCACTCTCTGTGCCTCACCCACTGCTACCACACAATACACATCCATCTCATCCTCACACACCTCACTCTGCCCTCTCTCACATCCAACCAACACTTACCCAATTCCTCACCCATATTCACCACAGCTCTCTTTTACTAAAAGCGAGCTGGAGTTTGCCTTTTTCTTCTAAGAAAATCCGTGGGGTGGGGGCGAACCAACACTACCGGCTCCGCTTCTTTTGCACATGGCCCTTTAAGAACCCAGGGAGCTGGCCTCGATCTGAGCGCCTCACCACCCTGCCTCTGCTGCCTGACTGGGATAGCCTCCTTGCCCCAGTTCTGCTTTACCCAAGCCAGGACTGTGTGTCAACCAGCCTCATGGACAGCGGGATTCGCGCTCTGGACAGTTCCGTTGTGGAATGGAAAGGGTTACATTATACTAAAAATCAAGACAGCACCATATGATAATGTGAATTGAAAAGGGAAAGAGGCATTCCATTTGACCACCCCAAAAGAAGAAGAAGAAGAAGAAGAAGAAGAAGAAGAAGAAGAAGAAGAAGAAGAAGAAGAAGAAGAAGAAGTAGTAGTAGTAGTAGTAGTAGTAGTAGTAGTAGTAGTAGTAGTAGTAGTAGTAGTAGTAGTAGTTTGGATTTATATCCCCCCTTTCTCTCCTGTAGGAGATTCAAAGGGGCTTAAAACCTCCGTGCCCTTCACCCCTCACAACAAACACCCTGTGAGGTGGGTGGGGCTGAGAGAAAAGCTGTGACTAGCCCAAGGTCACTGTAACAACCCAAAGGACCCCCAGAATAATATTAGTAAATATACTTTGCTTTAAAATCATATTGGCAAAAGCCAGTTGCCAAAAAGCACTCCTCTGGGTGTAGGTAGCCGCATGATCACTTGGCCACAAGCTAAAGGTCAAAACTACTTTAACAAAAGCTAAGTTAAGATAATGAGTTACTCCTGGCAACCTGGAGGTCTCATTTGAGTTAATAGTGTGCTTGATTACCATACCTTGCTATAGAACTGTTAAAGACAAAGGATATGGAAAGTCACCCTGCCAGCAGATACTGTATTCTTTATCTCTATTGGAAACACAGGTCAGCAGCAAACACTTACTGCTCTGCATTTCCCCCTTCTTTTGTAATGGTTCTCCTAAAAGCCCTTTACCTCTCCCAGGTCTAAAGGTCTCAGCCAAAATCTGAATATCTTGGGCAGTGACCCTACAGGGTTAATCTGCATGGGAGCATTGCAGCCCTCCCTCATTTAGCTTAACAATGCAATTCTGGCCCTATTGTCACGGGGTTAGCAGTAGGTGAGCTGACTTATCGAGGTCAGCACCCCAAATCCAGCACAGATGTTAAACTTACTCTGATTGGTTCCCTTTCCTGCCAAAGAACGATCTACCCTAAAAAGGTTTAGTTCCCCTGGAGCACCTTGCTCATTACTAGCCTTTTCCTCCCTTGGTCTGGTCAGTGTTGAGACACGATATCGTCTTCACCGAGTTTCTGTGCTGGCGTGGAATCCCTGCCTTCTACTTTGTCTACTCTCAAGAATCGTTAGGTAATGTATTACCCTGCAAAACCACATTCCCTTTCTATCCTCCCATCTATCTTTCAAACCTTTTTATATACTAGAACTTGAATGTATGTGCTCTTGTGCCTTACTGTATGTGTGTATTTTTGAACTAAATTAATATAAAACGTTTAAACTCAATTGGACTCTTGCGTTCCTCTGTGGAATATTCTTTGCCAGAATCCCTTCCCCGTATTATACAGTCCTAAAGATCCCCTTGGCCAACCTCTTGCTGCCAACGTGAGTTTTTGTTTTTATTCCCCTGTGCTACATAAAAACCTAAAAGTGTGCTGCTACACTCTTAGCAGCTGGTGGAGTATCCCTTTCCTAAAACCCCTTCCCCTGTTAAGGCTGTAACATCACACAGCTGGCGTGTGTGGGAGTGCACAGGCTAATCTGAATTCCCCAGATAGCCTCCACAACTCAAGCTGCAGAGCTGGGAATCAAACCCGGTTCCTCCAGATCAGAGTGCACCTGCTCTTAGCCACTACGCCACTGCTGCTCCCAAAAGGCTATGCTGGGGATCATTGGACCTGCATGGACATCTGTGTGGGTTGCGGACTGTGATGAGAATGACAATTGCCACAGCAACGCGTGGCCGGGCCTCGCTAGTGTAATATAAATGCATGATAAATTACAATAAATATTACAATAAATATTACAATAAATTTATTAAAAACACTCAGGAGTATATATTATAGTCTGAAAAGAAACTGGTCTTACCCAATATATGTGAGTATGGTTCACAGAGAATCCCTTCTGTTTTTCTTGGTAGCCTAAGCGTGTATGAAGAGTGAATCAGAGACATAGTCTCTACTGTAAATAGATCCAAAGGCCTTTTGGTGCCTTTCCTCCTAGGGAAGACTGGAACCAGTAGAATACACTATTTGACGAGATTTGCAATGCACTATAGGAGTGGCATTAAGTGAGTAGGTGTACTTCTTATATCTGTGCAGGGATTCCCACACTATGCATAGTTTATGGTGAATAGGCTGCATGAGGAGTCTACATTGCATGAAGGCTGCATAGAATAGCTGTGGTATGGTACTGCAATTTGAAGCCCGAGTTCCACAGTGCTTCTAGCAAAAAAATAAAAATAAAATAGGGTTGGGAGACACACATTATATTACTGGAAAGGAACACTGTACAGCTTGAGAACCTGATCAAAGCCTATTGCTGTGCTTGTTAGTTGTACTATGTAAAATAAATACAGTTATTTTGCAATCATTCTAGCTTCATTTTTGGTTCTTGACCTCAAATTAAACATTACTTGGCGCTGGCAGCAGATTCCTGTTTCCTGCACAGCTCACAGTAAGGACTGGCAAGTCAATCCAGAGTCAATCAGCTTTTAAAAAAGAAGCGTGCAGATTATCTACAATGTGCAACCATCTCCATTCTTGTCTTTAGTGCAGTTAACAAATTGAGGTACAATTTTTCTGATGTAAAATTGCAGGTGTACTTCATTCATTCATATATTGGACTCCAGCTATGCTCTTCTGATCAGCAGCTTGGATTATGTCATAAATGGTGCCAATGTTATGGAATGGTTTACCAACAAAGGTCAGGAGGCTGGTTGCTATGCTGACCCTTAGGAAGACCTGTAAGACTAGTCTATTTAGAAGGGTCTTTTGCTATATTCCCAGGAACAGAGAATATTCTGGAAAATTGTTTGATTTGATTAAGACCAGGGTTGGCCCAAAACTTGACGGGCTTTGGGGCTGTGCTGAAGAAATTAAAACATGAATATTCCAAGTCTTGAGGAACTTGGACTGTTAAAAAAAAAGAAACTCTGAAAGTTTTATGACCCTTAATAGTTGGGCAGGAGGTTTAAGACTGGGTTAACATCTGGGAGAAAGGGGTGCAGGGTAATTTAGCAAGTCCACTGATGAAATCAGGATGTGAGCATTTGCAAGTACCTTGTGAAGCCAGAGCCAGGTGCAAGAGCTCAAGGCTGGACTGTTGTGAACCAGATTCAAGTGGCTGGGCCCTCAGGAGAGGCATTGTCTGAAGCTATGCATTGTTAATTTGGTAGAGGAAAGACTGATGACATGTCTTAGGCCAGAGATGGCGAACCTTTTTGAGACTGAGTGCCCAAATTGCAACCCAAACTCCACTTATTTATCGCAAAGTGCCAACCCGGCAATTTAACCTGAATGCTGAGGTTTTAGTTTAGAAAAAATCGGTTGGCTCCCTCTTCCTTCGCCCCACCCGCTCAAGCAGAGGCCAGCCTGCTCTAGCCTCCAGCAAGTCCTGCACGCACCGCTCTGTGCCTCTCTAGCCTCTCTGCCTCCTCTGTGCCCCTACCCCTCGGGCAGCAGCCACCCGGAGCACAGGCACCAGGCTCGCCAGCCGAGTCCTCCCTGCTCACCGCGGTGCGCACACCTTATGCTCAGTGATCCAGGCCAGCCTAGATGTATGTGTGTGGGTGATTTTCCACTCTGTGCACGTGCCCACAGAGAGGGCTCCGAGTGCCACCTCTGGCACCCGTGCCATAGGTTCGCCATCACTGTCTTAGGCAAACCCTCTTGATATCAAAGCCCTTGAATTATGATTGGTGTTCATTTTACCCTTGCTCTGCTCCATGAGTCTGGGCTGTATATAATATCAAGAGTATGACTGGTAGGGCACTCAGAAATATCCCCCCTCCCATGTTATTATGGCTTGCTGGGGAATCACCACTGCCAAAATCTCCATGAATTTTCCAAACCAGAACTGCACCCTATTGATCACTTCCATTCTCCTCCTACAGGTTTTCCCTGCTGCTCACTTGCATGGCAGCAGGCAGAGTGGGAGGTCTCCCACTGCAGCAGACTTCCATGGTGAGATCCAACCCACTATTCTTTCTCTGAATGCATGTACTTGTGCATTTCACTCAATTAAGAGTAAACAAGTGACACAATCATACCTGACTGGGATATATAGCAATCTTGTTAGATAACTTATCTACTAGCTGAGTCTGTGTTAGTATATTTTCATCCCTCCAAGAACCTTGGGGTAACAGAAATGACTTTCTCTTTCCCATTTTATATTCACAAAGTCCTGCAACATAAATAAGCCTGAGACAGACCGGTTGGCTTAAGATCATTCAGTGAGCTTAATGGCTGGGATGAAGATTGTACCTTAGTCTCCCAGGCTCTAGTCTGATACACTAACCACTATACCACACTAGCTAGCTAACTGGTTCAGGGCCAAATTAAGACTTACTCAGGCCCTAAACTATGTCAAATTTAAGAGACCTCATAGTATTACAATAAAAGTTTACTATTTCAGTTATTTTTATTAAGAGGTTTCTGATAATTTCAAGCCCCAAACCATAGTTTACTGAGCTCATGTCTAAATCCATCTCTCAGCTAGACAGACCAACAGACAGCAGAGGCTTATTGCAAATAGCGTACTAGTGAATCATGCATGGCTATAGTGAGCCCCTCTGCTCCATTGTGAGTTAGTTCTTAGGGCTCACAGGAGCCTTTATGTTTTAATTAATTTATTTCTGGCAGAACTCTAACTGTTCTGTTGTGGCAAATTAGCTCATCCCAGCATACTGTTTGGGAATCAGTGCTCTGTTGGGAAACTTTGTGGGAAATTGAGTGGGCAGTTTGCATGTGGTAATTTTGTTGTTTTATCCTCCTTTGGATCTTGAGATATGCTCATATGTGTCTCCTTTCTTGACTAACAGGAAAAAATGGAAAATTAGCACGCTGAATGTCAGGGGAGGAAAAAAGCCCCCCTGCTGGTCTATCGTTGTACAACAAATCTGATGCAACAACAAAACAGACTTGCTTGGCTTTGTGTGTTTTTGCCATGCAATTATGCTTGAGATGTTAAAAAAAAATTGAAGCAAACACAAAAATGCTGCAGAGATTAAGTGTACTGTAAACTGATTTTGGCAGAAAAAAACCTTTTTTATCTCTAAGCTAAAGGCAGCCCACATTGAAAGTGTTTGAGTGCATGTTGGCTTTATTATCTAGAAGTTCCTTCTGTGTTAGCCAGAGTTGCTATCCTCTCCCCTCTCAAAGATCAGACAATGCGAGCATCTGTTAAAGAATAATTAAAGAACCATGTTTTGTGGATGAGAAGACAAGACATAAAAAACCAGACTACCCGGTTTGGGGAATTTTTCAAATATTTGGAACACTAAGATGACAAATAATACTGGATTGTATCACCCTGATACTTCAAGAGCTGCACTGACTGCCAATCTGTTTCTGTGCACAGTACAAAGTGTTGCTTCTTTCCTTTTAAGGTCTTAAACTGCTTGGGGCCAGAATGCTTGAAGGAAACAGCCTCTGCCTATATTCATCCTACCAGCAACAAGAAACAGGGATTTTCAGTGGTGTTGCATGTTCTTTGGTTTATCTGAAATGACAAACCAGAAATTCTTACCATCAAATTCTGGCAATTCCTAGAGATACCCTTTGCACTGTTGAGAAACTGGTCTTGACTTAGCCATTTTTTGGGCCTTTTCAAAATCTTCCAGGCCTTTGGGCCCAGTAAGTTACCAAAGGCCTTCCTTGGTACTTAATATCATGATGACTTGTAGTTCAGAGAGGGAGATAAGTGATGAGATGGACCCAGGTACAAATATGATTGTGGGAGCTTCAAGGCCAGGAACCCAAAAATAGTCAGGTTTCCTGAAAAAACTCAAAATAAATTGTGTCTGTTTAACCTTATGGAGATTTTTTCGCATTTTTATGGTTTTCCAATGTAGGGGACCATTTTTCAAGGAAGCATTACCAAACCTGCATGGTGGCTTTGAAAGACTCTCCTAATGAGACGACCCAAGTGTGGTGAAGTTTGGTTCAGGGTGCCAAATTTTATGGGCCCCCAAAATAAATGCCCCATCTCCCATTGTTTCCAGTCATTTCTAATGTGAGCTAGGAGCTACCCCATTGATGACCCATAAAATTGGCCCCCTTGAACCAAATTTTACCAAACCTGGATGGACTTATCAGGAGGGTCTCCCAAATTCACCCTACAATTTCGGTGTCACCACCTTGAAAAATGTACCCCATACAGAGACCCTCAGAAATTTCTTAGGGTCATCATGGCAGTTGTCCTTGGGGAAGCATCACCTGGAGGGGGAGAGGGAGGGGTGGAGCAGCAGCAGCAGCAGCAGAGCTACTGCAAGCCCCCTCCCTTCCTTGCCCATGTTTCCATTTGGGCACACATTTGTTCAAGGGGCTGGATGACAGCATCTCTCCAAAGCATGGGCTCTCTGGCCTACTCAGCAATGCTGCCCTTGATATGTGGGTCACACATGCTCACCAACATGTAGCCCTCTTTCTGAGCAAAAGTTTCAAGATGGCGTGCCACCACTTCTTGCAGAATGGGCACTGCTGGAAGGAGGTCTGCATGTTTTTCAGCTGGCTCAAGAAGTGTGGTTGGGTTGTCATGGGCTGTATGGACCATGGGAATGATCAGTGTCAGCATCACCATGTCAGACAAATGCAACAGTGTGAAATCCTCAAAGGGCTTAATGACCTCCACTGTCTGAGAGACAGTCAACCACTACTAATTAGCTGGCTCTCTCTGTGCACTACCTTAGTCTCTTGGAACAAGGCGATGAGGGCTTCCTTATGCACCACCAGATGCTCAAGCAGGGTGTAGGTGGAGTTCCAGTGAGTTGCTACATCACAGATCAGGCTATGCTGCAGCGTGCCTGTCAATGCCTATTTCTCACGCAGCAAGTGGAAATCCCTCACACTGCATGAGACATGATCCACAATGTGCCGGCATTTCTGGAAAAGATGTTGGAATGCACAAGCCTCAGTGTCCATTCTGGGATTCTCTGCAGAACTCAGGCTAAGAGCATAATTCAACACAAGGTGGAGAAGGTGGGTCACACAGTAAATGCACTTCAGGCCCAATGCCTTTGCTGCTGCCCAGATGTTTGCTGTACTATCAGTCATGATGAAGCCTATGGCGAGGTCCCTGGCTACCCATGCCCATAGCTGTAATTGGAAAGCAGTAGCGATGCTGTGCAATGTGTGCACCTCATTGAGTATGTCAGCGTCAAGCAAAGCACAGCAATAGCCAGCCCATTGGCCCTGTTCCTGTATAGCACTGGAACCCTCCGTAATACCTGCTCTTGGACTTTGGAACTCTATTTAGACTCTGTTTTCCAGTCTGTCAGGTAAAATCTGGATTAAAGGACTGAAAAGCCTGTATGTGTATTTTAATTCAGCTGTTTAGTTTTTATTATTTTTGTCATTTTTTTGCATTGTTCTTGTAGTTGTAGTTGTAATCATTTTCTTTTAATAAACCTTATTAATTATACCACTGGAAGCGGCAGCAGGAAATAGGATCTGGGGATGGAGGATATATTATGGTACCTTGTAAAACAACTCAGGCCATAAGTAGGGATGTCAGGGATAGTGTGGGCTGCCAAGAGCAGAATGTTGGAGGTGGAGGGCGAAATCTGGCACACCCCATTAGTTAATGTACCAGCTAGGATAAATTGTAACAGTAACAGCAATAATGGTGGCTAGCTTTGGTGTCAAGGTAGTGTTGCCCAAGATGTGGGTAGCAAATGTGTGGTGCAGCTCCCACTTAAAAGTGGAGCGAGTAGTTTAATGATGCTGATCAGCCAATTAATGAAACCTAGTTGCACCCTTATATTGTTGCCATGTCTCCGCATTTGGGTGGTGCTGATACAAACACACAAAATTTGAGACATTGGAAGATAGGCTACAGGCTCAACCTGTTTTTCAAAACTGGCTCGTAAGAAAGCACACAGTAACCAAAAGAAATGAAAAGGGGCATATTCACTCATCCCTATAATTGATTTATCTCCTCTAACTGGTAGCAGCAGCTGTTCGGGTTCCAGGAAGAATCTTTCCCAGTCTTGCTATCTGGGATCCTTTTAACTGGAGATGATGGTATTAAACCTGAAATTTTATGCATACCATTTCTGTGCTGCAACACTACATTGTGGATCCTGTGAGTTGCTAGTTCTGTTGTAGCATAGTAGGAATTGCTGTCCGGAACATGTAGGAAAAGTGTCAAATAAAAACAGAATAGACTGATTTTTTCTCTCTCTTATAAGGTAATTGTGATTAGAGAAAGCAAAATGTTCAGGGATGTTCTTTGGGGTGGGATGAATCTGCAGCTTCATGGATGGGTTTGGCTTCTTCGTATGTTTAGTCAAATTCCCATTTACTTTATTCCATGGAATTCAGTGAGAGTCGCTGAAAGTCAAGCTACACCTGTCTGCTCTAGCTCTACTTTGCATTGTATTTGTTAGTTACACCAGCGTGTGACAAAGTGATAAAATCCAGGAATTTGATTTTTTTTAAAAGGGATGCATTTACTTTGAGCTCAAAGTTCCAGTGAGAATGTAGCAATGTACATTTTGTAGCTGGTTTGTATGACCACTGGACCAAGGAATAAAATTTAACATTATTATGTGGCATTTATGTATTCCAACTTTGTACACAGGATTCCCAAACATTATTTGCATTATATTTATATTCTTTGTTGCCTGACTGCAGTATAACTTTTTGAGGCAATCCTAAATGCAGTTCAGGTAAGCTAGCCACTGCTTCCCTGCCCCCTTTTTGTACAGTGCCCACTTTGCAAGGAATTCATACCTGTTTTCCAGACTTCCTTGAGTAGTGTCACCAAATCAATTTATCTCCAGTAGCAATGTTCTTTTTGAGCACTTACATGTTCAGACAGATTGCAAAACATCACTGGTAACTGTCCCTTCATAGAAATTCAAAGAAATTGATATGTTTTATTTAGGGTACAGATTTTTAAAAGGGCACGCACACCCACACTCACACACAAGGAAAATTCTGTTTTCTACCATGTTTCTATGGTAAGGCTTAGATACTCTTTTTTTTTGTTTAAAAAAATGAATGTAAAAATTAGATTCATAATTCATTGGTGATATTAATGGCTGAGTTAAAACTTTAACAAGTTGGTGTTAAAAATCTGTCAAAATGGTAACAGTGCTGCCTTCTTTAATTTCAACCACTTCTGATGAAGCGTAGGGAAATGCCTTATTGGTGTGCAGTGTTACCAATTATCTGACAGAGCCAGAGTATATTTTGAGCTAATCAGAACTAAGAGCACAGAATTAAACCTCCCATGTGAAACTCATCATTTACATATTTATGATTCAGAAATGATAATAAGGCTAATGAGAAACTCACATTGCGCCTTTAAAAGTCAACCCAATCTTACAGTTAATTTTCAAAAGCTAGAAGCTTCCTGGTACACAGTAGTCAAAAAATAGTCTTTTGATTACCATTTAGTTTAATGAAGCATTGAAAGGTATTTTGTGTAAGGGAGTGGGTGGGTAGTGCTATATATGTACATGTTTTATCAGGTCACTAGTGTGGTGTGGACAAGGATGGGCAGATAAAGTGAGAATGCATGGAAAGTTCTTTTTCTATTCCTTTGCATTACTGAAAAAAATTGATGAAGAACCCTAAAGATCACTTCAGCGTTGATAAAATCTTATAGAAAACATAGTATACATTTTATACATTTTTTCTATGTGAATAGAATACTTTATTTCCGGTCAATGACCAAATATTTTTTTCTATGTGAGCAATAATGTGAAGCCCCCATGATTATGCTCATTACAACTGCACAGCATACAAATCAGTCATTATGGTTGCCTGATACAACCTCCATAGTTCCCTGACACAGCATCATTAGCTAAAATCTCTTCCTACACACACACCTTTGCCCCCACACTCACTGTGGGGGTGGGGAGGGAAGCTTTAGAGAAGGCATTTCTGATTGTGGGGAAAAAACTTGGCTATGCAAGAAACAGGTCCAATTTCATTGTACAGCTTGCAATTACGAGAGCAGAGAGAATGTATCCTCCATAATCTGCAATTGTTGGTGACAGTAAATTCATATTTGCCAATGTAATACAAAGGCAGGGAAAGATATTTTCAGGAGAGAATTGGTGGTGGGGAGAGTATGTGTTTAATCCACGTTGCAAATGCCCTCAAAGTTCTCTCTCTCTCTCTCTCTCTCTCTCTCTCTCTCTCTCTCTCTCTCTCTCTCTCTCTCTGCCCCCACTGTAAAGTTTATTTCTTATTTTGAATCCTGGCTGAGCAGAGGATTAAAGTGTCCTGAAGATATTTGTAAGGGACAATCAGTGTCGGAGGGAAGGATATAGAAATACCTACCTCCTAAACATCACATCATTCTATTTTCAGTTCTTCTCAATAGTTCGATACATGGGACGGGATAGGATGGTTTGCGGTGTGGATTAAAGGGGGAAGCACACTTGATTCTATGATTTTAGATGTTAAGCTGTTTTCAGAAAAAGTAGGCAAATATGCTTGCAACTGCATGACAACAGTGATTCCATCCGACAAGCCACCATCTTGCTAGCTCTGTCAGGGTTCATGGATGGGATCATGCTCCCTGGGCAGCAGTGATAGCTTTTCAACTGCATAAGAGGTGCAGTTCAAGGAATCACCTTTTTTTAAAAAAAAAAAAGTTACTTGCCTTTGTCCCCTTTCTCTGATTGTTGAGTGTTGATTTGATATCTCTTGCCTTGAAAACGGGACTGGGTCACCATAAGTCAGCTGCAACTTGATCGTACTTTCTACTACTACTCCAAGCTGCTTTGGGATATTTTCTTGCCAAAACAACCACAGGGTTTTAACATTTGAATGAATAAATCTCAAAGCAACCCTACTCTTTCCTCTTACATTAGCTAGGCAGGCAGTATCAGTGCAGCAGAAGACTTTCCAGCACCAAGTGGCTTGTAATTTTGAATGCATCAAACAGCATGGGGGCTTTCTTTTTCAACAGACAGTTTGGCCTTTCTTATGGTGCACTGGTAGGGAATCATCAGCATAGATGAGCATGATTGTAGGTGGCCTAATTTTTTTTAATGAAACAAGTCCACTTATTTGCATTGCCTATGTGTGCAGTTGGTGGCTTTTCATTGTTGAAATTTGCATCATGAGGCACTTCACAATAGTTTGCTTGCTACTGCCTGCTGCTGTAGATCCAGCCATCTGACCAAATGATGCTAAATTATTTTAATCCCACAACCGGAATCGGTTGTTAAATTATTTGAATCCCGCCACTGGGCATGGGGCATGACACACTGAGTACGTGCCAGTGTGGGGGCATGACAGGGGCTTTCTGGGGTGTGGCGGGGCATGGGTGTGGCGGGGCGGGGCGTAGGGTGCTCATGTGCCCCAGGCACAGTTCCCCCCTGCTATGGCTTTGGCTGACAGGGGCATCAAACCTAAACTTGGAGATTTCTAAAGGTTCACAAGCAAGGAGATGGACAGGAGTGGAGCAGTCCACTTCAAGGGAGCAAGGATCTACCCAGTGAAGTGCAGGTAGAGCAGCCAAGCAAATAGAAGCCAAGCTAGTATCCAGAAGGGTCACCAGTGTGAGGCTAACCTTGGGATGATGTGTCTTTTAAACATTCACCTACTTGTCCTTGTGCCAAGGAAAGCCAACACCATTCAAGCAGATCATCACTATGGTAGCCATTCTTTGATGTGCAGCAGGCTCCTACATATGGCTAGGGATATTTTTTCTGAGATGAGGCTCAGGGCATGGATGCCACACTCTGGTTGATTCCCCACTGCAGAGTCGACTAGATTCGACCCGGTTCCCTGAAAAGGAACTGACCTAGTTCGACTCCATTGTTACTCCCCACAGCAGCCAAGTTAGTCCCACCAGAGCTGAGCTCAGAGGGCGGGATCACCTCAGTGCCTCTTCTGCTCTTTGTTCCCAATTGGCTGTTGTGTTACCATGGGAACATGAACATGCGTTTGTTTTTTACATAACGGCAACATAGCCACAAATCAGTGCTCTATGTAGCTAAAAGCAGCCTGTAAACGTGTGCTGTTTATATGTGTAATACATCGGCTTCGCCTTACAAGAAGGATTTTTTTTTTTTTAAAAGGAACGCGCTTTTCCCCGCCACGAGTCTTTCGTTCTGAGCATACCCCAAACACTGAACTGTGATTGACTGACCAGAGGAAACAGTTCCTCGATGATTCCCCACTTTACCGGCTTCGACCTGAGTTCGACCTAGGTTCGCTGAAAAAGTTGTACCTCCCTGATGGAGTCGGAATTTGACAGTTTGAGGGGGTGAAGCTGGGACGGAACCATGTCGAACTCAGAGGCTGTGAGGAATACCTAAGTCAAACATAGGTTGAACCTAGGTCAAACCTGCCAGTGGGGAATCGACCTGTTTCTCTTTCCTGGAATTGGACAGAAATCAGAGGGAATACAGAAGTAGCAAAGACTGCTGGGAGCAGCAGAGCAGGTGTGCTGGGAGGAGCAACTGATAAAATGGACAGAAACCAGGTGTCCTGTTGTTGCTTACTTATTGGCCCTGTATTGGCTTTTGAGCATGGGCAGCAGCAATAAGGCCTTCCCGTTCCTGGCATGACTCTGGCAGTGCCTCCTCCCCCACCTTGTTCTGCCAGCAACTACTCAGGCAATGAAGACAAAGGATGGGATCTCTCCTGCCCATCACTTCTGTATCTCTTCCTTTCTGATCTGCTGGGAAGACAGTTGACTGTTCAGTAGGGATATAGCCACACTGTGGGAGGGCATCAAAAAGAGGTTTTATTAGGTGGGAAGTCTCTTGTGTGGCTTCAAGGAGCTCTACTTTCATCCGTCTCCTATCTGGCAGAGGAGGAGAAGCACTGTGAGGCACCTTGCCAAAATCCTCCTGTACACTGCATCTAACTCTTCCTAGCAGCTCCCAAGTGTTCACGAACCATACACTTTTTTAGTGGCCACATGGGAGATCAGGAATTAGCATGATGAGCTAGGAGTGAAGCCATGACTTTGTGGCAGAGCCAACACTTTGCATTCAGAAAGTGCCAGGTTCAATCTGTGGCATCTCCAGTTAAAAGGATCAGATAGTAAATGATGTGAAAAACTCTACAAGGGACCATGGAGGGCTGCAGCCCATCACAGCAGACAATATTGACCTTGAGAAACCAACAGTTAGTTTGAAGGTAAGGGACATTAATCTGTTCATGGTTAAGAGTGTCAATCAATGGTACTTGTTTCTCAAAACTTTATCTTTGCTTCTTGGTTAACAACACACTAAAGACCCAGCTGTGAAGGAACGGATGGCTGAAGCTAGGAGCCAACAAGGCTGGATGCTTGCCTTGCCTTCTGCTGTGTCATCATCGGGAAATCTGAACTCTCGCATTGCAATCAGCAAGGTCAGAGCTTTCCATCCTGGCAGAAGTTGCCATCTGGAGAAGCCCGTAATGAAAAATAAACTCTAAATGGAAAGTTTCTATGATGTTCTCTCTCCTTCCCCCAGATGACACATTTACATTTAAATGTGTGAGGCTATGTGAACAAAAATAGAATCTGTCCTTCCTTTTGGCTCCATTCCAAACACTATTTTTTTTAAACTTTGGAGAAAGTGGTTTGCAGGCATGCGGCTAATAGCGCTACAGAAAGGGAAGTTAACATATCACCATGATGCAGCATCTCAGAATGGGGTTTTTTTGTTCATCACCCACTGCAGTGCATATGGTAGAAATCTCGATGTGTATGCAAAATTTCTTTGAGCCCACCAAGTGACAGGAGAGGACCTCCTTTTTCTAACAGAGATATAGTCAAGCAATTGAATGCCTTATTAGCAATGTCTTCCGTACATTTCCTCCCCTCCTATACCCTGCTATTTCAAACCATAGTACAGTATCCTCTTGCACCCGCACCATGTCATTTGGTACAGAATTTAAGGGTGGGGGGAGTCGTTCAGCTCATTCTTTGTAATTGTTATCCCTTTCGGCTAGAAATGAAATTCTCTTAAAAATTAAATTCTCATTTAGTTCTTCTCTCAGGCTAGAAATAACTGCTAGTAATTTGGATACGGGTACTTAGCAGCTTAAAGTGGAGACTAATTTTACCAGAGCTGACTCTTAAGTTAACCTGATATTAAATATAGCATGGGAGGGGTGAGAAAATGTGACACAACCCCTCCCCTCCTATTATACTAACTCAAGGCCTAGCAGGACAAATTGCAGATCTGCAGCAGCTTTTATGAAACTTATCAAAGCTTTTGGCTTCTGCCAGTATTTGCAGATGGAATGATGACAGGGACTGCGGGTTGAATGAATAAATGAACTGAAAACTCCGTGTCTGACAAGCACCATTGAAATGGGGGATACTTCAGGCTTCTTGGCCCCTATCTCCCTTACTCCCACTCTCAGTTCAAATTTGACTTTTCTCTTCCAAATTGGAGGGCAAAAAGGCCTATAGATTAAAAAGGATCTGGTGAAAGGTAACTGTTTTAATCAATACAATAAAATCCAAGCAGTTTTTTTACTTGAGCCTTGAAGAATGCTGTCTTTGTCCTCAGAGTTACTGTCATGCAGAGTGTTTGAGCTCTGTTAGAGATATGCAATTGCCTGATGAGTGCTGGCCTACACTTCAGAGATAGCAAAGAGAAATAATATGGAAAAGAAACCAAGGAAGTTGTTTTCATGGGATGATTTGCATGCTACAACCTCCCAAACGTTGTAGCTGGCCAGCCAGCTCAGTTGAATGAAACACTACTACAAACTACTAGACTACTAAACACCATTTATGAGGGAATCCATGGGAGGGCAGGAAGCAACCCAAGCATCTTTTCAGAGTGCCTGTAACCTCTGTAGAAGGACTATACACAACTCTATTGGAACTGCCAGCTCTGGGCTAGGAAATACCTGGAGATTTGTGCAGAGGTGTAGCTATAAGGGGATGGGGGATTGTGCCACACACCAGGTGTGCACCAGTGGGTCATGTGAGGGTGTAAAATCAGGCTCACAAGGTCTCCTGGGAAGTGTAGTTTCCACCCGGCTGGTTTTTCTACACCAGGAAGTGTAGTTCCCACCAGGCTGCTTTAAAGTAAGGTAAGTGAGGGGGAGTGGCAGCGGAGGGAAGAGGAAGGGGTGGCGGCTGGGTGCCATTTTGCCCCAGGTGTCATTTTGCCCCCCTATGCCTCTGGATTTGTGTCATGGACCTTGGAGACAATGAGGTCTAGGGTTGCTAGACTCCCTCCCACTGATGGCTGAGGATCACCCACTTTGGTGCCCCCTGCACCATTCAACCTGTCATTGGGCAAACTTAGGCTCTTTTCGCACAAACCTTTTAAAAAGTTTTGAGGCAGGAAATAAAACATTTTCTCCATGGAGGCCTGCTTTGGTCCCCCCTCCCCCTTACATTCTGGAAACGTTTTATTTCCAGCTTGGAAACATTTTATCTGAAAACCCTTTTACAACAATTCTTTTGTCTGAAACGTTTTCAAAACATCTTCCCTTGCTTTGCAGGCCTATTTCAAATGTTTTATCTTTCTTGCTGCATTCTCCATGCCTTGGTGCCATCTCTGAACTTCCACTCAATACCGTTTTATCCCATCCCTGAGCTCACCCAGTTCCCCCTCGCCTCTTTATTTACATCAGTTCTGGGTAAGATAGTTATTTCTCAGATGATTGTGAAGATGGAGGTTGAAATATCTGTATGATGTTGATTAAGCATGATTTCCCCCCTCAATGTATTCTTTCTGAAGAATTTAATACTTTATATTAAAAAACTGATTAAATCTTCAAAGCATTGATTACACACAGCAACATCCATGCATTGAGTCTTCAAAGCATCAATTCTACAAATAGTCAAAAAGAGAGGGAAAAAACCCTCACAGCAGCCATGAAACATTTGTTGTGTTTATCATTTATCTTGCCAGTTGTTGCCACTTACATCCAGGATCTTGACTTCACTTTTCTCTGGGGCGGCTTCAGATGTACTCACTAGTTAATTTTGGGACATTTCATAAGTTTCACAACTTGTTTTTATATTCATCGTGTGTTGTACTTTTTGTTTGTACATATATTTTTTCCACCAAGGGCCTCAAATGCTAGCTGCTATCCAGATCTCTCTGGACCTCTGAAAGAACTTGTTTGTAGTGATGAGACACCACCCTCTTGTACTGCTTAGCCTTTGACCATTTGTAAATTCTGTGGTCTCTTTCACTTTATATCCAAAAGGTTATTAGTGACCAGTTTTGCAGAGAACACTTACCTCAGGACTCTTCTCAACACAATGGGCTTACACTCCTCTGTTTACATGCAAGGAGGCAGCCCACTGCCTGCCCTACAGCTGCCTGCTGAAGTCTCTCCTTTTGCTGCTTCTCTTAATTTTGCCCATCAACAGCCTTGAAGACACAGATATCACTGATATTCTCTTCCCCTCCCCTCCCCTCCCCTCCCTTCCCCTCCCCTCCCCTCCCTTCCCCTTCCCCTACACATACACATACTCCCACTCACTCTTTCTCTCTCTCTTCTTAACTGCTGCTGCAAGTAGAAGCTTGTCTGAAATAAAGTTTTTTTAAAAAACCCTCCTGATCTTCGGGAGGGCAGAAGCAGAGCGGGAGAGGTGGTATGGAGCCAAAAAGAGACTCTGCTTCTGCTCTTTCTTTGCAAAAGCCAACTCTCTGCTTTTAGAAGAAGAGTAGTAGTAGTAGTAGTAGTTTGGATTTATATCCCCCCTTTCTCTCCTGTAAGCAGACTCTCTCTCTTCCCTCCTCCCCCCAAACAAACACCCTGTGAGGTGAGTGGGGCTGAGAGAGCTCTAAAGAACTGTGACTGCCCAAGGTCACCCACCTGGCATGTGTTAGAGTGCACAAGCTAATCTGGTTCACCAGATAAGTCTCCACATTTGAGGCAGTTCAAATGGCAGAGCAGGAAATCAAACCCGGAAAAGTGCACCTGCTCTTAACCACTACACCGCACTGGCTCTATATTGATGTATCAATACAAGCATTAAAGAAGTGGGAAGGAGCTGGCAACAGGGAGGAGGGCAAGGGGAAAGCATGCAAAGCAGTGCGAGACAGTGGAGAGGTAAGAATAGGCAGGCTGGTTTTGGGTGGAGTGAAGAGGTCAGGGGACAAGCTGTGCTCACTGGCAAATCTGCTCACTCTGGCTATGAAGCAAAATTAAATTCATGCTAGAAGTAGTCTTGCTGCCAGGAAAAAAAATGAAAGCAGGGCTTTAGGAAATATATCTGTACCAAAAATCTTGTGGCAACGCACATTTGCACCCATCACCAGTAGATGCCTTGTCCGTAATCAGCTAGTGGTTCTACAGCCTGGGGCCAACATTGGTAATTGTTGTTTTGTTTAAACTATGAATATTTCTTTGATATAAATCCTTAGGCAGAATCCATTTCATGTCACCCTGTACCCGCTCTGTAAAGCAACTATTATTGCCATGTTCTTCCAGGCCACCAGTGGGGCTAGGGTGTGTGGGAAGCACTTTAGCTGCCTACAAAACAATGGGAGGAAAGTAACTAGGCTTGCCAGGTCTCCCCTGACCACCAGCAGGGGATAGGAGTAGGCTTGCCAGATCCAGACTGGGAAACTCCTAACAATTTTCAGATGGAGCCTAGGGAGATAAGGACCTCAGTGGAGCACAATACTATACCAGTGGAGCCCTCCAAAGCACCCATTTTCTCCAGAGGTACTGGTCTGTGTAGTCTGGTGATGAGGTTGAATTCTGGGGGATCCCCAGGTCCCACCTGGAGGTTGGCAACCCTAAAGGCAGCATTTTAATTGCCTCCAAAACAGAAATCCTTTTTCCAGTTTCCAAATTAGCTGGGTGGATCCCAAGAGGAGGAACCCAATCGCGTTACTTAAAATATCACAGGTGGCGTCTCCTGTCCTAGCAGAGCTTTAATGGGTTATTATATTCCTCACTGTTGTAAAAGGCTTCTGCAGTACATATCCCGCTGCTGAAAAAAACAGGACATTTTCTTCCTCAGAAAAGTTTCCTGTTTAAATCAATACATAGGGACACCAATACAGTTTATTAAAGAAAACTCCAGGTTGTCTTAAAAAGGGGAGGGAGAATCATAGTGAAATTTGGAGAATTAGTTCTGGTGGGTTTTCCAGGCTGTGTGGCCATGGTCTGGTGGAACTTGTTCCTAACGTTTCGCCTGCATCTGTGGCTGGCATCTTCAGAGGTGGATCACAGAGGGAAGTCTGTTAACAGACACAAGTCTGTAACAGACACACAGTGTGTAACAGACTTCCCTTTGTGATACACCTCTGAAGATGCCAGCCACAGATGCAGGCAAAACATTAGGAACAAGATCCACCAGACCACTGCCACACAGCCCGGAAAACCCACCAGAACCAGTTGAATCTGGTCATGAAAGCCTTCGACAGTACATTGGAGAATTAGGTTTGATTCCCCATTCTTCTACAGGAAGCCTACTGGGTGACCTTGGGCCAGTCACAGTTCTCTCAGAACTGTCTCAGTCCACACAGAGGTTGGCAATGGCAACATCTCTTGCCTTGAAAATCCTCCAGGGTCACCATAAGTCAATTGTGATTTGATGGCATACATAGTATGGTCTGAGAGAAGGTTAGCAGCTTCATAGCTATCACAACAGAAGTATTCCAGTATTTCCCTGTTACAAGGTACATGGAGTCAGAGGAAATTTGGAAATTGCTGGAGGATTGGCAAGATTTGAATTTTTTTTGCAACAAAATAATTAGTCTGATGGTTCTTGATGTCACATTATATTTTATTACCCAAATTCATTGATCTCTCTAAGCTGTTGTGTTCTGTGCAGATCATCCGCACACATCAAACAAATGTACATTTAATTGGTCCCCAGATTGGAAACATTGGAGCAGCACTGCAATGCAAACACTTAGACCAGACTGAAATAAAAAAGCCTTTTGTAAGTGTGAAGTTTCACAGCAGCTGCCCAGATATAATGGTTTAAAGGGTTCTGTACAATATGTAGGTCTCTGTTCAGGTGATTTTTTTAAAAGCCTGAAATAGCTTAGAAAGACTGAATATAGAGCTGGAACAATCAACAACTGTGTTCTATTTAAAACAATAACCAGAATATTCCTTTTTACAATGGGGACAGTACCAGTCCTTGAGGAGTCTTGAAAAGGATAAAGTGTACTTTGCAGGTTAAAGTTCTCTTAGTTAGAATCATCTTTAACATTCCTATGTCCTGCTTTAATAAAAGATTTTAGTTCACACATCAAAGGAATTTTCCCAGTACAATATCATAATTTGAGGTGCTGCTTACTGATTCTAAAAGTTATCTTGAACCTAGAGTTAGCTGACAACCAGCATGAAAATTCAGGGGATGGAGACAAGCAATTCAGCAATCATTTCCAGTGCAAAACCGGAAGTGGTGTCATTATGTCATGGCAATATTTTAGGATTCACTCAAAACCCTATGGTTGAACTGCTTTTGTACCAGAAGTGGTGTCACATATTACATACTATCAATCCTCCCCCCCCCATTTCTCCTGTGCTTTACCTTGTCAAGGAATTGTGACAGGGAATTGTGGAGGAGGGGGGGTAGAGATCCATGGCAGGAAGTCTGCTACTCTTGCTACAGTGGGAGACATGGCCAGCCTAACTGGAGCTGGTTCTTAAATCAATCTTACCAAATGTGTTGTAGCATTGTGCAGCAGTGCTAGACAACCAGAATGGGAATGGAGGCATAGTTTGGCCATGAATGGGGACACCATACAACTGAAAGGCATTTTGTTTACCACGTGGCTATCATTATTGGAGCACTCAGGTTTGTATTACACTTGTGAAATATTATGCCCCTTGTGGCAGTCCCCCTCTCCTGGCTGCAGTGGGGTCTGATGACACCCCTGTTCAAGAAAACCCAGTGCCATGATATGCCATGGAAAGGTTCTGTGAACTAGTCTTCTAGAAATGTCCATGACATGTTTGGCCACTGTGATGTTCATGTGCTGGTCTAGTATATGGGTGACAAGATTTGAATCTCTAACCTGCCATGAAGCTTGCTGGGTTCTGTCAACTTCATTTGCCTCACGGGGCTCCTGCTGTGAGGAGGGGAAAAGGGATGTATGCCTTCCTGAGTGCCTTGGAGGAAGAGCAAGATAAAACATATTACATAACAAAATTTGACTGGTCCTCCCTTCCATTGTGCTAAAGATCTAATGTTAAAAGAAGTAACTGGCAATGTGACACTTCTTGATGTTGCTGAATTTCATGCTTAATCCAAGGTCTTCTTTCTGGTTTTGTACATAGACAGTCCTTGAGGATTACCCTTTCGTTGCTTTCTACTGCATGATCTGGCCTGTTGGTCCATGCTTCGATTACATCCAAGTTTGATTACTTCAATGTACTCTCTGTGGGATTGTCTGTGAAAATGGTCTCGGAATCTCAGTTGGTTCAAAATGCAGTGGCCAGGCTGCTGCCAGTGGCAGGATATAGAGATCATGTAATCCTGTAGTTAAAAGATCTCCACTGCTGCTCAATTTTTCTGGGCACAATTCAAAATGCTTGAACCAGCAATGGCATAGTGATTAAGAGTGGAGGACTCTAATCTGGAGAACCAAGTTTGATTCCCCGCTCCTCCACATGAAGTCTACTGGGTTACTTGTGTCAGTCACAGTCCTGTCAGAACTCACTCAGCCCCAACTACCTCACAAGGTGCCTGTTGGGGGAGGGAAGGGAAGGCAATTGTCAGCTGCTTTGAGCAGGGGCATAGCTACAGAAAATGGCCCCCAGGGCAAGAACTGAATTTGCTCCCCCCACCACATGATGCTGCTGCTGGCATTTGGAGATTAACTGGACGCTAACTCGTTCATGGATATAGTCATGAGACAAACCTTGTTTAAATTCATGAAAATTGGATAATTTCAGAAGCAAATATGAGACGCCATTGTTAATTCCTGCCATAGTAATCGCAGCAGTAGAAAAGAGCACAAAATGCCCGAAAACCTGACTCAGTATAAGGCAGTTTCCTATGTTCAAATTTTCTCATTTCTTTCCTTATTGTATCAAAGATCCCTGCTTCTGATATTGTTACCATTGAAGTCAAAGAAATTGGGGGGTGGGGGGTGGGGGGTGGGGAGAGAATCTTATAGAGAGGAAAAAATCTCTTTCAGAAAATAAACTACTGCTTTAGAATAACACAAACATTTTATAATAAAATTACTGAACCCTGATTTTTAAATGAATAAGGTGAGTTGCATCCACGCATGCTAAGGAAATCTGCACCATAATTTAATTCCGTTGCAGCTAACAAATCTTAGGATGTTCAAGGTGCATTTTATTTCAGAGTGAAACTACAGAGAATGAGTATTTGTTTTAAGGAAAAGCTACTGCTGGAACTTATGCAAAAATATAGTCTCTTGGTCTTCTATGTGCAGTTATCTGGTGTGATAAACTGCAGTAGAAATATTTTCAAAGTGCACAACAGCTTTTGACTCTGTTTCTGGAGATCTTTTATGGAGGAAACTAATGGGGTTGGATATGGACAAAAGATTGCTTTTTCTGATAATGGCTCTCCAGAGCAACACTTTTTGTCAAGTTAAGTACACTAATGATGGGCTTCTCAACCCCATGATTGCAACAGAAAGAGGGGTCAGGGCTCCCACACTATTCCACCTCTTCCTTAATGATTTGTCTTCTATCCAGCAAAAAGTAGACTCTCACTGTCCTACTATCAGGAACATGAGAGTGCCTATCTTACTCTAAGCAGATCTCTCGTTCTACAGTTGGTCTTAAGTGTCTCCTCTCTTGCTGTGCTGAGTACTGCAACATCAACAACTTGACTCTCAATTATGCTACATCCAAGATCATGTCTTTTACTAGCACGTGGCATTCTTCAAGATGGGTCCTCAGTGGTGTGGCCCTAGAACAGGTTAAGTTATTTAGGCCTAAGTTTCCATTTTAGAGCAGGATGGTTTCCTCATAGGAATAAAGCCACAGTAACTAGTAAAACTAATACAATGGCAATTCTACCCCCCTTCTTTATTTTTTTGCAGAAAAGGACACGAGTATCTGCCTGTGGCATTAAAAGTTTTTAATGCCAAAGTGTGCCCACAGGCATTCCACTCTGGATCCAGGCTTGGAGCCAGGACACTGAATGTATTCAATCTAATTTCCTATATAAAGTACTTGACTTGCCTCATTTGGTGCCTTATGCTGCTCTATGTTTGGAAACCAGAAGTGAAAAATCCAGATTCAAATTGTCTTTCACTGGTCTTTCAGGTCATTATTTCTAAGCCTAATATACCTCACTAGATAGATTGCTGTAGAGATCAAATGGGGGGGGGGATGATGCATGTCCCCCAAGCTCCTTGAAGAATGGTCAGGAAAAAATGATTGAAATAAGTATAAAAGTCATCCTAAACCACTGGCAAAAGATCTCGCACATTATCTCAATGGACATGTAAACTTCTCAATGTCTCTTTTTGCTTCGACTTCCCACCGTTTTAAACAGTTCTGACTGATGTTGGCACCTCAGTGGCATCTTCCTTATAAATAGGGAGATCACGAAAACCAAAAATTCTTATTCTACTGGTAAATAATTGTGATGCTCACAATTTGTAAATGCTTGCCAATTCTGAGGCACAGAGGAACATGCCCAAAAGGGCATAAACGATTTTTTTGTGGTTATTGGATTAGTCCATTTTATGGTTATTGAATAAGTCCATTTTATTTCATAGCCCACAGGAAATGTGGCAGCAAGACCTACTGAAAAAAGGTTAGGTAAAGATTCACCAGCATTCTCTTTTTAAGAGAAGCAAGTCATTTTTGGTCTTAAAATTAAGTTGAAAAATAATATAATTTTTAATTTCTCCTACTCTCATTTTTGCCAGTGTTTGGACTTCACCCCTTGAGACACATTTCACATAGTCCTAATTAAAAGGAGCTTTTTAGCATATAAATTAACAGTTTTTAAGTGGTATTCCTTGTGACTAACTGCCTCTTCTCTAGCAGAAGTCTGCTGACTAAATTTAGCAGTTTCAGTTTACTTGGGGCTGGCAAACTGGAGGATATTTTTGTTCATTACCTTTCACTTTCCTTTTTTCTAGAAAAATAGCAAATTTCACTGCAACACTCTTCTCTTAACTGAGAACAATCTTTAATGGGACTTTCTGGTATCATTTGCCACCACACAGATTCAGCTGGAATAAGAGAGATCAATGGATATTCTATGTTTAAATCTTCCCGTTGGAGTCTGAGTCAAATAGGTCTAAAAACATCTAGACTTACCAGCCTCCAAATGGGGCTTGGAGATCTTCTCGAATCACAGTTAATCTCCAGACTACAAAGATCAATTCCCTTGGAGAATGTATTGTCGAAGGCTTTCACGGCTGGATTCAGCTGGTTGTGGTGGGTTTTCTGGGCTGTGTGGCTGTGGTCTGGTGGATCTTGTTCCTAACGTTTCACCTGCTTCTGTGGCTGGCATCTTCAGAGGTGTATTACAGAGGGAAGCCTGTTCCAGGACACAGTGTGTAACAGTCTTCCCTCTGTGATACACCTCTGAAGATGCCCGCCACAGATGCAGGCAAAACATTAGGAACAAGACCCACCAAACCATGGCCACACAGCCTGGAAATCCCTTGGAGAAAATGGCAGCTTTGAAGAGTAGACTCAATGGCATTATACCATGAGGTTCCTTTCCAGGCTCCATCCCCAAATTTCTTGGAATTTCCCAACCAGGAAGTGGCAGCCATAAAAGCACTTCACATTTCCAAAGCAATGTTGCCAACACACACCTGGGGCATTCTTGAAGGTCTAGGGAAAGTGTCTGTGGAAGGGAGAATTTGGGGAAGGATTTCACCTAGAGTAGATGGTTTACTATACAGTTTGGCCTATGAAGCTGCCATTTTCTTTAGGAGAGCTGCGAAGTGGGGAAAGGCATGAACTATAGTAGAGTTGTAAGAATGCAAAAATGTATTGAATCATTCCTCCCACCCACCTTTTTCCTTCTATAACTCTATCTTCATCACTTTTCCCCCAGCTGAGGTTCTTCTGGTAAGCCTGTAGAAAAGAAGAAAGTTGAAGGACAAAACAAGAGCCATGTTGAATCAGATTAATGCCCCAGCATTCTGTTTTCCTAATAGGTACCTAAATAGGGTTGCCAGGTCTCCCTGGCCACTGGCAGGGGATGGGGATGGGTGAGTTGTCAGATCAAGTTAAGAAAACTCCTGGAGAATTGGAGATGCAGTCTGGGAATGAAAAAGACATCTATGGGGTTCAATGCCATAGACTTTACCCTCCAACGCATCCATTTTCTCCAGGGGAGCTGATCTCTGTAATCTGGAGATCAACCATAATTCCAGGAGATTCCCAGGCTTGGGCATGACCCTGGATGCTTCCCTTTCTATGGAGACCCAGGTCACAAATGTTGCCAGGCTCATTTTTTTTTTCATCTTCATCGGTCTTGCCCTGACCTTGCTGCAGTGATCTATGCAATGGTGACCTCCTGACTGGATTACTTAACTTGCTGTATGCTGTATGTAGGGCTGTCCTTGGGTCTCATCCAGAAGCTCTAGTTGGCTCAAAATGCAGCTGCACGGATCCCCACAGGGACACCATTGAGGGTGTATATTCAACCTGTGCATCATCATCTGCATTGAGTGCAAGTGGAGCACTGAATCTGGTTGAAGGTTTTAGTTCTGACATTTAAAGCCCTTAACAGTCTGGAACCAGCATACCTGCCAGACCACATCTCCCAATACACTGCTAGTAACAACCTGTTAGTAGTCCCTAGCCCAAATGTCCAGCTGTCATCAACTAGAGTCAAGGCGTTCTTGACCCTAGCTTTGGCAAAACACTCTGGCTCATTCCGCACATGCAGAATAATGCACTTTCAAACTGCTTTCAGTGCTCTTGGAAGCTGTGCGGAATGGCAAAACCACTTGCAAACAGTTGTGAAAGTGGTTTGAAAATGCATTATTTTGCATGTGCGGAAGGGGCCTCTGTCAAATAAGACCAGGGCCCTGTTGGATCTGTCTCAGTTCTGCAGGGCCCGCAGAGCTGTCCTGCCAGGCCTACTCTTGAGGGCAGCAACCAAAATGTTTCCCTTCCTTTCCCTTCCCTGTTCAGTTATATTGAATTTGTTTTAGGATATAGGTTTGGGGATTTTCTGAGCTGTTCCATTCTTGGTTGGATCAAGCACCATATTTATATATTTTATATGTTTTAGCACATACTTCTTTGAAATAAGATAGATTTCTTGTTGTTACGCAGCTTTGATTCAGACTTGCACTCAGAGGTTCACGTGTAAACTGTGTTGCTCAAAGTCTAGAAGTAAAGGAGTATTCAACTCCAACTCACTTTCCCTTTCAGACTACCCAATTGTGTGTTCACTTCAGAGCTTTTGGACTAAATTCACCTCAGAACTAGGGATGGAAATTCTTCTCCCACATGAAGTTTAAATTCTACTTTTGAATAGAGATTGGTCCTTCTTTTACACCATGTCTCCCACTCAGCCAGTTCCCTCTGTTTTTAGAACCTGGGATAAGAATTATTTTCCCCCTGAATGTTTGTTCCCATGTTTGGCTAGCCTTTCCCTCAAAAAAAGTGTTTCTTTCCAACACCACAGATCTATACACAGACACTAAACACATCTGAACCTTCTAGTTCCAAGGGTTCCAACCAATAATCCTGTTAGCAGCTCTGACTGAGTTCTAAACTCCATTCACTCCCCACACGTCACACACACTCAGGCTATTTCTGCACTGCCAAATAACAGCACCCTAGGGATGGAAAAACTGCCGTCCCTAGGGTGCTGTTCACACAGGAGGGGTGAGGTGAGGTTTTTGAAAAGCGATGTCTTCCCGCCGGCGTGGTGCGAACAGGACAGGTGTGAGGGTGCCGCTTTTGGCCATTCCAGTGTCTGCGAGGGACTTACTTTGCATACCTCTGCAGCTCCAGGTGGCTGGAACGACATGCCCATGCTGCCTTGTGACCCCTGAGGATCGGAGGGCAGCATGGGTGTGTCTTTCCAGCCATCCGGAGCTGCAGAGGAACACAAGGTAAGTCCCTCGCAGATACCCTGGGTGGCTCCGTGTGGAGCCGCCCCTGCGGGCAGCGGCAATGTCAGGACTGCTTGCATGTTTCATCTGCTTCATCAAAGCTGGTGGGAAGCCACTGCCTCTGGCCATGTGGAAACAGCCCCAATGTGAGGAATTAACCCTTTACAGGCACGGTTTTTTTCCCCTGCCTCTACATGCTCCTAGCTTTGAAGTAGCATTATACAGAATGGAGTTTTTATATTGTATTTTCCTTAAGTCCATCACAGCCTGTAAGTCAGATCTTATTCAGCTGCTAATAGTCAGCTGGCAGTATCTTCCTTAGTTTCTCCCCTGCTATAATGACTTTCTTGATGTGTAACCCAATGCCATCCACATGAATCTGAATGCATGAATGAGTCATCCATCTCAGAGATATTTATTCAAGGGATGATTTATATCCCTGTATCTAGAATGTGTATGTGCTTTCATATTTGTTTTATAGTAAACAAATGATTGTTTTAATATAAAGTTTTTGCCTTCTAATGCTTTCAATTGTTTGATGTCAGAGAAGAATGCATATAAATAATAAACTTATGTATTTATTTATGTTCTACTTTTCTCCCATTTAGGACTCAAGGTTGCTTACAACATCATTCCCCTCTCATTATTCAACAACCCCTTTGTTGGGATGTATCTTAGAGAGAATGACTGATCCCAAGTCACCCAGATCCTAGTCAGATGCTCTAACCACTATACCTCTATTAACTAATCTATTAAGAGCCATAAAAGAGAATCAACCTAAATTCCCTGTAAGTGGCGCCCGGTCCCAAGGCTGGGAGGGGAAGCAATGCCAAAAGATGGAATCAGTATAAGGCATTGCTAAAAAATCCTTATTCTCCCCTTTCAACAGGGATCTCCCACTTCTAGTACTGTTCCCATACCCTCTGAGGAGAGCCCTTTTCCCATTGCTCTTAGCTTGTGCACCAGCCAATGCTCTCTGTCTCAACTTATTTTTAGCATGAAGTCATTATCATTTACTTGATGTTTCATAAAGACAACATGATTTACAGTTATTATCTCATTAATCTTCCCTTTGTGTGACACAGGCAAAAGTGTTGCTCAGGGAGTTTATTTATTCTAGGTACACTGCAGGGACAACAGGAGCTTTGTGGAGCAGTTTTATGCTTTATTAAAAACAACAGTAGTATGTTTTATCAGGGCCAACTAAAATGTCACAAATTAATGAGCAAGCTATCCAGTTCTCAGAACTCTTCATCAAACTGAATTTTAAGTGAAAAGTCAGCAACAAAAAGAAAAGGATCTGACAACTGGAGGAAGGTGATCTTCAAGTTAGCAACAGGACTTTCATTAGGAAGGTTATGTGTTTTCCAACCGTTAGGAGAGACTACCCAGTTTATCCTCTACTGACTCTATTTATTGTATCATCCTCAATTATTTACTAATATTAAAACTGATAGGTTCTTCTAGACTTGCTCCCTCTTCTACAAGGGACTGCTCAATCTCAATCTCCCTCTCTCATGGCTTTTAGGGTTTCATACAGAGAAAAATCACTATATCTTTGTATTGTTGAAGGCTTTCATGACCGGATTCAACTGGTTGTGGTGGGTTTTCCAGGCTGTGTGGCGTGATCTGGTGGATCTTGTTCCTATAGTTTTGCCAGCATCTGTGACTAGCATCCTCAGAGGTGAATCACAAAGGGAAGTCTGTTACACACTTTGTCCAGCGAGAAGGGGATGTTTTAGTGGGGTATAAAATGTCATCAGTAAGTAACAGGTTGGGGTGGGTTTTCTGGGCTGTGTGGCCGTGGTCTGGTGGATCTTGTTCCTAACACTTCGCCTGCATCTGTGGCTGGCATCTTCAGAGGTGATACACCAGGAGAAATGTTAGGAACAAGATCCACCAGACCATGGCCACACAGCCCAGAAAACCCACCACAACCAGTTGAATCCAGCCGTGAAAGCCTTTGACAATACAATCAGTAAGTAAGTTCCACCCAAACACTTACTGATTGGTTCCCCACCCAGGAACATGACAATTTATATCCCACTAAAACATTCCCTTCTCACTGGACACAGTGTGTAACAGACTTCCCTCTGTGATCCACCTCTGAAGATGCCAGCCACAGATGCAGGTGAAACATTAGGAACAAGATCCACCAGACCACGGCCACACAGTCCAGAAAACCCACCACAACCACTATATCTTTATCCCACCATCCCTTTTTGCCACCTACTTTTTTGGCACTTAGAATGCCTTGACTTAATTGAAACTGCAAACCATTTACTGTGCTCCAAGAAAAATATAAAGGAACGGACACAAAACAAGTTTGTGTTTTCACATTTGGCTGCTTTTAGTTTATTTTTATCCTTTATTATTCTTTACAAGTATTTGTTCTCTCCATTAATTGTGCATTTCTACTGGTTTCAAAAGAAGGTACTTTTTTGGTTTTCATCTAATTGGGGTCCAGAGCAAGGGGTTCCTCTCTATTAAATTTAGAGTGAGTAAGAAAACAAGAATTAAAATTCTCACATATACAGTAACAGTACAAGAAAGCAGAGTGGGGATAAATAACACATACCAGGAAGACTTGTCCCTTCATGCCAAAAGCAAGTCTGTTCTTTTTTTTCCAACAAAATGGAATCAGGTGAAGAAAGCGAAATCCAATCTTTCTCATACCTTTCCTCAGTACACTCTAGTGGGTTCACTCTCAGCCACACTCCTATTTTAGTAGCTAATTAGGCTCTGAGGAATATCCTCCAAGCACCAGACTAAGCACAGGAAGGATCAAAGTCTCCCTCTTTGACTTGATTTTTTGTTTTTTCTTATATGGGATTGGGAGAGATGCTTGCTATTGGCCCACCTGTGGTGGGCAAACCCCTGCCCTTTGCTTGGTCCCACTCCTCAACCATAAAGAAATTAAAAAGTGAAAGAAAACTGGCTTGAAAGTGTCCTACATCATATTCTATTAGGACTCCATGTCCCCGTTGTCTCTACCATAGAAATTAGGAAAAATTTCTAGAGCATCACCCAGAAGTGACATCACATCCTCCCCCACACTCCACCCACTAAGGCACTATCCTCAAAATAATCTGGCATTTGCCATAGTAATACCGGCAACCCAACTTGAAGGTTGTCTGTCTTTTTCTTCACTTGAGCTTACAGTAGGTGGATGAGGTAATTTCTCATGGGAAAATCACCAATCTACACTCCTCTGCAAATATTAACATTGAAGACCTGCAAAGATATCAGATCTCATAACGAACTCGTGTCACTAATCTGGTCTCTCCCTACCACTCAGTTACTGCTGAAGGACACACTCATTAATATATCTTGGCATATGTTGACTAGTGCTTAGGGAGAGGACCTGTATCTCCCTGTACCCATATCTAGTTTACTCAAAACCAAAACATTTGCCTCCGACTTGCAGAAGCTATTGCTTATAGTTGGGTTGGGAAAGCTTGCATCTAACTCTGCCTATCATTTCAAAGCACTGAATGCTAGTTTATACAAAACAAAATGTCTACATCTTTGTGTAGTTCTTAGAAAAATAGAGGAGAAAGGAAGCAGGAGTTATTGTGCTTACAAACAATGAACTCTAAGCCTCCCCCCACCAAAGAAATGAGTCAGCAACTGGATTAATGTAAATGCCACTTTGGAAGAACAGGCCCATGGACACAATTATCTTTGGTTACAAAATCTGTAACACTGTTGACTGGAAAAGACATGCCAGATACATGTTAAGTTCTTTTCTCCTCATTTTCCTTCCTCGACTTACCTTTATTTTATTTATGTATCTATTTAAAATATGAATAGGTCTGTCTTTCTCCAAGGCAGGATTTTGTGAACTGGGACCAGGGCAGGATTTTGTGAACTGCAAGCCAGGCAGGGAGATGCCAGAATAAAAACCAGATCATAATGTGTTCTAATATTACTAAATGTCATTGATTTTCCACTTTGGTTTGCTGGCCAGCATGTGTAATGGCTAGAGTCCTTGAACTGGACATTTCTTTTAATTAGGCCTAATGCTAAAACTTTACTGATTGATACAGAAAGAGTGGCTAAACAATCTGTAGCACTACCACTGGCAAATAACCTCCTCTCGGAGTTACCATCCGTGTAAAAGACAAAAGGGAACTGTATTGCAAGAAGGTCCTCCAGTTTACCCTGACCCCTTTTAACTTTTAATCAGCAAGAAAGTTTCTCCATCATCAAAAGATCCCAGGTTTTACAGAGTGAATTCTCCAGTGTAGAAATTGTTTCAGCTTTTGAAAATCTGGCAATCAGCTTCTTGGCACATAATAACAGAAACGTTAGCAATTTTCAGTGAGTATTCAATGTTCAGGCTCCCAACAGATATGAAGAAGGGGGGGGCGGGCTTTCATTTTTATAATATCTTTGATTAACTTTAGAATTGTCTTCTGGTAGCCTGTCAAACAGCCCATCCCACTACAGACATAAATACCTCTTCCCACCCTCACCCTCACCTTGCCAATAAGATCCAGTTAAAGTCTCATAAACAAATCTTATTTTCACTGGGATCAGATACCATCTGGATACTATTGAAACCAACTTTCTTTAACATTAACTCATACTGACAGTGCTGTGCCCTGCAACCAGATGTTTTTCCATTCCTGGGAGGAGGGATTTCCACAGGAATGTGTGTGTTTTAAGCAGCTATATAACTCAAGGGGTTTTTTGTACCTAAGTTTACATAACAACCTATGCAACTGGGAAATGAAGCCCTTGGAGCTTCTAACCTAGAGTGCCACATTAATTCAGATTCCGTCAAATAAATCTCAGTTGCAACATAACTCTGTTTGAGAGAATGATTAAGCTGTGAATAAACAAACCAAGGGGAGATGCAGTTCAGGAGCTTTTTGCTACAGTGGTTTTCTTTGATGCTGTCTAGAACTTCCACAGATCTGGGAAGTGCTTCTTTTTATTGAGTTTTATTTCAAGTAAGTATAGTCATTCTTTTCTCTTATACACTGCTTTATGGAAGCTAGTTGTAAGTCAATAGCCATGTTGGTCTGTAGTAGAAGAGCAAAAGCCCAGTAGTGTTGTAAAGACAAACAAGATTTCCAGGACACAAGCTTTCAAGAGTAAAAGTTCTGTTATATCTGACGAAGTGAGCTTTGACTCTCAAAAGCACAGTGGCAAAGCCACCAGGGGACGGGGGGTGCGCAACACACCGGGCACACCGATTCTGGTCACGTGGGGGGCGGAAAAATCCTGGGTCTCCTGGGAAATGTAGTTCCCACCAGGCCCAGGCAACACAGGCAGGCTTCTTCAGCCTGCTCCTTTCCTAAAAGTAAGTGGAATGAAGTGCCGCGAGGGGTGCTGCCGCGGGAGAGGGGTGCTGCGGGGGGCATGCAGGGAGGCCGAAAAAGCCAAAGTGTGCACCGGGTGCACTCTGGCCTAGCTACTCCTCTGCAAAAACATCTTTCTGGGAAATCTTCTAGGTCTTTGAGGTGCTACTAGACTTCAACATTGCTCTTCAAAGGAAGCTGAAATTGAAATTTGCTGGGCCATTTTGGGCTTCTGTGATTTTCCATACTGCTAATGTTGAAGAAGGAACTGCCAAAAACAAGGTAAAATATGTGTTTTCTTATTACTTCTTCCCTAAATGTTCCTGGTTCCTGGGAAATTTCTCATTCAATGTTCACCCAGTTTTTTTGGTTTTGTTCCCAGTTTACAATCACAGGCATCCATTCACTGGGCTTCATCATAGTGCAGGTGTATATTTGGGGCTCATGCTTGTTTACTTCCTGATACATAACAGTGGTTTGGATCCCAATCTGATTTTTCACAATTTCACAATTCCATTAATTGAATGGAACTTCCCTGCCTCTCCCTGCTGGTGCAACTGGCTGAGCTTCCTAAAATGGTGCTTCAGGGGAAACCTCAGGGTCCACAATGAAAAGGGAAAACTGGCAAAAAGTCACTCATCCTTCTGCTGACAAAAACTGAAGTGGAATCTAGGTCAGTAAATTCCCCCCTCCCTACTTTTTCAGCCTTTCCCCTATACCATAAGATTAAATCATGCATAAGGTAGGTGATTAGCAATTGTCTCTTCAGACATTTTCTTAACCAGTAAAAAGCTCCTTTGATGGTAAATCAGAGTTGTGGCACAAGAGATGGGACTAGCCCATTCCCCAAACTGTTTCTCCAATAGAAAATGCATCCCCTAGAAAAATAGCTACTAACTGTCAGAGAAAAATACTGCCCCCCCCCCCCTACTATAGCTAATATCATGTCTTGGGGGGAAAGTCCCATTTTCTAAAACTCTCTTGCATTTTTGCGAATGGATCAACTCAGCTACTTATAATGTTTGTTTTCTTTGGGAGCATTCTAGCCATGATCCAGAAAGAATAACAATAATGCATAAATAGGGCTTTCCCCATCACAGTTCAATGCTTCACAGCTTGTCCTTGGTCGTTTCTGCATGGTCCAAATACCCTGGGTTGAGCAAGGGAAATATCCCAGTTTGTCCAAGAAGTTTGCACAGTTCTTGGTCCTAAAGTGGGTTTGTCCCGTGATATTTCCCTCATCCCTGGATTTTCAAAAATCATCAATTTGGCAATTCTGTTCAAAAATCCCTTGATGAACTCGTTACCGCGCAAACACCATGGGAGCAGAAACAGTTTATTTTTCCCACCTAGATGCCTGCTCTCCCTGCCCTGCCTCCCCCACTGATCTCTGCAACTGATGTCATGTCAGTTTTCAACTCTGCTGAGCTGCCAACTGTTGCAGCCTGCCCTTCCTGAAATGTTCCCCCAAGCACATTTTATGCTCATGGTATTAACTGGGTGCCATTTCACCAGGGTTAATCAGGAGTGGAGCCCCAAAATGCCCCCGTGTTCTTGTCTGTACATGTACTGGTTGCTCGGAGCGCATAGCTGGGGAGATGTGCACTTTGGGTCAAGTGTTAGTGGGCATATCATGGGGGGGGGGGAAATATCTCATTTTCCACAAAAATATGAAAACATGAGTGGGAATGGGATGTGATGCTGTGCCCCATTGTTTTTTTGCTGCTGCTTGCCTGCACCAGGCCCTATCCAGAACTTGAAAAAGGCAGGGCTTCCCTTGCTCACTGTGGGTCAACCAATCAGAAGTGCAGCCTTTTTGTGGGGGTGGCAATGGCCTGAAACAGACCTTTGTCGGGAAATGGCCAGTTTGAGTTCACTGCTAAGGAGGGGTCAGCAGTCCCAAAACAACAGCCAATCAGAATGCGGGACACCAGGGATGTTTATGCATACGCAGATATGCCTGCATTGTAAATACAAAAGACCCAGGCTCATGCAAAACAAACTGAAGTATTTCCTCCCGGTCTTCAATCGATTCCTTCTCAGAAATGGGCAGCCATGCGAAGGGAGAAACGAGGATAAAATAAACCTGGATTGTAAGATACCAATTGTAACCCAGTATAAATGTGCTGTGCAGAAACAGCCCTTGTCAATTTCTTCATAAAATGTCTCTAGTACATTTATAGTTGGCAGTCTAGTAACAAAAGTTATGTTGGTTTTATTGGATAAAGCCAATGTATTATAGGGCTAGCTTCTGGGGATCCCAAGCCCCATTATGCCTACTGTGTGACCTTAGGCTTTCCCTCAGCTTCACCTACCTTACAGGTGAAGATACAATGGGGCAAGAAGAATGATGTGTGTTACCCTGATCTCCTTAGAGAAAGGGTAGGGTAAATATTTTCTAGGTAGAAGCTTGCAACAGTTAACCCACTGAAGCTCAGTTCAACTGACACAACCTATTACTTCATGATGTCTCAAAACCTTGACTAAGATTCCAAGGATGTAGATACTGATTTAAAATTAAATAATATTTGTTATTTTTTTTTAAAAAAAAGCTGTGTACCAATTATACCTTTTTCTTTGCAAGACGGATTTAATGTAAATGTCATGACTGTGCATTTTAAGAAAATGAAATGGGGTCAAGACAGAACAAATCTGAAACAAACCAGCTTCTCATTTTGAATGTCTTCCCTTTTTAAGTACCAGCATATTACGAAGTATTTATCAGATGAGTCTTCCTCTCCTATGGATGCTTTTAGCCTTTGAAGCATACTCTTAATCTTGTTTATTACCATTGATTCATTCCCCTGACACCTGAATTACTGCAAGCAATTACTTTATTGACTTGACCTTTTCAACCTTGTGACCATTGACTTTGCATTTATATTCTGTTATGACAATACACATGATAGTATGATGTGTTCCCTCTGCCTACTTCTTTCTCCTATTATTATGCATTCATTTTGTTCCCTTTGTTGTCCTCCTTTCAACATTTCCTGTGTCCTTCCCTCTTCCCACTGCCCAATGCATCATGCCACTCAGCATTTTAGTACCTTCAAGAGATTACAGAGTGAATACAAATGTCAATGCAACAAACAGGGAAAAAAACTAGAGAAGAATGTTGGATCATTTTGTTATTCAGAACAAAAGCCACAACTCCTACAATAGTTGGACAGTCTTTGGATATATCCTTTGGATATCATTATATCCAAAGGGGTAGTTGGACTCAAGTGCTGTAGAAAACTGCTGTGGCACCTTAAGAACTGATACTTCAGAAGATGCAAAATGTCTAAAATGCCACAAGACTCTGTTTTGTCACTGGTACAGTTGAGAAAGTTTGCCTTAAGAGCAGAAGCCATAGGATCATGTCCCCTACTTTTGTGTAAATATCCCTTTCGCTGCATATTTTAAATTGTTATGGCGTGGGCAATACAGTGGTCTGACCAGTATTTATTTATGAACGCTGTTATCTTTCCCACCATAATGGGATGGAACACGGCACAATTGTTTTACTGCTTGAAATCGGTAAGTAGAACAACAAAGGTAGAACAACAAAAGTAGAACAACAAAAGGAGATACATTACTTTGTATCTAATTAGAAAGGGAGGGAAGGAGAGAATGTTTTAGTAAAGGACTTCCTTGATTCATGGTATCAGATTGACCTGAACTTTTGATAGGTCTTCCTGCAGTTTCCAGTAGCCGCTGCCTTAAAAAAAATAAAAAAAAATTCAGTGGTTGTTTTGTTAAAAATAAAGGATTTTTAATTACATAAAATGGTTGGTGTTTGCCATCTGTGCTGTGACTTACAACTTCAAAACTAATTCTATAAATGTGGGTTATGATTTGTGTCTATAGTCACAAAATATTTATGATGTTGAAGATATTTCCCTCTTTCTGCCTAGAGCACTTTTTAATAATCCATATCTTACTAGCCCCTGTGGAAGGGCATTAAATTTACAAAAAAGAAAGATGCTAGTTCAAATCAGCAAACACACAGTCATGAAAGAAACAATGAAGCAATGGAGCAATGAAAGAATCAGAACTATGAGTGCAACCTTTTGAATTAGGATGCTGAAGACAAATCTTGAGAAGAATTCAGAGCCTCATGAACTATACAATTATTAATTGTTTGGCATCAAAACAGCAAAAGAGCTATTCTGTGAGGTAATTTCTCATGTGATATTGGGTAAGGCCTGAGGGTACATCTAATGTTGCCAGACTCCAGGTCAGGCCTTAGAGTTGTCCTGGAATTACAACTGATCTCCAGGTGGCAGAGTTCAATTTCCTTGGAAGAAACTTCTTTCTCAGCCTGCTTTGCAGGGTTGAGGAAGAAGACAAGGTGTTTTTTATACACCATTTTCCATTCCCTACCACAACAGGCAACTTGTGAGATAGGTGTTACTGAGAGAGTTCTGAGAGAACCGTGACTAGCCCAAGGTCACCAAGCAAGCTTCGTGTAGAACAGTGGCGAATCAAACCTGGTTTTCCAGATTACAGTTCATGGCTCATGTGGAGGAGTAGGGAATCAAACCCAGTTAACAGTCCACAGCTCTCAATCACTGCACCACTCTGACTCCATATTAGTAGATTCAATAGAATTATACCCTGCTGAAATCCCCCTCCTCCTGTTACCAGACCTGTTAGGTTGGGGTGTGTGTGTTTTAAGATAACACTGTCTCAACACAGTGCCAACCCTTTAGGGTGCCTAGCAGTGCAGAGCCAAGATGGGGTGCCCTTTTTTTGCACTGGCTAATGTACTTACAATGACAGAACATTTTGTCTGGGCTTGCCCTCACCCAATATCTGCCTTGCATAATAACTGTAAAGAGGGGATTGGAATGTGAATGCTCTCTTCCTAAAAGAATTAAAACAAAGATAATACTTCTGCCATGGAACCTCGCTTCCCACCTCCAGACCTGGACTATCTCCCTTGCTAAGACAAAGAACAAGTGTTCCTGCCAGTACTACATTAATCTTAAACTTCTTCCCCTGGCCTTATTTACACACCCATTGTTTTTTCAGCCATGAATCACAAAAGTTTCTGTACAATTAATGCCCAAACTTTCATTCTAAGCACCACACCCATCAATTTGAGCATCACCACTCAAGTTGATCACTTCTTTCTTGTCTTTCCCCAGAAAGGCAAGGCTTCTCTTTGTTCTGGGAGATTAAGGGTCACTGTGTGTAACCTGAGGACCCCTTTTCACTATAAGAAGCCCCCTGTCCCAATACCAGTATTCAATATCTCTGGACACCTCTCTGTTTTTTTGATATTGTCCCCAACGTGTTGTTCTACCAGAGTTAGCACAGGTTGCTCAGCTCTGTTTATTGGACCATTCTACTCCAAGATCATGTGGCTATCACCCATATTCCCAATTTCTCCGTTATTCCCAACCTATCCGCTCAACTTTATATATATTCTAGGACCGTGTGTGTTCTGCTGCTTTGATTATTGTGTGTTTGTACCATTATTATTTTCCCTTTAATACAATTGTTAAACTTTATTTTGCTCTCCTGCAGAGTACTTGTGAAAGCAACTTTCTGTATACATAGGCAACAAAGATTCTGAACTTGCCTGACCCCTTATTTAGTCAAAAATCTGCTCTTGCTAATTCCCCAACTCTAAAAGGGGCAGACTCCCACCATTTTGGATAACACTCCCACACTCTTTCATCCCAAAACTCTACCCCTATCAGGAATTTCCCAGCACACCTACACACTTGACATGATCATTGGCTCCTTCCTTGTTCTCTTTCAAAATAATTTAGCATTGTTGAAAAACCATGTCCAGAATTGGATGTCTGCTGCTTCAACAGTTCAGCAGCATCACAGCTACAATCCTGCACTCAGTTCCATTTATTTGTGTTAGTCAATGGGACCTTGAGACTGGTTATGTTGCAGTCATCTTTATGGTAAGTATGTTAGCTTAAAAAAGACTAATGGGAAACATGATAAAGGTTTATAAAATTATGCATGCAGTAGAGAAAGTGATAAAACTTTTCTCCCTCCCCCATAATTTTAGAACTTAGGGACACCCAGTGAAGTTGACTGACTGTAGGTTCAGGACAGACGTGAAAAAATCTTTGGTCTCTGTGTCTTTTTGTTGACCCTATAGGGAAACTGGATGACCATTGTGTGAAACAGAAAGTTGGACTAGATGGACAACTGGTCTGATTCAATTAGGTTTGCCAGATCCCTGCAAAAAACCCTGGAGGATTGACCAAAGAAAAATAACTTTTTTGGTACAAATGGCCCCTCCAGGTCCTCATTGATGGTCCCTATCCTCATTTATTTCCTTAAATCTGAACTCTCTGCTATAGGGAAGACTAGACTATCTTACTTCCTTTCCCTAGTACTACAAGAAGTGTGCTCACAGGCTTTAGCAAGCTCTGCCTCTGATTAGTTATCTCACACAGGACACAAAAGTTACTATTCACCAGTATCTTTTTGGTGCTTTCCTGTGCATAACAAGCAGAGTGCAAAATTCATTTTTTTGTTGTGCAACATGCTGACTGAAAAGAGGAAGAACTGTGATGGAATCAGCTATTCTTGCAAGAGCCACATGCATCCCTCCCTGCTATGTATCTGCATGACTGACAGATCAAAGTGTGTCTCTTGCAGTAGCACTTACAGAATCATGCACTTCCTCGACAGCAGCCTCCTTTGCTGCCTTAAGAGTGCCCAAGGACACAGCAAGCAGATTCATCCGGCCTTAGATTGAAGGAAAGAAACCAATGTTAGGGCAGAACCTTTTCACTGGTGGCACCTGCCTTTTAAAATGGCCTCTCTATATGTTGTGCCACTGGGTTTTGTTTTTGTATTTATTGATGTGTTCTGTTTGGTTCACCAGTGCTGAATTTTTATTAGACTATCTCTTTTGTTATGACATGAGCTGCCTGGAGTGCAAGAGAAAGTAGGTTACAAATCCTTACATAATAAACAAAATAAAGAGTTCTGCTGGGCATCCTTGCCTATGGATGGATGCTTTTACCTCAACAATGCCTTTAACTATACAGGAAATGTTACTTGTTGTGGCATGGGAGTGTGCTGTGGCTCCCAAGATGGAAATTACTGCCTGATATATCTGTTTTATCTTCCTCCTTCAAAATTCACATGGACCTCCTACCTGCTTAACATTTTTTCCTTGATCCAAAGCAATGCATGCTTCTGACATACTCAAGTCAAGATTAAGAACAGTGTTAGTAATCTTCTACAAAACATCCACAGCATTCCTGTTGATTTTGAAGGTTCTCTGTGTTCTTTTAAAAAAAGGTTCTCTGTGTTCTTTTTTTAAAAAAGGGAGAAAAGAGTTTTCATCCATGCCTATTTAACAGCTTTCTCCAAACTGCCCAGTCTCATCAGTTTGATGGGAGCTGAGTAATTGCTTTAACACTCTGCATTTTTGGCAAAAACAATATTTGTCACTGCCACACTGGCTCATTTTCATTATTATGTGTCTGCTGTGTAAAAGCTCGTTTCAGCAATTAGAATGACATGCAGCCCATCTGCAGGGATGCCATAGGGTCTATTACCTGCAGATTCTGCAAAGCTCTTTTTATTGTTTTCAACAAATAAATACCCCCCTAACAATTACAATGACGGTGCTAACTGTAAACAGAACCTAGTTTAACAAGTTAATGCTTTTGGCAGTTCATAGAGAGGTGATGTATTTCCCAAATGCATTTCAAAGAGGAAAAGAGAAAACTTTGTGGAAGTATTCAATAGAGACCATTTTGAATTGCTCAGTCCTGCTGTTAAAAAAAAAAATCTCAATTTCAATTAAACTCTCCCTTGCACAAATCAAACCTGTGATTCATTATTTCTGTGCCATTGTTTTGTTCTGTTGCGCCAAATTGTCCCCCCAGAAACAGTATGCATTTTCAACATTGTGAATCAGTAAAACAGCATTATACATTATGACAGCCAGGGTGGTGTAGTGGTTACGGAGTCACAGAAGAATTTGGAGCACCTGATACAAATCCTTAGTCTACCATAGAAGCTTGCTGGTTGACTTGGGTGTCCTTTCCAGTTGCCGCATTTCCTGATTCCACAGTTTGTAATTATACAGTAATGTGGGAAGTGGACTCATCACATATTCTTAATCTGACCTACCTCAGAAAAGGATGAAGTAGAGAAAAGAGCAGTGTAATGTAGGGTTGCCAACTCCAGGTTTGGAAATTCCCATTTATTTGGGGGTGTACCATTTTCGTTTTTAACCCAAATTGTCATCTGAACAATGGTAGTGTACATACACAGACATCAGAATTAACTTTTCAGGAGTTACCCCAAATTAGTTTTTTTTAAAGAAAACAAACATTCTGAAAACTTGGGATTTCCTTTAGTTTACAGAACCATATATCATAATAAGTGTAATCAGGGATTTTGCTATTTGCATGTGGTGCAGAAAGCCAGTGACGTGTAGTGGTTAAGAAAAATGGGCTCTAATTTGGAGAATCGGGGTTGTTTCCCCCACTCCTCCACATGAAACCTGCTGGGTGACTTTAGGCCAGTCACAGTTCTCTCAGAATTATCTCAGCCCCACCTACTTCACAAGGTGCCTGTTGTAGGGGAGGAGGGAAGAAATCATAAACAACTTTGATTGTAAGCTGCTTAAAAGGAAAGGAGACCGTTCACTGTATGTTTGTGTAAAGTGCCATCAAGTTGTCGCTGACTTATGGCAATCCCATTGGGTTTTCAAGACAAGAAACAAACATTGCCTTCCTTCACATAGTAATCCTGGAATTGTATAGTCGAAGGCTTTCATGGCTGGAATCACTGGGGTGCTGTGTGGTTTCTGGGCTGTGTGGTTTCCAGGCTCCTCTGAAGATGCCAGCCACAGATGCAGGCAAAAGATCAGGAGAGTATGCTGCTAGAACACGGCCATACAGCCTGGAATCCACACAGCACCCCAATCCTGGAATTCTTTGGTGGTTCCCTTTGCAAATACTAAGCAGGGCAAATCCTGCTTAGCTTCCAAGATCTGACAAAACCAGGCAAGCCTGGATCATCCAGCTCTGTAGTATGGGAATAATTTCAGGGTTGTTGAATCTGTGTGCAACAACTATTTAGGGGGAAGCACAAAATGAACACACAGGCCCACAATCTAACAGAGTTCAAAGCTTGCTTAACCCACTGTATTCACTAAGTTTGAGCTGAGCTGGATTGTGACCTTAACAGAAATGTAAAATAATGGTGAATTCTGCACAGCATAAATATAATGACTTCAGAACGCTATAAAAAGATCTTCTGTCAGTTTCACACTGGAACAGTGGAACTTCTGTTAGTTTCACACTGGTGCCCGCCATTTTGTATGCTCCAGAAGATTCTCCGTGAAGATTTCCCACAGAGTTTTCCTATGCTTGCATTTCATCCATTTGCTATTTCAATGTAAAAAGTAGATGAGTAAAGTTTGTTTTGCCTAATTTCCCATGCATGTGTTGTTGGGGTTTTTTTGAGAGGGAAATTTGCGGAGCTATGGTGACACAATTAGAGAAGCTGCAATATGCACATATTTGTGTCATCATATCTTCACAGCCACCCTCCTCAAAACAAAACAAAAAGGAGAAATGACACATGCACGGGATTGGTAGGCAAAACAAATTTTATTCATCTACTATTTATAGTGAAATTGCAAACAGATGAGCTGCAAGCACAGGCAACCTCCATGAGGAATCTTCCTGGAGAATCTGCAGCAGCACACAAAATGGTGGGTGCAAGTGGCAGAAACAAAAATAAGAAGTTTGGATGGGAGAAATAAAGTGTTTCCTGCTTGTTTGTGTTTATTCATCAGGCAGGGAATGTCTTCACTCCGCGTTGGGGGGAAATAGTTTAGCTATTTTGGAAAAACCTGGTTTGAAAGGAATATAATGAGTTGAACTCATTTTGGGGAAGAGAGCTGTGTGAAATTCTTTCCCAAAACACTTTTTATAACATCCTAAAGACGTTATATTTGCGCTATGTTTGTCCCTGAAAGTGTGGAACTGACCTATACTGCATCAAAACACTGGTCTATTAAGCTTAATATTATTTGCTCTGACTGGTAGCAGCTTCCCAGAGTCTCTGGCAGGGTTATTTCACATCACCTGCTACCTGGGTTCTTTAACGGCTGATGCCGAGAACTGAACCTGCCAAGCCAGGGCCTTTCCCCTAAATTTGTTGAAGTGTTCTCAGAAATGAAGAAGCTTCATTTAGGATCTTGATATAGTTGAGTTCTGGGGATTAATGATTAAATTTGTTTACCATTTGCTTAAGGATATTAACAGAGAAAATATGAAATAAAGGTATGAACTTATGCAGGTTTAACCCTTTTCATCTGCTTTGAACATATCTATATTCATGCACACACACACAAACAGACACATGTAACATAAAGAGACGAGAACTATTTAATTCTCCCATTGAATGAACAGGATTTAAAAGTGCTTACATTTGGCTGTTTGATTCTGCACAGCATAACACTGAGTTGCAGCTGTTATTTTTGAATCCAGGTCCGTTTTTTTCCTCGGCATGGGTGCTCGTTTTCCATGAAGGAATCGAGTTGAGGTCAGGGGAAATAATCTATTTTCTTTCTTCCCTTTCGCATGAACCTGCTACTTAAAAAAAAAATTACAATGCATACATAGCTACATAACTATGTAACTACACATGTACCTACATTATGTAACTACATAAACATCCTGTTTTTCCTGCATTCTCATTAGTTGTTTCTGTTTGGCCGCAGGTTGATTGATTGTCTCCAGCTTCCAGTGGCATACCTAGGCAAACCTGAGCCCTGGGCAAAACCTGAGTTTGGTGCCCCCCCCCCAACAGATAAGACCTTGAGCCTGGAACAGCAAAAAGCCTTCAGGCTGCTGCTGCTGCTCCTGCTGTTTTCCTTGGACTTTGAACAAACCAGGGGTGGGGGTGCCGGTGGAACAGGTTTCCACCTCCTCTGAGCCGCTTGGGGATTGCGTCAAGTAAGTTGGAGAGGAGGATCCTCCTGGAAATGAAAACTTACCAAAAAACGGCAGCAGCAGCAGCTATTAGATACCGTGAATTGAAAATGGAGCTTCAGTGTCTATGGCACAAACCAGCTGAGGTAGTCACAGTGGTAATCGGCACGCTGGGTGCCATCCCAAAAACACTAGGGCAGCACTTGAAACATCTTTGAATTGACAAAATTAATCTGTCAAATTCAGAAGGCAGCCCTGCTGGGATCCACACGAATACTACACCGATAGATTACAACTTCCTAGGCCTCTGGGTGAGGATCCAATTGTAATGAAGGCCAACAACCAGCTAAAGATCTGGCAGGTGTGAAATCTACAACAACAACAACAACAACAATAATTGTGTACTGTCAAGTTGCAACCAACTAGTGAAATTTTTAAGGCAAGAGGTAAGCAGAGGAGGTTTGCCTTTGCTTTCCTCTGTAGAACAACGCAAGTTTTCATTGGTGACCTCCAGTCTGAGTACTAATCATTGCTGGCTATGTTTTGTTTCCAGGTTCATGAAAGGTAGAAAAGATAACTTTGCCCACAAAATGAGAGTTCCAGTTTTAAAGATATTGATTATCAGTTCTGAAGACATGAAGAGTTGAACAATTCCTCTGTTTACATTTCTCACTAGGTCCAAATGACTACTGCTTTAGCTGTATTTTACATGTCCTCACTTACTGAATATTTACTCTTTGAGGACTTAGTACGAAATATATAACTCAACATGAAACAGGGAAACTGATGATCTGTAACCTAATATTTGTGAGATATCAATCTTCTGCGTCAGTCTGCACAGAGTCGAATAGTTTCTCACAATGCTTTTAATGAATACCAGTTTATTAAAAACGTGAGGCATAAATAAAATGAAAATTGCTACCAAGGCAATCAAAAACCACTTTTTATGTCAGAATTAATCTACATGTTTCCTGACACTCTTCCCACACATTGCTTTGAAAGCCTACCACCAAGTGTCAGGGGTGACTGTGCAACCAACCCTGCCACTGCGTTAACTCACATTCAGACTAGAATAGGAAAACACTCCAAATTCAAACAGGGGGTCACCTTGTGAAGGAAAAAAAAGCAAGCCAAGAATCAAGGTGATGAGCTTACAAGCCAAGCAAAACTTTTAAATCAAGAGAAGACCTCATTCTCCATCTTATAGGAAAGCCTTCCATATTCAGGATGTAGTTTTTGTAATAGCTGCTGCTTGTCGAGAAGGCTGATCTTTACTTTGTATTAGGATACTCACCCTTGGGTAATTAATATTTAACATCTGAAAAGAGAAGTGCCAGACATCCTTTTTAGCTGCCATGTTTCCTGATCCCACAGGTTGTAGTTATACAGTGAAGTGGAAAGTGGACTCTGAGGATGCTGAAAAGTATTCATTTTTTTCTATATTTTTGTCAAAATGTTCCCAGATTGAAAATAGGCATTGAATTTTGTTCTGAAGTAGACCTCATGGTAGACAATGACTTGACAATCAGGAAACATATTTAGAAACTAGTGGGGCCCGGCCACGCGTTGCTGTGACTTATTGTGGTGAAATGGGAAAGGAACAGTAGCAGCAAATCAATTGCAGAGACCAGCAGTACATGCTCATGCAAACACGCAGCCTGACACTGTGCAATGTCATTGATGTGTGTGCTTGCATTACTGGGGGGGGGGGGATGGAAAGGCACCTCTCCCACACATCTAGGCTGGCTGGTCATGATCCTTTACCTGGGAGTAAGTTTGGTTGGTGGCAATAGATGTTGCTTCTGAAGAAACCCTCTGAGGGGCGCGACACAACCATGCAAAGTATTTCACGGTTGCTTTACTGAGCTTACTCCTGAGTAATGTGTGCCTGGTTTCTGTAACCACAGTATTCAGGGAATCTAGGGTGCCTGGCCCCTCCCTCCCTTCCCTTGCATGTTGCCCCTCACTCTCTTCCCTCCCTCACTTCTCTTCCCTTGAATGCCACCCCTCCCCCTCCCCCCTTCCCTTTCCCTCCGCTAGGGTGGGTGGGTCATATAAAGATGCTGGGCCCCCTGCCTCCCCTCCCTTGCATGCCACCCCTCACTGTCTCCCCTCTCTCACTTTTCTTCCCTTGCATGCCTCCCCCTCCATCCCTTTCCTCTCCCTCCCTCTCTTCCCTTGCATGCCACCTCTCCCTTTCCTCTCCCCCGTGTGTATGTGTGTGTATGTGTTTCACTTCCACTCGAGTTACTGCCTATGTACTGTTTTCACTGCTCATATCTGGCCATCTGAGCGAACAGATGGCATGCTTATTCTGAGTTATGTATTTTAACTATTTATCACTTATTTATTGTGCACATTGTTTTAGTTGTGATTTTGTTGTACACCGCCCAGAGCCCTTCAGGGGTGGGCGGTTATAAAATTTAAATAATAATAATAATAATAATAATAATAATAATAATAATAATAATAATAATAATAATAATAATAATAATAGCCTCATCTACTATTAGCTCCCATTTGAAACAATGGGGGATGGGGCACCCCTTTTGAGGGTCCATAACTTTGTACCCCCTGAACCAAACTTCACCAAACTTGGCTGGTATCATCAGGAGTGTCATCTGACGATAGCCTGAAATTTTGGTGCTGCTAGCCAAAAATGCGCCTCCTGCAGGCCAAAAACCAAAAAACACTTTAAAATACAAAAAACCACAAATGGGGGGCAGAGCTTCGGACATGCAATGGGGGTTTGAACCGAAGAACCCCCCCCCCCCCTTACCAACATCCTTGGCTGGCCACCACAGCACTTCCCCCCCATCTGGATTGCACTTCAACAGTGTTGATTTTAATGATGGGTTTTATCTCAATCAATTTCTTTTTTCTTTTGAATTTCTTTTATTATAAAAAAAACTTTATTACAAACTTCAGTCAACACAAATCTAAACACATAAAGTAATAAAATACAGAATCAACACTGATCTGCAAGTTAGGGTTAAAGCCATGACCTAGTTCAAACACAACAAAAATGGTATGAAGCAATACAGAACAGATTAAAAATATTCATTAACACAACAAAACATATTAATTGATCTCCACCTCTAAACTTGAGTGTATGTCTGAACATGGTTTGTTTCCCTGCTCTCCATTTTAAGGTCAATAGGTGAGGTAATCTGAATAGAAGTAGCCTGGTTTTTGTTCCCTTTGATTGCTATCTTCATTGTTACTCACATGCTAATAGGTGGATCCCACTCAACACATGTACATCTAGCTTGCTAATTGCACCCTTTACTTGTTAACAGACAATGGTTCCTTCCCCCACCCTGGATACTCCAACAGGTATTTATACTCCACTTGCTTTCCTACTATCAGATCCTCTGAAGATGCTAGCCATAGATGCAGGTGAAATGTCAGGAAAGAATGCTGCTTGAACACAGCCATACAGCCCAGAACACAGCACCCCATCTAATTTAATGTTTTTTCAAATATTCTGAGCCCATTTATTCATTTATTCTTTAGCCTCTTCTTTAGTTTTAAACAATAACAAATGTTTATATATTTAATTCTGCATAATCTTTACATAATAATTCTTCAGTCTTGACTGACTCCCCATTTTTTTATTATGTCTTTTAAAGCATTCCAACAGTTGGAAATCAGTAAACCAATGACACACTTTCCTCTTGTATTATGATCTGGTCTCTGGGTTTCAAACTAACTTCCTTACCCGTCTTCTCTATAATATCTATGTATCTTAACCAGCTTTTTTCTTATCTATTTTCCTCTATTTGTAAAGCCTCTAATCTTGACAGCCACATTGGAGTACTATTATGAAATTGATCTTTATATTTCATCCAAACTTTTAATAAGGCATTCCTGATGAAGCGGTTTCTAAAGTTTTTTAAAAAAGCTTTTGTTCTTTTTAGGCCATAAATAATCATGCCAACATTTATTATTATTATACACTTCTTTTTTCAATAGTTTATCATTCCTGAGCGTGATCCATTCTTTTAGCCATACTACAGCACACACCTCAAAATAAGTCTGTAAATCTGGGGCTGCCATTACTCCTATCCCTTTATCATCTATTGATAATAAATATTTCATTCTGGGTGTTCTTCCACCCAGAAAATAAATTTTACCAGATCCTTCCTCCATTGTTCAAACGGTTTCTTTGTAAGAATTATGGGAATATTTTAAAATAGAAATAATATTTTAGGCAAGATGTTGATTGTTATTATTGCAATTCTGCCCATCAGAGAAATTGTAAGTTTTTGCCACTTTTCCATATCTTGTCTGATTCCTTTCCATGTTTTCTCATAATTAGTTTGAAAGAGTGTGCTATTCCTTTTTTCCATTATAATCTCTAGATATTTTTTACTCTTTTAGTTGAATGGCATCCTGATTTTTGCTGTAATTCTAATTCTTCACTTTTTGTTAAATTTTTAACAAATTTTAAGTATAATTTTTTGTTTTAATTTGTTGATCTTCAAACCAGCTAATTTTCCAAATCTATTTTTTTCTGTCAATATATTAATTTTCTAATGGTTCATCTGGGAATAACACCAAGTCATCTACATATACTCAAAGCTTGCAGTTTTCTCCTTTTATTCTTATCTCTTCTGTCCTATAATCACTTCCAATATTTCTCTTTAAAACTTCTAAAGTCATTATAAATAATAAAGAAGATAAGGGATGTCTTTCTATGGTTCCCTTATGTATCATAAAGGATGCTGTTAAATTACCATAAATCAATATTTTCACCTTTTGGGTTGAGTAAACAGCCTTCATTGCCTGTTGGTAATAACTTTAAATTCCCATATATTGAAAAACTTTTATCATAAATGCCCATTGTCAATGGTCTTCTCTGCGTTTAGAAAAATCATAGCCATTTGTTTTTCTGGATGCTGTTCTAGATATTCTGTATTTAGTACTATTCTAATTTTGCCTTTTGAGTAAAAACTCAGCCTGAGCTTCATGAATATAGTCTTGTGATACGTTTTAATGGATTTGCTAAGACAGCCACAAGTATCTTGTAGTCTAAATTTAACAGAGAGATTGATCTATAATTTTTCATCCCTGCATGGTCCTGACCTTCCTTCAGGATCAATGATATATTTGCTTCTTCCCATGACCAAGGTATTTTACCTACTCTTAAAATTAAGTTCATTATTTCTGTTAACTTTTGTAATTGTTTGCAGTTCACCCATCTGGCCCCAGTCCTTTTCCTGCTTCAAAGCTCTTATTCCATCTGTTACTTCTTTTATTGTTATCAGTTCATTTAGATTTTTAAAATATTCTTTTTTCCCCAAAATCAATCATTTATTAACATAATAAGCTTGAGGCTGCCCTGATGCCATCGCATAAACCCACAATCCTCCACAGCGCCGACAGGATCTGCCTGCCGCAACCTCCTCCTGTGGGTCGTCCCCTGCTGGATGTGCATTCCTGTCATCTCCAAGAAAGGACTCTGTCCCTGACCCTAGACACCTTACTTTTTTGGTACTGAGTTATTTATTTATTATATTTTTTATTATCTGAATTCACCTAGAGGTTTTCAGGGAAAGGGTGTTTTTATAAATCTAAATAATAAATTAAATTCCCTCATCCGTCTCACATATATATTGTTTTGTCCCCTCTATATGGGTGGTACCTGGTGAAACTGATTTTTCTTCTTGTAGAAATATATTCTGTATTATGTGTTGCCTCCCTCCAGCATCAATATACTTTCTGTCATGATTTCCCTTCACATAGCAATGAAGATAAGGGAAAGCAACAAGCACCAAAGAAGTTGTTAACCTTTCTGCCGTGTGCATTTATCATTCAGACAATAAGAAGCAATTAAGATCCTCAATTTAAAACAACTGACCCATCAAAATCCTAAGAACATTCTCAAGAATGGCCTTCAGAAGAAATGTGGAAATGTAATTACCTCTTCTCTTCAGACATTGTGGTCTCATTGTACCTGGTGTGCAAGAAGCAGAGAGAACCATTTTGCAACTCAACTCAGCAGATGATATAATGCAGTTACAAAGTCATGGCACTACTAACATTTGAGTGGCTTTCTAAGGTATTCCTTGAACACTGAGAGCTTTAGAAAAATTGGGCTCTGTTAGAAGGGCAGAGGTATTATGGACAAGTGGAAGGGAACAGTAGACACTTTAAAAATGGAACGCTGTTCAAAGCTTTAGAACAGACTTCAAAGGAAGAGGGAAGCTAAAAGAACTAGACTGGACACAAGAACAGAAAATATGAGCTATCATTTATAAACATTTAAGGTCCATTGTAATTGTTTCTAAGACAACTCAAAATCTTTGAAAATATAACAAAAAGATTACAAGTAAAGAAAAATGTTTTGTTTTGGAAGCAGGAGAGACAAGTATGAAACCAGTGACATATGCAAGGAAGATTATCTGTCACATTTAACCCATCTGATTGGAGCTGAGTTGTTTATGTTTTGGAATCCCAAGGCAGGTTGGGTATTGCATTAGCCATTGTCATTGGCTTAAAGTCAACCATCACTTTTGCTATGGAACAACAAGCCAGATATTTGATTAAGGCTCAAACTAGAATTCATGATCTGCTCAGTCTAGTCTAAAAATAAAAGCTTCAGGGGCATCCCAGTGGTGGCTCATTTCTGCACAGAAGCAGGATTCTATCTATCAGGGCAATTCTATTCATTTTGTCACCCCAAGTGGCATGAGCACAGGCCACACTAATTCCTGCAGGTTCCCATTAGCTTCAGGCAGCAATGGTATACCTGCATATACATACATACATACATACATACATACATACATACATACATACATACATACATACATACATACATACATACATACACACACACATACACACACATATATATACAATGACTATATAATATGACAAAATGAATATCTATCATCTATCTGTCTGTCTGTCTGTCTGTCTATACCTTTCAATGTTTTATCTGCATTCCCATCCCAAATCTACTGCCTCATTCTTAGAGACTATCAATTAGAACTTAGAGACTATCAATTAGAAGTGAAAAAGGCCCTCCCAACTAATTAGGATTGTCAGCATACCCACCAACGTTGGGCAATGCCCTACAGCTGTCTCTAACCCTAGTCCCTGCTCAAATAAGTGGCAAGTGGAATGGAGGAGACATCATCAATGCTGCTTCTGCCTAGAACAGCAAAGTAATGCACCATTGCTCAAACTGGTCTCTGTGTAGATTGGTTAAATCCTAGGTCACCTGTGATGTCACTTCCAAAAGTGACACTGACTCATCAATTACATCTTTTCCCCCATGTCCTACCCCCAAAGTCTTCTGGGGGTTCTGGTATATGCTTGGCAAACCTACAACTTATGTTACTTTGGCTCAAAATGGTACAGAACATCTATGCAGTGCACTGGTGCCAAATGGGTTGAAAGAGAGTGACACACACACAAGCATACCTGTCACCTCCTCCTGCTTAGATGGTGAACCTGTGCTCCTGTTAAGTTAACAGTCAGGATATGTTGAAAACCAAATGGATGCTAGTTCTCTTAGGGAATTGGAACATGTCAGTTGTTGCTGGCTTCATTTGATTAAGTTAGACCTATTCACATGTAATGGATGCATACTCAAAAAGGATATCGAAGAGATAGAAAAAGTGCAGAGAAGGGCAACGAGGATGATTGAAGGATTGGAGCACCTTCCTTATCAGGAGAGGCTGCAGTGTTTGGGACTCTTTAGTTTGGAGAGGAGACGTCTGAGGGGGGATATGATTAAAGTCTATAAAATTATGCATGGGGTAGAAAATGTTGACAGAGAGAAATGTTTCTCTCTCTCTTACAATACTAGAACCGGGAGCATTCATTAAAAATGCTGGGGGGAAGAATTAGGACTAATAAAAGGAAACACTTCTTCACACAACGTGTGATTGGTGTTTGGAATATGCTGCCACAAGAGGTGGTGATGGCCACTAACCTGGATAGCTTTAAAAAGGGCTTGGACAGATTTATGGAGAAGTCGATCTATGGCTACCAATCTTGATCCTCTTTGATCACAGATTGCAAATGCCTTAGCAGACCAGGTGCTCAGGAGCAGCAGCAGCAAAAGGGCATTGCTTTCACATCCTGCATGTGAGCTCCCAAAAACACCTGGTGGGCCACTGCGAGTAGCAGAGTGCTGGACTAGATGGACTCTGGTCTGATCCAGCAGGCTAGTTGTTATGTTCTTATGTTCTGTGAATGGTCCCCTCAAGATGTATGATCACTATTCTATGTGAACAAGACAGCATATGTATATTCCACCTGTATATAGCTTTCCCTAAAAAAAACTGGGATTCTTTCCACACACACTGAAGCTGTATGCATGTAAAAATAAGTGTTCTGCATCCACTCACACAAAGCAGTGATGGTATGTTCTCCCATTATATGTGGTTGGAGCGCCAAAATCAAATGTCTTAAAAAGGCTTGTGAATTACTAAAATACCAATGGTATGACTGTTACCTAGGTAACTGTGTGACCTATTTATATTTCAAGACTTCAAGTGTTTCTTTTTTTATTTCCACACTTTTTCCCCTAGATAATAACATTATTTAACATGACCAACACTTGTGTATGACAGTCAAAAGAAACCCTTAAAATCAAACATGGAATAGTATAAAATTCCCGGTCTTAAAAATAAAAATCACAAAACACCATGATAAAAACATATGAATAATTATTTATTCCACAGAAGATTAAACAAGTAATGTATGGATGCAAAACATGTACAGAAATTACAAAATGTGGCCAAATCTAAGAAAATTTATAATAGGAACATATTTGCATTAGTGGAAATGGGAATGTAATCCTATTTTAACTACGGCCGTTTCCGCACGGCAGCGGAAACGGCTGGGTCGGCGCTTCTCGCGCCGACCCGAAGATGCTGGGACCGTCCGCACGGACGGTCCCGGGAAGAGGCGGGCAGCCGGCGCCGCAGAGCGCTGGTGCTTTCATACGACGGGAAGCTTGTCCCTGGGCGGCCATCGGTGGCGTCAGCCGAGGCCTGGGGACACGCCCAGCCCTCTGGCCCTGCGCTACTTCGCTTTGAAAGCGCCAGGCGCAGGGCAGGGGCATGTCCCCAGGCCTCGCGACGCGCCGGAGGCCCAGGGACAAGGGGAGTGCCGGGTGGAGGCGCCATGAAGCCGCTGCCGCTTGCTCGACAGCGCGGCGCTTCACGGGCGGCAGATTCTGCCGAAAAGAACGCCTTCCAGCGTTCTGGGAATACGCCGGCTGCGGGCCAGCCGGGCGGCGCGAGGGCGGCGCGGCTGCGCTGCAGCTGCGCCCCCCCCCCCGTGCGAATGGCGGCCTGGAGACGGTGTTTTTACCATCTCCAGGCCGTCATTTTCTGCCCGTGCGGAAACGGCCTCCCTTCATCAGCTGATGATGGTTGTTAATATACTGCAATACATTACAACCAATTGAATTAATTATTTCACAGCTGAATGGAACAGAGTTTTTTTTCTAAAGTAAAAAAAAACAACACCTGAAGAGAGGTCATAAGTAAGAAAGGAGCTCTACTAGTCAAACTGTTTATGAAGACTTGGTAACATGCAGCAACAACTAAAAACAATATATACTTCAAGTAATGATATAATTCACCATTTGGCTGTTGTGGACTTCCCAGGCTATGGGGCCATGGTATGGTAGTTGATCTGATGTTTCACTTGCATCTATGGCTGACATCTTCAAAGGCATGTCACTGTATGATATGTTTTTCTCCATGGCACACTGCACAATAGAGAGAACCTCCTCTCTCTCTCTCAAAAATTTGTAGGTTATCCTATGTTGCCCAGTTCCATATATATTCTCCCAAACCATGTGACTGTAGGCAGGTGTGGCTAGGACATAAATGTTACCAATCACTTAGTCTGGGGGAGGGTTCCTCAGAAGGAATTGATTTAGTTTGGGTGGGTTGAGAGTCTTCCAGGAGCTATGCTAACAAATGCCAGTATCAAATGTATGGTTCAGACACACTGAAAACAAGATTCCAGAGAGTGCTACTGCAAAGACTCCTATTTGCCACAGTCTCAGTTGCAAAGACATTAACTGATGAGGTATTGTGACAGGACTGGATGTCACATAGCTAATCATCTCAAAAACCATGTAGGAGTTAGATATACTACCTGTGTCAAATGTCTTTTTCTTGGTAACTGCAGCCACTTTATACTCTATAATGTAATGTTAGGAATTTTTTTCTTGTCTTTTATTTATTTAGAAAATTTAAATGCTGCTTCTCCAGATATCTTCTTGGGATGGTTTACATCGATGACATTAAAAGACAACCATTCTAAACCAAGCCATTAAACAAGCTGCCACCATTAAAGCAAGCCACTAAAAACCAGTCAACACCACTCAGTCATTTTCAGGCAGGGGCTGTGGTTCAGTGGCAAAACATTTGCTTGGTATGTAGAAGGTCTCCTGTTCAATTCCCAGCATGTGCAGTTAAAGGGATTAAGTGAATGATGTGAAAGACCACTATCCAAGACTCTGGAGAGCTGCTGCCAGTCTGAGTAGACAATAATGATGGTGATGGACCAGTGGTGATTCAACATCAGGCAGCTTCATGTGTTCCTGTGTTCCCTTACAGTGAATTACATCTGTAGTTCTACTGCCCCCTCACCTTATTTGGAAATACCTTTAGGTGTTCTCGGAATCTCAGATGCCACTTTCATGAATAATTTGGAATCTCTGTCATGCATGGCTCTTGGGAATCATTGATCAAGATAAAACCGTACCAGATCATTGTGTGATCTCCTTGTTTGCTTATTGTAAACTTTATGCCATATACTTTTCCTTCAAAGCGGACTCAAGCTGACTTACAAAAAACCAAATATCAAATAGTAATCTTGAACCAAAGGTAAATGAATAGTTGTATCAGCAGAAGTTAACTGTTGCCCCACACAAAATGGCTCCTGAAGGCTTCCCTTGTTGCCCCTTCTAAAAAAACATTATCAACAAAGACCTTCTGACCTCTTTTGGGAAGCTAATTCTATATAGTGTTGACTGTTAAAAGAAAGTCCATAAGTGTGATTAGCTTATATGATTATATTTCAAATAAAAATGTTGGAGAAAATGTTGGAGAAACTGTAACTGTCACATGGGTTAATTTAGAGACAAATAGTTTACTTCCAGTTTTTTGAAAAACTGTCTTTCTGTTCCTTCCAGTTTTTATACAGTTAGCAATCTATAAGAGGAATGTTTTTCTTGTGCATGCAGTAGCACATCACACTGTACATGTATAGCACCAGTAGCACCCAGCAACTATTTCTGCAAGTGCTGTAGTACTTTCATCATGTTGAAATAGCTACTGATCACTACAGTATATACTTGTGCAAAATATGAATCACTTGGTAGTTTTTTATGGAAGAAAAAAAGTCACAAGGATCTCATCCACTTCCAACCTATATGGAGAAGTACTCTGGAAAGGAGAAAATTAGGCCAGCAAAGGAAAAGAGATTCCAAGAAAATAATTTCATCTTTTTTTCCTTCTGCTGTTCGCTATTTTATTGCAAGTACAAAGAGTAGAAGGGAGAGCGGGCATCCTTGATGGGTGCCTTTAGTAATTTGACATTTATCCATAAATTCCTTGTTAACTATAAATCTTGCCCACTGAAATTTGTAAATTTGATTTATCCAGCTCCAAAATCTATCCCCAAAACCTCTCTTTTGTCCATAATTGCAATTATAAATTTCCTATCAATACTATTGAAGGCTTTACAAAAACCTATAAAGAAAAGTGTCAATTGTTTATCTGGTTACTGTTCAAATGCCTCCAATATATTTATTACTACTCTAACATCATCCTTTATAAACTTACCTGGTAAAAATCCTGCTTGATCGTGGTGTATTGTTTTAACAAGAATTTTAAGCCTATCTGCTATAATAGCTATAAATATGTTATAATAAGTATCTAAAAGTGAGATGGACCGAAGGTTGTCAATATCTATTCTACCTTCCCTTCCTTGGAGATTAGAGTTATACTGGCCAGTTTCCATGAGTTGGGAATGCTTTCTATATCTATTTTTCTAACCTACTTCAAAGGGTTCTTGTTGTGAGGAAACATGGAAGAAGAGAAGGTAATGATGCAATCTGCTTTGGGTTCCTACTGGAAACAACAGTGGTGTCTAAATATATCTAATTCTGAATGTGGCCCCATGTATACATCCTTAAATCCAAATACTATGGCCATGGACATACAAGACAGACTTTCTCCAAACCTGAGAAAAGACTCGCAAATCAATCAATCAAGCAAGCAAGCAAGCAAGCAATCAAGCAATCAATCAATCAAGCAATCAATCAATCAATCAATCAGTCAGTCAGTCAGTCAGTCAGTCAGTCAGAAATGTAAAAAAATACATTGGAATTAAATACCCCAACTTTATAAAAAGAGTACCTATATCTTTAAGAAATTAATGCCCTCAATGGCTGTTGCTAGGCAACCACAGCAGAATTACCAATTCAAGCCTTAGTTTCTGTTATAATAAAGTAAGGAGAGAGGAAGGACTATACTGAGTTGCCCTGAATTATGGGTTTTCTGGGCTGTGTGGCTGTCATCTGGTAGTTTTTGCTTCTAACATTTCAACCATGTCTATGGCTGGCATTGTCAGAGGCATGCCAGAGCGAAATGTGTTTTTCTCTATGACACCATGGATTTTGTCTGTTATATGAAATGATTAACAGTCTGAAAAAGTAGAATATGGGGATATGTAAAAGATTTTGCATGCTGCTTTTAGCTAGTGGACTTATCCTTTCCTGCTGATTATGCTATTGTTACCCCACCCCCCCAAAAAACCCAGACTTTCCCCCCCTTTACTGTTAAAAAGCTCAAATATGTTGCTTTAATTCAGAGGCATATGCCAATTAACAGGCTCATTATAACATATTCTGCATCATAAAGTAAGTGCTTAGGAGGATTCATCAACTGCTTTAGGCCTCAACATTACAGAGCAAGAGACCATCCATCAAACTAGAACTAGCACTGAGATGTTATATTTAGCAAGTCAGCCCTGTGAAGCAGTTAAAAAATTGTAGATTAAGGATTTAGGAGACCTGGTTTCTAAAAGTCAACCAGTCATAAAAGCTTACTGGGTGGCCTTGGGTGAGACACTCAACCTGGCCTACTGTGTAGGGTTACTCTGGCCTACTGTGTAGGGTTGTTGCAAGGTCGAAAAGGAAGAGAGGAGAACTATTGAGGTGTCTCTGACCTCTTTGGAGGAAATTTGAGATAGACATTGGACAAGTTTCAGATATTTCAGAACTATAAACATGGTTTTTCTCCAACGTTTGGGTAAGCAATGTATAAAGTACAGTATCTCTCCAAATTGGTCAATGAAGTTTCACTTGATTTAAGCTTTTTAAATAAGTATTAATTGGCCATTATATTTGAATGTCAATCCTGTGATATATTTATATTAGTGGAAAATATCCTGCTGGTATCAGACATGGTTTTTTAAATGAAAGAAAGAAAGATCTGGCTAGATTTTGGAATGGACATGGAACAACGTACTGAATGGGTTCCCCTACAGAATCACTGTGGATATCAATATCAGGTGTGAAGGATAGTTTAATATTAGGAATATATTATCGTCCCCCTGACCAAAGTGCACAAGAGGATTCTGAGATGGAAAAAGAAATTCGAGAGGCCAACAAAAACAAAAATGTAGTGGTAATGGGTGATTTTAACTATCCCCATATAAACTGGAAAAATGCATGTTCAGGTCATAGTAAGGAGAGAGCATTCCTGGATATGCTAAATGACTGTGGCTTAGAGCAGATGGTTGTGGAACCAACCAGGGGAGAGGTGATCCTAGATCTAATTCTATGTGGGACCCAGGACCTGGTGCAGGAAGTCAGTGTTGTTGAGCCGATAGGGAACAGCGACCACAATGCTGTCAGATTCAGTATCTCAGCATGCGAACAAGTGGCAACTACTAATGTAGTTACATTCGCCTTCAGAAAGGGAAAATTCTCAAAGATGAGGGGATAGTGCGCAGGAAGCTGAAAGGGAAAATCAAGAGAGTCAAAACTGTCCAGGATGCTTGGAGGTTATTTAAAAACACAGTAATAAAAGCTGAGCTGGAATGTGTTCCACAGGTTAGAAAAGGCAGCACCCAGTCCAAAAGAAAGCCACCATGGTTAACAAGAGAGGTTGAGGAAATTATCAGAAAAAAGAAAATGTCTTTTAGAAAATGGAAGTCCAGTTTGGCTGATGAAGAATATGAGAGGGAACACAAATGGTGGCAAAAAAGAAGCAAGTTAGCTGTAAGGGAGGCAAAAAAGGATTATGAGGAACGCATGGCTATGAACATCAAGACCAGCAACAAACAGTTCTTCAAGTACATCAAAAGCAGGAAGCCAGCAAGGGAAGCGGTAGGCCCGTTAGATGACAAAGGAACAAAGGGTGTGCTAAAAGATGGCAGGGAGATTGCAGAGAAGCTGAATGAATTCTTTGCATCTGTCTTCACCCAAGAGGAGGTGAGGAACATTCCTGCACCTGAACCAAGCTTCTTAGGAGGCGAATCCGAGGAACTAGCGAAGATAGTGGTAGACAAGGAAGAAGTTCTGGCAGCCATTGATAAACTAAATGTTACCAAATCCCCTGGCCCAGATTGCATTCACCCAAGAGTTCTTAAAGAGCTGATCTTCTCACTTTAATATGCAACTTATCCCTGAAATCAGGTTCCATCCCTGAAGACTGGAAGATGGCCAATGTCACACCAATCTTTAAGAAAGGATCTAGGGGGGACCCGGGAAATTACAGGCCAGTCAGTTTGACATCTGTTCCTGGTAAATTAGTAGAATCTATCATTAAAGATAAAATTATAAAACATGTAGAAAAGCAAGACCTGCTGAGAAAGAGTCAGCATGGCTTTTGCAGAGGCAAATCCTGTCTTACAAACTTACTAGAGTTCTTTGAGGGTGTAAACAGACATGTGGATAAGGGGGAACCAGTGGACATTGTCTACTTGGATTTCCAAAAGGCTTTTGACAAAGTTCCTAACCAGAGACTGTTGAGAAAACTCAGCAATGAAGGAATAAGAGGGGAAGTCCTCCTATGGATTAAAAACTGGTTGAGAAACAGGAAACAAAGAGTGGGTGTAAATGGGAAGTTCTCACAATGGAGAGATGTGTAAAGGGAGTGGAGTGTCCCCCAAGGATCCGTTTTGGGACCAGTGCTCTTTAACCTATTCAGCAAAATGACCTGGAAGTAGGGGTGGGTAGCGTGGTAGGCCAAGTTTGCAGATGATACCAAATTATGTAGGGTGGGTGGAGAACCAACAAAGGATTTCTTGAAAAGAGCTCCAAGTGGACCTTTGATAAATTAGGGGTGAGTGGGCTCAGAAATGGCAAAATGCAGTTCAATGGTAGCAAAATCGTAAAGTGATGCACATAGGGGCAAAAAAATCCAAACTTCACATACACATGCGCTTTCACAGGGGTCGAAGTGCTATCCAGTCACAGACCAGGAAAGGGATTTAAGCGCGTCTTAGTTGATAATAGTTCCATGGGAATGTCAACTCAATGCATGGCAGCTGTGAAAAAGGCAAACTCTATGCTGGGGATCATTAGGAAAGGAAACTACGATAATAAAATCTGCAAAGATTGTCATGCCCTTATATAAAGCAGTGGGTGCAACCGCGACTTGGAGTAACTGTGTCCAGTTCTGAGTCACGCGATCTCAAAAAAGGATATTGAGGAGATAGAAAAAAGTGCAGAGAGAGGGCAACAAGGATGATTGAGGGACTGGAGCACCTTCCCTATGAGGAGAGGCTGCAGCGTTTGGGACCTCCTTTAGTTTGGAGAGGAGAGAGAAGCGGCTAAGGGGGGATATGATTGAAGTCTACAAAATTATGCATGGGGTAGAAAATGTCGCACAGAGAGAGAAATTTTTCTCTCTTTCTCACAATACTAGAACCAGGGGGCATTCATTGAAAATGCTGGGGGGAAGAATTAGGACTAATAAAAGGAAACACTTCTTCACGCACCGTGTGATTGGTGTTTGGAATATGCTGCCACAGAAGGTGGTGATGGCCACTAACCTGGATAGCTTTAAAAGGGGCTTGGACAGATTTATGGAGGAGAAGTCGATTTATGGCTACCAATCTTAATCCTCTTTGATCTGAGATTGCAAATGCCTTAACAGACCAGGTGATCAGGAGCAACAGCCGCAGAAGGCCATTGCGTTCACATCCTACATGTGAGCTCCCAAAGGCACCTGGTGGGCCACTGCGAGTAGCAGAGAGCTGGACTAGATGGACTTTGGTCTGATCCAGCTGGCTTGTTCTTATGTTCTTATGTTCTTAATGGCACCTTCAGCACAGTCATCAGAAGTAGTGATGATTGACCTTCAGACTGTTTTCCCACAAAACAGTAAAAGAACTTTTGAATTACTTCTGCATAGTGCAAGAGTTGATAACACAGGGTGTAAAGCTGCAGGGAACCATTTTAAAAATGAAAGTACATTCTAGTCAAATCAAGGTTATATTCAAACCATAAATGGGAGAAATATTTACTAAAAATTCAATTTATAAAAAGGTCCTCAGTCCTTTGGTAAACTGTGGTATAATCTATATTTGCAGCAGAACCAAGCAGTAATGAGGGGATTGAAACTCATCTCTGTTGAAATTCATTTTGTTAGTTTTAGTCCAACTCTCTAATCCATCCAGTCTTTTAAAATTCCGACACTGTCCTTTGGGGTATTAGCTACCACTCCTAATTTGGTGTCATCTGCAAATTTGATTAGCATGCCCTTTATTCCATCATCCAAGTCCCTGATAAAAATATTGAATAGCACTGGCTCCAGGACAGAACCCTGTGGCACCCCTCTAGTATCTTCTGTCCAGGATAAAGATGAGTCATTGGTGAATACCCTTTGGGTTTGTTCAGTCAACCAATTACAAATCAATTTAACAGTAGCACTGTTCAGCCCCAATTTTACCAATTTGCTAGCGAGAATGTCATGAGGGACCTTGTCAAAGGTGTTGCTATATTCTATATCCACAGTATTTTCTTCATCTACCAAGCTTGTCACTCTATCAAAAAGAGAGAGAAAATTAATCTGGCATGACTTGTTTTTGAGAAACCCATGTTGACTTTTTAGTTGGTTTGGAGATTTGGGTGCAACAAATACTGGATTCGGCCCGAATTTGGGCAAATCTGAGCATATTCAGGCAAAAATTGGCCGAATATGTCCTGTCCGAATATTAGCAAATCCAAATGCAAGGTATTCGAGCTTTGGGGAGGTATTTTTTGGTGTTGTTTGCATTTTGGCCTGCAGGGGGTGCATTTTTAAAGCTAGTGGCACCAATATTTCAGGGTATTACCTGGAGACTGTTCTGATGATACCACCTGTGTTTGGTGAAGTTTGGTTTGGGGGGGCAAAGTTATGGACCCTCAAAGGGGCTGCCCCATCCCCCATTGTTTCCAATGGGAGCTAACAGGAGATAACAATCAGTGAACTTGAGAAGTCTTACCACCTTCTCTGTGACAATATGGACTTTATCACCAGGGAGATAACACACCTCTTAAGACACCTTATCAGGTCTGCAAATATCTGCTTCTGTTCCCCTCAGCAGATAGTCCCCTACCACCACCACTTGTCTTCTCCAGGGTTTTGTAAAGACCTATCCATGAGCTGAACCTTTTGTCACTTACACATTCTCCAAGAACTGACTCTGCTGCTCATGTACCTGTTCCTCATCCTCACTGGCAAGGGAGAAAACTTCAAATCGATTCTGTAGCTTCTGTATGCTCCCTAGGGTTGGTAGAAGGGAAAAAAATTCAGCCCTAGTTCGGGTTTGGGCTTAGTTCGGGTGTACGCCAAGTTCAGAGCTTGCCAGGCTCGGATACATCCGAACTTGCATTGACATCCAAGATTCTCAGATGCGTTTTTATTTTTTGAGTGTTTTTTGGGTTTTGGCCTGCAGGGGGTGCATTTTTAGAGGTATTGGCACCAAAAATTTCAGGCTATCTTTAGGAGACTCTCATGATGATATCTGCCAAGTTTGGTGCAGTTTAGTTTAGGGGGTCCAGAGTTATAGACCCACAAAGGGGGTGCCCCTATCCCCCATTGTTTCCAATGGGAGCTAATAGTAGATGGGCTACCCATTTGAGGGTCCATAACTTTGTCCCCCCCTAAACCAAACCAAACATGGGGGGTATCATAATGAGAGTCTTCTAAGGATACCTTGAAATTGTGGTGCAGATAGGTCCAAAAATGCGCCCCCAGAGGCACCCCCAGAAATTTGGAGGGGATTCGTTGTTCTGGTTGTCTTTTCCAGCAGTTCTTCAGCAGTAGTAGTGGTGCGGTAGGGCAGCCCAGCCTTGTGCTGGGCTGGCCTGCTACTGTTCTCACTGACTCAATTCACAGTTAGTCATCGTAGCTCTCGGAAGCAGCAGCAAGTGGGTGAGTGCGGTCTATTTTTGGGGTGGAGGGGGTTATTTGGTGGGGGGATGGAGTGGGGCACTGGAGAGGTGTGTGCGTGTGTGTGTGTGCCCCCCCCGGCGATTCTTGCCGGCTAGGTGGTGGAGTTTCCCGTTTTCCCTTCCCCAGCTTGTGTTTTTGTTATGAATGAATGGTGTGTGCCTGAAGGATTTTTGGGGAGGGGGATTATTTGGTGGGGGGATGGAGTGGGGTGCCAGATGGGTGTGTATGTGTGTGTGTTCCCACCCCCCACGATTCTTGCTGGCTAGGTGGTGGAGTTTCCCGTTTTCCCTTTCCCAGCATGTGCTTTTGTTATGAATGGAGTGTGTGTGTGTGTGTGTCTGCGATCTTGCGCACGTTTTTTTCTTTTGGGGGGGATCCCACCCATGCTGCCCTTGCAGGGCTTGTCTTGTGTGTTTTTTTTTCTTTGGGGGGAATCTCGCCCATGCTGCCATTACAGGGCTTGTTTCGCGTGCAGTTTTTTTCTTTTGGGAGATCCCACCCGCACTGCCCTTGCAGGGCTCTCATTTTATGCTTAGCGTGGTTTTTTTTTCTTTGGGGATCCCGCCTCGCGACTGCCCCTTTACAGGGCTAGCTCCTCAAGCATACCAGCCGGTTTTTTTCTCTTTTTTTTGTGGGAGAGATCCCACCTGTCTGCCCTTGCAGGGCTTGACTTGTGCATGCAGGAGGGATATTTTCCCCGGCTCGGGCCAACGTGGTTCGAGTGAACTGCCGCTCCGAACCCCATGTGCTCGAAGCGGCTGAGGTTCGGAAATTGCAGACTCGGGCAAGCAGTGCCCGACCCTCCCCCAAACACCATGTGGCTTGGCCCGACCCGCAGGGTTGGCCGAGCCGAACTGCCACCCCTAATGCTCCCTGGTCCCTCAATTTCTGGCCCTTTTCACACACGCATGGAGCCAAGCCTCTACCAGCATAATTTATGCTGGTGGAGGCTTGGGGGCCGTTCGCACACTAGCGTGTGAGCGGCTGGCACTTCCCCCTCAGTCAGAGAGCTCGCCGTCCCATGCAGCATCGCTCTGGAGGACTGCAGGGGCCTGTCCAAGCTGCCCTGCGACCTCCAGAGGTTGGAGGGCAGCGTGGGCGGGTCTCTGCAGCCCTCCAGAGGGACACTGCACAAGATGGTGAGTAGAGCCAATGGGGAAAACAGTGTTTTCATGGTGGTGAAGTTCGCACTGTGCCGGCGGGAACACGCTGTTTTCAGGGGTGGCTTCACAGTGCCCGGGGAAAGCCAGTACAGTGCTGCTGCGAAGCAGCAATGCGTCCTGTGCAAACGGTCTCCCAGGGATGGCGTTTTTGCTGGCCCTGTGACGCTGTATATGGCCCATGCAGAAAGGGCCTCTGTTTCACATTCCTCCAAGTGCCCACCTCCTGTGTTTGAGAGCTGCCTTCCTCATCAGAGAACTCCCAGTGTGTTCTCCACCCAGTACTGTCTGCTCCACTCTATCCAGAAAATCCTCATTCTTTTTAATGTGCTGAGGAGTAGACACTCGTGACTCAAGCTGCTGGGCCTTTTCTTCCAAGAGAGAATCCAGCTTGTACTTGCTGCAGGTATAGCTACCCACATCCTCCAGCAAACAAAACAAGTGTACCACAGCTGTTGCAAATGATTGCAACAATTCCCTGGCCATCCATATTACCGGTAAGTAGTCTTGAATAGTCCCTTTCAAAAAATCTCCCACTAAACTCTTCCACAAAATGAATGTTAGCCTTGCCTGTTAGACAAGCCCCAGCTCAGTGACTTCCAGGGTCTGAGACATAATGGCTGAAGCCTATACTCCCAATCAAGTCACCAATTCATTGTCTACTCTCTCCTGAAAGAGTGGTTATTAATTATTTAAGGACAACCTCCAAGCTCCTCCCCCAGAACTCACCTTTGCTCTCTCGTCTGCTCCCTTCTGCTGTCTCTCAGAGATTACAGCACATGCTGCTATCTCTCAGAGATTGCTCAAAAGAGCTGGATGGCAGTTAAATATTGCTTGCAATTTACCAGAAGCCCACCTCTCAGATGTTTGAGGCAAGCCCACAATCAAAAACAAAGAAAAACCCTCACACAAACTTAGCTCATTCACTCACAGTCCTATTTGTTGCAAAGGTATGAACAGTGCATCTCTTCATAAAACCTATGTGCAGAATCATCACCAGTGGCCACACTTCTGACCCATGGTAAAGTTCTTTCCAGGACTTAAGGACAGCAACTTCTTCTGCCCCTGAGTAAAATATACCTATTATGTTGATGGTCTGTTGAAAATGCCTTCTCATTCTCAGCAGTAATTGTTATAAGCGGCTGGGTTGAGGAACTTGACTTTGTTTTACTAAATGTTGAGAAGCTTTATGTATGGTATCTTTGCTCATCCTACCGCTTTTGGAGTAATCTGTTATTTTCATGATAGATAATCCTACCTCTAGCAAAGTTTTGAATCTTACCATTATTAAATTCTTTCTGCACTACTGAAAATCTTACTATTTTCTGATTGGGTGGATTAGATAATCTTGGTGATCCCTTCAAGTCACATTATTGTCCTTGTTTAATGTGAAATGGACCACAGACCCTATTTCCAGGTGAACAAGAACAGGTCAAGCAAAGGAAACTGGGTAGCATTTATATGAAGGGGGGACAGAGGGAAGAGTTGGGATGAGATTGCTTCCCAAGCCACTCATTAACTGTGTATGCATAACAAACATTGTTAGCAGATAGGAAATTCTATTGGTGAGCAGTTGAACACTATTCTCGATGAATAATTTAATGGCCTCTATTTATCACAGAGGAAATCAGGCACACACTGTGTGAGGACAGGCCTCTTGTCACACACTGTTAGGTATCAAGCTCTGAACAAACTCTAAAGAAATCACTTACAAATTGTGAATGTTAAAAACAGAAATGAAAATATTCATTCTCCCCCTCTGTGCCACCACTCCTCTTTTCCCTTTGCTTTCAGATAATTGGCACAGCTATAATCAGCACTAAGATAATAGTCCTATAGACCAATTCTCCCAATGATCATGGCCGGGGAAGGCAACAAACAACTAGGCAGGATAAACTGTTTTGCTGGGTTTTTAAAAAAGATTTATTTTATTGATTTTATAGGGAATTGGGAGGTTACAAAATACTTAAAACAATGACTGGATTATCTTTTTTTAAAAAATCCAGGAAACTTAAAAAAGAAAAAAATGCATATCTAGACCTAGGCAGGATAGATTATAAGAACCCTGCTGGATCACACCAAAGGTCCATCTAGGGCTAGGCCACTATTCTATTTGCTATAATGGCCAACCAGATTCCCCTGAAGGCCAGTAAACAAGGGCAGAAACAAAGGCCATTAATGTACTTCAAATTTAGTGTACATTCCCTTGATTTGATTCTCGATTATGAACACTTTTCCCCCTCTTCAGAACTTACTCAGCTTCAGATCAGCCTTTCCACATGGTTTCTGAAACTGATTAAAATGCAACTTTTTGCCTTCTTCTGCAGAGAGAGTGAAGGGAATCAGAATGCATGCAGCTTCCTTTGGGTTTTCCTGCTCCTCCCCCTGCTCACAAAGCAGCAGTTCTGTCCACTTCTCCACCCAGCATTTCAAAAGGAGCAGTGGAGCTTCTTTATTTTTCATTTAAAAGATGGAACATACACCCGCCCTCACAAAAAATGACAGGAGGTTGGAGAAACAACAAGGAAGCATGGAAGGGAGGCAGGAGGTTGCAGAAACAACAACAGGAGGTTGCAGAAACAACAAGGAAGCATGGAAGGGAGGCAGGCAGCTTGGCTCAACAGGAATCCTGTTTACATGAAAAAAGTGGGTAAGTCCTACTACAGAGCAAACAGCCTTGTGGGAAGTTCTGCATGAATAAAGGGCCAAAGTGTCTGTGACAGGCAGGAGGCTGTCCTGCCATTGAAAGGTAAAGTCAATCAGCTTTTTCACTCCAGACCTGGGAGTATGGCTCAGCTCCAGTATCCAATCACCTTTCAGAGGGGAAATTAAATGGAGGAAGCACAGCAGCAGTCAATTTGGGTCTCCTTCAGCAAGAGAGTTTAAATGATGACTCTTCCTGATAACCTAGCAGGATGGTTTAACCTACTTCTGGGAAAGGACAGAGTACCCAATTGTGAGGTAATTCTTTGGTGAGGAGCAGTTATGATGCCATTTCATCTGGCTCTCAGGAAAGGGCAGGCTAGTGTGGATGGAGTTGTATTTGTGTGTGTGTGAAAGGATCTAACTTGGCGGTTAAGCAGTGAAAAGGTTGTTTGTGATGACAAGCCTTAAAGGGAATTTAAATCAAAACCTGAAGTCATAACTAGATAAAATTCAAGTGCCTTAGCCAGGCATCTCCTGTTGCTGTTTGAAGACGTGTGCTGCTGAACTGTTCTTTAAAAGTAAAACTCTTCTTTGTTATTTCTATGCCAGTTTTACCTCAGTGAGTTCCATGTTCTTCTTTCTCACTGCAAAACCTATCTCATAACACTAAAGTCTGTATACACTTATAACTCAGGGAAACAACTAAGGGCAGTGGTGTAGCTACCATGAGGCAGTGTGGGGACAAATGTCCTGGGCAGGTCCCCGTTCGGTCACATGAGGGTGGAAAAATGACCCCCTTCCCCCTTGGCCTGGCCACGCCCTGCCAAGCCCAGCAGAGGCCACAGCTGGGCACCCCTCTGCCCCACCCTGCCAGACTGTCTGGGAACACCGCTGGTTCAGGTAAGTGGTGCAGGGGGTGGTGCAGGGGATGGGTGCGCAGGGGGTACCATTTTTCCCCAGGTTCCAATTTCCCCCACTATGCCTCTGACTAAGGGGAAACTTTTATTTTAAGACAGCAAAATTGCCTAAAACTTGAAAGAGGCTGTGAGGGTCCCCTTGGTTAACTTTTACAAACCTGTCACAGATTCCACCCCTCACTCCACCCTGCACCCTGCACACACAACTGGTATTCAGAGTTGAAGTGCCTCCCAACTTGGATGTTTAATGTACATTAAAAGTTGGAGTTTGTTTATTTATTATATGTTATTTATAGTCCTCCTTTTTCACTGCGATTGGAAGCAGACTGCAAAATGTAGGTCAAGTACTATCAACTCAATGGGAGCATTCAATAAGCAAAGCAATAAGGCTTGAATTACAAAAATCTGAGGACTGTATTGTCGAAGGCTTTCACGGCCGGAATCACTTGGGTGCTGTGTGGTTTCCGGGCTGTATGGCCATGTTCTAGCAGCATTCTCTCCTGATGTTTTGCCTGCATCTGTGGCTGGCATCTTCAGAGGATCTTATGATCCTCTGAAGATGCCAGCCACAGATGCAGGCAAAACGTCAGGAGAGAATGCTGCTAGAACACGGCCATACAGCCCGGAAACCACACAGCACCCAATCTGAGGACTGTCAGAAGTTTGAAACAGAGCTGAAACCAAACTAAACCCAAAGCTAAAGTATTAACATATGTTAAACAATGCAAAAATTATATAGTAGAATCATATTTACATCACCTTGGATGCTTTCACTCAAAGGTTTTGCTTTGCCTTCACATCCAAAATGGGAACAATTTATTTTAGCATCCACACAATGTTACCCTAATCATCCTGTTTTCAGGTTTCCCTCATCCTCATTGTACCATTTCCCAAAACTTCTTGGTCCCAATCTACAGAAATAACACAGTCCAAGTGCACAATCACTTCATTTTGATGGGTGCCACACTTTTTCAAAGTTCCTACCCACATTGACACCATTTTTCTGCCAGCATCCCTTTAGGACACCATTTGCCCTGCTAGGCCACCTGAGGCCTTTTTGCGAGTTTTTGTACACTATAGTAATTATTGATTTTTAAAAGTCACTCTGGTGGGTGCTGTGGGGGCAAATGGCAGGCACAAGAGCTTAGGGAAGGAAAGTACACAGAAAACAGAGTAGAAGCTCTGTTGTTTCTTTTGTCAGCCCTCAGATTCACTACATCAGCTTCAAGAGGTGTCCCTGCATCCTAGTCCTTCTGAAGATATTTTTCAGTACCATGCACAATTTTATTAACTACTGGGGTGTCTCTTTCCTTGTCTCTCTCCCCCCCCCCCCAAGTTTTTTATTCTTGTTGTTTTAACTCCTTGGCTTCTCTTCCTGTAACTTCCTATCTTTTTCTAAACACAGGACTGAAGAGTACCAAGCACTCCCAACTAAACAAGGAAATGTGGTTTTAGCATATATGGTTAATAGCCAACTAGAATGATTCACAGGATCCTACTGTTTTAAACTTTCAAAATAAAAACATCATTATTTTCTAGCCCATAAGTTAGTAGTAAATAGTGAAACAGCTAGAAACCTATTTGTGGCTTCCTGGGACTTTCCTGTTTTATTTTGCCAGATAATACAATCTATTGCATATAGTAAAGGTAATATGCAGAAACGTTTTTTGGTTTTGAGGGAAAAATGTTGAATCATATTTATGAAAAACAAATACTCAACAGAAACAACTTCCTCAAGTACTGAAGAATTTGCATTTGATTTCAGCAGTTCATTCAGCTCTTCATGCATATTGTGCATCTCAGAGTTTTTAATGTAATTTTTATATTCTATTGCTCTACACTATAGAGACATTGGCACATATTCTATAATGGAGACTGCCTTAAGAAAACACAACAAAACCACTGCCTCTTAGTTTTCCATTTTAATGATTGCATTTCAACAGAAACTCTCCAAAGGCTGGTACATTTTCTATGAATTTTAGCAGAGTGGGGGAGAAAGATATTTTCTCAGAGGCAATGTTTTCAAACTCCGTTTTGTATGCTCACATTGTATTTCTTTCTATGTAAGCAACCATAATGCCTACATTCATACTTGAGAAGGGGTTTTCAGAGGTCTCTTTTCAAAATTATTTGAAGGTCCACTTCATCTGTTCCACGTTGGGAGTCTTTTCTGCATGCACAGTTTACTACAGATTTTTCCAGCGATCAGATCTTGTGTCTTGGAAATGTTTTCTGTGAAATCATTATCCACATTTCCATTCTCCTCATCATTTTCCCCCTTGTCTCTTCAGTTGCATTTATTCCACACATTGCAGCTGAAAATGTATTATTCCTAATGGTGGTGAGATGTCACCCATGATGTAGAAGAACAACACTCTCCCTTTTTTCTTTTGTGCAGATGCTCTAGGGTTACTGTCAGTTTCAAAGAAGTTCAAAAATGTCTCAGCCTCCATTTCTATCCACACAGAATGAAAACCAACCCCCCCCCCCCAAAAAAAAACACTGCCTGAGCAGGTGCCATTACCTAAATTAACTGAAAGACTTAAAACACCCCCCCCCCAAAATTGGCCAAATTAGATTTTCAGTAATGCATAATCATTACTGTGACAGTTCCTTGTCAATTTCCTCCTGGAAAACAACTTTTCTTGTCAATTTCACTGGATCCTAAATTTACTTTAACATTACAGTGCTAATATGATATGAAAAGAGGAATAAAAAATAAAAATTCCTTTTGAAAACAGAGGAGGAGGGTAAGGAGAAAATGGCTGAAGGGAAAGTTGGGTGACTACACAGGATCTGGATAAAGGCTAGATGGTTTGTGGGACAGAGAAATAAAGACGATTCCAATGTGATCACACACTCAAGGGAAGCTAGCTTGGAAATGGATTGAAAAAGACATTGTGGTAAAAGTGCTAGGGAAAACAGTGGAAAAATGAAGGAAAAACGTTTCTGGAATCAAGTGGAGGAAAAAACATGTGGAATAAAAGGGAAAAAAAGTAGCATTTGATGGCATGATATATTGTAAATGTTACCCTTGATTACTAGCCATAAGCCCACTCTTATGTATGAACGGGGTTCACTGTATGACTTCATCCTCTAATGGGACAGGCTTCGCAGCAGACTTTCTACATGACAGGGCTATACCATGTGGAGAGCAACTTAACTTGCTGCACTTCTGTTTGAGTCTCCATTATGCAGAAGTAGTTCAAGGTGGCAGCTTGGAGTGTACAGCAATTGGCACACTTGTAGTCTCCTTTGCATCGAGTGCACATTCGCTTTCGGTTGGATTCCCAGTTGTGCACATGTTTCCCCTCTTCAGAACTCACTGTGCTGTCAGATCAGAGAATCCCAACACTTTCTGAAAGTTCTCAAAGAATCCCAGTGTGTTAGGCTTTCTTTGGATTTTCCCACTCCTCCCTGTCTTCCCCCACTCATGCCACAGTAGTTCCTCCCACTCAATTCTCCTGTCATCCAGACAGGAAAAATTGCACAAGTGGTGGCAAAAAACATCAGAGCCACAACAGGAGATGCAGATGAGGCAAGCTGTGAGAAGAAGGCGCAGAAGGGTTATCCAGACCTAAACTGCATGCAGGCACTTTGCTTTATTCAGGCGAGCTGGAACTGAGTTTTGACTGTTCTCGAATGCTCTGGTCTCTGTCCTGCTGCATGGTGGGTTTTTCTGTCTTCGCTCCCTTCAGGCCATCATTTCAGCCTGATCTTTTTATTCGTTTTAATGTTGAAAAGCTATCACTGGAATGGTAAATTAGGTGAAGGCTGGTCTAATGAAGTAATGCTAGACAAGGATGGCAACAACTACAGCCAAAAATGACAGGCAACCTGCCCAAATGGAGGATGCATGGAAACAACAAGGAAGCAGGCAGGTGGGCAAAATGGTGAATCAGCTCACCTGGGGACACTGTAATGGAAGGTAACCTGTGTAAACAAAAAACCTATAGGGAAATCCCACTGCAAAGTGAGGTTAGAAAATCAGCCATGGGGTAAGTAATGTATTCATAAATGGCCTACATTTGGATATTAGCTAATCAAAACCAGAGCCAAATTTGCCTCATTTAAGATAGTTATTATAATTGATCTGAGTCAATAATTCCAGAGTGGTAGCCAAGATAGTCTGCTACAGAAAATATTAAACAGAAGTCTGGTTGCAGCTTAAAGAAGAACAAGAGTTATTTCAGAATAAGCTATTCTGAGTTAGAGCTCACTTTATCTGATGCAAATATGTGAGTCCATGCATCTATACAGTGTACATCTTTGATTAGATCTTATTCTGTGTTTGTCTTATTTTGCTGATCTATTTACAAATGGGAGTGGGGCTTACTCTGAACTGACTGAATTATCTTTGATTAGCTATTACTCTTTGTAACATATCTCCATTCCCACCTTTCTGTTGCTTGTAACTTTGATGAGTATAAATACATCTTCTGTGCATAACTGATTAAACTCTGTCTCACGAAAGTTCATGCTAGCATACTTTTTTCTTTTTAAGGTATTTCTGGATTTCTGCTTAATTAATCTGTATTTAAAATGGAACCAAAAAAAGAGCCAAAGAAAGAAAAGAGTCAAAGAAATACTCAGAAATCTTCAGATCTGGACATTATTCTGTTCCTGGCTTACAGTTCAAGGTGATCAACTTGAAAGATGAAGGGGGAAAGGAAAAGGAAATGTAACTGAAACAGGCATTAACCAATCAACAAAGTTACAGTTGTTGCCTCCAAACAGTATTTTCTAGTGTTGCTACCTGCCTGGGGCTTCAAATGGAGGGTGTTTCTCAGCAGCTGGCAAGACACAATACCTGTTTGGCGGGTCTGAGTTTGCAGAGACCTGATTTGGAGCAATATGCCTGTTAGAGAAGCCAATTTCAACCACTCTAAGTCATGACAAACCAACAACTGGGGTGGCAGAATGCTTGAACTGAAATATTAATGCTAGATTTCACCATTGATTGCCCATGCTTGGAAAGACTCACTGTAGAAGGCTGTCTGCATGTGATTCAACTGAAGACAGTCACTGTATGATTTCTTATTGTTTATAATTATTCTCTTTGCTGGCTGTGGTTTTGGAAGGTTCTCTTCTTTTCAGAACACTGCCATTGGTGCATTTCTCTCTTCTGCATTTTGAGATCTTTCTAACAAGTCATCATTTTCCTCCAAATCAGCCAAACACAGCCATAAGTTTGACATATTCACTTCTGCCCTTTATATGCGGTCTTATTTGCCTACAGAAAATGGTATTATGTTCCACACTGGTCATATGACAAATATTAATGGCATTTTTGCATAACATCCTAAGGGCCATTAAGTTCATCAATAATGTATATAATGGCTTTACATTTTACAACTGAGAGCTCCATCATAAAAAAAATGAAATGCACACAGATATGAAACTATTAGGTACTGCAAACTGTCATTTTGCATGTTAACAGACTACTTTGTCAGTGCTGTGCAGAAGTAACATTAATACAAAAGGCGGGGGGGGGGGAGATCCTACTAGATCTGTCACCACATTCCTTTCCTCTTCCTCCTTGCTTTTGCATTTATATCTAAAAATCCTCCAAAGAACCAGGCTTTCTCTTTTAGCCTTAACAAAACCCTAAGCTTCTCTTTTCATCTGGAGCCTTCTCGCATAAGGCATATCTGTCATATCTTACCTGATTCATAAGGCTTCACAAAATTCCAAGTAACTTTTAGAGGGTGTAGTCGACCCACGCGGTCAGCGTAAGAACGAGACGAGACGCGGAGATAACATCTGGTGGAGATCGCCAGCAGCGGGAGACCGGAGGTCCGTGTTCCTAGCGAGTCTCCCGTCTGCCGGTTCCTGGCACCTTTTATTGTTACTCTATCGGGGGCGTGTAGGAGGGAGGACTGGGGGGAGTTCCGGGAGAGCGGGAGGTCGGGAGATCATCATGTGATGCATGATCTCATCTGGCTACGTGCGGAGAGAGGAGCGTCGCAGCCTTGAGCCTAATCCTCACCTGGGGCAAGACCATTGTCCCTGCTACCGTGATTGAGCCAGACAGTTCAATGCACCCTGACTCATGGGGATGAGGAGGGGCGCGAGGCGACCGCAAGGCCAAGAGTATCCGTTAAGCCCCAACGTTCTACTATGGCACTGCTGGGTCGGCAGTGCACTACTACATCTCCTCCTTACATTTTAGAAAGCGGGGGGCCAAACGCTAAGGGGCTGATTTAAAGGGCGCTTTGTCTCCTCCGGCCGTTTGATCAAGTTGACCAAGCTGCTTGTGCAACATTAGAACTTGCTGCGGGTAAGGAAATCACGAGGGTTTCTTACACGCTACAGGCAATATTAGACACGCATTGAGCGAAACAAGAACCGATAACAAGGCACACAATTAAAACCAATGCAGAGCTGTACAATAGCACTCAACCATCCTCCCGGCAGCCAGCTCCAGAGGGCTGACCACCAATGGGGCAAAGCGTCATAACTTCAGATTAGATACAACTTCTTGCAGCAAAAGCACTGTAATGTGGATCAACAGGGAATTATCAGAAAGAATAAAACAACACATATTATGTACATTCTCACAACCTTGGTGATGTAACAACAACAAATAATCAATGGCAAACGATTAAGTTCAGGGTCGCTGACGAAGTTCCTGCTACTTTCGAGGCCAGGGCATCCAGAGCGGTGGAGGTAGAAGTTGATGGACTTCAAGAGGCGGCACAGGCCAACCCGGCCAATAGTCTTAGCATTGTAGGAAGAGTCCGGGGACTCCCACTAGGAAGCAGGAGACGAACTCCGCTCGAGAGGGCGCATCGGCCGCCCGACAGGAGGGTCCGAAAGGCAGAGCGATGGGCGGGCGGCGGCGTCCGGGCTCCCGGTGGGAGCCTGAGGGTAGGACAATGGTGAGGCGACTGAGGCAGCAAGGAGATCCGGCAGGGAGTCGGGCGGAATGTAGTTAAACGCCCTTCCCCGCAGGTCCAGAACCAGCCCCTGGGGAGCAGGATGTTTCCGAACACGGGGAATGTCCTCCATGTGTGTGCAGTTCCAACTGGCCGAAGCCGACGCATCGGCCCGGTCGGTTCCCCTCGCTCGCTGGCGCCCGGTGATCGCGGGCGCAGGTGTTGGACTGCGTGGTTAGCCAATCGTCTTGGTGATAAGGGAAAAGCCAGCCGAGGGTTTGGACGATCGTCCCCAGTCGGGCGCCATAGAATATCTGATGGATGAGGCATTCATGAAGGGGCTCAGCCCAGACTCCTAGGAAGTCTCCGGTGCTTTGCAGGCTGGGAGCAGGCAGGAGCTTAGCAGGCTCCGACTCCTAGGTACTCGGCCCAGGCAGAAAGATGAGGCGTTGGCATGGCAGCAAACTGCTCCAGATGTTGGTCTGGTGAAAGCTTGCCAGGGGTGGCCGACGGGCCATCGGCAGGAGGCAGCAGAGCAGGCAAAGGATGGTGGTCGGTGAGTTGGTGGTGATCGCAAAGAGAGCGCACAGAGGTTCTCGCCGGGTGTCTCTGCGTGGTCTTGCTGGCGCAGCAGCGCCAGGAGCCTGGCTGGTGGTCGCCTGACGCCTCTCCCAGGTCATTCGGGTCCAAGGGCATGACGGGCGCGTTCCTGCTGGGATAGCTGGGCGGGATCCTCTAGAGATGCGTTCCATCTCGGGATGGGGTTGGTTTTCCCGCGCCATTCCATGGGTTGGCCTGTCATGGCGAATCGGAGTCCACGGGAACCTGTAGGAAGAGGGACTGAAAACACACCCCTTCCCAGGTTGCATGGCCGGTCCCCGCCAGGCTCAGTTCTAGAGCCGGATGGCGGAGATTGGGATCGAAGTTAGTGTTTAGATTTAATATGGGAAGGAAGAGGGCTTGTTTTGCAGCCTGTGAAGGTTGCTTTTAATGCAGCCCTGGGGCCACACTCCTCTTTCTTTAGTTGTTTGACAGGGAGGGCAGGAGGTAGGCGGCCCTGGTGGGAATTCGGCTTCAGAGCGTCATCAGGGTGCGTCAAGGCCAGGAGTCCGAGCCTCGAGGGGGGAGGGAACAGGCTGCAGTCCTGGGGATTGTGGGTATGCATGCTTAATCAGCAACACAAAGGGGGCTTTGGAAGCACCTTTTGGGGGGGATGGGTGCATCCGGGGAATGAAGCAATCAGGCAATTAGAGGCAAATTCCTCGCACACACAAAGGAGAAAGGAAGGGGTTTTGCAAGGGAGTTGTACTTACCGTGACCTTGGTGGCTAATGCAGGAAGCTGGATGGTGCTAAATTTTGTGATCGAATTATCTTGGGTTGCCGCCACAGACCGCCTCCTTAAGGGCGGTTCGTATTGTTACTGGCTTTAATGTGGTACTGATAAAGTTGCCAGGCTGGCAGCCATAACCCAAGCGGGTTTGGGTATTAGCGGCATAATGGCGGCAGCCTTTTTTAAACTGGGGCCTGTCCTGACAGTGCTGCGGTATCAGGACGGGCCCAGATTTTAATCCAGGGAGGGCCAGTCAGCCAATTGGCCCTCCCGCCTTTACTGGTCGAAAAACAGAAGGAAAAGGGGAGGGGAGAGGGAAACAGATTTCCTGTGGAAATTAGGAGGCAACTCGAAGGCACGATTGGAATCAATGATCCGTGACGGCTTCACCCATCCCAGACCAGAGTCGCTTTAACCTGCACCCATGAGGTCTCTTCCCCAGAGATTGACATGGATACCCAGAACGATATGGACTGTGAGCTGCCGCTTTCGAGTCCTGGGCTGTTGACCGTGAGCGGCTGGATGCTCCGCCTCCGGCGGTTTGTCTCCACCCCTGTGATGCGCGGCAAGCCTCGGGTCGGCCACTGGTCGGGCCACTGGCTGCTCTGATGGCGGTAACATCAGCCGGTGTCCACAGGCCCTTGAACTTACATCCTCTATGGCGAAGCTCCAGATATGGGCCAGGGAGCCTCGATAGGGTGTCTCCGGCACCGCCATGACGGTGGTGGCTGCCCCATGTTGGCTGCTGGGGCCTCGTGAGCCTTATTAACGGGCAGCCGGGCAGCCGATGGGGCAAGAAGAATCAGCTGGCGCAGCTGGCTCCCGGCAGCTCCTGTGGGATGTTTGTCCAGACCTGGAGGTGGATGGGTCCTGGTGCGTGGAGTCGATCACTGGGGCGATGAACAGTCCCTGTTCAGCGCAGAGGCCTTTGGGTGTTAATTCAGCCAATTGTCCCGTAGGGATGGGCTGCGTCATACTGGGTTGGGGCCACAAGAACCTCGTGGGGGGAACTTAGCGAGATGGGCTGGGTGCATGTGGCGAGATGCCACGAGAGGGGTGGTTTTGGCAGGGGCCTTGGCGTTTGGGTCTGCTCTAGTACTCTCCTCCTTGGTCCTGGGCTAGAGACGCCCGGAGCGGAGTTTCCGAACGGGCAGTCGTTTCTCCAATGGAAGCCCTTCTGGCAGCGTGGGCACCGGGTTTTAGGTGGCCTTCTCCTCCTGGGGAGGACCCTCCTCCACTCGGGGTTGTAGGCCCCCCACCGGCTGCCTACACCTCGAAGTGCGTCCGGGTCTGCCGCAGTTAAAGCAGTCATCCTGAGACTGTCTCCGCTGGTGGAGAAAGTGCGGGCGCAGGAGGCTAGCTTGTGGGGCGGAGGACTCCAATGTCCTGGCAAGCCTTAAGCATGTCGGCCAGTTCAGGATTTTGCCCAGGCCCGATTGCCCTGGGCGGCACTCCGTGGAAGCGTTCTCCTTCATGGTGGGGCTTATGAGGAGCCCGCTGCTTTTGGGCCTCGCTATCTACCCGCCTCTTGAGCCGCTTCCTGAGCCTGTTCACAAATTCAGCATAGGGCTCTTGGGTTTTTGCGGATGGAGGAGAAACTCTGGGCTGGCTGGCGGCATTGGGGACTTTGATAAATGCCTTATAGGCGCATTCCCAGAGGCGACGCAAGGGTGGCCTCAGGCAGACAATCTGATCGTTGGGATTGGCAAAGCATCGAAACCGTAAAGCTGAGCTGGGCGGTGTAGGCTACCGCCAGAGGTGGCTGCTCTTGTTGAAGCACTGCTGGCGGAACTCACTTTCCCAGACCACACAAATTCGCAGGGCTCAGAGCATCACGAAGGGTGGTCTTCCAGTCATCTGGGACCATTAGGTGGTTCCTTGCGATGGCCTCAGCATGCCTCTCAATGTAGGGCAGCGGGGACTTCTACCGTCCCGCATTGCTTTGGCGGAGCTTCGTAAGGATGTTATAGCTTAGGCTGCATCGACAACTTCGCGGATGGCGCCATTCTCCCCTCAGTATCTGTGAAGTGGGCCGGGGCACAATGCAAGAATCTACGGCATCGTCTTCCGTCAGGGTTTCTTCTGCAGATGCGTGGCTAATACGTTCTGCGAGAGTTTTAAAGTTCCAGCGCCATTACGGCTGGACGGAGGTGCAGTGGCTTCGAGGAAAATGAAAGCGGAGCAGAGGGGCGGCTGAGCCGGAGAGTTTGGAAATGGGTGAAGGAGCTAGGGGCAGAAGGAGGACAGGCGTCAATTTAGTGGATAGAGAAAATTCGGGTTGAAATTGAAGGTGAAAGACGAAGGAGGATGCCTACAGCAAGGGAGCCGAGGTCTGCAGGCTGATGGCGACAAAACATTGTCTCCATCGTCAGTAGCAGCGACATCGGGCGAGCTCTGTCGCGAAGAGGCGCCCGATGTTTTCCCAGTCCTTAAGATTCAATGTCCCCCTCTGGGTACCATGGACACTGAGCTTCAATCTCCTCAACCAATTTGGCGAGCTCCCTTCTCTTCACGGGGACCCTGCCGCGATTTCGCTAACGCTTCAGTTCAATAACGGCTTGTCATAAGCCCTGCTTTTGCAAGCTCCCATACTCACCGTGTTCCGTCCGACGAGAGAGTGTCCTAGGACGCCAGAAATCTCTGGATCGCGCCGATCCAGAGGACGAAGCGATACCGAACGGGTGGTCCCTGGATGCCGCATCCAGCGACTTCGTATCGCCCTTCCCCAGGCGACGGTGAGCAGGGTGGAGGTTCGAGACTCCCCGGTTTCGCACCAGCCAGGAAGCCCACTCCACGCCGTCAGCCGCAGTGAACGAGATCGGCGAGCAGCGGAGATAACATCTGGTGGAGATCGCCAGCAGCGGAGACCGAGGTCGTGGTTCCAGCTTAGCTCCCCGTCTGCCGTTCCTGGCACCTTTATTGTTACTCTATCGAGCGCAGGAGGGAGGACTGGGGAGTTCCGAGAGCCGGGAGGTGGGAGATCATCATGTGATGCATGATCTCATCTGGCTACGCGGCGGAGAGGAGCGACGCTGTCTGAGCCTAATCCTCACCTGGGGGCAAGACCATTGTCCCTGCGCCCGGTGATTGAGCCAGACAGTTCACGACCCGTGACTCATGGGGGGATGAGGAGTGGGGGTGCGATGCGACCGGCAAGGCCGCAGGTCCGTTGGCGTCCCAACGTTCTACTACGGCACTGCTGGGTCGGCAGTGCACTACTACATCGGGCTTGAATGACGCTCTCTGAAAGAAAAAGAGGAGGGGGGAAACATTATGGAAGTGCAAGGATTTCTTTCCTCTCGGGGGATGCCACTGTACTAAAAATCAATCATACAAATTATAAAGGCTTTTGGCAAATAAATAATTCATACCAGCTAAATTAATTAGCTAATTTCAGGAGGCAGGTTCAGTACGGGTTCCTCCACCATCTTACCTACCTTAGATGCATCTGAGCCTTAATCTCCCTGCTTTTGTTGGTCCCGCTGTTCATGATTTAAAAGTGAGATGTTATGTACACAAAACATTATTATCCACTACACTTTTAAAAGAAAATGCTCAACCATAAACATAATAATATATCCCCCGCACACATCTCATACACAAAAATACCAAAAAACCAAACAACTATTTGTCCATGAATTCCCTGACTTCTGTGTGGAATAGTGACAACATTTACATAAATGTATTGCAGTTCAGTTGTTGAACATATACTGGGATGATTCCCTAATCCCATTTTAATTAGATGGATGTTGCAAGCATTGGAGAAAAAAAAACAGAGGCTTCACTCCCTGTGGTGATGCCATACTGGCAAGGAATCAATCACCACGGTTCTGGTTGCCATAGAAACTGATAGCTCCTGCACCACCATCTAAGTGGTAAATGATTGGTGGTATGCTCATAACACAGGGAGAGCAATGAGTTTTTATATCCTGTCCAGCAGCTGTGCCAGAGAGTTAATTAAAAGCAGAGAACATGAAATAAATCTAAATCTGTGAAGAAATGAAATGTACAGTACAAATCGAATTCCCGTGTTGGACAGGAATTAATATGCAGCACAAGCCACAGACCTTCCTGAACAAGCAGCAGCTAGGAATCTTGGGAAATGGTACCTCTGAGGCAGCTAAAACTGAAATGTGGAGAAAAGAATGCCTCCTTATCTTATTACCTAAATAAGCACTTTATTCAGTGTCTGCGTGTTGACCGATGTACGCAAATTGCAACCTCCCATGCAAAGGGCTTGCTCAGAGACAAGAAGGACAAAGCTTTACTAAGATTTAATTAACAAACCATTAACAGCTGCACTTTATCAGTGGGAAACATGATGTAAGCAAATGTTTGCACTGCTGTACTAGAATCTACCAGTCAACCTTCATGAAAGTCAATATGTTTTTTTTATTGAAAATGCCATGAATTCATATTTCAAAATATCATTGCTTGAGCAGCAGCATCCTGACTCTAATCCTGTCTAAAATATAATATTTTCAAGAGAGTGAGTTATGACTCTTGGGGTGTGAAATGCTGATCCAGAGTAAATGGCCTCTATTTATTTTTACCTTATGCTCACTTCCAATCTCCCTCATGATCGACAATTTCTACATGGTTTTTTTTTCTCCCTGGAAGACCCAACAAAGTTACAGAACTCTGTATTGTTGCTAAAGTTAACCAGTTGTCCAGGACACTGAAAATGTTCTGCCAACTGATTATTAGACCAATAGGAAAATTACATATTGGGAAATTCAACTTTTTAAAAATTTGTGTATCACAGATTGGTTGATGACAGTTTTTGAATCTTGTACTCTGTCTTGTGCAAGTCTTCTCCAGTCAACAAATACAAGAAGGGTTGTGGCCCAGTGGTAGAACATCAGTAGCAGAAAGTCCTGGGTTCAATTCCAGCCTCTCAGTTATAATGATCATTATAGTAGGTGATATTAAAGATGGAGAGCCACTGCCAGATATAATGTTTTGACACAGTATAAGACATCTTCATATGCTCAAATGAATCTAAAGCAAGGTGATCCAAGTTGAAGATTAAGGATGGTGAGTAAATTTTATTAGCATATTATTGCTGTCTTTGGATTTTCTTCCTTAAGCACCAATATGTCCTAGGGAAGCTCTTTATGTCTCCATTATTGTGTCTTTTTTATTTGCTTTTTATAGTTGTGTCGGAATGTAGCTATATATCAAAACCTTCTTCTTGGCCTTCTAATTTCCCTTCAGAAATTGAGAATGATGACAGTTGAACAAAAAATCAAATTCTTAGGGCACATCAACATGATCAACTTTATACCAATTTAACTGCCGTAATTTCCCCAAAGAAATCTGTGAAATTATAATTTGCAGAGGACTGAGAATTCTCTGTGTTATAACAATTTCAGTGAGGATATAAAAGAATTCCTCATATTCACTGGTATGACTCAAATTCTTATGGTTTGAGTTATTCCTTTTGAACTGAGAGATGAAATTATGGCTATTGTTTGAGGGTGCTGTTTAAGACTGATGAGCATGTTCAATGTACAGACTAACTTTGATGGAAAACATAGATAACTCTCAGGCGTAGCTGGGGTTTTTTTATTAAAGTACATCTTGTCTGACTAAATTCCTTTGTTATGACAATGACTAATGTTTACAAAATGGGTGTGAACTAGGAAATACATCAGCAAATCATCACTAGTTTGGCAGCCCAAACAGCCCTTTGCCTGTGAATGAACCCCAAAAAGCAAATTCGGAAGAGGGGAAAAGACATTGCAATGGGGAACGAGAGACATGGAGGAAGAAAAGATCAAAGAGATACTAACAGCAAAAACAGTGTTTGCAAATGAAGATAGGGTGGGACATGAAAGAAGACTTACAGCCCAGAGCGTGCAGTGGCCAAGAACGGTGCTGCTGCCATGCTGCCCCCAAAGGGCTTTCAGGTGGCACAGGAAAAAGAAAAAAACCAAAGACAACCCCCATCTGAAAATCACCCATTCATAAAAAGGACTTATGACACACTTTTGGGTGGCTTAAGTATGTGGTTGGGGAGTATGTTGGGCTTAAGTATGTTGATATGCCCTAAGAATTTGATTTTTTTGTTCAACTGCTGTCATTCTCAATATCTGAAGGGAAATTGTTCCCAGGCTGAAAGCCCAGTCTAAACTGACAAAGTCAGCTCCTGGGAATACCCCTGGCCCACTCCCTGCTGCACTGGTGGGGCCTCATAAGGTGGTGGGCTCTTCTGAATTCAGGTGCTGCAGGACTGTGCAGCACTGGTCACTGATGTGACTGTCCTCTCTGTTGGCACCTTTGCCCCTTAGACTGGTGAGGTGGGCACCCATGTCAGTGAGAGTTCGTGCTGCATCCATGACTCCATTTGCAGCCCCTCCCCCCCTGGATCAGGCTGAGAGAAAGATATTTTTGAAAAGAGCCAAAGAAAGAAGCAGATCAGGAAAACAAGAGGATGGGAAAGGGATGACAGGAGGCAATAGTGAGCCTTGTTTTACAAAACACTTGTCTGTCACAAACCTACTAAAACAGGAGATAGAAGTTGTACATGTTTGGTTCCTTCCTTGGTTCCTTTAAGATGTCTTGCTTTGTCTCTCCATCAGTTCTGCAAAAATCCAACACAATCAGCAACATAAGAGGTGCTTCCTCTTACGTTACTTTTACACCTGATTTTTAATGTTCACTTTTTAGTCATCTGGCTTAAGAAGGTGGATGGGGGGGGGGGGGAGTGTTTACTTGATTAAATTGTATTCCTTTATGTGTTTTCTCAAAACTGTGAATAGGCTGTAATTATTCTGCTTTGTTTTGTTTAAGGAATGTTAATCTCCTTTATGTAAATCGATGGGACTTAAATGTACCATTCCAGTTCTCTATTGTAAATTGAATCTCTTTTTCCAACTCAGGAACAAATGTTTCAATGACATTCTTCTCTTTTTCTTTTCTTTTAAAAATAATTATTTTGTGCCTCTCTAACCATTTTAAATATATTAATGTGCCCTGAGTTAATGGATCAACATGTCTTTACACTAATCATTTACTTAAAATAATTGTTATTGTTTTCTTTCTTGGCACAGACATCTTTAGCTGAGAGGAATCATTTTGAACAAACTGATATTCAGCAGAAACTTCAAAGGTCTCACTCTGAACAATTAGCAGGTACTGAGAAAACAAAACTCTGATCCCTTAATCTAACAAAGGCATGGTCAGAGAACATTTGAAGAACACATTGGAGCATTTAAGGGAACACACCCAACATGTGTGAAGCTCCTAACAGTATTCCAGTAATTGGCAAGAGCTTCAAAGTTGAGCTCTTCAAATTTAACCATACTTTTGTAAGGTTAATGGTTCCACCATAATAGCCTGCTAATTAAAAGGAAAGAAAAGAAAAGTGTGGACCAGGAAGAATATATTTGATAGAAGTTTAAAGTTTAAAAGTTTCTTACTGGGAAGGTAAGAAAACTAGGAAAGCCAGTAAGTCAACTAGGTCAAGTCACAGAATCTGCCTTGGTATCTTCTAAATCACCAGCTAGTCCCATGCATGGTACCCACCCTGAAGATTCTGGTGAAGTACTTTGTGGAACATAACAGATAGCAGGGATCAGATAGCAGTATCTCCTAATTCTGGACTGATCCAGCCTAATGGATCCATTCACTTTCTCCATGGCAGAAGTGGAGCAAGGAGAAACTGCAGCCGGGGAGCACACCTGCCCTGCGCCCCTGCTGCAGAGCCATCCGCCCCCACTCTGGAACACCCCCGGAATGCCCCAGAGTGCCCCTGCTGTGACCCTCCATGGCCAAGGCCACGCCTCCGCTGTGGCTCTGCCTGGGGCAGCATGCCCCCTGTCCCATTGGGATTACGCCACTGCTCCTTAGGATTGGTTTTGCATTGCACAGTCAGTCGGCATGTGTGGTAGTAGAAGGATTGGGTGGAAAGAACTTGAAGGAAGACTATTTCATTCTGATCTGTCTACTATGACAAGAAGGAGGTGGTTCTCTATGCATCACTTTAACTGAGTGTACTATTTGTTGTACTCCGGTTGAACCACCAGTAGTAACAACTGTTGAAAGACTTTGGTCTGAATAGAAAGTCAACAGGAGAGGATCATTTGGCAGAGGTGGGATCACTTTGGACCCGCAAATGTAAAGGACAGGGAATCATTTGGAAGACAAAAATGACTTTTAAAAAGAGCTTAAATTTCCTGGAACCCATCTCTTTGGTGTATGTACCCTGTTTCCCCGAATATAAGACATCCCCGGAAAATAAGACGTAGTAGAGGTTTTGCTGAAGTGCGAAATATAAGGCATCCCCCAAAAGTAAGACATAGCAAAGTTTTTGTTTGGAAGCATGCCTGACGAACAGAATACAGAAATATAAGACATCCCCTGAAAATAAGACATAGCTCATCTTTGGGAGCAAAAATTAATATAAGACACTGTCTTATATTCGGGGAAATACGGTATTTCCTCCATATTGAGGAAGCCACATCTGGCCATCATTTTAACTCTTCCCTCCTGCCGTGTACATTAACTACTGCTGCAATGCATCCTGGTGGTTCAGGTATAAAAGCTCCATTGCAAGGTAAAAATTTACTAGAGACACGCAGGTAAAAACAAACCAAAAACAGGATGGGTAGAGGACATGGAACTTCTCAACTTGTCCAACATGCATCTTTTTTCTACTCTTTGGCCTTTCCCTCTGGTGTTTCTGAACCAGGGGCTTGGTGACTCTGAAAAAAGGCTGGAGTTAGCAACAGTAGCATCATTATTATTAGTCAAGGTTCCAGTTTCTCTCTGACTTTCTCTCTCCTTGTTCACTTGTTCTCAACTCACATTCCTAGTAGATGTATTTGATCACACTTCAGAAGTAGATGAAGTTTTCGTTTAGGTTTTAAGCTGCTGTTACAAAAAAGAAACTCTAAATTTGAAGATATTTGACACTCTGACCTTGACATTTTAGCATATACTAAAACATGAGAAGAACATTAGTCACAGCCGCTCAGTGCTGTGTCTGTGACTCTGCACTTGGACCTCAAAGGAGAAGACAGTATTCAAAACAGGAGTTCTGGAAGGCTGTAGCCTATTTAACAGTTCTCAAAATATTTGTTAAGTATTTAATTGCACAACTCACATACATTTAAAAACTCCATAAGCTCATTCTTGGACAAAGATCCCACAAATTGTGAAAGTTATTTCCAAATAATGAGGACAAAACCCTTCTGCAACATGGTTGCATGCCTTTACTATTTATTATAAGCATAATATTCACCAAAGCCTAAGCATAAGGATGCAAGCTATAGGAATACATAAGAATGCCAGCTACAGGAATGCAAGCCACTCCCAGGGGTGGAATCCAACCCAGGACCCAAGAAAATGTCCCCTGTAGTCAAACCAATATGGATCCCATGTTCCCAGGAACAGAGATTACAGAAAAACAAATCTAAGTTATTCAATGTCAAGTCCCACCAGTCAATACACCAACATATAGTAACCAGCCAATAAAGAAAAACACCACCATTCAGATTCCTCTTCTATAAATGTAAAGCAAGAACTAAAAGGTCACTTAACTGAAGCAAGTGAGAGCAATCTAGTAAGAACATTTACTCACTAACAGTGCCTTTTTGTAAGAGAAAAAAATAACCTGTACTTACCAGCTAGGAGCAGCAGTGGCGTGGTGGTTAAGAGCAGGTGCATTCTAATCTGGAGGAACCGGGTTTGATTCCCCGCTCTGCTGCCTGAGCTGTGGAGGCTTATCTGGGGAATTCAGATTACCTTTGCACTCCCACACATGCCAGCTGGGTGACCTTGGGTTAGTCACAGCTTCTCGGAGCTCTCTCAGCCCCACCTACCTCACAGGGTGTTTGTTGTGAGGGGGGAAGGGCAAGGAGTTTGTCAGCCCCTTTGAGTCTCCTACAGGAGAGAAAGGGGGGATATAAATCCAAACTCTTCTTCAGTACACTCCCACTTATCAGTGAGAGCAAGCAAGAGTGAGTGAGAGAAAGTGAATGTGAGTGAGTGAGCAGACCTTCCCCTAGTCACCAAAGTTTCACTTGACATGCTGTTGTTGAATGTGACACATATGTAAACATATCTGTTTGGATCTACTTGCAGAACATCACAATCAGTGCATCTCCTATAGGAACAAAAATAGCTATTAAAAATCATGAGACGAACTTTGTTGGATCAGGCCAGTGAGGGGCCATCTTGCCAACATCCTGTTCCATACAGTGGTCAAGCAGGTGCCCTGGAAAGCCACATGAACAGAGCATAGAGAGCACTACTGCTGCCTCTCAGCATTGGTAAAGTATCACCACAAGGTGAGAAAAGCAGCATCAACAGCTGCAGAGGCATATCTATGGAAAATGGAGCCTGGGGCAAAATCTGAGTTTTCCGCCCCCCAACTCTATTTTCCCAAGATTTTCTGTCCCCCCCCCCGCCTCCATGCAAGCCTTGCTCCCCACTCCCATTGCAGGCCCTGGGGGAAGCCCCCTACCCCTGCAACAGGTTGCTAGTCCCCTTGGGGCTCCTGGAGATCTCCCTCCCTGGAAGGCCCCACAAACCTTCCTCAGCCGCAGACATCAGTCTCCGAGTCTGCCTGCACTCCTGCCACCACCATGTTGGCCTCAGGCCCAACTTCCTGCACCATGCCACACACGAGCCTCCTTACCTGGCCTGCATGGGTTTTTCTGATCTCTTCAGATTTTTGATCTCTTCTGATTCCGCCCCTGGAGTGGCTTTTTCTGATCTGAACCCTCCTCCTGATCCCCCCTGCCTGAGCAGCAGCAGCACCAGCCATGGTTCCTGGTTCCCCTCCTGGCCTGGCCACATCCAACCCCAACTTTGAGGGTGGGATGAGGCCACGGCAGGGTGGGGGGTGGCCCCAAAGATAAGCCAAGATCTGCAGAGCCACTGCAGCCCCATCAGTGCCTCTGCCCAATGGCAGCGTTTCAACCTGAGGCTCCTGCAGGACCTGCCTGCACTCAGCACAATCTTGGGGACGCCCTTGACACGGAGCTACAGTGGAGGCAAGGCAGGAGTGGGGGCATGTCTGGCTCACCAGAAGAGTGTGTTGGTGCAGAGGAAGTCATCCAAGCTCTGCAGCTGCCGCCTCCAGTTTGCCACTGCCTCAATTCTGCCTGTGCCGGCCTCTTGCTCCACTCCTCCTCTCCCCTCTCCCATGGGTAACAGTGACAGCAGTGAACCTCCCTTCTCCCTCCTCCTCCTCCAGCTGCTGCCCAGGGGCCACCCACCCCAGCTGTATCTGTGTCTCCCAATCTTATGTGCCCAACCTTAAAGGTTAAAATCGTCAGGAAGTTCTATGAGGTAACATCAGTTGAAGAGTAGGTTTAGGGGGGGAATCTAATGTCCTTTTAAACCTCTAATTAACGCAAATATCTGGAACACCCCAGTTAACATCATAGGGCCAAGTTCTAGAAAGTCCAACACAAACAGGCAGACACACTATCTCTGGGAGAGAAAATTAACCACACAACGTATCACTGAGTATGTACACTGTCAAGAAATATTCCACATGACAGTCACAGAGAATTTGGGAAGACATCTTTGCTCAACAGTTTTAACTGGAGACAGTGTTGATCCTTTCCACCCTTAGAGCACACAGACAGATTTTCAAGCTAAGGTATTCTGTGGCTGACAAGCAGGTAAAAAGCTAATGAGATGTGCACATATCTAAGGGGATAGTTCTCAAATCTGAGACTCAGTGTAAGTAGATTTGGCTTGGCAGTTTGAAGAAAACAAGGGCATTCCCTGGGGAAGAGACCAATCTATATCTCACATGGTGACTTGGACAGTCAGGCTTGTGACCTGATTCCTGTCACTCAATTTGAAACTTTTGTTGGAGAAGAAATCTAGCATCCAAGTCTTGAAAGAAAGTGGCAGATGATCATCACAGTTCAAGAACAAGACTGAGAACTAAAGATTGCTTGCTATGTTACCTAAATCAGTTCCTGTCTCGGACCTATAATGTGTAGAATGTCCCTACAAATATATAACTGGAACATGAGTTCTGAAAAGAAAAGTGATAGTTTTAGCCAGTTTTATACATGGTTTCCAGTTTGGAACAATATATTCTTAAGAGGGAAAAGAGTGAAAGCAGATACACAATTATCTTTCATTTTCCAAATAATTTTTATTTTATCAACAAAAATTAAAAAGGAAAGTTTAAAAATAAACATGAGCAAACGTAACAATTACAGCAATAATAATAATACATTTTAGAACTATATTATATAGATCTGCATTTATAATCTTAAAAAAATAACCTTAAGAAAAATAATTTTAAAAAGACTAAAAATAAATATTAAGAAAAGGAAATGTTAGGTAATATGCTTAATCATTAATAATTAAGCAGTTATTTCTTGCTTCATCCTCATTGGTTATATTTTTAAAAGAAATTATTAGACAGATACATATACTTTTTTGTACATAAAAATACCATGTTACGATAGCTCATGAAGTTCTTGCTGTAATCAGGTTATTAAAACATTTAGACTTAACTTGAATCTATCTATCTATCTATCTATCTATCTATCTATCTATCTATCTATCTATCTATCTATCTATCTATCTATCTATCTATCTATCTATCTATCTATCTATCTATCTATCTATCTATCTATCTATCCAATATTCTTAAGTACATAGACTGTAACATTATAAATTACCCCATATATACCTGAATAGGTAGAGCTCCCATTTCTCTTAAAATTCATGTTCTGGTTATCTGTTTAAAAATAAGTCAATTTAGCCATACTGAAGTATTTTCTCATTTTGCCTTCCCAATTTTCTTGATCAGGAAATCTCTTTATTTTCTAGCTGCAAGCGACTGTAACTCTTGCTGTTGTTAATCAATAGTGGAATAGTTCTTGTTGTTTTGTTGATAGGTTTTTGGAAGAATGCTTCACAGTATAGTTTTTGGCTCCATTTGAAATTTAACTTTCAATATTTTCTGCATTTCTCTATGAATTATTATCCAGATTTTTTTCACCTTTTTGCAGGTCCACAACATATAGAAGAGAAGAAGAAAATGTCAAGCAAATAAGCAATTATCCAGCAAGTAACTTTATTGCCCTATCAAAGGAACAGAGCAAAAACAGAGGACTCAAGACTGAAGCACAAGGCAGCAAGACCGAACTGCTCAATTGCAATAACACTACAGTTGCTCAATCCTAATGTGTAATTGTGTTACTTTAACTCAAATAGCATTTTAAATTACTCCAAACTATGTAACTAGTCCAGAATAAATAATTCCAGAGAGAAGGAACTAGAAAGTACGGCTGACTAGACAATGAGTATTTTTTAAAAGGATGATATGGAGAGTCCAGCTGACTGCAGAGAATACCTAATAGGGATGGGAAGGAAAGGAGCTAAGAAAAAAGAACAGACAGGAGGATGTGAACAAAAGCAGAATGGGAAAAAGAAAAACATGCATTACCTCACTGTTGCTTTGAGCCCTTTCAACAGCAACAAAACAACAATGCCAAAACACGAGATCCCAAACATAGAGTTACTACTCTTATCAAGTTTGGGCTTTACTCATTTGCATTAGCAGACCTTGTAATATTGCTCAACCCACATTTAGCAGTCACATCCATTATATGGCTCATATTTGAATTTGTGTCATTAGGAACCAAATCATACACACTTGAAAACAATTTGGGATTGGTATTGGTTGAGGGAGCAATCAAATTCATATCTTAAACCCAGCCTTTCAGAGTCCATAGAACATGTTATTACTACTTATATATAATTACATTGTTGGGCTTAGGTTCACTGCCATTGATGTTTCTGAATGATCTTGGGCCTGTGTCTCTCTTCCAGCCTAACCTAGGCCCCTTCCACACACGCAAAATAATGCGTTTTCAAACCACTTTCACAACTGTTTGCAAGTGGATTTTGCTATTCTGCACAGCTTCAAAGAGCACTGAAAGCAGTTTGAAAGTGCATTATTCTGCATGTGCGGAATGAGCCCTAGTTTCCAGGGTTTCATTGAGAATAAAATAGAGGAGGAAAAGTGATGTGTGCTGCTTTGAGCTTCTTTAAAGATGGATGAGATAAATATATACTTGATAAATACATTTATCAGACCATCACTCGAAGGAAACACAAAGCCATCTCACTGCCTGTATTTTAAGGTATCCCAGTGATTACTCAACTTTGTTATGAAACTTTGTTCAAGAATCATAAGCCATGCTAGGTTTCTACAACTATAGGTCATTATTTTTGGCTTGCTATACTTTTCAGGCCACCACATTTTTTAATGTTACTTGGAAGCATGTAGGAAGCTGTTTGAAAAGCCTTCAAAATTAAAGCTCAGCTCCTCTGGCACATCTCCTCTGGCACTAAAATTGAAGTATTGTTAGGAAGTAGATAAGCCATGCTAGGTTTCTACAACTTTCATGTCAAAGGGACCCCTATCAATATTACCTAATCCTCACAACCCTGTTACCCTGGACTCCAGGTTGGGTGCTAAGGTCAGTATTCCCTCTGGTCAATTATACCTGGGTATAATTATACCTGGGGAAAGGTAATGCAAGAAAACTCTGGCTTATAGAGGACAGAGTCAGAAATTGAATGGAAGAGTGACACAGCAAGAAATTGGTCTTGTTTCTAGTACAAGATTCTGACCCCACCTTCAGTGATCTGTTTGCTTATGTCTGTCCTCCTTGATACACCCACCTTTTGAGCAGAGGCATAACTAGGAAAAATGGAGCCCAGGGCCAAATCTGAGTTTTCCACCTCCCCCCATTGGCAACTGCCCTCCCTCATCATGAGTAAACAATCTACTAGCAGCAAACCCCATTGCTAGGGAGATGCAATGGGCCCTAGAAAAGGGTAGAAGAGGAAGGACCTCCCCAGCAATGGACTGGTGGCAAGGTGGAAGGGTGGCAAAGTGAGGGCTGGAGTGGAGGAGGATAAAACAGAGTGGCTTGGGGGTGGTGGGAGGGTTGAAAGGGCAGGTTTGAAGTGGCAAATTGGGAGAGGGTGGAATGGGAGACTTCAGGTGGGGGAGGTAAGAAAGGTGAGGGTTCTGGTGGGGCAAGGTGAGGCATGGGGAGGGATGAAATGTAAGGCTTAGGTTGGTGGGGGTAGAAGGTTGTCTAGGGATGGGTGATGGTTGTAGGAGAGCATGAGGGTGGGTAGGGTTAGCAGGTTAGTGCTGGAGTGGGGCAGGGCGGCAAGGTGAGGGTTTGGGTGGAGGAGGGTTGAAAGGTAAGGCTTTGGGTGGTGGGAGGGTTGGAAGATGTGGTGAGGGAAGGGGTGGGTTGGTAGGTGATTATGGAGGAGGGGAGGGTTAGTAGGTTAGTATTGGGGTACGGAAGAGTGGCAAGGTGAGGGCTGAAGGAGGGTTGGTAAGGTGAGGTTTGGGGCAGGGGAGCATTTGAAGGTAAGGCTTGGGGTAGGGGGGATTGGAAGGTGTGAGCAGGGATGGGGAGGTTGGAAAGATTAGGATTCAGGTAGGGAAGGGTGGAAAGTTGCTGGGGGGTTGGTAAGTGAGTATGATGGTGGGGAGGGTTGAGAGTTACTATTGGTTAGTGTAGAGCAAGAGGAACTACTTGCCACTGCATGGATTCTGATTTGGCTAACACGAAGCACTCAGAGCCAAGATGTTAAAAAAATTCTTTAATTTTATTGAGAAGTAAACATTTCTCGATGATCAAAACAGCTTTAGCTAATAGAACTTATATTAATTTGATTTAAAAAAACAATACTGTCCAAATCACGGTTAACCATAAAATAATAGCCTAATATGGTTAACGATAGTAGTGTTTCCTACAGTTCTAAAGGAGTAAGCAAAAGCAAATAAACTTATCTGAAACCCAAGTCCGTTACATTTCACAGTGCACAAAGTAACTCTTCAGTAGGTAGTTATAGTTTATCAGTTTCAAGTTCCAAGTTCTAGCAGAATATTAAACCATCTCCACTGACATAACTACACGCATACATTGAAAGAGCTTCTAACCCACCTCCTCTGTATGAGACTTCAGTTAAACTGCCCAACTGCCATAAATAGAATGTTCACTCTCTGAAAATGTCTCCCAGTCTCTTCAGGGTTAGGGTTAGGTTAGAAAATGAGGCTTGGGTGGGGGAGGGTGGGAAGTTGTAGGTTAGGGTGGGGTGGCAGCGCCTGGGCTTCCTCACAGGGTTGGGGGGAGGCAGGAGAGGGCCTGCACAGCTGGTCCGTGGACCCGGGCTTCCTTGCAGGGGCAGGGGGAGGCAGGGGAGGGCCTGGGCTTCCTTGTGGGGGTGGAGGGGCAGGTGAGCTTGAGAGGGCTTGCTGGAAATGGGGAGAGGGCAACACAACTTTTACAGACCTGGAGCATCAGCAGCAAGGCACTGTTGCCCCAGGGTGGGAGTGTGGCCATGTATGTGTATAATTTTCGGGGGGGGGGGCATGTGACTGAACAGCAGCTGCCTGGGGCATTTGTCCCCAGATGTCCCCATGGAAGCTCTGCCTCTGCTCTTCAGGACATTGAAACCCCATGTGGTACATGGTATGCACCAGCTGTGCTTCCTCCCTGCAGAACTTATCTGCCTGCTCATCTATATGTTCAACACCAGCAGTGTTGTTAGATTCTTTAGGTTGGAGTCTGCAAACTGCCAGTAGAAGTTTCTGGTAGTTTCTGGACAGCCTGGCTTCCCCTTTTTTCCAGCAGCCATTTTTGACCACAGGAAAGTAAATTGCTGGGATTGTGAAACTCACAGGGTCTAATACCACGTAGGTCAGACTTCAATGTGGGTGGGAAATGAGATTACTCTTTCTGCATACTGTGTGAATAAAGCTGAATGGAAGAAAACAGCAGTTTCATTCCCTTACCCTAACCAGGGCCCTTTCTGCACGGGCCAATAACAGTGCCCTAGGGAGCTATTTGCATGGGGGGCAGCCGTGCTGCCCTCGCTCCCCCCAGCGGCGCGAAGCCGCTGTTTCCCAACCTTGCTCCCCGAGTGAGGTTTTTTGGAAACAGCGGCTTCCAACCGCTGCCGTGCGAATGGCAGCAGCTGGAAGGTGCCACTCCCCCCCTTTCCCAAACGCCTTACCATGTCCTCTGGCCTCCGGCACGTCTCACAGACCAGGGGACACGCCTCCCTGCCCTGCGACTTCTGAGCTATAATGCACCAGAGGCCGGAGGACACAGCAAGGCATTTGGGGGACAGCGCAGTGGAGGCTGCGCCATCTTCCCCACCACAACCGGCGAACGGTCATGCGAACGGTCCCAGGGGGGTTGGGACGGCGTCATGTACGTCGACCCAACCCCCAGCATGGCCGTGCGGAAACAGCCCAGGTGTGTGACCTGTATGGGTAGCAGTCTACATCTGTCCCTTGATCCCAAGAATAAACTTTTCTAAAGTGAGAAAGTGTGTGTGTGTGGGGGGGGGGGGTGCGAGAGAACAGTGAAGAAGATCCCACAATCCTTTTGCCCATTGATTTCAGGATCCAATTCTGTGTCTGCCTTCAAGCTTTGGGGTAACTTTGCATCACACATATCCTTATTACTTGTGTGTGGCTCATTGCTCTGAAAGGGTATTTATAGTTACTGGATCTGGGGAGTCTTTCAAGAAGGCAGCTGATTATCAGGACATTTTTCTTCAACCTATGTTAAACATTCAAGGCAGCAGCTATACAGCCAAGACTTGAATGAGATGCTATGGAGAGATAGTATCTCCACAGGGCCTTTCTGAGGTGTATTCATTCCTCTTTGCATAATGCTGTTTTTATTGTGATGTGGGAAGCATTTTTAGATTGTTATAACCCACCCTGGTATGCAGGCAGGCAGGCAGGCAGGCAGATGGATAGATGGATAGATGGATAGAGGATGGATGCATGGATGCATGGATAGATAGATGGATAGATGGATAGATGTGGTGTCTGTGGAATAGAATCTCATTTCCCATCCCTAGAAATCACATGTGTCAGCATCACTGACCAGTGACTTGAAGAGCTTCCTTGTTCCAAGTAGTTCAGTCATATTAGTTCAGTCTTGCTGCATTTGAGAGAACTTAATGTTTGTTTGCATGGTAGCCGGCTCACCCTGGGATTTTGGAAAAGAATCACCAGTTTGGTGATTTTTGAATACCCTGGGAGGAGAGAAATGTTGTGGGCAAACCCAATTTAGGACCAGGAGCCCTGTGAAATTCTTGTATGGAATGGGGTATTTTTCTTGCTCAACCCAGGATATTTGGACCATGTGGAAATGGCCTGATTGTCTCACCCTTTTTTTCTGCCACTGCTCAGATCACCTGGAAGGAAATGGGGACTTTTAGTGACTCTGATGACCCACAACAAATCTGGTTTTCAAGATCAGCAACTGGGCTCTTCCTGTATATAATGAAGAACTTGTGATGGACTATGAGCGGTACTTTTTTGTGTGTTATTTGGAAGGGAGTTGTGTGGTGTCCCTCATACCACTTCTAAAGCTTTTAAATACATAAAATTTCACATGGCCATGCTAGGAAAACCTTTGAAAACACATTGGTTGAATGCAAAGAATACAAATACATTTAAGGCCTCACTGTTAATAGATCATTATTGATTAAAGTTCAGTTTTTCAAGGTCAGGTAACTCTGAGTGAAATTTACAGCAGATAGAAAGAAATCTGGGAAGGTCTTTTAAAACCTTTTCTAACTTCTGGCAGCGATGGACTATGTGCTGCAGGCTTACCGTGTCTGATCAGCAGCTCATACATTATCCTTTATGATCAGCTGAGTAGGGCAAAGATCAATTTTTAAAATCTTATTGTTATATTATCCACTTTTACAGTTTCAGACAAGACAGATCATTTTTTGCCATTTTAGAGGTCTTGAGCTTTATCAATAACATTTCTTTTCTTTTTCAATCAAAAAGCCATTGCAAGACAAACTGATCACTAGATACTTCTTGCACTATGTGTAGGTAGATCCTGTTCTGCATACATAGAAGTATGCATACATTTCCCCATCAAAAGGGGATAAAAATATATTTCCTTTGGCTCTGAGAGGTTTAAAGGAGAACAAGGAGAATAGCCAGAGCAAAAAGAATGGTGAAAACAAAGTATCTGTGGAAAAGAGAACATGGTTTCCGACAGCTAAACTAAAACCTACATGAAAACATAACAAAGCTCCTTTTTGCATAAATATCACACACATTAATAATTTAGTTAAAATAATAAACTTCCACTGTGCAAAAAGGTAAAGGATAAACATGACCTATTTTTAAAGCAGAAAGCTGTTAGCAGGCAAGTGGGATGTGCGTCGCATATGCCAAATCTATAAATTGGTTTCTACAGATTTGCATGCGGGTGTGTTTATCCAAGGGATCAAATGAAGGCAGTGCATTCTCTCCTTGGCAAGGTCACTTGTTTTGTTTTGCTGAGATTGTGAATATACAGGGTGGAATCAACTTGCACAATTCACGCAGATAAGTAATCAGACTTGATCATTAGTGGGTAAGGGTTACACAGATTGGAGTACATATGAGATTCAACTTCTGATCCTACCCTGCCTATACCTTGTTCAGGATAAAGATGACAGGAGATCTGTGAATTTATCTGCCTTTTTCTTGACCATCTTTGTTCTAGAATGCTCTGCTTGGGTTCTACTGCCTAGCCAGTTCTGTCCTGAGGTATAGAACATATGAATATAATTAGAGTTGAGTCTGGATTCCCCATGCATGCAAATTGTATTCAGATACTTGTGCATCAAGTCTGAATGGGCATCCTTTCCAAGGAACCATCCTTGCTAATTCAATGGCTAATTCATCACCTATAATTCAATCAAGTAATCCTGAAGATCAGTTTATATAATGCAATAGCTATAGAATTGGCCAGATTATGGTAAATGAACATGTTCATTCTTAAATTCATAGTTATTCCTAAATAAAACTAAATTTCCAAAATACATAGAGAAGATCTGAATTAGGTGCTCAGCAATGGCAATAATCAAACTGTAGGGGTTAAAAGGATTTTTATGTTTTAAACATGTTTCCTATCCTGAAACTTTGGGGTGATATGGGCCAAAAAGTTAATGAACATTTAAATGTTTCCTCTGACAAAGTAGCCTGAGCTCAGGAAACAGAAAGAAGCAAGAAGAATAAAAATATTAATAAACCTCTTCAAAACAATATTTGGTCCTTTGCTTTAAATGTAACTGGTTTATTTGACCCTGTTATGGCATGAACAGCATTCTGAATTATGACAGATACTCCAGTCCAGAAGGAGAAGTTCATTTCAATTCTGACCATGGCTCTAATCCCTCCGCTGTTCAGCAACATAAGCATTAATATGCCTTTGTGACCTGTTTTTGGTAAATATGAATGTGAGCCAGTTTGTACTATTTTGTTATGATACCATATAGCAACTCCTTCAACCCTACAGTGCTGTTGTAGGGTTGCCAGGCACTGACTGGCAACTTATTTTTATTTATTTATTTATTTATTGAATTTGGTATACCGCCCTATCCCCGAAGGGCTCAGGGCGGTGAACAACATAAAATCATATATAAAACATAGGATAAAATAATTAAATTCTAAAACAGTAGCCCCACGAGTCCATATACAACCCTCCCCAGAAAAAGAATGGGTCCCAATGGTATAAGGCTCTGTAACAGAGAGGGACCCATAAGCAGAGGGGGGGGGTGGAGGCACTATCAATGGCTGGTCACTCCAAAGGCCCGGTGGAACAATTCGGTCTTACAGGCCCTGCGGAATTCTCCAAGGTCCCGCAGGGCCCGGACAGCTGGTGGCAGAGTGTTCCACCAGGCCGGCGCCAGAGCCGTAAAGGCCCTGGCCCGAGTGGAGGCCCGAGTGGAAGGGTATGGGGGCAGAGGGAGTGATGTTGCCCTGAGGGCACAATATCAATTCTGGGATAAACCCAGGAGTGCTCTCATCACATCAGTGTTATGTTCTAGGATCTTTCCCCCCTCCCCCCCAAAGAACCCCTCTGTGGTTTTATCATAGAACTTTTGAGAGTTCTCACACCACGAAACTGACATTACACCAATGGAATGACAACTCTCCCTATTTTCACCCCGATGAATCATTGTAGGTGCAGGGTGGGAGGTCTCTTGATAGTAAGCTTGTGGTATTGAGCAGCAAATCCACTAATCGTTCATTCGCTTCCCAGGAAGCAACTTGTGTCAACCTCCCCACTTTATATGGCTACATCCCTGTTTCAACTAATTCTAAAAACTCCAGTCTCTACTCAGATTCAAATTCCTCTCAGAAACTGGATGCTGGAAATGGTACTAATTCTTTCTGGTGGTATAGTGCCAACTTTTTAAAATTGTCACTGCGTCAGCCTTTAGCCTGAAGATTGCTGGTGATGAGAAATAATACTATTTCTTAATGGTGTTCTGCAGCCAATAATGTATTTTTAAAAAATTAAAAAGCAACTTCAGTGGTTGTAGATGCCTTCTTTAACATAGCAGTTAACAGGGCAGCAAAGACAGGAAGAATCAACTGGAGCATGAACATAAGATACTTGCTTTTAATTGTATGAGTCACACGATTACCAAAATGGCTTGTATTGAATATAGTTCTACTACAGGAGCACTTTACATGTCAAGAGCCCACATGTGTACCCAGAACAATTACTGGGTCATTCTTCCAGGTCCATGGTCCAGATGTTCAACAATACCTCAAATAAAGTATTTAGATTCTCAGAAATTAGCCATTAGTTTAAAACTGAACATTTATTAAGAAACTAATACAATAGGGAATTATCAAACATAATATAAGAGCATGCAGGAACACACAGAGAGACAGTTCTCTAACTTGTATCAAATTCTAATCTAAGCAGAGGGCAGGCCCATCCAAACTTGGAGGCAACAGGGTGCGGCACTAGTGCAATGCTGCCCTTCTACCTCCAATAGGGCTTTCTGGCAGTGCAGGAAGCTCGGGAAAGCCCCCAAACTCCCCCACTGCCAGAAAGCCCTGTAGGATTAAAAGGACATACCCTGCCAAAGAGCGGTGTACTGAGGACCAGTGAGTTGCTCAACCTAAACTTTGGCCCTCCAGCCCTCCATGCTGGTGACTGAGCAGGACTTCAGTGCAGCTCTGCCACAGTCTGAACTTCCAGGTTTTCCGACGGCAGGGCTGTGGGACATGCAGCCAGCAGCGCATCCGCCCCCTCCACCAGAAAAAAAGAAATAAAGAGCAGTGGAAGGAGTGAAATGGGAAAAGAGAGAAATCTTGGACACACCTGTGTTGGTTGCAGGGGTAATGCAGCTGTATATACATATTCCTACGACATACTCCCACTAATACCAGGGTCAAAACCAAACTGAAAATTAGGGGTCCCTGAAGCTATCTTTATTCCAAAAGGTGTTAAAATACATAGGAAAAAAGATGCTTCTCAAAAAGCTAAAAGTTTGGATTGGAGCCAAAAAGTTTCAAAACTTATTGGTTGGTCAAGTGAATAACAGACAAGAAAGTATCATCTCAAGGAGAGGGATATTGAGATGTAGATTTATTAGACTGAGTATGCCACCCTGCCCGTTTCAAGCTTCAGGTTGCTCACCATCTTCCATATAACAGTATAGACATTAAACATTTGAAAACATTTAAAACTTTCTTATACATTACAATTTCAACTAACTCAAGATGCCTAACAGTATTCAATACCTTTGAGAGTTAACAGTGGAACTCCATGGAACTAAGGCCCCTTCCACACAGGCCAGTAGACATGGGTGTAGGAACGTGGTGGAGAACCTTTGGCACTCCAGATGTTATGGACTACAATTCCCATCAGCCCCTGCCAGCATGCCCAATTGGCCATGCTGGCAGGGACTGATGGGAATTGTAGTCCATGACATCTGGAGTGCCAAAGGTTTGCCACCACTGGTGTAGCAAGATAAAAAAAACCTGGGTTTGGGGGGGGGGGACGTCGCACAGATCCCGCCCCAAAAATGATTCAGTGTAATAAGATTCCCATTTTGCCTGTCAGGTTAGAGACCTGCATGTGAGTGTCTGCATGGTGCCATCAAGCCACAGCTGAGTCACAGCAACCTAGTAGGGTTTTCAAGGAGAGAGACAAATAGAAAAGGTTTGCCATTCGTTTTCTCTGCATAGCAACTGTGGACTTCCATGGGGGTCTCCCATCCAAGTACTAACCAGGGCTGACCCTGCTTTTTTAAAGATTTGAGGAAATTAGGTTAGCTTGGATCATCCAGGCCAAGGCAAAGTACTGCATACTTTGCTTTCTAATATTTCAAAGCTCAGGTGAGAAAGAAGTAAAAATGCATTGCCCTTCTGGGAGAGGAGCTATATGGAGAAGTTCCGGTTGCATTTAGGACTTTGGATCTGAGGCCTTACTAGCTCATTACAACTCCATAAGATTCCCAAACAAAGCAGGGTTCAGAATGGAACTTATTTTATTGAGCAAACACCGCAAGTAAAACTAGTAGCTAGAACATCAAATTCAATGGAACTTCAGATTCACTTTGACACAATCAAATATATAACAATGAGGTTTAATGGAACCCTCTGAGCAACATTCGAATGGAACAATGGGAACTGTTGCTCAAGAACCATCCATATCACAGAGGTGGCATTTCTATTTTATTCAGCAATAATCAAAAACATTGGAAGAATTCACCTCTGGAAGAATTAAAAGTATAATAGGAAAACAATTTTGAACTGCTGCCAAAGTTATCTAGAATCATCATTTTAAAGGTATGTACAACTGAAGCAGAGGTGGGATTCAACCAGTTCTCACCACTTCTCTAGAAGTGGTTACTAATTTTTTTCTGAGTGCTGAGAAGGGGTTACTAAAGCAACCTCCCTGCCCAATAGGGACTGGAGGTGCGTGTGTGCGGCGGCGCCACTGTTTGAATCCCACCACCATTGGAACCTGTTATTAAATTTTTTGGCTCCCACCACTGAACTGAAGGCAACTGTACAGCCAGTGAGTGGTGTAGAAGCTCCTTATGTGTACAGTAGGAATACATACCCTTAAGTATAATCACCCACTCATACACAATTAAATGAAGTTGCTTTGCTCTTTTAAAAAACAAAAAAATGCTATAAGAATATGAGAAGAGTGCTGCTGGATCAAACCATCTAGTTCAGTATCCTATTAATTATTATTATTTATTATTTATTGCATTTTTGAACTGCCCTCTCCCAAAGGGCTCAGGGCGGTGTACATACAGTGGCTAACCTGGAAGGCCAACAAACAGGGTACAAAGCCCAAGTCCTCTCCCAATGTTGCCTTCTAGCACTAATATTCAGAGGTTTGACCGTGCAGGTTCAATTATCATGGCTCAGCCTAGCACCATGCCTGAATATTATTATAACAGGCTTTCAAAAACACAACAAAGGAAATGCCAAAACAAGGTGTTGATTGACTTTTTGAAGTACTCTTGTGCTTAAAGTTCAGCACACAAAATTCTATTAACTTTAGAGTGACTCCCAGGCTTAACAGGCAGAGCTGCTTGACTGGCTTTTACTGGGGACCTAGCACTCTGTGGCATCAATCCCCCAGTGAGTTCTAAACCAACTGGTGTTAAGTTTATTCTAAACCCCCTCAAAGGAGCGCCAATAAATCTGACTACCACTCAAATGTAAGTATCAGCGAGAGCAGCCAAGGGTGATGAAAATGAAGAGAGCTGGAGCCAACTTTAGTAACTGATTGATACTATGCCAAAACACCCTCAGACAAATTCATCCCTAGTGCAAGTCCTTAGACTACAATGGATTTATGCCAGGGAAGAAAATTTGCCCAACATTGCTTCTGATTACAAGGGAATTTCAGTTCTAAAATCGGGGATAAAGTTGCTGACCCGAGTGTAATGAAGAGACATGGAGTGGCAGGGCTCAAATAAATGAAGATAGAAACTCATTGTGCCATGTTACCCTGAAAGTCAATTTGCCCTTGTGAAACTTTTTACTCTGAAATAAAGAAGAGATGAAAATATATATATTGTCGCTCACCAGATCAGCTCCGCAAGCAGGAGATAAAGTATGCACTTGCTGTTCCTGCAAACAGTATTATTGAGATTAAATCACAGCAGAGAAAGAAAACATGTTGTTTGGGTTTAGCCTGGCAAAATCCAGGACAACAACAGCCACAAGAAGAGTTCAAAACAGGAAGATAATACAACAGGGCAAAAAGGAGGGGGGAGACAGTGGGAGAGCTTCTGCTGAGATTAGGGAAAACTATGTTAGTGGGAGGAAAGGCAGCAAAAATGGTAAAGGACATATTGTGGAAAGAAAATGGCAAGAAACTTGGAAGACAGCAACGCATGGCCAAAGAACTGCAGGGCCTGAAAGTTGTTCTCCTCAAGCAAGACCTTCCAGTCTTACAAACCCCCCTAGCAGATCAAACAATGTCTTCTCGATTTCAGTGTCTTATAAGTAGGAGGAAAGACTTGAGACAACTGAGTTGTTTGCACATTAATACAAATAATTGACAATGCAATCCTATGTAGAACTGTTTCAAGTCTGAACCCATGGGCTTCAATAGGCTGTCCCAATTCTGAACAAGATTGCATTTTCAATCCCTCATGACTTGAGGATCCTCACTGCTGTGTGAACCATATCCATTAAAAAAGCACTGTGCTTACTTTAATGTTGCATGATGTTTTATTTTATTTCCTTTTGCTTTACCTGCTGAGGCTTGACGTGGATCATACAATTAAAAACAATGCAAGAAGTATAAACATACAACTGCAGATGGGAACCAGGGAAGGGGTTTTCGAGAATTGTGTTACGTGCGATTCTCTTGTTTTAACGCATGACGGTTCACTAAGCCGTGGCTGTCAGCAACATTAAAACAAATGAATCGCACAAAACATGATTGTCGAAAAACCCGATTGGGAGGGGAAACGCGGAGCGGTTCCACATTAGGATCAGGATCCATGTGAAGTTCCCACCCAACCTGAGTTTTTTTAACCAGGTTTATCCCAGTTTAATTACCCTGTGTGGAAAGGGCTGGAGCTGACACGGAGGATGCTCAGATACAGGTAGCTGTTGTTCTTTTTCCCTTTGCAATGTGTCCTCTGTCAAAGTGTCAGATGTGTTTGAGTTAATGGCTGGGTCCGTGCAAGTTACATACATGAGTAATTCAATAAGGCCACATCTACTCATTACAAAGTTCTTGTGCTTACTAAGGAAAGAGACAAGGAGTTTGTATCACACATGAAGGGAAGTTTTTGTTAGGACTTGACAGTTAGATCACCAAAATCTACTTGACAGCTTGGCTGATGCAATCCTCTACCTTTCACCTAGTTTCAGTGGGTGATGCAACCATGACTAAGCACATCTAGTGTGATTGCATCACTGCTCCCTGATTGGTTGAATGTCTCTATATGTATGCACAGAACAGTTTGGTCTATGCGTGCTTTGGTTATACAGTTGCTGCGCTGCACTCTGTCAGACTGTTTTGTGACTTTGGAAACAAGGAATAAACCCTTCTGTTCTTTGAAGTGAACAACGCCTGGGTTCCTGTGTTTTCTTTTCCTTAACTGCTTCTGCTGTTACCACGACCGCTGCTGAGTAGCTCCTTCTCAGGTTATGGGCCCAGCTCCTACGTGCTACTCGTGAGTAACAGTGAGTGTACTGCGTGCTGTGTGACTCAGCTATTGCCATGGCTTCCACTATGTCCGGCTTGCTGTTTGAGAGGCTGAATGAGCATAACTATGTGGCTTGGAGCCAGAAGATGCAGAGCTATCTCATTCGTGAGGACCTGTGGAATGTTATCTCTACCCCTCCAGCGGCCCCTACAGTTGCTGAGCGACGTTACCAGATGAAAAAGCACGTATGCGTCTATTGTGCTAGCAGTGGAAAACTCACAGTTGGTTTTATCTGCGAGAAGCTGAGACTGCAGCCAAGGCGTGGGCGGCTTTGAAAGGCATCTATCAATGTGAGTCGGCAGGGGCAAAGGTCCTCCTCACAAGACAACTGTACAATCTCAAACTGAGGCCAGGAGGATCTGTGTTTGAGCATCTGAAGCAGATGCGTGAACTGTTTGCACAGCTCGCTGATCGAGGTTTACAGTTTGAAGACTCCCACAAAGTTTATCTGTTGCTTTCGTCGCTGGATACCAGCTGGGACCAGTCGGTATGCAGTATAAACAGCATAGCGGAATCTACGCTGACTTTGGATTACGTCACTGCCAAGCTGCTAGACCACCAGAAGCAGAGGGACTACCAGCTTGAGAGCACGGCTGAGAAATCATCGCAGAGGGATTTTCCTGCTGATTCTGCCGTCCCTACTTCCTGTGCTGTGAAAAAATGTTTTCGTTGTGGGAATCCTGGCCATTTTGCACGGGCCTGTACAAATGCAAAAGTGGCGCAGAGGAAGAACAAACCACCTTGGAAAGCGAGGGCTAACAGACAGGAATCACAAGCATCTACTTTCCTGGTAACAAGCAAGGAGAAGGACTCCAACTCACTATGGCTCATTGACTCTGCTTGTTCTGAGCATATAGTGAATAAGGAAAGTCTCCTTACTGACCACGTGCGCCAACCTGTTATTGACCATGTTTGTTTAGCTGATGGCACCGCAGCAAAGGTGCAACTACAAGGATCAACATTTGTTCCTGCTCTAAATGGCTCTCTGAGTAATGTATATTTTGTGCCTTCATTTGAATTTTGTTTGTTAAGCGTTGTAAGATTGACAGCTGAGGGTTATGTGGTGGAATTTAGTGGGCAGACCTGTTCTATTAAGAAACAAGGGAGAGTCTGTGCCACAGGTATACTGCAGAATAACCTTTATCAGCTAAATAACAATGCTGTAGGACAAAGCATGGCTAATGCAGTTAACAAACCTATGCATGATGACTGTATTCATTATATGCACCGTGTGCTAGGACATGCCAGTTTCAAAGTGCTAGGAAACATGTCCAGGTTGTGTGGTTTTGAAAGCCAAGTCCTGTCCTAATTATCTTGATTGTACTGTGTGCAGTAAGGCCAAAGTAAAGGCATTTCCTTCTACAAGGAAAAGCACCAGACAGTAAGATAGGCCATTTGGTTTAATTCATGCAGACCTTTCTGGACCATTTCAACCCAGTCAGGGGCATGCAAAGTACCACATGGTTTTGGTGGATGACTATAGCAGGTTCACCTATAGTCTTTTCCTGAAATCCAAAGCTGAGGCTTACCCAAGGTTTAAAGAGTGGGTGGCAATGGTGGAAAGACAGTTTTCACATAAAGTGGCTTGCCTCCAAACAGACAGAGGAGGTGAGTTCCTGGGTTCTGGGTTCCAGAACTGGTTGAGAAAGAAAGGCATACGTCACAGAAAGACCAACCCTTTCTCTCCTTTTGAAAACGGGTTGCTGAGAGGAAATTTGGGGTTCTACATACTATAAAACGCTGTTTGCTTCTGGATGCCAACATGCCTGAACATTTCTGGGCTGAGGCTGTGAACACTGCCACATACTTGACCAACAGAGTATGGTCTTCTAGTGTGAACCAGACTCCTTATTTTTTGCTGTACCAGAAAGATCCATCTCTGGATCATTTGCATATCTTTGGCAGTTATGCCAATGTGCTGGTACCTGACGCCCAAAGGCGGAAGGGGGATCAGAGGTGGGTGAGATTGAGGTTTCTTGGTTATGAATCTGGGACAAAAGGTTTTCGTTTTGCACATTCCTATGGGAAGGTTGTGATCTCTCGAAGTGCAAACTTTGAAAAGCATGCAGGATGGGAACTATCCATGCTAACACAGAGGTTTTGCTACCTTTCACTCAGCATGAAGGGGTTAACAGAACTGCCAGGCAGCAGCCTGCAGCAGCTCAAGGTCAACCAACTGCTTCCAGTAGTGGCAAGCGTCCAAGGAAGAAAGCTGAGAAGGGGGAAGGGCTGCAAGACAGTGACACTAGCAGTAGTGAAGAAGATGAGAAACAAATTAAGGTGCCTCGTATCTCTGATAGGTCTACAAAAGGGATACCTCCTGACAGGTATGGGTTTTCTCAAAACGTCTATGTTTGTCAAGCACAGGTATCAGAGCCAAGCTCCTATAAAGAGATGTTAAAGCTACCGCCAGCTGAAATAGAGCTCTGGCGTGAAGCTATGGCTGAGGAGTATAAAACCTTAGTGCAACAACAGGTGTTTACCAAGACTGTTTTGCCAGAAGGAGAGGAGGCAATTGGGTCGAAGTGGGTGTTTCGGAGGAAAGAGTTGCCAAATGGTACTCAAAGGTATAAAGCAAGGCTTGTCGCCCAGGGGTTTGTACAAGACCGTTTGCTGAATTATGACCAGACCTATTCTCCCACGGCACGACCTGAGTCTTTGAGAGCTATGCTTGCATTAGCTAGTAAGAAAGGCTTTATGGTGAAGCATTATGACTTCCAGTGTGCTTTTTTAAATGCTAAATTGAAGGAAGCAATTTATCTGAAGCCTGCACCAGGGTATGAAGAAGCAGACCCAAATACTCGTTTATCTCTTTTTTGCATCGTCTCTTTGTATGGTTTTAAAAAACAAGCTGGTGCTAACTTTGGGTATGATGAACTGAACAGTACATTGCTTAAACTGGGGTTTAAGAAGTCTGTTGCTGATGCATGCTTATACATCAGGGAACTAATAAGAATCAAGAGGAGTCATTCTTCTCTTTATGCGTGTTGATGACAAGTATGTGTTATTGTTACAGCAAGGATCTACACAAGAATTTGACAAATTGTACAAACAACTCAGTGACATGTATGTTCTAAAGGACTTAGGTTTTATCAAACATTACTTGGGTATTGATGTCATATCTACACCAAAGCAAGGTTATCTCCTAAGTCAGAAGAACAAAATAAATGAGTTGGTGCGCAAGACTAGATTGTCAAAGGCAAGGGTTGCCACAACACCAATGTCCCTAGACTTTCAGAAAGTTAGTGAAAGTGAGGAATTCAACAATCCTGAACTGTACAAATCTGTTGTAGGTAGTCTCCTACATATATCTAACTGGACACGCTCAGATATAGCGTTTGCTGTTAGTGCACTAAGCAGAAAAGCTAGCAAGCCCAGCAAACATGATTGGGAGGGTGTTAAACGTGTGGTTAGGTACTTAAAAGGAACTGCTGATCATGGTTTACTGATCCAGTCCACGCAAAGCACAGAGTTGCGTGCTATTGCAGATAGTTCATTTGCAGACTGTGGTGACAGGAAGTCCTGTACTGGTTTTGTCATTCAGTATGGTGATGTAGCTAGTAGTTCTAGAAAACAGACCACAATCAGCCTGTCCACTTCTGAGGCTGAGTTCTGCGCATTGTCTGAAACATGTTCAGAACTACTTTGGGTTGAGACACTGCTAACTGAGTTAGGTGAATCCATAAAGAAGCCTATAATCGTGTTTGATGATTCACAGACCTGCATCGCATTAGCAGAGACTGCAAACATGAAGACAAGAACTAAGTACATAGGAGTAAAGTACCAGAATGTTAGAGAGCTAGTACAGAATGGAACTATTCAACTCGCCTATGTTGAAACAGAGCGAAATGTTGCTGATGTGTTTACTAAAGCTGTGTCACAGAATAAGCATCAGACAATGTTAGAACAGCTGAAAGTAATAAAGGTGCTGTCATAGTAGTTTTGGGAAGGGGTGTTAGGACTTGACAGTTAGATCACCAAAATCTACTTGACAGCTTGGTTGATGCAATCCTCTACCTTTCACCTAGTTTCAGTGGGTGATGCAACCATGACTAAGCACATCTAGTGTGATTGCATCACTGCTCCCTGATTGGTTGAATGTCTCTATATGTATGCACAGAACAGTTTGGTCTATGCGTGCTTTGGTTATACAGTTGCTGCGCTGCACTCTGTCAGACTGTTTTGTGACTTTGGAAACAAGGAATAAACCCTTCTGTTCTTTGAAGTGAACAACGCCTGGGTTCCTGTGTTTTCTTTTCCTTAACTGCTTCTGCTATTACCACGACCGCTGCTGAGTAGCTCCTTCTCAGTTTTGTGCCTCCCAGAAGAACACTGGCTCTTTCCTGTTCGTCACCACATCACCACAACCGCAGAGAAGCAGATGTAGCTCCCCCCACCCAATTCTACATTCTCAAACTGTCCAACTAGTGACTGCATGGGGCAGTCTGAGGAGGAAAAAATGTTGTGTAGTGGGGAGACTAAAGCTACTTCTACATATGTGCCACAAACAGAAAAGAACTGGTGAGTATTTGGAAGGCACAAAACTCTCATTGGACTTGTGATACAAACATCTCATTTGGTTCTCCTACAAATATAAAGGCTTTGCAGTGTGTAGATGGAACTTAAGTGACAACCACATGAGTATAAACTGAGATAGAGTCCTTCAGCCTGAAAAGGAAAGACCACAAAGACAAAGCCAGATGAATGTGTTTTGGTTCTCTTCTTTTTCCTGTTAGCTTAATAGTTTTGTGTATAGGATATTCTTGGTGCAAGGTGTATTTTTGACACAACTCATACAGTATACATTCATCCAAATGATACTTTTTATACATGTAATGTACACATAATCAGTAGTGCTTACAACGATGAAAAATGTTTATATGTGGGGAGGGGATGATACAAGAAAACAGAAAATGGCACAAAAAATAGAATTTTGCAAAATGGAGAAGCACAACCAAAATGAAAACTGTGGATGAGACATTCAAAACCATCTCTAATTCACATTTCATCATGTGGGTGAAACAATGAATTGGATCTGTGAAAAATTTCTACTGATGGAATAGTGTGGTGATTTTTGCCTGAGATCATTCCTGCTGTTCACAAAGGTCTCCAGGAATAGCACTTGGGGCATGTTTGCTCCACAGCAGAAGGTGGGAAGGAAGGAAGTCCCACCCCTCTGACCAACAATTTCTACCATTAATGGAAATTTTCAGTGGGATTCAGGTCAATGGACTTCGTGATCTGCACTTCATACATTCCAAATATATCTTCCAACTCTTCTGCATTTTGTGATTAGTGACACATGTTGTCATTCATTTTGAAAGAAACAAGATACTTGCTTAAATTTAAAAAAAATCACCACAAAGCTCCTATTTAATATTTTTGAGAAATTCCAAAATTTAAGTTGCTTACTCCTGACATTTTATATTGCCCTTCTTTTTGACTTTTTTCATTATTACTAGGTGCTCTTCTTGACTTATGCTAATAGAAGCTAAAATAAAGCTCTACTGTAATTGACTAATTAGAGTGACTTTATGGGCTACATTTTATTTTCTCTGTACATGAATGATTACTAAGTGTTCAGTTAGAAATTCATCAAATGTCATATTTCTTACATTTTTTAAGGATATTCATAAAACACTGTATGTGGACCCATCAAAAAGATAATGCATAATGCCAACAGGGCTTTTTCACTTATCAGGCATCCAGGTTTTGCTGTGACCCCTTGTCACCTGTGTAGTCTGTAACTATCCCAGGTTTGCTGTCACACAGGGCAGGGAATGGACCCCACATACCAAGATCCATTCTTCATTGTCTGAAGGTCCATTAATGCTCTCCTCAGAGTTTTCTCTTAGTGCCTGTCTTTAGAAATCTAATTGCATCCTGGCCAGAACAATAGTGGTGAAAGGGAAGAAGATAAAACTCTTTAATTCCCTGAGCTAGAACAATCTGTTCGCAAAAAGTTTAAAAACTTCCACAGAACTAATCTGATGACCACTGCATACCATAAAGGCTTTCCTTTGAAGCACTGACACACCGAATGGGTTTACACTGCTCTGTGAAGTATTAATAACGATGCCTGACAGCAACAGTATATCAAAGTAATGAAATTAAGCAGAGGTATCATAACTAAAGTTACCATTTATATACCACTATAAACTAAACTGGTCCTGATTTATCAGTGATACGAGTACCACTAGGCAGTCAGCATTATCATCACCAAATCAGGTGAGACACACTATATCATCCATCCATGAAATAATTTTTAAATATACTATTTTCACTTAGTATACGTCACACTTGGGAACACAGATGAGCCATAATTTCAAAACAAGGAGAAAAATCCCATCTAAGGCTCTTTACATATCACACAGAGTCAAACCTGTTTACCTCTTGATGTACAGAGTCATGGGCAATCCTTGCTCCCTAAGGTGTGTAAAATATGCTTGTGAACTGCATTTCTTACACTTTTAAGGATACACATAAAACACTGTATGTGGACCCATCAAAAAGATAATGCATAAAGCCAACAGGGCTTTCCCACTCATCACATCTGGCCCCATAAGGCCACAAGAAATGTTTCCATATGTCACCAACTCCAAAAAAAGTAGTTTCAGAGGGTAGCTGTGTTGGTCTGCAGTTGAACAGCTACATTTGAGTCCAGTAGCACCTTAGAGACCATATCTGATTATGGGAGTTTGACTCTCAAAGCTCATACACCAAAATCTTAATGGTCTCTAAGGTGCTACTTGACTTGAATCTGGCTGTTCCAAAAGCATAAAGATACTTCCTTGGCTATATTCTCCTTCCTTCTCTTTAATGGTGAATCCTCCTTGCTTTCAGCCCCTCAGATCTTCACTTATTCCTGAAGAACTTCTACCTTCCAACCAGCTGCTTCTCTGCTGCCTTTCCCCCCTGCCTCTATCAACTGCCTCTTAGAAAATTTCCATTCATTTGGGCAAGCCATTTGGTCAGGTATGAGCCTCCCATATTGACTGCTTTTTGGACTGGATCATTAACTATCAATAGTCCTTCTAGTTAAAGGATGCCAATATATAATTATTAGCCACGCAAGACGTCAAACTTAAACAAAGACATTTTAAAGATTCAAAGACAGAAATCATTTAATTAGGAGAGAGACAATTTCATTAGGAACTCCCGAGACAGTTGCAAAAGGGTCTCTTTATCATCCAATTCTTCTCAAATTCCATGAACAAAACCAGAATGTTCTGAAAGCTGTGAAGGAAAGCAGCCATTGAGAATGAACATTCATATCAGCAGAGACAAAGGCTGCCAACACCGGCTACTTACAGGGATTTAACTGCAAACTCTCTGGATACTGAGGATTTCTCGTATGAGTGGTAAGGTGGGGCATACAAGTTTGTACCATCCTGTGCCCCTGCAACTGGAACATAGGCTGATGGCCACATATGACAACTTCCTCTTTCCTGTCCTGGCAAGGTGCTCTCTGGAGTTTTCCTGCCAAAATTCTAACTGCCACTGTCACAGCTCACTGATCAGCCACCCAATGTTTTTGGCACTGAGGCCCTTTCCGCACGGGCCAAAAACAACGGCTTGGGGGCGGTAAAAACACCGCCCCCAGGCCGCCGTTCGCACAGGCGGCGCTGCTGCGTTGCAGCAGCGCCGACCTGACTGCGCTCCCCCTCCCCCAGGGCGGTGTCAGGCCGCCCTAAACAACAACCCTTAAAACGGCCTCCACCTCCACACCGGCGGAATTCCTGCCGGCATGGAGGCGCCCTTACGGCCGTGCAGAAACGGCCTGAAGGATATTTATTTCTACCTTACAAAAATGAGTGAACTAAATTAGAGAACAATGAACTGCTCAATTGAGACAGAGGATTATATTATAAAAATAAAATTCCCAAAACCCTTTTCTTTTCTTGTCAAACTTCCTAAAGTGAAAGGTACAAGAGACTTTGGGTACTTTCAAAAAGTTAAACAAACATAAGAGGTTTTATTTTCAGGAACACCAAAGATGTTGGCAAGGTCAACATATTTACAACTGTAATCAGGTAAGTCAGCAAGTTGGTTTTTAGTTTAATGAAGCTTTCTGCTGTGTTTGACACAAGTTATTGCTTTACTTGAGTTCAGCCACTCTCTCTCTCTGAGTTGTTACAATTTCAGGTTTCCTCCATAAGATGTTTCATTAAATAAATAAATGAAGTTGTTTTAAAACAAAACAAATTGCAGTGCTTCTTTTCCTAAGAAGATTTTCCTCAGATCTATTGATCTATCTAATCTGTCTTGGCAACAGGTTGATTTTCCTGAGCTGGATTTTTCTGTAATTTTCTGACCTTTGTACAGAATACGAAAACCCACTCCTGTTCCTTTTTTGTAGGATCACCACTCCTAGGCCGTTTCCGCATGGAGGCGGAAACGGCTAGGTCGGCGCATTTTGCGCCGACCCGACGACGCTGGGACTGTCCGCGTGGACGGTCCTGGAAACAGCCGGGCAGCCGGCGCCTCGGAGCACCGGTGCCCGGCCGACCTGGCATGTCCCCGGGCCTCCGGCACGTCGCCGAGACCTGGGGACACGCCCCCCTGGCCCTGCGCGCCTGCTCCAGCAGCACAGGGCAGGGGGCGTGTCCCCAGGCCTCGGCGACACGCCGGAGGCCAGGGGACAAGGTAAGTGCTGGGAACAAGGCGGGGGTGGAGGCGTCGTGAAGTCGCTGCCGTTCGCTCGGCAGCGGCTTCACGGCAGCGTTTCCCCGAAAAGAGCGCTTCCAAGCGCTCTGGGGAAACGCCGGCTTCGCGACGGGCGGGTGGCGCGAGGGCGGCACGGCTGCGATGCAGCTGCGCCCCCTGTGCAAATGGTGGCCTGGAGACAGCGTTTTTGCCGTCTCCAGGCCGCCATTAAATGCCCGTGCAGAAACGGCCCTAGTAAGTATGCAACTTATTTTCCAGAATGGATCTTACCCTTTTCAGAAAACCACAAATATCAACCCTGTGTCAGCTTTAGTGTGTTCTTGGTTTAAACCAGGTACAAAGTACAGATGCTTTCTCTGCTCTTTTAGTCCCAATTCCACAGGGCCCTCTGGACACTGCCAGAGACTGGAGAAGTCTGGTTATGCTTCCATTCAATCTACCCCTACACAAATCTCTGTCACCACCCAGTCCTCTCTCGGAGCAGAAACTCTGCAGAACTCCTCTCAGAATTCCTGTACTCTGGCTAAAGAACTCCCCTCCCCCCCCCACCGGTTCCCTCCAGCCAATGACACAGAGTTCTAATTTTAACCCTTTAAGGTTTGCATTCAACTTGCCTAAATACGTCAAAGTGCCTGTATTCATCACATTAAACAAGCTGGAGGCACTGCAGGTTTCCATGCTACTTTATTTTTGCAAGGTTGCTACACAGAAATATCAAACCCATCTCCTGCAAGGGAATGTGTTATTTTAAGATAAATTTTACAGAATAATCCCATCAAGACACTATTGTAACATTAGACACAAAATGTTGTGAGACACTGGCAATCCACCATGCTCCATACAATGCTTTCTTTAAGGAGGCTAAAACACCATGCACTAAAGCATACGGCTTGATTGTTGTAACAATTTGCCTAAACCAATTGGCGTAGATATAGATATGGCCCAGTAGCAACACGTGGAAGTTGGAATGGTTTTAATAAGGCAGTGGTTTGCAATTGGAAGTTTTTGGCATGTAGTGCCAGCAGACAAAGACACAATGAAGGATAAAATACTAAAAGTTAAGCATTAAAGAAATCATCAGAGCAGTCATCTTCAAATGTGAAAGCAAAGAAATATGGACTGTGGTGAGGCTATGCAGAATGAACCTAAGGCTTTCTTCAGCCTTATGTCTAACATTTATTTCTAGTTTTAAATAGTCAAAGGCACCCTGGGAAATGTAATACATTACAGTAATCCTGAGATGTAAATTTCCGTTTAGATTAAGTCATACACCAATGATCCAGTAGGAGTGTGTGTCTGTTTATAAAAAATGGTGAAAGGGAAGCAGGCCATTATGCAGCTCATGATGGGGGAAAAGTAGAGCTTCTTACTTACATAAGAACCAACTCTTCACAAGCAGAGACGGGAGAAAAAAAAGATCCTACAGAAAGTGCATTGGGTTCACACATCTGAGAGAATGGCACATAAAACGAAACACAAGCTGGATTTTAAAGAAGAACAGCATTTAATTAATTGGGTAAGAGACATTTCCTAGCTTTAGACCATCAAACGGGCTTCATTTTGAGCCTGTGCTTCAAATTACCTGAGAGACTTATCTACAGAAGACAGACCTAATCAGAACAAATGGTAAAAGCTCTCAGGGCTTCAAACACTGATATGCAAAGATGGCTGCAACTCAAATGCTAGCTGCTACCAAGTGTACTGCACACAGCTTTCAAAATATAAATTAAGCCATTTACTGTGTTTTAGATAATCAAAGCAGCATGGGGTTTGGGGTTTTTTTTGCCTTTCATGAAATTTCCCTTGCTTCCAAAAACCCTGCCTTAAAAAAATGCTATCCAAAGATTAAAAGCAGAAGTGCTCCATGGGCCACTGTGATTTTCAAAAATTACACAATTCACTTTTCTGATATTCTTATTGGTCTCCTCCTCCCCACCTCTTTCTCCTAAATATTTTCTAAGTTAGGCAAACCTCCCAGCCTTCAACCTTCAGCTACTTCCCAGTTCAAAAACAGCACCCAAAAATGGTAGCAATCAGTGCCACTACTTCACACGGACACTTAAATCAAATTTATAATTAATAATTTTCTAGTGGCCTTTTAGGCATGTGCAGCTTTTATATATCAGCTGGAACTATTTTCTAATGACACAGAGCATTTTAAGTGTGTGCCTGGTTGAAGAGGCTTTAAAATCACAAACATGACAACACAATAAAACAGAAAACCAGGGTTATTATTATTATTATTATTGTGTGTGTAAAGTGAACTCAAATCTCAGCCAATTTATGGCAAGCCAGCAGCGTTTTCAAGGCAAAGGTGATTTGTCATTGGCTTCCTCTGAATGGCAAGGCTGGTATTCCTTGGAGGTCTTCCATTCAAGTTCTAACCAGGGCTGACCCCTACTTAACCTTTGAACTCTGACAAGATCAGGCTAACCTGCACCATTCAGGTCAGGTCAGGGTTATTATCAGATAATCAGAATCATATGACATTCAAATGTAAAGGGAAAGAAAGGACATTATTTGTCCTACAACATGGAAGAACAAAGCATATGCATGCTTTATAGACGGATCTGATGCATCTTTATCCTTAAGTAAATGCCACTGTGAATGGGATTGAATTCCATCCCAACTAAGCATTCCTAGTAAGTAATGCAACTAAGCATTCCTAGTAAGTAAAAAAAAGTCCTATCCTTTTAGTAGTGGTTTAATATGGCAAAATGGGCAGTTGATGCTTTTCATGGCATGGCACCTAATAATTGCCCCTAATTCGTGGCATGGCACCTGATAATTGCAGTGGATGAACAGAGCAGTTGAAAAGCTGGCAACCCTAATCACAGTTAATTCATTTCTAAAATCCTTGCTCAAGACCCTTCAATAGGCAGTAGCAAACTAACAGAAGTGGGAGAAAGGGTGATCTTGCTTATTCTTTCTCCTCAGTACCACCACTGAAGCCCATGGCTGTTTTTCTGTGCCATCACTGATGCCCTAGCAATGCCTTTGGGAAGAGAAAGGAATGGAATGGTCCACTTTGGTGTTTGTCAGTGTTGCTTTTCATTGAGTTAGGTTCATTCCTAACTCCGACACTGTATTCAAGTTAATCATAATTATAATAATCACTGACTTGTCTTGGTTAAGAGACTAGATTCTAAGAGCGACAAATTATTCTTATCTCATCAAACCTAAAAGCAAGACATTGTTGAATATATTACTTTCTTTTTGGCTGGTCAAATTCCAAGGAGCATTCTGCTCAGCAGACATTTACTGCCAAGAGCTGTCCCTTTTGAAGCCAAATTTATTTATTTATTTATTTATAATTACATTTGTATACCGCCCCATCCCCTGAGGGCTCTGGGCGGTGAACAACAAAATAATATTCCAGAAACAATAATAACAATAAATAATCAATATAAATATACATATTTAAAACATGAAACTACAGCATTCCACTTGGCGTCCAGGATTTAAAACTAACAATAAAAACCCCTCCCAGAGAGGGGGCGGTAGATCTAATTACAGCTCCCAAGATGTTAAAAGGGAAAGACAAAGAGGGCGCTCACCCTCAACAGCTGGCCTCCCCAAAAGCCCGGTGGAACAACTTCGAAATCTTTACAGGCCCTGCTGAACTCTCCAAGATCCCGCAGGGCCCGACAGCTGAGGAAGAGTGTTCGGGTGGAGGCCAGCCGTGGTCATTGAGGGGCTGGGAACCACTAGTAATTGGCCTCTGCTGAACGCAGAGGCCGTAGTAGGGACATATGGGGTAAGGCGGTCCCGCGAGGGTACGCAGGGTCCCAGGTCGCTGCAAGCGTCTTAAAGGTTAACACCCATACCTTGTGGATGATTCGAATTCCACTGGAAGCCAGTGCAGCTGGCGGAGTACAGGCTGAATATGGTCACGGTAGGCACCTCCTGTAAGTAAACGCGCCACGCATGCTGGGCCAGCTTTAACTTCCGAATCAGGCGCAAGGGCAGGCCAGCGAGCGAATTACAATAGTCTAGCCTGAGGTGACTGCTATGTGGATCACAGTGGCCAGGTCCGCTTGGGAGAGGAAGGGGCCAGCCGCCGGGCCTGACGGAGGTGGAAAACGCAACCTGTTGTATGGGCCACCTAGGTCACCATTGAAAGAGACACATCCAGGTGGACCTCCCGGCTGCGAACGGAGGGGGCCGGTGCCAATGAGGCCCCCTCCCACACCGGCGGCTGAAAATCCCCAACCTCCCCCTCGCGGCCTAGCCAGAGGATCTCCGTCTTTGATGGGTTTAGTTTTAACCTGCTCTGTCGCAACCAACCAGCAACCGCCTCCAAACAATGCTGCAGAGCTGCAGGGGCGGCGGCCGCTCCCCTCTCCATCAACAGAATGAGCTGAGTGTCATCAGCATACTGGTGACAGATCAGCCCAAATCTCTGTACCAACTGAGCAAGGGGTCGCATATAGATATTAAATAACAGCGGGGATAGGAGCGCACCCTGAGGCACACCGCAATGAAGCGGGCACCTTCGGGAGGCCTGATCCCCGCACCACACTTGCTGACTCCAGTCCCGGAGAAATGAGACAATCCACTGAAGGACAGTGCCCCGCACTCCGGAAGTGGCCAGGCGGTGGGTCAAAAGGTCGTGATCGACCACATCAAATGCTGCGGTAAGATCTAATAATACCAGCAGCGCCGATCCGCCTCGGTCAAGCTGCATACGGAGCGTATCTGTGACGGCGACGAGAACGGTCTCCGTCCCATGCCCAGCACGGAAGCCGGACTGGAAGGGGTCAAAAGCCAATGTGTCCTCCAGGAAACCCTTTTAGTTTCCTCTAGCCACACGTCTACTGGCAACAATTTTTGTACCTGGGACCCATTTTGCATTCCTGAAGACACTTTGATGGCCTACTGTACCTTTGCTGCTTTTGGTATCTAGTTATCCAATATTACATACTTGTATGACAAATTACAAATGCAGATAAATTTGCTTAAAATAAGGCCAAATGCCCATATCTGCTATCAATCTTCATCAGGACTATTCAGAATATTTAAAAAACTGTATATAAGGTCAATTGCTCAAAGTTTTATATTGTAAATGAATTTTCCTGTTAAATTGTTCAACATATTTATTTATTTATTGTTAAAATTTATAGGTCGCCCTCCCCTGAAGGGCTCAAGATGGCGAACAGCATAATTCCCTCCCATGCCATGAGCAAGCATTGCTCAGAATCCACATTTGAATGTTCTATATGTGCTTGGCGAAATAATGCTCTATCTTCAATAACTTTCCATTTGGAGAGGTATTTGGTTTGGTCTTGACAGGCCTTCCACCATCAATTAATGCCATGGCCAGTTCTCCATCCTTCTTCCCATGACAATTAAAGCATTTTGTGCTGGATAGTTTTGAGAACACATCCCAGCGCCTGGGAGGGCCACGATGACTGCCCACTGGTGGATTTGCCCCTCCACTGGCGCAAGTGCTTTGGGGCAGGAAAATCTGCTGGTGCTGCTATGTGCTGCTCTCATGGGCAGATTCACCCCCGCCCCTTTGGATGGGGTTGTCATCAGTCTTTAAGGTGCCACAATACTTCTGTTGATTTTTTATGGCATAAACTCCCATGGCTACCCCATGGAATGATCAGACTTTGAAATGTTTTCAACATGCACATCTGTCCTGGAGATTTGTGCCAAGCAGAAGTGTTCTTTCTGAGACTTGTCATTGGCCTACAGAGCTCCTATCGTTTCCCTGATTTGTTGTTATTGCTAATTGTATTAATACTTAGACTTGCGAATACAGCACAAAAGAAAAATATATTGAAAGTAATGAAAAGCTTTTAGAAGCAATATTTAGGCAGTAATGACCTCTGAGTCAGGCATTTCCTGGCAGCTAATGACTGGCTGGCTGAAGTTGAAGGTCTGAGATAACAGGTGGACTGTTAACCTATACAGCCATTAGCTTCAGGAAACACCGACCCTGAGATCGCTAATGCTTTTCTAAATCACAGAATCATAAAAGAAATGAACTACCACTTTGTCGTAGAAAAGTAAAAGTTTAACTTCTGGTTTCTGCGGATGCTGTGATCTGGAAATAAGAATATTATGCCCCATATCCCACAATACCATTATTTGACTACAAGAGTTAATTGCAATGCTACTATCAACCCACATAAGAACCAACTACTAAGGCTATGAAACTCTGTGAAGGGGACAGCATTGAAGTATTCACCTAAGTTCTTTCAAGTGGACACCTACTAATGTAAAATGTTGGTGCAACAAAAACATATAAGTATCAGACAGATGTATTTGCCAGCTTTTCAATTACAATTTTAACAGCAACACATTGTATAGTCACTTGTAGGATATAGAATTGTTGTATCCTATCAGATCTCATGGGAAAAAGCGGAGTAGTAGACCTTTTTGATCAACGAAAAGGCTATACTGGGGAGCGGGGGGGGGGGGGGGGATAGAACCAGCATTGACAAAAGCTACATGGGACAGGGGCTGCAGTAAGTGAAGAAAAGGAGTTGAGACTGAGTGGAAAAGATGGCAGGATTCAACCCATAAAGTTTATCTCCATGGTGGTGAAACTGTCCTGTAAAAGGCACAACTATAAGCCAGGCTGATTTTCCTCCAGACATTTGGCAAGACTGACAGGGGTCACTGACTGGCTCATTGTTCACTGAGTGGTAAATCTTGGTTTGCTACATTTGTGTAATGTAGAAAAGTAGCCATAAACATTAGAAGTGGGACAAACTGTGTAGTCAATTTACCTACTTTTTATCCCAACTGTGGAGTGGGTGCTGTATGCACCCTCAGAAAGCCTGCTACCTACCAGAATTTCCCCTGTTCCCCCCACCCCTAACTGTATCTCTCCAGCTCCCTACCTTTCTCTAACAGAGGCATGAGGTTGATCCAGTTGAGTGCACAGAAACTTTATTGAAGGGGTGGCTGTCTCCGTACCACCACCTTCTTCTGGCCGCTGACCAGTCGCTCCATTCCACAGATGCATATTATTATTCCACAGAGCCTGCCAGAGGCTCAAATAGTGATGGGCACAGCATCTGTTGGGGAAAGCAGCAACAACACACAGTGCAGCAGCCTAAACACTAGACTCAGGTGATAGTGCATCCTGTGGTCTGGTGTGGCTGCCTCAGGAGCTGAGTCAGAGGCACTGGAGTCTCCAGCTGAGCCCCTGCAAGCTTTGGCTCACACCAGTTGCTGGCCATGCTGCAGATGTCCTGTTCCATCCGCACAACCATTATTTCATTTTCCTTTCCCACTGCTCTATCGGGGAACACCTCCCCTGCAACAAGACGTCACAGCAATTACAGAGGCAAGAGTTCGGCTGGGGTCCCCTCAACATGGGGTGATCCAGTTATGGCAGTCATGTGTTTCTGATCTTGGTTTCCCCTCCATGTAACGGACTCCCCTTGGCCTTCCTCCACCCACCCTCCTGGGCCCCGCTGTGCCTCACTGATAAATGGGGGCCAATCACTCATCCTTCCTGCCATGCCCGCTCCCTTGAGGTCAACTACCAGATGACTCCTGATGAAGCAAGGAGAAAGCGGAAAGGAGGTCACCTATGGAGAGGGAATCTCACTTGTCTGTTCACTTTCTGGTCACTGGTTCCCAGATACTTGACGACACAATCTACAAAGTAAATTCAGAATGTGGGCTTGACAACACTGTGGGTGTTGGCTTTGCTCTCCTAGAAGAGTTGTTGTGTGCTAGATTCCAGCTGTTGGGCTAGGAGTGAGTCCAATGTGTAAAGTGTTAAACTGAAGGTGCAAAGCACTACGTTCGAGTGCTCCCCCCCCCCCCACAGCACTTTCAGCTCGTGGTCCTTTGGGTTACAGTGTTAATAGATTAAATACTTTTTTGCTCACTGGAAAGAAAATTTAGTCCTTCAGTGTTTGATACAATCTTCACTTTGTCCATTTTATTCTAATGCTGAGGCCTGATCTAGTTTATGCCCTTTTTTATTCGATGCTCTTCCCACCCCCACCCCACCCCTGTTTTTGGAGAGTTTACTTTTGAACTAATAGGAGATTTTCTTACAGATTCTCCCTCAGATATTCTCACTTGATAGTTCTTCTTTCAGTTGCTTAGCTTGCTCCACTGCAGTGATTATTCTTTTGCTCTTGGGTAGGGCAACTTCTATAGCAAACGGAACTCTCCAGTGATACTGAATTTCTTTCCTTTGTAGAATTTGTCTTAAGAAATCAAAGTCGCTCCTTTTTCTCAACAAACTTGTAGCTAAGTCTTGGAAACTAAGTACTTCTTTCTCTGCCACTTTGAGTGGAGATTCTCTTGTTTATTCTAGTCATCTAGTGGCTGTGTTTTGTATGCCTAAACCTGACCAGTAAACCATGACAATTTATTCTTAAATGTAAAACTTGCATCTATTCTGAATATCTGGTCCTTGGATCTTTAAATAGTCATGTCATAGCTTGCCATAGTTGTTTTCTAAATTTGCTCTACCAAGATCCTCTGGAATTTCTCTAATTCATATATTATTGCTTCTGCACTGCACTGCCAAAGTTTTAATCCTTTGTTTCACCCTTTCCATCCAAAGGTCTTGCCAATCTCAGTTCAACTCCTTTCTATCTTTCTTTGATTATCCTGATTTCTTGAGTATTTTCATCACAGTTGTGCAATCGAACTTCAAAAAAGTCTGTATGAAATCCATATAATAAAATCCATTATAAAAAGAAGAAAATGAGGAAAAAAGATAACAAGGATAAAGATAAAAACAGGAAGCCTGATCTTATAGGCTTTTATAGCCTGCCTTTACCTCACTATCCTAGATGGTTTCAGAACCTGCAGATCCCTGGTAGAACTCTGGAAAGATTCACCTGTCAAATGTAACTATCTATGAGTGGTGAGAGGATGATAAATGTTCCTTTTTTTTCTGGTGTTCCACTTCAAACACCCCCAGTGAGGAGAAGGCCCTGAAGCACTTCACAGGTGCTCCTATTTAGATTACAATTTCCCCCAGAAGTCTCTTAGATGCAGAGTTGACGTAAATATCCAGGGACACCCAGAATTCAATGCGCAAGGAACCATAATATAGTTACTATTCACATAAAATATGGGAAAAAATATATGACGAACTTGACAGAACACACAGAGGGAAATTGTTGGAGAACCAAGGTGGATCTATACCAGTGACTTCCCAACAACTGCACATGTTCAGTTGCTTTAGGAAAATTATGTACATTTTTAGAATCTGATTTTTTAAAACTGCCTAATGCTTTCATGGTTTTATATCCCAATTTATTTTATTGCATATTCCGCTGACATTTTTTGGATTCAGGGAAAATTGCTGAAATAAGATCAAAGGAATATTTTTACATCAATTCATAGACCTCAAAAGTCAAGCCTTACACAAAATAGTTCTTTTGAGCAAGAGGTACTTTGCTTATTTCTTGTTATTACAAAAGACTAGCACTGAACTCCTGTTGATTTAAGATAGCTACTAGTTTTGATCACTGTTTCTCAAATTGCCAAGACATTTTTCTTGTCTTCCTGCCCTTTGCATGAAGTGAGAAGCTTGGTGTGAAAAATCACATGTGTAAAAAAGGATACAGATAAAAATCAAGGATTAATGAACTAGATTTTTGGTTTTAAGGAAGAGAAACCACAGCTACTGCTACAAATTAAATAATGCTAGTAATATTTCAAAGTAAGATCTGGATGCCATGTACAACTTCAGATTTTAGCATGCAGTCTCTATCTAAAGCAGGATAAATATAATTAATGATTGACAGGCAACCAATTAAAACTTGCCACAATCAAACATATATAGTTTCTTCTTTTGCCTTTCCAACTGTCTTGAATCTTTAACTACAGAAAGGTGGCCTATAAATGTTTGAATGAATGAGGTCTAGAAAGGCTTCTTCAGATCTCAGAGCCAAATCACCTTCAAAGGTACATTCTGAGCTTCAGTACCACATAGTACCCCCTGGGATTTCACACAGATATGAATTACAGCTCACCACTCTGACAGGTACAAAACTAGACTTGTGGTCGCTTGACCTCATACCCCAGGGTTGATCAGACTTTAAGGCAGGGCTCTGGTCCCATAGCCTTCACATCCAGCAGTGAATTCTTTAAATGGAATAAAGCTTTATTGAAGTCACTTAAGCTCTTTGGCTGGCCTCATTCACACTGCTCTCAAAGTTGACCAAATTTAGTTGTGTGCAAGAAAGCTCTGCTAATGATGGAAATTATATCTTACATCCTTTGAAGGCCTGAAATGGCACCACAGTGTCTTGCTTTGCTCTTTCTTTGTCTCTTTTGTCCTTCTCCCCAACACTCCAATATGTGGGTACAGCCACTTCTGGCTCAGTGCCAGATGTTTCCTGTAGGCAGCCTTGTTGCCCTTTTGCTAAGCTCCAACATTCTCTGCTGCTTCATGGTCACTTTTCTTTCTCTTGCAACACAAGCATGTACATGTTAGATTGGCACAAAACAATCTGGGTTATGGAGAGAAGGGAATACTTAGGGGGGCAGTGTTGGTCTTTGGCTAAAACTTTAGCTTTTATGTACACACACACACATTTCCCACATGCTCTTGTGAGCATTCTCTATCTCTAAATAAGTTTAGGAAATTTCAGGCTGCAGTTACTGAATCAGTGGTGTATTTGTTCAGGGACATAGGGTTACCCATATCCCCGGGTGCAACTAATCTGGTCATGTGGGGCTGCTCTCTCGTGCTGGCCTCTTTCTGGCCCAGCAGCCAGGGCATGAGAGAAAGTCGCACTGCAGCTGCTGGGCTGGGAAAAGGGGCTGAAGCCTGACTTGCAAGTAAGAGGGGCTTACTTGCAGTAAGTGAGGCTCTGCATGGGGAGGACCCTGGAGGGGGGTTTGCCTCTGAGCACCATATGGCCCCCATATGCCTCTATACCAAATGCACAGAAAATTTTAGGGACAATTGCAATTGCTGTTTTTCTTCATCCCTGCAAGCTTAGAAGCACACATACAAGAATTTAATGAAGCATATCATAGAGCAGGTTCTATTACCACCCAGTGTTATGTATGGAATCTATATTCCATATTTCACATTACTCGAATGTATGGCACTCCCCATACCAAATCCCATGCTTCCTATTCATCCCTTATGGCCAATTTTTGCATTTGGACCATTCATTTAAAAGGGTTCCAATCTTTTCAAGTCCCACCAAGTCCCACATATTTCTCCATGCCCTTTAGCAAAAGAAAATGATCTAATGCCGCAAATGAAGCTGAAATGTGCTATAACGGTAATGGAAGTGCATTCGCCTTATCCATTTGTGAATGGAGATTGCCCATCAGAACTGCCAAGGATGATTCTGTCCTTAAACCATCCCTGAAGCTAGACTGAAAAGGGCCTAGAGCAGGGGTAGGGAACCTGCGGCTCTCCAGATGTTCAGGAACTACAATTCCCATCAGCCCCTACCAGCATGGCCAATTGGCCATGCTGACAGAGGCTGATGGGAATTGTAGTTCCTGAACATCTGGAGAGCCGCAGGTTCCCTATCCCTGGCCTAGAGCTAGAATTGCTGGGTGTCCAGTTTTGAAGTGGACAGTCCAGTATTATCCCTTTCTGTTCAGTAAAGAATGTTCAGCATTTTCTAAGGAAGCCTGTAACCAGTATGGCCAAGTTTCATGCCTGCACGCTTTTCCCAGTAACAAAAATAGTGACATCCCCATAGGCTTGCTCTCCACCTCAGCCAGCAAGGTCTGAAAAGAACCAAATCTATCACTCAGCAGCCAGGCAGGATACTCCCTGAGAAATGCTGCTGGCTTGACTGAAGAAATTTGGTAAGGCAAAAAAAAATTAACAGCCAATCAGTCAGCTTCCCTATGATTCTACCATAGTTTCCAGCAATTCCTTCAGAAATCTGATAATAACTTCCTACTTTTCCATGGAAAATCAAAACAGAAAATGGAAGAAAAAACATCAGTCCAGAAGAACCGGGTAACCAGGAAAGTTGACAAAAGGGCCTAATGACAAAATTGATTCTCATAAGTTACATATGATAAATTACCCAAAACTTTAACACATCACAAATAGAAAAGTAATATAAATAGTAAACTAATAGTAAACAAATAGTAAACTATTTGTTATATATTAAAATTTTGGATTTACCATATGCAACCCATCACACTATTACGGTTGTCACCTCCCTTGCCTCCCCCCTTCTCATTGGCAACTCTAGAAAGAGGAAGGGAAGGAACCAGCTTGACCATATTGGTAGCAGTGATACTGGCTTGGTGGAACAAAATGAGAAGATCCACATTAGTCCCAATGCTCAATCCAGGCAATTTCTGGATGAGTAAGAAAAGCTGCAGTTCTTGATTCTTGATTCTTAAATATATATTTTTAGGGATCACCAAGCAGTCTATATGGGAGGCTCCTAATCAGCCTGCTGGCTCAAGAAGACAGACCAATCATGTGATTTGTTTGGGTTGGGTGCACAGCGGTTTTCGGCAACACTGGGGACAAAAGCATGTGCAGGCTTGCTTGTCTTTCTGTGCAAGTGACATTCATCCTCTGAAACAAAGTGGCAGCAGCTTAAGGGTTTATGCAATCATTTTCACCTCTCTGGATCCTGGAGCCATTGTGAAGACTTGTGCTAGGCTGATGGGGCAAATGGTATCAGAATTAGTACCTAAAGTATGCATCCTTGGGAGGGTTAATTTCCTAGGGATCTTTTAGCCTGAGAGGCCAAGCTCCATTGCACTTTAAGCAGGGGTCTCCAACCTATGGCCCTCCAAATGTTCATGGACTGTGATTCTCATCAACCCCTGCCAGCATGGCCAATTGGTAGAGCTGATGGGAATTGCTGTCAATGAGGGCCATAGGTTGGAGGCCCCTGTTTTAAAGGTTCCTAAGTAGCTGAACCAGAACTATCTAGCTGGTTTCCTGTCCTCTACATAAGCTTGGCTTTCAATGGTTGAAATCTTATATAGGTCAGGCTTTACTTCAAAACAGTGACTCTCATTTCTGAACAAGCATACCCTTTCCAATCAGTTCACTTTAAGAAGTCTAACAACTTGGAGGACTGGGAGGAAGTAGCCTTGGTCAGATGGTTTTTAACTAAGTAATAGAATCACATTCATCTATATTCATAAATAAGGACCTAAAATCCCTTTTCTTTAAATAAAAACTTCTATCTTCAAAGAACTGGCCACTGGAAACCTAAGCTTTTAATGTAGAAGGATTTTTTTTTACAAGAATACAAATATCTGTGACACAACTCAACATTTGAAAATAAGATTTTCCTGCATTTTTTGCTTTCAAATGTCTTTTAGCATAGCTGAAATGTTTCATTAGCTATTAATTACAGTTTCATTCTTACATGTGCACAGCACATACTAATACGTTTCTCTTTCCCTCAGTGCTCCTGGATTCTAACAGTAAAACCTTTTTCCTCAACTCCCTTTATTTTTAATTATGGTAATTTGGTGAAGATACGCTTACAAAGACAAATGTGTTCAGAGACAAGAAGAACACACAGTGTAGTGCGAGATCACAGGTACCTTGATAAAGCTACATGATTTCATTATATTCGATAAATTCCTGTACAAAGATAGGAGATGTTAGCTAGCTCTTTAGAACAAAGCATAACAGGATCAATTAAGCCCGGTTCAGTTTTTAATATTCTGACAATCATCCAACCATGCATAGAAAGACTGTGTAACATGCCATCTTCTTGATACATGGTTGCCATTTTTGTACATAGGATGATACCCATATTTTCCAGTGTTGGTATACACAATCAGAAATCCAGAGTTTTGAGGCAAGAGGTTCACATGCACTGAAGCTGGAAAATATAGACATTACCCTATTCACACAAAATAGTGTCAGCACCTATCAGGAGTATCTCAAGTGGTGCCATCCACCCTTACATATACTTGCAGAACCAAAACTGTAATAACTGAAACGAGCTTAAATGGATGGTGAACCAGGTGAAATTCTAAGCAACTAGGCCTTATTCTCAGGCATAGATTATGGTGATTGTACCCTTTCCTTTTCTTCATTGTCTAACAATTTCAGCCCACAGACACTTCAGACTATCTTCATCCAGAACCTTAGATAATGAATAAACCTGGTAAATATCACATTGGGAGCCTCAGTGAAGCCCAGTGGGTAAGTCAAGAGTTTCTGGTGAGAAAAAAATATTCTTTGCTAAATGAAATTTTTCACTGCGTAGGTACACAAGTGTCATAGAGTTACAAGTGATTTTTGGCAACCCCAACATGGACCCTTCAAGGTTAATGAGAAGCAATGGTAGGCAGAGGCGTAGCTCCAAGGGGAAGAGGGTGGTGCGCACCGCCCTGGGTGTGCGCCCCTGCAGGGGTGTGGTGAGGGCATTCCGGGGGCATGGCAGGGGCATTCCAGGGTGGGATGGGGAGTGGCAGGGGCAGAGGATGCACCAGTGCACCGGGCGCTTTCCCCCCTCGCTCCGTCCCTGATGGTAGGGAGCCATTGCCTTCCTCAGCAGACCGTTCCATGGAGCTCTCCCTTCCAATTACTGACCTGCTTAACTTCCAAGATCTGACAAGATCAAGTTATATCATGCCACTTTCCCTCCTGGTTTCACTGTGTAGTCCACCATTTTTTACATATGAGGCTGCTTTTACAGTGGGGCACTGTAAGAACAAGAACAAGTAATAACTGTCCACATGGTGGATCAGTTATTAATGTAAAAACTTGAAAAGTGAGTTAATGACAATATAAATTTACTGCCAGTTATTGGGAAAAGGTTAATCACCCTGGTTTTGTCTGAAGCATCATCTGATCTGACAAAAGAATGTTAATTTCTATAATGGCTAGAGTGTATCTTCAAACGAAAGATGATTCTTAGGAAACCTCTGGTCAGCTTGCTCTCTTGAATGAAACAATTTGCAACAGGTGATCCCTTCCATGGGGAGGCAGTGGGTCAATATGTTCCTGTGTAAAGAAAAAGTAGTTACTTTGGAAAGGATGGAGAGAAATGAAGATCAAATAAGTTGTGGGTACGCTGAAAATGAAGCATGTCGGGGTGCAAAGTTTTCCTTTCCATGAGAACCTGCTGTGAGGGGCTGCTTTGCTTCCATTTGTGCATTATACCAGGTATATGTTCCAAGACTCCCAAGTTGTGAGCTCAAAATAGTGCAACTGCAGCAACACGAAGGATGAGTTCAGAAATGCCAGCCAAAATGTGAGACTTCTGGGAACTAAAGACCAAGTGAATTCTCTTTCCCTTGATAGTGTCCACTGCTGAGCACATGTTGAAACTTCAAATCAGGGTCACCATGCATGAGCAGCATGCTTGGCCAGCTACCAAGGGCTCCGTGCCTAAGAATGCAAGCTTCTAACAAGGTGACCCACTGCCTGAGAGTGCATCATATCCTGGCACTATGCTCAATCAATGTGCATGCAGGAGTGGCCATACATAGCCTGTATTTTCCAGGCTGCAAACACATAGTGAAAGAGGCATTGTTTTCAAGTAGAATTAAAACATGTCATATGTCATGAACAACAAAATTGACAAACATAGGTGCAATGTAAGGTCTAAAGCTCTTGTTTGAGGAAAAAGGTTTCACTGATATTTTGGATAAAAGGTGAAGCATAAGAACTAAAACTCACCATCTGGAGCAGTGTCTCTCTGTGTGTGTAACGTGCAATCAAATCACAGTCAACTCATGGCAGCCCCAGCAAGGGACTTTCAAGCCAAGGGAGAAATGGAAGCGGTTTGCCATTGCCTTCCTCTGCAAAGCATTCCGTGGAGATCTTCCTTCCAAGCACCAACCCTGCTTTGCTTCTGAGATGTGATGAGATCAGGCTATACCATGCTGCCTTCCCTCCCTGTCCAGAGCAGGACAGACCAGAAAAGATTCACTTTAAAAACATCTTTGAATTTCTACATGTATATACCACAAACCATACACTGCCCATTTCACTTTCTGTAAAGAAGTATCAAGAGGGAAAATACATTTCCAGCCTCACACCATGCTGCAGAAAACAAATTCATGATTTGTTCTTTAATGCAATGAGTTCTTCATTACTGGGGCACATTCTGCTTAGGAACAGTGGAATGTGGAGATGTGCACACATATGACATAAGAAGCAGCCCCAGGTGCCTTCTCACATCCCTGTAGAACTTCCAACTCACAATTCTTTAACTATCTGTAAGTCTGTTTTCAAAAGGAGTCTGCAGCAAAGCTAATTCTCAGTGTTCACCTTTTACCTTTTCTACCTTGCTGTCTCTAGTGTAATTTTTTCTCTCCTTGATGCGACAGTCATGGTGCTGAATGCCAATGAGATGCCACAATGCAATCCCAGCCAGTCATTTGCAGGCAATTTCTTCAGGGTACCCAATAGTCAACCCATCCTTTTTTGAACCTCCAATGTGGTTGGGTCAACCAATTACACATACTATTTTGGAGGTAACCATGGCTACACTCTGTGAGGTGGGAATTTTGTTACCCACTCCTCTACTTATTTACAGCCAGGAAATGTAAATCCTGTTTTGCAGGTGGGGGGAAATGGAATTGTCAGTGCACAATGTTGAAAATCACAAGGATTAGGAAAACAGCAATCCACAGACCTTCACATCTTGAAATGCCATAAAACTCCTGCAACAACATACACATATTTTGGTGGCTATTGTGTGTGTGGGGGGGGGGGATGGGGGTGAGGGAGGGCAAAGTAAAATCAGAAAAGGAAAGCAGTCTTCTTAGAGTGTGTGGAGAAATGGCTGGTTTCCACTTGAGATTTGAAGGGAACATTTTAAGCATTTTTCCCTTCTGGGCATGAGGATCAGGGAAGTCAGTTCAATTGCTTTCCAGCCTCAATCTGCCACCTTTTTAGAAATGCTAACAGAGGAAACAAGAGTCAGTGGGATGGGTTAAATTCTCTCCCCTTTCTCCAAGCAGGGATCAGAGATTTAGAAGTTCCAAATTGCTAGAAAGTACTTTGAGAAGGAAATTCCTGGAGATTCAGGAAAACGTTCTTTGATCTAGGCCAGGGGTAGGGAACCTGCGGCTCTCCAGATGTTCAGGAACTACAATTCCCATCAGCCCCTACCAGCATGGCCAATTGACCATGCTGACAGAGGCTGATGGGAATTGTAGTTCCTGAACATCTGGAGAGCCGCAGGTTCCCTACCCCTGATCTAGGCTGACCTGGTCAGTAGGTGGAGAAAGGGAATGAATAAAACTACAGGGAGCTAGAAGGAAGCTCTTTGCTGGATCTCTCAGAACTCTTATTTGAGATCTGGAGAAGGTAGCCATTTTGACCATGTGTTGTCCCAGTGTGCTGAAGCAGATTTCTAGGTAATAGAAACTCTATAGAGATCTCTAACATCCTTAGTTTAAGAGCTACTCCTACATTCTGACAGAACATGCATAGAAAGAAGGTCAGAGGAACTGCATTTCTCTCATTTCTCTTGGATCCCTTGCTCATTCTGGTGCTGAGCTAAAAGTATGCTTGTAAACATTATCGTTTTAGTAAATACTTTTAAACTTTAGATGCTGGTAGAGGTTCTCTGTACCATACAGCCCTCCACTGTCTTGGGCATATTATTTTTAAAAAGTGGGCTCCAGGAGGGGGAAAGCTGGTAACTGGTGAGAGGATATTCCTCCAGTGAATACATTGTCTCATAGTGCCCAGGAATAGGGAAGCAGGAAACACTGAGACAAGGCCTCAATGTTTGGAAGAACAGCTGGGGGGTCCTACCCCTCCTAGTAGACAATGGCAACAAAAGTTCAGGTGGCTGCAGCAATTACCTGAGAGAGAGAGAGAGAGAGAAGCCCCTTTGTTATGGTGGGTAGCAGGACAACTGTAGTGATTTAAGCAAGTTTATTTAAGGCTAACAATAACTATTAGAGCAGCTAACTAACTGGAAGCTCTCAGCCTTAGCTGTCTCAGGTCTCAGTTCCAACTCCAACTGCTTTTCCCCAGGTCTCTTAACTCCACCCATCAATTCAAACTCTTAAAGGCGCACATCACCACATCTTCCCCTCTTTTGAATATATAATAAATTACAGTTATCTAAATGACAATATGAATAATTACGATATATAAAGAAAGAGGTTGACATCATAACTTGAGGTGATAATTAGAATACCATGCATCCCAATAGCACCTGGGAATTATTCTGCCCTATAATAGGTTGCCATTACTATCCACACATCAGTCGATATATATCACGGCACTAGAATCAACGAGCCATGTAATTGCGACAGGGGGCAGAGCACATGGTAAGAGCTCCAGAAGAGGGGCATGCGTGACTCTGGGCTGGCCGGCCGGGCAGCTGCATCTGACCACCCAGGAAGGGGTGTGCTGGTGCATGTGGGCATTAGGGTGGAGCATGCGCCCTATATAAGGCAGCACGCGGTTGCTCTGGCCCCTTTTTCGACACCTGGAAGCGAACTGACCCACCCGCCCTCCCTGAAGCTAGGGATGGGATTTTAGCTTTATCATCGCAGCCCTGTGGGACGGTTTGGGCAGAGGAGTGCATCTTTTTTGGGGGGGTGAGCTTGCATGCCGGACCTCCCCGCCTATGGGGGCCTCCATAAGAGGCTTGGGGCAGGCTTGGGGCGCATGCCACAGAAGCCTCTGCATGGCAGCTGTGAAAAAGGCAAACTCTATACTGAGGATAATTAGGAAAGGAATTGATAATAAAACTGCAAAGATTGTCATGCCCTTATATAAAACAGTGGTGCGACCACACTTGGAGTACTGTGTTCAGTTCTGGTTGCCACATCTCAAAAAGGATATCGAAGAGATAGAAAAAGTGCACAGAAGAGCTACAAGGATGATTGAGGGATTGGAGCACCTTCCTTATGAGGAGAGGCTGAAGTTTGGGACTCTTTAGTTTGGCGAGAAGATGTCTGAAGGGGGGGGGGGGTTGATTGAAGTCTTTAAAATTATGCATGGGGTAGAAAAATGTTGACAGAGAGAAATTTTTCTCTCTTTCTCACAATACTAAAACCAGGAGGCATACATTGAAAATGCTGGGGGGAAGAATTAGGACTAATAAAAGGAAACATTTCTTCATGCAATGCATGATTAGTGTTTGGAATATGCTGCCACAGGAGGTGGTGATTGCCACTGACCTGGGTAGCCTTAAAAGGGGCTTGGACAGATTTATGGAGGAGTAGATTTATGGCTACCAATCTTGATCCTCTTTGATCTGAGATTGCAAATGCCTAAGCAGACCAGGTACTCAGGAGCAGCAGCAGAAGGCCATTGCTTTCACATCCTGCATGTGAGCTCCCAAAGGCATCTGATGGGCCACTGTGAGTAGCAGAGTGCTAGACTAGATGGACTCTGGTCTGATCCAGCAGGCTCTTTCTTATGTTGTTATTGTTTCTTGCACTTTACACTTTGTTCACTCTTTGCACTTTAGTTATAATTAAAGCACTTGACATTTGATGCATATGTTGTAGATACTTAGCAGTAGCATAAATATGGTGGCATCTGTACTGGTTTGCACACTGTAACTGGTGGGTCATATCTCTGGAATAACTCTGGAGTGCTGGAAAGTCCAAATGGCAATCTGTGAAAAAATATTGGCCAAAAGGAGTAATGAAAGTTAGTTTTGCACTTTCAGACTCCAAGCAAATATGCCAAAATCCACTTGCAGCATCCAGCAGTGAAAAGACACAGGCACTGGCTAGTCTTGGAAGTACGTCATCTATGATTGGAAGAATGAAGTGTTCACACTTGACAACTTGTTTTAAGTCTACACAGATATGCACTGAACCATCTTTTTAGGGTACTGGCACCATCGGAACCCACCAATCTGTAGAGTCTGTAATTTGCTCAATCATTCCTCAGCAAACCATTCTGCAATTCAACTTTCATTTTTGGAAGCTAAGGTACTGATATGTACCTAGCAGTGCTGACACCGTAGGGTGTAACATTGTCTTTTAGCTGTATTTTGACAGAAGGTATTTGTAAAGTTCCCAATTCTAGTGGAAAGTCATCTAGGCGACAGATCAAACCCATTGCAACATCTATGTCTCTGCTCTGGAGGCTGTTGAATTGAGTTTTTAGTACATAAACCTTGAGGTTTTTGGCTTTCCCTTGAAAATGGGTTTGAGCTTGGAAATATCCTATGCAATTCAAGTTGTCACTCCCTGGACTGGAAAATATGCAAGAGATTTGGTAAAGGCAAGGATGGTTCTTGAAGTGCCTGTAAATGGACTCTGAAATGACGTCCCATTTGTGTCAGCATTAGTGTCTATATTAAACATTTGGTAAGAGGTGTATGTGTGTGTGGGGAGTGGGGGTTGTTCATTGGCTGCATTTCTAGATGCATTTCTAGATGCATTGGCTGCATTTCTGTAAACACCACCAATAATCCTTTGAAGTGGGAAGCAAAATCACTTTTTCATTCTCCTTTTCCTAGGGTGACATCCATGACAAATTTCTACAAAAATGAAACAACAACACTAAATCAAAAACAAAGCAATGCATAATGCTGAATCCTTCAAGGACCAATCCACAAAAGCAGGAGGATTGAAACCCAGCACCTTTCCCAACATTTCATAGCCCTCACGGGGGCCCATCAACACATCATGAAAGCAACCCAATGCTTGCAGTTGAACTGAATTTCAACTATGACATTAAAAAATGAATAACAAAGCAGCAGGATTATTTTCATCATAAGTGCCCTGGGGTTTGCAATCTGTTTGAAGGGTATGGAGCTACTTGTAGCCTGAATCATGATAGGCTTATATGTGTCAACCCAAAATTTGGAAGCTGTTAAGTATAATGGAAGAACATTACTATGTATCATGCACAGAAAAGAAGCTCTTCTAGGGAACATTTTTATGTCCCATTTAGACTCAAGTCTCTTTTAGGGAAGCTCTTTTAGGGAACATTTGTATGTCCCATTTAGTCTCAAGTCTCTGTTATCCGGATAGTCCAAAAAATCTGAAATTATTCTGAAACTTCCATATCCTACAACTAAAGAGCCAAACAACATCAAATTCAGAGCGAGAGATCAACAAAAAGCCAGAATAAGACAAACCCATATAAATAACAAAAAATTGTACATTACAGATAATTGATTTGTTGATTGATTGGTAATATATCCACAGCTGAGACACTGGTTGTGAGTTCTGTGTGATTGGTTCAGTGTTCTGGTGTAAATCTGTGAATTGTCCACACTCAGGTTACTGGCATCTATTCACCTCTATCATTTCCCTTTCTTCAAAGTATCTCTAAGAAGCTGTTTAGTCCCATAAAAATCTTTGCATGCTGTTCCCTTCCTGTACTGGTTTGTTCTGGCAAGCTACCCAGCCTCCTTAACTTATAATATGCCTTTTTTTTTTTTGAAGAGCCATATGTAGTTTTGTATTGAACCATATCAAGCTCTAGGGAAGTGGTACTCCCTTTGCAGCTCATGGAGAGCTACAATTACAATTACTGTCAACCAAAAAAGCCACATATACATTCTGGTCTCTTTTGTGACAGTACTCACCAGTACCAAGTCCCTGCACCTCCATTTGGAGCTCACCCAACTCCTGTTCCTCATGCTTTGGCCCATTCAACTCAGCCAGAGAAAGAGAGAATGGGCCCTCATAAACAGCCTAGCAGGTAACTACAGGGGGAGGGCACGGGTGGAAATTGGTGCAACCTTATATATGAGTACTAGCATTTGTTTATATCCATATCTGGCATGAGGCCTGCACCTCTGGAAAGCTACTGCCAATAAACCTCCCATTTACCTACCCAGGAAATAAAGTTGCCTGCCTGTACCTCCAATTTCCTGCCCCCTCCCATACTTTCTCTCCACAGAGTTGAATTACATCCTTTTTGACTTCTGTCTCCCACCACCTCAGTTACTTTGTTACTGTATTGTTGAAGGCTTTCACAGCCAGAATCACTATGGTATTGTATGGTTTCTGGCTGTATGGCCATGTTCTAGTACCATTTTCTCCTGACATTTTGTCTGCATCTGTGCCTGGCATCTTCAGGGGAACTCTGAAGCCAGCCACAGATCCTCTGAATATGCCAGCCTCAGATGCAGGTGAAACTTCAGGAGAAAATGCTACTAGAATACTTTGTTATTGCTTTGCAGTAGCTGTGGATACATCTGTATGGCAGTGGTGGCTGGACAACAGCTCACAGGTGGGAAGAGAATCTCCCCTCATCCATCTCTGCCTCCCCAACTTCTAAGTTACTGCCGTTTTGGACAAACTCAATTGTCAAGTAAGTTCAGAAGGGAGTCACTCATCCCTCCTAAGTATCAAAAAGCAGATGATTCCATGCAAGTGACTCATGCTCAGAGAGGCACATGTCTGCATCTTTTGGTGCCATGAAATAGCTGCACCAGTGGCTACAGGGAAACTGTGGAATAATTGCATTGTATGGGATGGTTTTTATCTGTCCCAAAAGGGCAAGTTTCAGGTGTTCCTAAACAGACAGTACCTGCCACCTGCTGCCACCACCACCATTGTGACTCCATCATACCCTCTTTCTGATACCTGCCTATGCCCCTCTCCCATCCCCAACACACTCTTGCCTATTACCACCCACTGGCCATACTTGCCACCCACTGCCACCTGGGGCAAAGTGTGTGGGCAGTATGCTTCAATCACACTGCCTTTACCTTTACCATAGTGGGAGGAGGTTAAGAGCAAGGGAGCAGACAGTAAGTGTGTCATAGCAAGGGGCAACAGTGGGGGCAGTGGGGGGGGAGCTTAACAGCTGTCCTTGAAACATGAATAGTGTTTGCTCCATGTCCTATCAGAGCAGCTCAATCTTCATAGCACTTACAGAATAATCTACCAGGGGTAGTCTTTTCTATAGGACTGAGCTGAAGAGCTACGTTCCTTAAACGAAGGCTGATTCCGCATGGGCCAAAAACAGCAGTTTGAAAACGGTGTGAAAATGGTGTAAAAGGATTTAAAATGGTGTAAAAGGGTTTATACTGTTTTCACACGGTTTTCACACCACTGTTTTTGAACCATGCGGAATCAGCCTGAGTTCCTTAAGCTGGTGCCACAGAAACAAAAGAAGCAGAGAAGTATTCTTATAAACATGATGCATATCAAAATGCATCACTACGTCCCTTTTTACTGTTCATCAAGAATCTGTGCTTTGTAATAAAAACTGTCTGAAGGATTTAAAAAATGGTTTTCTTTCCAAGATTCATATTGGTGTATCATCAAACAAGGGTAAATGAAACATAATCAGAACAGCTTCCATCAATGAAATGAAATGGAGAATCTCTCGATCAAGTGTTTCCATTACCATTCCTTTATTGATTTTTACAAGCTGAAGTATCAGCTTGATACAATAATTCATCAAAAGATACAACATTAAAGTAGGCTTTCTGTTTCAAGGGCCAAACTTCACATTACAGAAAGATCCATGACTGGATTCTCATTACTTCAGGCCTTCAAAGCACTCATAGACAGGGGTATGAATTCGACCTGAGCCTTCAGGGGTCACTTACACCAGCTCCCAGACAGAAATCTGTTTTCTTCAGGTGCTGTCGTAATGAGAAGTAAAGCTGCAACAATGTATGAAGTTTTCACAACTATATATGTAAGCATTTCCGCATAGGTTGACTGATTGCAATTAGGGCCTGCTTAAAATCTCATGGATAGCATCGTTTGCCAAGACAAGAATGATAGATACCTCTGCCCCTTTGACTCAGTTCTGGACAACATATATGTTTGATTTTCCCCCATTATGTTTTATTTCAGTGGACAGCCTGTATGCCTTTAGATTAGCTCTCATTCTATGATCATCTTCACCTTAATCTTGCTCCTGACAGCCTTGTAACCTATGATCTGAAATATTCCTGGGCAGAGTCACTCTCTCACATTCATAGTCTCATGAATAGATTGAAAGGGAAGACACCATGCATGGCAAGTTTAGCAGTCTCCTCTGCAACTTCTGGACCAATTCTCCGCTCAAGTGACCACTTGGAGTACCATGGTAATAGAGGTGTGGTTGTAGGCACATATACGTGATCACCCTTTTTTTTTTCTTGTCTACTTCCACCTCCCATTAGAAGATGTACTCTGGGAAGTTCTGGAGGCTTCCTTGATAGTTTTAACTAAAGCCAAAGCCAAGTACCTCACAAATGACTAGTGTTGCTAAACAAATACGTCTACCATTTTAACCTAAGACTTCAAGGTTATTTTGGCACAATTCCCCTCCCTCTTATAATTGCTGGCCACAGCAGTTACAGAGACAAGCAAAGAAACTTGCATGAAATAAATGTTTTATATGCATTTTATGACACCCCCGAAGCTAACTTCACAAAGCATCAGGGATAAATGCAAATTAGATGTATTTAATGTTGGCTGCTTCTTACTGTAACCAATTGAGCAGATCAGGAAAGAGCTGCAGCAGAAGTTTCTTGGGATGGGAAATGACAGAGGGTAATGATGGGGGGAACTCCTTCTTTCAAACTTCTAGACATGCTTGAATATATTTTTATTATTTATTTATGCATTATTTTATTTATACACTTCCCTTTCCCATGACGGGCTCAGGGCAGCCTTCAGAAAACCAGTTTAAAACCCAGTACAATTTGTCAATCCTCAATTGTGCCATAACATAATTGTAACTAAGGGGAATGAAGTCTAATGGAAGGGAATGGGGAAAGGGAAAGAAAGAGGAATAGAGGCAGGGAGGCCAATGGAACCCATTGCTGCCCTCAACTATAGGCCTGGTAGAATAGCTCTGTCTTATTGAGAAAGCACCAACATCATTTTTTAAAAATTAAACAGTCACTTTGCAATATTTTTTTAAACCTTTATTAAATATCTCAAAGTTGGCAAGTGGTAAGGAGAAAATAAAGAGTGGAGTTTCTTTTCCTCTAGGGGAAAGAGGTTGTGGCTTCCCTTTTGTATTTACAAAATAGTTCCCACAGGCAACTTGTATAATCTCTGAAAGCAGATCTGGCTCAGGAGCCATGTTTTTGGGTCACCTCCTCTCAGACTAGGCATCATACTGAATTACAGGAGAGACTCCATGTTTCATATTAAAACTGAGATATTAATATTAGGCTACAGGTAATCAGAACAATAAATTCACAAGGAAGTTGCCAGGTTCCTCTAGAGGCTTGGTCTCTTTTGCATCCCCAGTGCTGATCAAAATTCAGACAATAATTATTAAGATTTGCAGAACAATAATCCACCTCCTAGGACCATCCAGATCCTAAAATACAGCCATCCACAAACATCTAATCACAAATAAAGCCAGGGCTTCAGCCACCTTCTTTGATTCAACAATCCTACCAGTGCTTCTTCAATTGTGCTAGTGTCTAGCCAGTACCTTCTAATTAGTTCTTTCAGGATCTTGCCATTCTTTAATCTTTGTTCCTTCATATTTTTCAGGTTACTGGCATCTAATCTTGGTTTTTTGATATTCTGTTTCAGTCTAATTTTCCATTTTGGTTTTGAAGGTTGATTTATCTTGGGTTTAGGTATTTCAATGCCCTGTTCTCTTGTGACCTCTACTGCAGTACTATACGTGAACTGATTGGTTTGTTTGATGGAAGTTGTTTCAATTGTCATCAGTATCATGTTTACATCCTTCATTATGGGTGCCAGGTCTTTTTGGGCACCATTTTCAATGCTGGCAGTCGTTGTCTTTCCTCATTTGATTGTCCTTACTGGATGATCTTTTCCCTGATAACTGAATCGGGATAGTGTTGTTTCCACAGTTTGTACATCCGCTTCAAGTATCCTCTTTGTTTCTAGCTCAGAGTTGTAGTAACGAACCATGATGGCATGATCTTCTTGCACACTATATTTATTTATTTATTTATTTATTTATTTATTTATTTATTTATTTATTTATTTATTTATTTAGAAGTTTTTTATACCGCCCTACCCCCAAGGGGCTCTGGGCGGTGAACAACATAGTTATATAACATACAATTAAAAACCTATTTAAATTAAACACAGCGGTCAGCATATAAAAACAGCGTCAGCAATAAAATCCTTATTAAAACCCTCCCAAAGAGGGGGAAAGAGTCCCATAGATGGTAGAGGGACCCCAAACACAGGAGACTAATGTGTTTCTTTTGGATCCACTTGTAGCCCACTTGTCGATGCATGCCCAGGGACCCCACAATGCAACGTGGCCCTTGTTAACCTGCCCAACAACCAGTGCAGTATGGAATTATTTTTCATTTTTATCACCATATTGGTGGACACTCTTAGTCTGGTTTCTCAGTTGAGACCTGTCTGGCTTGGGAGCCCTTCTGGCAGTATACCTCCAGTATTGCTCTCAACATCAAAATACACAAGTCCCTCTCCCATGACAAGGGGGTGCCCATGAGGGAATGATGATGATGATGATTACAGCAGATCCTCAATATGAACTGAGTTATCAGCTGGCAGATATAACTACACTAATAAATACAGACAAGGGAAAAGTGTGAATAGAAATGGAGAAAGTACACTTTGTAACATTGCCATACAAAATTCTAAAGATTTTTAACATAAGCACAGTGCCCATTCACAGCAGCTGTTAGTTGAGTCAATGTAAACAACACAACTGCATCTCCCGTTATATTCTAATTCAGCAGTTATTTATGCTGCACTTGATTTGTTAGTCTTTGAGGTGCCACAAAACTCCTTTTTGTTTATAAGAATGAAAACAACTGTAACATCTATTAAAACCCAGTCTGCTAATGCAGTCAATTAATGTTAAAGAAAATGTAAAAAGGAAAAGAACAGAACATTATATCTCAGAAAATTTAAGCTATTTCATGAGCCCCATGATGTGTGCTCAGGAAATAATGGCATTCTGGGGAGCAGCAGAATTCTACTCTGCTTGAGGTGACAGGATACCTTGAGCAGGCCTGTGGGGTTGACAGACAACTAGAAAACACACCTTGTTCATTGATGGCTGGTTACCAGACAGAAGGCCCATCTGTTGTCCTCTGCCACTTTTTGAAACTATTCAGTTTAGATGTTGCCAGATTATATATCAGAATCTCAAAATTCTCAATTGGTTTAGAATATTGTTCTTATGGTTGCCATGTTGCCACCCTGAACCCCCCAAACCTTTTGGTATAGGGCAAGGTGTAGCCATGACATTATATGATGCCTTAACATCACACCTAGACAAAACCTCAAAAATGTCAGTGGGTCAGTTGACACCCCTCCCCCAAACTTTGTGGTGCTACCATAGAGTTTGAGAGTTATTCCAGAATGTCAGCTGATGCCTGGACAAGATGTTAATGTATCATGCAATGTGTTTCTACCTCCTACAGGTCTCCTCCCAGCCTGAATGAAAGGGAGGATGGGAGGGCTGAACCAACAGAGCATTGCCCACTTGAAGTGAGACAATGTCAAGACTACCTCTTCTAGTGGTGGTTATGATACTGTGTGTATGTACATTTTGCCTCCTTCTGCACTCCTGCCCTAGGCAGCAGCATATCAGATTACACTCACACCTAATACACTCACACCATCCACTCCATCCATTTTTGCATGAAAAATTTCACTCTCCCACCCCAAGCACCACTGTGTGCAATCCATTTAGACCAGGGGTAGGGAACCTGCGGCTCTCCAGATGTTCAGGAACTACAATTCCCATCAGCCCCTACCAGCATGGCCAATTGGAATAATTGGCCATGCTGACAGAGGCTGATGGGAATTGGCCATAATTGGCCATGCTGACAGAGGCTGATGGGAATTGTAGTTCCTGAACATCTGGAGAGCCACAGGTTCCCTACCCCTGATTTAGACCAACTGCAAAAGAAAAATGGAGGTGATTAACCTGGAAGCTCCCTGGCTCACCCTCTCTTATAAGATCTGCTTTAAAGCAAGTGGAAGAGGATTCACAGCTGGGATTCTCCTTTGGGCTTGGCTGGGGAAAGAGCAATAGTAATGCAGAAAGGACATTCCCACACACCTGATGAACATTTCTCCTTGAGACTGGCTATTTGCACTAGGACAGGGGTCTGCAACCTGCAGCTCTCCAGATGTTCATGGACTACAATTCCCATCAGCCGCTGCCACTATGGCCAATTGTCCATCGTGGCAGGGGCTGATGGGAATTGTAGTCCATGAACATCTGGAGAGCTGCAGGTTGCAGACCCCTGCACTAGGATATACTGAGTTATCCAAATTAGATTTCAAGAGTGGCCAACCCTTGCAGCTTCTTTAAGTGTTTCTCTTGCAGAAAGCATCATAATCTGTCTTTTCCCAGAAAGAGTTATTTACTTCATTTTATTGTACTCCATTTATAACCTTCCTTTCTCCCCAATAAAAAGGGACATGCAACTCCTTCATGTTAGTCTATGGGTGTGTGACTGGCAAATGTCACTCAGTAAACTTTCCCATCATCAGCTTTTCTCCTTCCCTTCCTTTGGCAGTCTCATCCTGGGCAAACTATGGTCCACTTGCAGTGTGGGCCAATGTGATGTATAGTTAAAGAGTCAAACTCATATCTGGGAGATCCTGGTTTGATTCTCCACTTGTACCACAGAAGCTCTCTGGGTGACCTTGAGTCGGTCACTCTCAGCCCAACTTACCTCACAGAAATCCTGTGGTAATATGGAGGAGAACATAATGTAAGAGATTTTGTGTCCACATTAAGGAGGTAGGTGGAATATAATTAAATAAAATAAATGGTGCTGGCCAGGAGACCAAGCCCAGTTCAGCAATGCTGACTTCCTAGACCCCAAAAGGACATTCATGGAACATCTTTTTTTCCCATGATGAGAATCAGATATATTGATATTCAGTGAATTCTGAAGTGCTGTATATGCATTCATATATTTGCATTTTAATGACAAAAAATATTTACAGCAAATTACTTTCTAATTGGCAGGCCCTCATGAATAGTAAAAGGAGTCTCTATGTCCTTTTCAAGAGCTGTGTATTCAAAGCAGAAACTTGTTAGCCTTTTGTTCCTGTTGCTGTTGTTCATGGCACATTTTCCCAAGGTAGCCACTGTGAACTCATACAGCTTCCACAGCAAAAACTGGCCTATCGATGTATTTAATTTTTATTTTTAAACAGTTTATTACATAATTTTGAATAATGAATAAGTTCAAGGAAATCTGGGCTACTTGTGGTACAGGAAACAAGGCTAAATTTGTCGGATAAATTATTCATAATGAATTAGTCACCCAGCTCTAATTAAACTATTAGTGCAGCTAAGTAGAGAGAAAGAGATCCTTCAGTACAGAATCCCCTTATTGTCAGTGGTATGCAAACTAAAGAACGCTAGCTATGTCCAAGGCAAGGGATATTATATGAATTACATTTAGAAGTAGACTGCCAATGATAGCTGAGCCACAGTGGTCCAGAATACCGGGCAAGGTGCCATACCTTCCTTGGCTTCAAAAACAAAGGTTTATTTTCAATTTAACAGTAATACATTTTTAGTTCCTTTCCCACTCACCCATGCCCTCCCTGATTAACACACATGGCAATTTGACGTGACAAATTATCACCTCTTGTCAGCTTCAAAAACAAATATTTAACTGGAATTTGATGTGGACCCATTATTACCTATATTTAAATCAATTTGGCATTCTCTTTCTAATATTAAAAAATCAGCTGTTTGATGCTTTGCATGCCATATATAACTAGTCACCAGTTCCTCAAATCCTGAGAGCCACAGGGTGAGGAGCTCTGGTGACGTCACAGTGAACATGTGGACTAATGTCAGTATTCTATGTACCACTATGAATTTATTTCATGAGGTACCTGTGAATATGTTTCATAGGGCTTTGATGTAACAGGTAATTTGCCACACAAAAATATTTTAAAAGAACACAGAAATTAATGTTAAAAATATAAAATACTATTAGTGCCAGATAATTGTCTCACATCTCTCATCTACATGGACAGTAGTCACCACATGCAAGCATGTGTATGCACTGAAGTCACAGAGGAAGTCCATTCACATGCTATAACATTTTCATGTCTGCTTCAAGGACTTCATATCCAACAGGCAACAGGAGTTCAGAGTCTGCCAGATGAAAGTGGGCCTGAATCTCCCTCCCTGCCCCCTTTTCATAACACTATATGTGGAATTTCCCCCCCTAATTTTCCTGGCATCAAACCACTGAAATTTAACTGCTAGGCAAAGCATAAATCACAGTGGAGCCTGACTCCATTACTCTGATTTCTTAGGGCTGCCAGTTGAACAGGAGAAAAGTGCCTTTTGCCCAGGGGCATAGCTTGCTAAAGCAGCACCCATGGCTCAACCCAGGTGCTGAACCTGCCCCCCAGCTGCTCTGCATCAATCTGCACATGGAATTCAAACCAGCCTGTTTGGTACTGGTCTCAGCTGGCCTCAAGTCTTGCTGAGGCTAGGAGCCAGCTGAGCACCGAAGGCTGACTGACTCTAGTTTTATTCTACTAGCAACTAGCTCCATGTGGAGATTCGGATAGGGCAATTGACCCCACACGTCAAACTCCACGTGGTTGGTGTTTTAACTGTGATGCAGTTGCAAGAGGGAGGACATGGCCCTGTGCACCCCAGGAAGTGGCGCCCAGGGCTCTTGTCCCGTTGTTCCCCTCTTGCTACACCAGGGCTTGTTCCTCAGAGACCCAATGGGATGTTATTTACATAAATGCTATGAAAAGCTCCACTTGCTCATTAAATTAAAGGAACAGAACATTTTTCTCCAGCTGACAACTCTAAATCCTGCTCACATATTCATTCTATTCCTTTAACATCCAAAAAGGACTACAGAAGAAGAAAAGAGTTTTGATTTATACCTTGCATTCCTCAACCATAAGGAGGCTCAAAGTGGCTTAGCAATTCCTTCCCTCCTCCTCACAATAGACAGCTTGTGAGGTAGGTGAGGTGGAGAGAGTCCTGAGAGAACTGTAACTAAGCAAAGGTCACCCAACATGCTTTATGTGTAGGAGTGGGGAAACAAACTTGGTACACCAGATTAGTGTTGGCCTCTCATGTGGAGGAGCAGGAAATCAAAACATGTTCTCTCAATTGGAATCTACCTGCTCTTAACCCCTACAGTGTGTTTTCTCTTTCCCTGTTTCCACAAAAGAGATAATTGGCTACATCTTGCCTGAAAGTGTGGCTGTCAAGGAGGAATGAACCTATAAATCCCATTTTAGATAAGTTCTTCCCCTTGTTCAATAACTGTAACTAAATGGCAGCAGAAATATTTTTCTCATATTCTTGGAAACAATGTTTTCCTATAGTTGCCTATTTAGGATTAAACCCCACGGGACTAGCAGTGCAATCCCAAGGATACTTTCCTGCAAATAAGTCCCAGTTGTGTAGTCCTGGGTATGCTTCTGAATAGACCTATTATGGGTTATCTCATAACTTGCCCAGGTTGGGCTGGACATAATCCTTCAAAGGGCTAAGGCGGCTCTATGACACAGTCCTGACTGAAATTAAGTTCTTGCTTCCAACAGCTACTGTACCTTTCAAGTTATAATGCTCTCACAGTCTTTTCTAGTCTACTATTGCTGTCATTGCCACTATTCCTACCCTATTGATTTACACCAGCTGAGATGTTAGCTCTCTCACCCTCTCTCATCTTCAGACACATCTACACTTTCCAATGTGCCTCTGATAACTGTGTTTATGTCTTCTACTACTGAAATGCTGGATAAAACCTGATAACATGATGCAATATGGTGATATTATCTTACCAAAACTATTCATGGCCAAAGAAAAACTGTGCTTTTCTTGAGGCTTGAGAAGATTCACATCAGTGCCCTTGATTAAATCAAGGATCAAAACACATTTTAGAGGAGGAAATGAGGTTTTTTTTTAGAGAGCCTATGGTAGTTGCCACCCACCTGAGGGAAACAAATGCCCAGCCTATGGTGAAGGGTAAAAATACAAATTATTGCTAGAAAAGATAGTTCTGTTACTTTGAGCAGAGATCTTAGGACCAGTCAGAAAAACAGTATTCCATAATTGAGGCAATTCCATAATTGAGGCAAGTCACATCTGCCTGTCAGAGATTTCCTGGTGATTGCTTGTTCTTTAACTGGTTAGTCTCTCTCTTTCCTGTATAATGAATATTATGCTTTTAAGGTCTGTTGTCAGGCCTATGTGACTCACTACTGCCACTGTGTGGAAAATATTGCCCATTGAATAGCTCTACTAGCATAAAGCGGATCAGAACCTGTACATGTAAAACTTACAAGAATATTGAAGCAGGGTTGTTTTTTTTAAATTTACAAGCTGCGTGGGGTGAGTTTGTACAGCCAGAATGGTATTTTATTCAAAACACAAAGTGACCCATGAAGATGATCAGTACATACCCTGAATGCTAGAGACCAAACCAAGTTTAACATGTACAGTAAAGTTAATGGTAATTAAACTGATTGCATCAAGCAAGCCGCCATGCATAAATATAATGCTGAACATTTACAGAGGGCCTTCAGTATTCAAAACATTATCCTGTAATCCATACAATGAAGTAGGCTGATATTATTATTTATTCTCATGCTTCAAGAAGAGCTTTGAGGTTAAAAGGGTTGAGGTTAAAAGACAGCAGTTAACCTAAGGTCATACCCAGACTTCAGAACCACGATGGGCCCCCAGACAAATGTTGTCTCTGCCCCTTTCTCATTCCAAAGGTATGCTGGTATGCTGCTACTATTCCTATATACCCCCTCAATTTATTTCTTAGGCCCCTTCCGCACACGCAAAATAATGCATTTTCAAACCACTTTCACAACTGTTTGCAAGTTGATTTTGCTATTCCGCACAGCTTCAAAGAGCACTGAAAGCAGTTTGAAAGTGCATTATTCTGCATGTGCGGAATGAGCCTTTGATAAGAAGCATTTTTGCAGTGCTACAGGCCAGGCATATGATCTATACCCGTATTCCACTGCAACTATTTAACATACTATAAAAGAATCATGAGAGAGATTTTTAAAAACTGCTGTAGCCTAATTGCTCCAGGCATTCTCCGTTATACCAGGGTAGATGGAATTGCAGAAGAACCCAGAGAAAGGGTTCTGAAAATTATGTTTTCTGCAGTGATAATTCCCCCCCCCCCCCCCCCACCGGGGGGGGGGCAGTCCTATGGGACTGGGCAAGTCATATGATTTCTTTACTAGTTGGGTCTAGTTAGTCAAATATGTGGTCCCAGAGAGAAGCTTGGCCCAAGGGCTCATGGAAGTTCTTGGCAGCCATGTAAATAAAAAAGGCAGAGTCCAATTTTTAGAGTTTGCAGGTAGCAATTTTAAACTACTGTATATACCCGAGTATAAGCCGACCTGAATATAAGCCAAGGCACCTAATTTTAACCCAAAAAACTGGGAAAACGTATTGACTCACATATAAGCCTAGGGTGGGAAATGCAGCAGCTACTGGTAAATTTCAAAAATAAAAATAGATACCAATAAAATTACATTAATTGAGGCATCAGTAGGTTAAATATTTTTAAATATTTATTTCAAAGAAAAACAGTAAACTAGCTCTGTAAGTGGAAAAGAGGGTCAACAAAAACAATATGGTCTCAACAATAACTTTAAAAGTACAAAAAGTACAAAAAGTAGCTCAATCAGCAACCAAGCTAAAACACAAGAGTTAAAATCCTTTAAAACTGGATTCCTCCTCCTGAAATATGAAATATGGCAAACCAATACAGAAACAATAATCAACATATAATAGTTCTGGCCTGCTATGCAAAACAGACTAGCAGGGTCTCAATCCTTTACAGTCCTCTGGCACTGTTGATGCAGCTATAGGCCTCTGAACAATTCTGAGGAAATGGAGCCTTTTCTTTCTTATATGGAAAATCTGAGCTCTTTAGCTCCCCCTAATGGACCCTGGGTTACACAAACAGAGCTTCAGCTATAGCTGGTGTGAGGTTATCACCACAGGCTAGGGCACATACAGTTATATATAAATACCGTATATACTCGAGTATAAGACCTGAATATAAGCCGAGGGGGGCTTTTTCAGCATAAAAAATGTGCTGAAAAAGTCGGTTTATGCACGAGTATATACGGTATTCCCAAAACTGGGCTTATGTCTATTCCCCCAGGTAATTTTCTTCATGATACTATCATACCTCACTAGCACCCTCAGATTTAAGCAGTTGCATCCACATCTAGCTTGGCTCTTTTATAAGGCAGCTAATGCATTGTTATCTTAGCAGAGAAAAATACTTGGAAAAAATAAAAATGTGCCATTTGGAGTGATGGTTCTGCAGGAAAAAAAGAGAGATGGAATCCTAATTAACTTGAGAAAAGTCTAATTAGCTTTTGCTAGGTAAACTTGTTATGACAATTTCTATTTATCATTTATCTCCTGTACCACGAACAATTTGCCATAATGGGGCTGAATGACAGTCAAGGCCAATTATAGTGAATCATACAGCTGAATCTAATACAGGTTAATCTTGTGTAATGGCTGCTTCAATATTCGCACTAGAATTTTATAAAAAGATTGTGAGGACAAGGAAAAAAATTGAAAAAAATTCTGTATTGAAGTCAACAATATAACCTTTGCCATAACATTGACAAGATAATGAAGTTTAAAGCAGTTCAATTGTCTTGACAAGTTCCTTCTTTCGTTAATCATGTGAGACCTTAACATAAAATCTGTGCAGCTCTTTGAAACCAGTCACATTCACTAGACCAGCAATTCTCACAATTACTTCCACATTAAAGACTGAAGTATGCTGGAGGATAATATGGGAAACATATTGGCTCGTTGAACCTATTGTGGTTATGATAATTTCCACACACACACCCCAAATCCACAAAAATGCACCCATGTTTCCAGGGGTCCACTCAGTCAAAAATAGAAGGGTTATCTATTAAGTTCTGCATGGGAGGCCCAGAGGTTCCTGGTTCAAATTCCTCAAGGTAGAGTCTGTGCATTAATTTCTATAAGAGCAGAGGGATGAGGAAATAATACAGAATAATTATCCTTGATTCTCAGGGTTCTAGAATTCAGATTTTCATCACCACGGCTTCTGTACAGTCCCACACGGGACTGTGTTGATACAGGCCTACCACAGAGCATTTTTAGTCAGCATTTTAAGCTCATAGATATTAGTTAAGTACTCCCCGCTCCCAGTCACAGCCTGGGCTATCTGCTTTCTCTGCCCAGGGCATGTGATTAGGGAGGAGGGATGCATTCCTTCTCTCCATAACTCTGTTTGCTGCTATGAGGAGTGTTTGTATTTTTTAGAGTTTGCTATGCCTGGCCATCTTTATTCTGTTCTTATTTTAATTTCTTTATAGTGTTCTTAGGTTTTTATTTCCATTAGTACACTACCAATTAGTGTTGTTCTTGTGTTATTTGCATTTTTCTTTTCCTCAGTATAGTTAGTTCTCTGGAGAACGTGAAGCACCTTCCTCATGAGGGACAAAATGGTGCTCATAAAGGCCTGTCATTCTTGCGGCTCCTCCCTTGCTCCACTGGGCAATGACAAGGAATATGTGATCTGTCTTGGAGAAAGTCTGCTTCATGCAAGGCATGTAGCATATTTTCCAGCAAGATGCAGAAAGAGAGAGCCACTCAGCTTAAGCCGGCCCTCTGCACCAAGATACTTCAACCCACCAAAGAAGGCATGACTGAGAACCTCTACTGCTGCTGACATTTTGGGACAGTCTTCAAAGCCTCTGAAAAAGGCCCAGCTGAAGACCAAGCACCTCATGAGGTCAGGCACTAACAGTACATCGCTTTTGCTGGCAAGGCGATGCTCACCTCTAAAAGAGGCCAGCTCCCCTGGGAGCCCTATAGTCCCCTCAAGACACCAGAGCAAGAAAGGCCCACCACATAGATGGGCAATCCTCTTGAGAAGCGAGTCGATCCCTATATCTTACCTTCAATCTCCCTCCCTGGAGTGAGATGCCAGAGCTAGAGTGGACTAAGGAAACTCCCCTGGTTGGCAGACCTGAGCCTCCCCAGCCGCCGTGGCATGAGTGGCCTCCTCTCCAAGGGTGGCAGGCAATGATAGCCAATACCCTCTGCCCCCTTCCTTGGGGGACTTGCAGAATCCCTCCTTGGAGAAGGAAACTATGAACTGGGGTGCCCGGGACTACCAGCCAGATGACCCACAGTAGCCCTTTGGGGCATAGGGCTACATGCCTCCATCCCCAGGGGCCTGGGAATGTATCTTGTTCTAAGCAGGCACACAACAATGGCTGACATCCCAGGATGTGGCCCTTTTCCAACAGAGACATCAACGAGAAGCTGCGCTCAATAGGTCCCAGTCTATTCCTACATCATCCAGTTTCAGATCATCAATTCCATATGAATTGGCGTCTGGAGATGAGATGGGAGACAGTTTGGATGATGGACTGGGAGCTGGTGGAGACCCATGGGAGTGCATAACTGGAACAAATAATCAAACTTTCAGAAAAGAGAGAAGCAGTAGTAATGGGAGATTTCAATTATCCTGATATTTGTTGGGAATCAAACTCTGCCAGGACTATAAAGTCCAACAAATTCCTCATTTCTTTTTTAAACAACTTCATGGTCCAGAAGTTGGAAGAGGTAACAAGGGAATCACCTATATTAGATCTGCTCTTAACCAACCATGATGATCTGGTTAATGGGGTAGAAGTGGCAGGATCCTTAAGTGGGAGTGACCATATTCTCCTGGAGTTTGTTATACAGTGGAAAGGGGATGCCAAGCATAATCAGACACACATTCTAGAAGCGGATTTCAGTAACCCTCAGAAACTACTGGGAGTGACCAGTGCTTAAGAATACTAAAGCAGAAGGGAGTGCATGATGGATATGGAAGTTTCTTAAAAGTGAGATCTTGAAGGCACAATTGCAAACAGTTCCAATAAAGAGGAAAAATGGGAGGTATCTAAGGAAATCAGGATGGATGTCTAAAGAACTTTCAACTGAGCTAAGATTTAAAAGAAATATGCACAAGAAACGGAAAAAGGGAGAAATCACCAAAGAGGAATTCAAACAAATAGCCAGGACATGTAAATAAAAAAGTCAGAAAAGCTGAACTCAGAATGAGCTCAGGCTTGCCAGAGAGATTAAAAACAATTTTAAAAGGATTTTTGTTATATCTGTGGCAAAAAGAAGAAAAAGGATATGATAGTTACTATATGGCAGTAACTATCACTCCAGATGTTATGGCACTCCAGATGTTATGGACCACAATTCTCATCAGCCCCTGCCAGCATGGCCAATTGGGGCTGATGGGAATTGTAGTCCATAACATCTGGAGTGCCAAAGGTTCGCCACTACGGCTATATGGAGTTGATGGCAAATGCTAACAGTAGATGAAGAAAAGGCAGAACTAAACACCTTCTTGGTCTTCTCCCAAAAGGAAAACAGTACTCAAACTGGCAGAAATGGAACAAAAGATGCAGTAGGAGAAATTCAGTACCACATGAAGTAGTACAGGAATACCTGGCTACTTTAAATGAACTCAAATGTTATGGCCTGATGAACTATGCCTGATGAACTATGTCACAGAGTATTAAAAAAACTGGCAGAAGTAATCTCAGAACTACTTGCTATAATATTTGAGCTCTCTTAAAGAACAGAAGAAGTTGCAGAGAAATGGAGGACTAATGTTGTCCCCATCTTCGAAATGGGGGGGGGGGGACAGAACCAAAAAAATTAGCACCCAGTCTGCCTGACATCAATACTAGGAAAGATTCTAGAGCAGATCATTAAACAGACAGTCTGTAAGCACTTAGAAGGGAATGCCATTATCAACATGGGTTTTTCAAAAATAAGTCATGCCAGATTAATTTTATCTCTTTTTTTTTGATAGAGTGACAAGCTTGTATATGAAGGGAATGCTGCAGACATAGCATACTTTGATTTTAGTAAGGCCTTTCATAAGATGTCTCATGATATTCTTGCAAGCAAGCTAGTAAAATATGGGCTAGACAAGGCTACTGTTAGATGGATTTGTAATTGGTTGTCTGACCAAACCCAAATGGTTTGTCTGACCAAAGAGGTTGTCTGACCAAACACCAATGGCTCATCTTCGTCCTAGACAGAAGTGACTGGTGGGGTGCCACAGGATTCTGTCCTGGGCAAAGTGCTATTCAATATTGTTATCAGTGTATTGGATATATTGGAATAGAGGGCATGGTAATCACATTTGCAGATGACACCACATTAGGATGGGTGATACCCCAGAGGACAGGGTCAGAATTCCAAATGACCTGGACAGATGAGAGAACTGTGTCAAAAGTAATAAAATGATTTTCAACAGAGATAAATGTAAGATACTACACTTAAGCAGAAAAAAATGAAATGCACAGATATAGAATAGGTGACACCTGGCTTGACAACAGTACACGTGAAAGAGATCTGGGAATCTTAATAGACCATAAACTAAACATGAGTCAGCAGTGTGATGCAGCATCCAAGAAAGTCAATGCAATTCTGTTCTACATCAATAGGGGTATAGTGTCTAGATTGAGGGATGTAGTAGTAGCTCTCTATTCTGCATTGATCAAACCTCACCTACTGTGTCCAGTTCTGGGCACCACAGTTCAAGAAGGATATTAAGCCCTTTGGGGGTAGGGCGGTTTATCAAATTGAATAAATAAACAAACAAACAAACAAACAAACTGGAACAGATACAGAGGAGGGTGGTCAACATGGTAAAAGGTCTGGAAACCATGTCCTATGAGGAGAGACTTAGGGAACTGGCTATATTCAATCTGGAGAAGAGAAGGTCAAGGGGTGACATGATAGCCATGTTTAAATATTTGAAGGGATGTCATGTTGATGAGAAAGAAAGCTTCTTTTCTGCTACTCCAGAGGTAGGACAAGGAGTAATGGATTCAAGGTACAGGAAAAGAGATTCCACCTAAACTTTAGGAAGAACTTCCTGACAATAAGAGCTGGAATACACTGCAGCAGATTATGGCGGAGTCTCTTTCTTTGGAGGTTTTTAAACAGAGGCTGGGTGGTCATCTGTCAGGAGTGCTTTGACTGTGTATTCCTTCATGGCAGCCGGGTTGAACTTGACTGCCCTTGTGGTCTCTTCCAACTCTATGATTCCATGATTCTATTCTAATGGAAATAACTCCCTGGATTGATCCACTTCTGCAAGCAAAAAGCCATCTACCTGATTAGAGGCTCCCTGTTTTCCTGTTCATAAGTTACAGTTTGAAAACCATTTATCTTAGTTTTTACCCAACTAGCTACTGTGCTGTTCTGACAAATGGATTTTGTCTGTTATTAAACATGGCTATTCTTCGGAATTCCTGTCTCTGCCTCCTTTATCTTCTAAGGTGGAGCCAATTTCTCTGCTATTGAACAAAAGTTCTATATGAAGGATACCCCCTGAGTCTGTAGGGAGGGGATTTTTCTCCTGGTATTTCCTGGTTCAGAAAAGGAATGGTAGCCAGTGCCCCATCCTGGCCCTAAGGGGCTTAAATAAGTATTTGCATGTTTTGCATGTTATCCATACCTGACATCTACCCCTCCTTGACAGAGAGGATTGGTTTGCAGTCACAGACCTGAAAGATGCTTTTTTTTCATGTGGCCATTGCTAACAATGATTGTAAATATTTCAGGTTTGCCGTAGATGACAGGGTGCATTAATTTAGTGTTTTCCCTTTTGGGCTCTCATCCTCCCCGAGAATGTTCACTAAGGTAGTGGCAGCAATAGTAGGATTTCTTACCTTATGAGGCTGCATGGTATTCTCTTATTTGGATGATTGGCTGTTCATCTTCCACACAGCAGACAATCTTCGATGCTAATTGATCGCTGCGCTACAGAAGTTCCAAGCCTTGGGGCTGGTGGTAAATATGGCTAAGTTGAGCCCTCACTTAGAATAGAGTTTGTAGGAACTACCCTGCACTCAGAAGCAGGAAAGGCAATTCTCCCCATTACCAGGGCAAGAGCTATTCAGCATCTAGTTTGCTCTTTCTATGAGAAAGTGATCTCCATTTAGAAGCTTTTAGGCTTAATGGCTTCAACTATGTTCGCAGTGAATTTTGCCAGACTTCAAATGAGGCCCCTGCAAAATTGGTTTGTTAGTGTTACCTGAAATGGTGGAAATCTGTCCCTTTCAGGGTGGGGGAATTAGTGAAAGCAGACTCTTGGCTTAGTAAAAGGTCAGGAAAGTTCAAGATCTTTGTTTCCCGAACTCAGCTTTTGTAAGAAATCAGCAGGAGAGCAAAATAAAGCTAACAATTTTATTAAGGAATAATAGGGTGGCCAAGTTCTACAAACATTCAATAATCAAAGGAGCAAAACACGCACACACAGTCTAAGGATATAAGCAGTGTTGGCAGTGGCATAGCACCAATGTGGCGGGGGGGTGATGCCCCAGGTGTGCACTGCAGCAGGGGCATGGTGGGGGTGTGGGGGGGTTAGGGTTAGGGGTTAGGGGGCGTTCTGGGGTGGGGGCGGGCAATGCTGTGGCAGTGGTGCAGGGCGCATGCATGCTCCGGGTGCAGTTCCCCCTTGCTCTGTCCCTGAGTGTTGGATGAATTGATTTGAAATAGATGGAGGGAATCGGGAATGTGGGTTGTGGTTAATTAATCTTAAAGTGGAATGGTCCGATGAACAGAGCTCAGTGACCCATGCTTAGGGGTGACATGCAAGGGAGGGGAGGGAGTGAGGGGTGGCATGCAAGGGAGGGGAGGGAGGGGGACCCAGCATCTGGACCTGGCCTACCCACCCTAGTGGAGGGAGGGGGAGGGGAGGGAGGGGTGGCATGCAAAGAAGAAAGAACAAAGAAGTGCTAATTGCCACAGACAACATAGTGGCCAAGTTCTGCATCAACTATCAAAATGGCACAGGTTCCCTGGTGTTGTGCAAGGAGTTGTACAAGATATGGGAGTGGGTGATCAAGCATGACTTTTGTCTGACAGTGATTCATGTAGCCAGCACATCCAACACCTGGGCAAACGAGCTGAGCAGGACCTGCACAGCCCAATGTAAGTGGGAAACAGCAGGGAAGTATCTCCCACTTGTGTTCCAAACCTGGAGGGAACCAGAGATAGATTTGTTTACTTCAGAGGTGACTACCAAATGTCCCCATATTGCACCAAGAGAGAAGTGGGACAATGCTCCCTGGGGAATGCTGGTTGGGACCTCTGCTGTACACTTTTCCCCCTTACCTCTGATACTCAAGATAATAGCCAAAGCCAAGACAGGCAAAGCCAGTCTAATCCTGATTGCACCATTTTGGCCCAGGAGACCTTGGTTTGGTTCCCTAGGCACATTGTCACAAGGGAGGCCTCTGCAACCTGATCTTCTGAGAGTCAGGCAGGGATGGCTCCATGATGTGGTGTCCCTACGCCTCATGGCCTGGGTCAACACTCATTAGCAGCTGGCTAGAGGAAGTCATGACAGCCCTGATTGCTTCTAGAAAGCCTTCTACCAGAGATCATATACAGCCAAATGGGCTAGATTCAAGGTTTGGGCTGAATCACAGAGCCTGAACCCTCGTCCAGTAGACAAGGTCTTTCCATACCTTTTGTCCCTGTAAAGTGCTGGCCTGACCAACTCTTTGGTTAAAGCACACTTAGTAGCTCTATCCACTTTTCATGATGGGGTCAGCCCTCATTCACTGTTTTCTCTACCTCTAGCCAAAACGCCTTTTAAGGGACCTGGTAACATGTACCCACCTGTTAAGTCCCCTAAGCCTTGTTGGAACCTCCTGGTGATACTAACTAGACCAGGGGTAGGGAACCTGCGGCTCTCCAGATGTTCAGGAACTACAATTCGCATCAGCCCCTTTCAGCATGGCCAATTGGCCATGCTGAAAGGGGCTGATGGGAATTGTAGTTCCTGAACATCTGGAGAGCCGCAGGTTCCCTACCCCTGAACTAGACTCACACAAACTCCATTTGAACCCATTACTTTATGCCCATTTTGATTTCTATCCTATAAAACAACCTTCTTGGTGGCTATTATCTCTGCACCCAGGGTCAGTAACTTGAGGGCTTTATGTTGCAACCCTCCATTTATGCAATTCTTTGCAGACAAACTGTTGCTAGGCCAAGCCTTGAGCATTTACCTAAGGTGGTGTCTAGGTTTCACCTGTCTCAGGATGTGGTCCTACCAGTGTTTTTCCAGGATGCCTAGAAGACAGAGCCATGTGCTCCCTGGATTTGCGTCAGGCTCTGTCTTATTACATTGATAGAACAAAGTCCTTTAGGAAGGACAAGGCTTTGTTTATTTGTTTCCACTCTGTCTTGATGGGTGACATCAGCTATTTGACCGGCTTACAGCAAGGCTAACATTCCTTGACCAATTGCCATCAAGTGCACTCTACTAAAGCCCTTTTAAGAATAGTGTGGACCTCAATGATGTATGCACAGTGGCAACATAGTCTACGCCCTTGACATCGCTGAATCTTTAAAACACCTGCTTTGCCCTCTTTTGTTTTTCTTTTTATTTATGAAAATTAATAAAATAATATATAAAAAGAGAAAATACTAACAGATAGGAAGAAACATAAAATAAAGGAAGGAAAACTGAACTTTTTGTGTCTTCTAGCAGTTATAAAACACCCGCCACACACAAGATGCCTGCATTTCTTTGGACACCCAAATACCGGGTGCTTCCTGTACACTTTGAGATGTAGCCTGTATTGCCAGCTTGTGCATAGTGTTCTAAATATATTAAATAAATCTAAATAAATAAATACTAAGAAATTTCTCTAGTCTCTTTTTTGTTTTTTTCACAAACTGAAGAAATATTATTTAGAAGTTTAGAAACAACAATGCTTTATGGATGACAAATAATACATTTAAATAAGGGGAGTCTTTGACCACTCTGTCTTTCTGCCTGTCTTTCAACAGGCACAAGAATGTTTGCTGCTTATAACCATGCCTTATTTCACTTTCATCAAGGTTGTGATTGAAGTGCTTTCTTTTCTATTTATAGAACTTTAAAACATATGACAATATCATATTAATGAACCCAGCTGAGAATCCCAAGAACTAACTGTGCCACTCTTGCTATCTTACATTTCATTTTGGGAATTATTAAAAACTATATAATTAGAGTTTGGGAAGGAAGAAAGCATGACATACCCTAATATCATTAGATCTTGGAGGCTAAACAGAGCCGATTCTTGGAAGGGAGACCTCTAGGGAAGACTGTACAGAAGAAGGCAATGGCAAATCACCTCTGGTTCTCATTTGTCTTTTACCTTTATATAATGAAGATGACTTTACAAATGTCAAGAAATTAAAATAAATGGAGACTCTGCCTTTTGTTGACTGTGTTGTAGCATTCAAGGATGAGTTCTGTCCTGTCTCTTGTTCTATCTGGGTTCTAGGAGCCCTTCGGGGATTGGGCGGTATATTATTAATAATAATAATAATAATAATAATAATAGGAGATAAAACTGAAAGAAAACTATCTGCTATCATCTCACTGCCTTTCTGCCCTTTAGTGCTCTCAAATGCCAGCCCCTGCATTCATTCCCTTCCTCTTATCTGTTTCTATTGATTTTAATAGGAAACACATTTTTCAGTGCATCTTTTTTCTATTTTACAAAGATGAACATTTCAGAATTATACCCTTCACAGAAGGCATTCTGTCTGTAAAATTTAAAGCAAGCAGGAGAAAGCATCTGTGTTTTTATCAGTTTTTGCTTGTACAAGTGGGTACAGGAAGGTACAAAGTGGCACATACATTACTTTTTTCCCCTTGGAAAGCTCTGTAGAAAGGAATGTGGGGGCAGGGGTTAACTACTCTGATCAGTACACTCTATTTTCCTTGGACCCCCCCCCCCCCACACACACACACACACACTACTATCAGCCTGCTTTACAGGTACATAAACAAAAGATTGTCTGTGTCAGATCCTGTCTTTATAGTTCTGCTTTATAAAACAAATTTAATTCTTACATATAACTAGAGTTTGGGAGGGAAGAAAGCATGACACACCCTATTATCATTAGATCTTGGAGGCTAAACAGAGCTGATTCTTGAAAGGGAGACCTCTAGGGAAAACTCTACAGAAGAAGGCAATGGCAAATCACCTCTGCTTCTCATTTGCCTTGAAAACACCTTGCTGGGATCACCTTCAGCTTGATGGCACCTTACATGCATGCATATCTGGAGAAAAATGGCCCGCTCTTTTAATAGAGGCTTAAAGGGGTGTATTTACCAGGCGGTGTTATTTACCTCCATGCTATCAAATGCTTCAAGTGCCCATTTCCACTCATGAAGCTTCTATTGAAGGGATTTTCAAGTAGGCCGATTAGGCATCCTATTTTTCAGTGATCTTGCATATATCAACTTTTTGTGTGTGTGCTTATTGGTTGGGATTGGAAAGTGAAGCTGTAATTAAGGTCGTGCACCATTTTTTTTGTCAGCATTTTTTTAGCTTGGGTTTAATAGTCCTGGAAAATTTCAAAAGCCCTGAAAAAAGCCAAATCTCAATATCAGATTGTTCAAAAAAACCCAGTCCCCCCAGTCTGAGCCCCCAGTCTGCAAAAAATGCATGCTGTCCAGTTTTGCCTGTGCAAAGCCTGGGTCTCTCTCTTTAACATCCTGCCTCCCATTCTGCACAGCCATGCCTGCTCGCCAGTGAATACTATTCCCAAAGCATTTGTCTCTATTGTTTCCTGCAGGATAGGTCGCTGTGGATAAACAAAGCCTGGGCCTCAGTTTCCCCAAGTCTGTATAAGACAGCCTATGGTTATAAATGAAGCATTGCCCCTGCACAACAGATACAACCCAGAAAAATTGTCAGATGTAAAAAGTCCACACTTTTATAGAATTAAAGGGCCTAAGAAACTAGTGAAAAATCTGAACAAAATATTACTGGCAAGCGAACATCTACTAACTCTTTTTCTATTCTTCCCACCATCCAGACAACTGAAATCAGAAAATAAGGCACCAGAATAACAGACAGATCGGAACATTTTCAATTCTAACTGTACATTGGGAATTAGTTCTGTTAAAATGGTTCAAGGTGGCTCTTGAGCAGTTATTTGAATATGCATCCCTTGTAAAAAGCCACTCTTTCTACATGTGCAAATCTGGGGTGATTGATCAGGCCATAATGATCTCCAGTCAGCATCTCGTCTGGCAAATCCCAAGGTTAGGAAGGTATTCATCAGTCAATGCCATGGTGTTCTCCATTTCAGTAAATGGACAATCTCTCATGTAGTGCTAGCTTGATGGAGTCTCCGGAGGCTCTCATCCGAAATGCAAGCAGCTGGCCACTTACTAAATACTCTGGCTAGAAAATGTATCCATTAGTAGCACAGCTAGGAGAAATTACCAGCTTCTTCTTCTCAAGTTCTTCCTCATTGCAACCCATGACAGACTAGAATGGCTTACCAGAAAACAATTTTCCTCTCTCTTAAAGCTTGTTTCAAACATTTTAGTCTTTAAAGAAAGTCTGTAGAACAACAGAACCTATATTCCTATAAGGAGATTAGGGAGGCAGGAATGTGTATTTTTCCTGATAGACTTCTACAAGGCCATGTGGATGGAAACTTATCAGCTAACCCCACGTAACTTTTCAACATGCAATTACAGCTGCCAACCTAAAAACTCATTCATGGGATGAAGCCCATTGAATAAAATGGGAGTTCTGAGTAGACTTGCTTAGGCTTTTCCCCTTTCCATGGTAAGGAGCAAAGATGTGGGACATGCTGATGTGAATATTTTCATTCATTTACTTTCATCACTGTCGATGTCATCAATTTCAATTCACTTCATTCAAAATTCTCGGATTTATAATTAATACTGAAAATGTGTTAATGTGAACAGGAAGCCGAAATAAGGACTCCTAGGTTTATTTATGACAAGGAAAAGAGAAATTGAAACAGGGACAATTGAAGTGAACGGGATTGACTCTGATAAGTGGTATCAACCCTGCATGTAGCATGTTATGGCCAGGTAAGGGCCATGGGTGGTCATAACTGAAATCCACACCTGTACAGCATGCCCTCCAGCACTAGGTACAGTCAGCATCTTCCAAAAATGCTGTCAGCAAAAACTGAAAGTTACTGTTCCACTAGCAAGGCAGGATACAAGACCAGGTTGCTAGAATTTATACTGGGTCTGACCAAAAGTATTTGCTTGGGCTTAGAATCAAGTTACATGTTCCCTCATAACATGGGTTCACCATAAGGCCTCGCATCCATTCTGCAGGTGCAAGTTCCCAGTAATGACTCCATCTATAAGCACCTTAGGAGCCTGATTTCTGCCTTCCACAACCAAAAATAGAGCGGCTGCTGGAAACTTGATGCTGCAATATAGATGCAAGTTCTCATGGAAACTCAGGGAAATAATATCCTCTAGATCAGCCCTTATCAGAACCAAGGATCGTAGATCAAAAGCAATCTGTGTTTAGGATCCAGACACCAAAATTGGCTGACTTCCTGACTTAATCTGCTGCTAAATTATTATTTCTTTTCTACCTGACTTTCTTTACCCTGAACAATATACAAAGCCTCCTGATAATAAATGTTCTGTTAGTGGGAGACAATGTACACATTCATGCTACCGTTTTTGAGGAAATATCAGCTTGGGGAGAAGGTTTCTACTGATGATTTTTCTCATTTTAAAACATCACTTTTGGTAGATTTGATTGAAACCGTAAAAGCAAAAATCAGCATGCTTTTTGATAGTTTGTTGCTTTTTTTGTAGCTAAGTAATTACTGGCTAAATATTAAGGGACTGCTATTTGTCTTATTTCTTTCCATTGTGCAGGTAGCAAGCTGGCATTTCAGTTAAGCTCCTCAAGGTCAGAGATGGAAACCTTGATAATGGCTGTTTAAGACTAGGAAAGAGGGAGAGAGATTGAGAGAGGGAGACTGTAGTGTGGGTGTATATACTGTATATAAAGACTATAAGTCATTCTTTTTCCCTTTGAATAACAAAAACTGAGTTGCAGTCTGTTTTGTTTACTATTCATTTTTTACTTTCACATTGATTTCCACTGCTTTGAAGAGGAAACATATTTCCTGATACAACTTTTCTTCCTTGGGGATGAGTATTTTGTGAACTGTATCCCACAACCATAGGAACATTCCTTCAAAACTGCTGTAAGATAGAACTATTTGTTATATTTTGCTTTACTCTTTTAGCAGTGGTGGGATTCAGCCTATTCGCACCTATTCGGTAGTACCGGTAGCTAATTTTTTGTCTAGTTCAGAGAACTGGTTGCAATCTCACCACTGAGTCCTTTCAGAACCTGTTGTTAAATTATTTGAATCCTACCACTGGGTGTAATGTATGGAAATGGACAGTTGAAGCTTTTCCAAACACAGAGGTAAATAATATCAGCTGGTAAATAACATTCTGTTATGATTCTGTTAAAGGAACAAGCTATTTTTTTCCAGAAGTCCCAAATAGAGATATGTATTTGGAATATCTGAGCTGGAAAAATTACATAAAAATACCAGTATTTGGGTGGATTTTTTCCCCCCAGCTGAATACACATTAGAGAATCTTCAATGCTAGCCAGTTATCCTGATGAAATCTGGGGGAAAATCATGACTTTGGAGATGGAGCTCATCAGGCAAACACTAGGCTCATCTGGGAGTTCAAGGCACACAAGGCAGGATACGGTGGCTGCAATGGTGAAGGAGTATCTTGCTCAGCCATATGATCACAGACCACCAATCCACTGAACTATGGGGCCATGAAAGGGGTGGTCTGGTCACTAATTTACTGTGTCATGAAAGGGATGATCTGGCTGGACCTCTCTGCTGGATCTCTCATGCCCTCTGATGAGCATGCAGAGTGAGCATGTTTTCTCCAAGGTGGGTGTCACTGTCAGCCAATATTGCTCATGTCTGTTCCCCTGGACAGTTCAGCAGTTGGTCTTCCTGAAGACCAACTTGCCACTGTCCAATTACCCAGTTCTAGACTCTGAAGATGAGTGAAGGGAGCATATGTTTGTGCCTACATCCTTTCTCAATCTGACTTGAGGGAATGGATTGTAGAAGAATACGGTGAGCAGTTGAAGAGTGCTATGCACCCTATGCATCTCACTCATAACATCTTCCCATATCCTAGTACATGGGGCACTTTTGCTATTCAGACTTTATACCCACATACCCTTTTTCCTATGTGACTGAGCTGATCAACATACCGCTAGAACATCTAGTTTGGAGGGCCTCAGTGAGTCAGAATTCAACAAGCTTGTTGCCTGAAATATACACGGGGAAAAAAGTATATTTCAAAAGGGCACTCTCATTGCCGCAGATAAACTGAATTACAGTTGCAAGTAACAACTTGATTTGCATTTTGGTTAAGTAATTAGTGGTATAAATCTCTGTTTACATTCGAGTTGTCAAACCTACACAGACTTTATTTAATTTGGATGGTCATCATTATTTTCTCTCCCCTACATTTCTACAAAACTCCCCCATAAATCTCTCTTCCACATTTTTATTCTTATACCCACCTCTTCTTTTGGCAGATAAAATCCACTAATTCTTTTTTTTTAAGTATCTGGATTTTCATTTCTCAGACTTCATCACTTTAGATCATTTTGTTCATTATATTTCTGTGTAATCTGGCAGCAAGCTCTTCTCACGCCTACATTCTGCACAGCACAGAGGCTCCAAGTTTGTGAAGAATTCTCTACTACTTCTCACAGAGATATTGATAAATGTCCATTGATCAACTTTATAGATATACCTGATATAGAGGGGAAACTGCATACAAATGATCTTGGCCGATCTATTTATAGACTCACTGAGTTCAGTTCTGAAAAACCTACTAATATACTAAATCAGACCTAAAGAAGTTTAACTAATCAACTGTTCTTTAACTAATCATTAACTAATCATTCACATATGGGGAGCATCTTTTCTTAAACCTACACACATTTAGCCAAAAGGAAATTAACTGTTACTGTAGACAACTATAACTTGCATGTGAATATAAGAGGGCTCCCTCTTCCTTGACAGCACATATTGGGGAGGGAGGGGGGACCCTAGTATTCCTTTTAGGTAAATAGGGTACCTACTTCTAACATAAGCATATTTTAATTGGGTTATGTGGGTAAATATTTGATAACCTCCATTAACTGTGATGCCTAGGATTGCTAATTATCAGTTAAGTCATTTGCAAAGCAAATAACTTCACTACATTCTTTCAGGCAATATTTTGCTAATCAATATTTATTTGCATTACATTCCCAATTGGATGCCATTTGAGATATTTTGTCTCTCTCTGAAAGAGAAACTCTGGAGAAAGATATATTATCTTAAAAACCAGGGCCCAGGAAGTCGAGATTTACACATTGGCAATGATATATGCCCCAAACAATGCAAGAAAAAATGTTTATGATTTTTTTTCCAAACCATATTAGATTTTCAGGTTAATGATCTTCAGAGACATTAATAGGGTAATGTATCCAACAGAAGATTTGTCCAAAAAAACCTCCCAAAGTATTGTTTTCTTTTACACAGTTGTTCTTTTTCTCTTGACACTGACCCCATTTTCACATCTGCAAACCCCAAAGTCATCTGAATGCTCTGTAAATGCAATCCCCCCCCCCTTCACCAGGAAAGCAAAAAAGATCCACATGCATACAGATTTCCTCGGGTTTTTCCTTCCCCAATTCCCCCCTGCCCACTCCACAATAGTTCCTCCCATACTATTGCTCACCTCCCTCCCATGCCAACTTTATTTCAGGATGGTTGGAAGTTTTTGTTTGTTTTGTAATAATACATTTATTCAATTGCAACAAATACATGAATTATATATCCATTCCATCTTCAATAAATCCAGAACAAAAATTTGTCCCTCAAACAAGGCCATCCCCCAATTTTACGTATTACATAAAAGACATGAAAGACTTCCTGCTGACATCACCAAACAGCACTCAAGTTAAATCGAATATCTCACTTCCTTTACATTTAAATTTCATCCAACTAGAAAAAAACCTTTTCTTACCTTCTGATTTCACAACCAATAGCTAAACAGTCATTATAATCCTGCACAATATATTTTACCCACTCTTTCCAAACGAATTTAAATTCATTAGTAGGTGTATATATATTCTGTCAATTTTTTGCCAGTATCACAAATTCCATAACTTTGTTTTTGCCATTCTTGTATGTCTAGAATATTTGGTAATTTCCAACTTCTCACCCAGACAATTCTCACCAGTGTAAATAAATATCTAAATAACTCCTCATACCTTTTATCTCTTTGCATATCCACAAATCCCAATAAATATGATTCTGATTTCAACACTTCATTTTCTTTGACATTTCTCCATGAATTTGTTGCCAGTATTGTTTTGCTTTTTTAAAAAGTTCCACCATTGATGATATAAGGTTCCTCCTCTCTACATTTCCAACATTTATCTGATCCTCTTTTCATCTTGGATAATTTATAGGGCATCATGTACCAGCAATAGTACTTTTTATAGAAATTTTCCTTAATATAGCAACTGCTAGTAAAATTCATCTTCTGCCAAGTTTCCAACATTATATTATGTCCTAAATTCTTGGCCCAACTTGTCATTATGTCTTTAGTAACCTCAGTTTCTATGTCAGAGCAGACCTCATGCATTTTCTTATTCAAGCACCACTGGGGCCAGCCCAACCTTGGATGTGCCAGGGCTGTCCATTTCAGCAGTTTCAACTGTGTCTTTCACATGAAGGGGCGGGGAGGCCACCTTTTGGCCTCCCCTGAGGTATGCAGCTTGTCTGCAGCTTGTCAGGCTTCAGTACAAAGGGAAGAAATCTGGGTGTATCCCTTGAGGTTGGTCTGGAAACATTCCATGCTGCTGCCCAAACCTTTATCTCAGGCAAACTGCCCCCCTGCCATGGACACCTTCCTTTAGCAGGTTCCTTGTGGGTAAAGAAATGTTGGCTGGAACGCTATCGTGGTTTTACAACATGGTTGGTTTGTATTTGTTGAACCAGAGGACACATGCAGAAACCATGAAACACAGAATGGCAAACTAGGAAACACTTAACGTAAGAGGGCACAACATACAGGCAACCCTGGGCAAAACTGCCCCTCCACACCTCCAGTGCTAACTCCCACCCCATCACCAATGCATAGCTCAGCACTTTTACATGCAGGGTCAGCAGGAACCAGGCATATTATTCAGGGGGACCCACATGTCCAGCACATGCTTCAGTTTCCTGGCCCACTTTGCCCATTTTGTCTCATTGGTGTTCTCTCCATTTTTCTGGCTTTCACGTAAGCTGGTGTGTCCCAACCTCCTCTTGCCAGTCAGCCTGACAGGTGCCCCCTTGCTTTCTAAGGACACGGGGAGGGAAGGGGTGGAATTCACACCATCGAGGTCAGGCTCTGAGATGTGTGTTGCCACTGGGGAATTGCTGGTTGATGCCCTTTGCGACATGGCTGGCTTCATTTCTGGCATGTGGTTGAGGCAAGCGGCATAATTCTCTGATGGCTCTAGATTCAGGAATTGATGTATATCTGCGGTAAGGGCTGGCCCCGGCCTAATCCCTTGCAATGAACAGGATGGTGGAGGGGGCACAGCTTGGGGACTCGGCTGCTGCATTGGGGGCTGACCCATCATCCTTTGAGCAAGAAGGCTGTTCACAGCCTCTAATGCGGCAGCGCCCCTGTCAAGTGCAGCTTGAATGCTGCCCATCACATTGGCATGCCTCCTCACAGCCTCCTCCCTGTCCTGAAGGAGCTGGCGGCTGACATTTGCAAGAACAGCAACTCTTCGCCAGCTTCTCCTCTCCAACAGCACCCTGCCCTCAGGAGATGTCTCTATGCTTCCTTGGCCTGCAATATGAGTACAGGAAAAGGGAAGGGTGAGTCCAGACCATCATCACTCAGTACTAGCTCCACCCAACATGTGGCAGGTGCGGAAGGGGAAATTCACATATGTCCTCACCACTGGAGGAGCTGTCATTTCCAGAGTCTCCCAGTGTTTGTGCAAGCTGCTCCTCCTCTCCTGCTTGTTCAGCTGTCAGACACAAAAGGAGGACCCGTTAGCCCCATCCATCTATGCCTCCCAAGTCTTCATTCCCTGGCAACTAAGGGACTGATTCCCTTCCCCAGTAAGCAGGTCACCGAGCAGAACTTGTCCAGTTGCCATTCACAGCCACACGGCAACAGAATGCGAAATTCGTGCTTACCCACCAGCATTGCATCATCTATCTGCCTGGGATTTCCTGCATTGGAGAAAAATTCCCTTCAGTCAGCATTTTGCAGCCAGGGAAGCAGAGGGAAGCCACCCTCCCATGGCCGCCTCCATCCAAGGTGCGAAACACACGGTAAATTGGCTCCCCTGCCCCCAGCCACCCCATGTTGAGAGCCAAGTATCTTCCCGCCCAGCCATTCCCCTCCACCTGTATCTTGAAACGTGGGGATGATTGGTTCCCTCCACCCCATGGTTACCGCATGTTGAGAGCTGAGGATTCCCCCAGTTCCCCTCCATCTGAGGCACAAAACACTGGGGGAATAGGCTCTGCTCCCCCTCAGGTCCCTTGCACATCCAAGACCATGGTGAGAACCACTGGGAGAGCTGGCTCTCATGATCGGGGGGGAGGATTGATGTCCCTGTCTTCCTCAACAATTCTTTCAAGTTCCTCATAGAAGGGGCAGGTTGCCCTGTCGTTACCCGATACCCGGTTGTGTTGCACAACTCCCTTGTATTCTTGCTGGAGTGTCTGGGTCTTGGTGCGGCATTTGATGGCTGTCCTACTGTGACCCGACTCCTCATATCAACAGCCACATTCTCAAAAACATCAGTGTTCCTATGGCTCATGGTAAGGGCCTGCTGGATAGCCCGCTCACCCCAGATTCCCATCAGGTCCCTGGTTTCCAATTCCTTTCATGCGACACCTCTCCCTGGTCCCTTGGCAGAGCTCCCGCCATAGAACCCAACAACCGTGTCGCCACTTGTACCAGCCATCATTGTCAATGCATGCCAATCATTCAAATTCACACCAGAAGTTGCTGCTGACTCCTCCTTAACACTAAACTCAAACTGGCCGTTTCCCACCCAAGGTCTGTTTTGGGCTGTTGCCACCCCCCAAAAAAGGCTGCACTTCTGATTGGTCAACCCACAATGAGCAGGGGGAAATGACCCCCCTTTTTTCCAGTTCTGGATAGGGCCCGGAGCAGGCCTCAACACAGCAAGTGGCAGCAAAAAACAATGGGGCACAGCATCACATCACATTCCCACTCACGTTCTCAGATTTTTGTGGAAAATGAGAGACTCCCCCACCCCACCCCCATGATATGCCCACTAACATTTGGCCAAAAGTGCACATCTCCCTAGCTATGCACTCCGCGCAACCAGTACATGTACAGAAAAGAAAACACAGACATTTTGGGACTCCAATTCTGATTAACCCAGGCAAAATGGCACCCAGCCGATACCATGAACAGGAAACATGCTTTGGGAAACGTTTTGGGAAGGGTGGGTTGCAACAGCAGCTCAGCAGAGTTGAAAATTGACATGATGTCAAGTGGGGAGATCAGGGAGGTGGGTGGGAAAAATAAACTGGTTCTGCTCCCATGGAGTTTGAATGGTAGTGGGTTCAACATGGGATTTTTGAGAAGAATCACCAAATTGGTGATTTTTGAAAATCCAGGGATGTGGGAAATATTACAAGACAAACCCGCTTTAAAACCGGGAATCGTGCAAACTTCTTGGTCAAACCAGGATATTTCTTTCGCTCAACCCAGGATATTTGGACCAAGCAGAAACGACCAGTGTGACCGGCCCCATGTCGTCCTGTAAGCTTCCATGGCAGAATAAGGGTTTGAACCTGGGTCTCCTCGATCTAGTCCAGCACTCTAACCACTGCATAACCCACAGCTGTGATATTCTGTAAATAAATGATTTAACAACAGAGTCTAAGCAAATGCTACATAGCTAATCTAAGCAAAGAAAAAAGTGATGAAAGAACAGTCCGCTAACACTTTTTCTGTGCAGCTCCTCCAGTGCAATTTAGTTGTGTCCTGTTCAGATGAAGAATGCCACAAAAAGGGTACCCTCAGCTACTGTCATCTATTGTAAATGGTCAGTTGTTCTGTCAGATTAAAGTAGAATTTCACAGATAATGAGGTGTTGCATTAGTTAAGTGCACTGGACTAAGCTGCAAAAACTATTAGTAAAAACCTTCCCAAAGAAGGAGCCAGCAGATGCATTTGCAGCTATAGCAATCTACTGATTTCACAGACACTAATGATAAATCCATGGCTTAAAATTTGATTGTGGTGATACTTATCCATGGCGAATGAGCAAAAGACTGGTAAGGCTAAAGACAGGTGATTTCTGTCCCCTACATCTTAAGGAGAATTACGTTCTTCTAAGCGCAGGGACTCCAGTGGACTTAGAAGGGTGTAACACTGCTTAGGACTGTACTCTAAAATATATTAGTTCTTTTCTGACAAGCTAAACTTTCAATGCATGTTCAAAACAGGTAAGAATCACCCAATTCCCTGCCCTCATTATATCAAACAAGACAATGGAGCCTATTCAATCTCAAGCAATACTTTGTTACTTATAATCAGGGCCTTTGGTGTGATAAATGACCAATGAATCACTATTCTGTGAGAGGAAATTGCAGGGATGCCACCAAATGAGGAAAGCTGCAAAGAAAAGGGGGTAGAAAACTGTCTAAAATGTGGTGAATAAAATCCTCCATTTGTTTCATTAAATAAGGAGATGCCAGAGCTGGTTCACTCATACATGTTTATCGCTTGTTACTATTGATGTTTTCAGACATTATTCCTGCCTGTACCAGAAGGCCAGCAATTGTACATATCAGGAGCATGCTGATCCTAATACATGTATAATAATAATTAAAAAAACTTAATGGCAAGTACAATAAATAATAACCAAGGGCCATATGCACTACTGGGGTGAATTTTTGGTATAGAAATATGCCATCCAAGCTCCAACAAACATAAATCAGCACATGCTGAATAGTCAAATCATATACATAGGTGTATGAACTGGCCCATAATATATGGAAAAGATATCAGGGATTTGTAGAGTAATTCTAAACATGATACTGAGAGACAATTCCAGGAATTACAGAAGCTGGGGGTGGGGAAAGCATTGTGGTGATAATAGGAATTAAGAACATAAGAACTGCTGTAGCTTGTGTTTGCAATGTCCTGGTGTCCTGATTTGTCCACATGAGCACACCATCAGGGACAGGCAGTATTGTTCATGTGGCACGTAAGCCAGTTCCTACCAAAGGTAAGTAAGACTATTTCAGGAAAGTCAAAACAGAGAAGGAGACATTTGCAGATTTTGATGAAAGTGATCTTGAAATTGCACAGCAGCTTGAATAAAGCAGGCACTGTATAATTATTAAGTTCTTCTCTTCTAAGTACAGAAATACCTTCTGCAGTTTTATAGGTCCATTTTCCATAAGAGCTGTCCTACAGTCAAGGATGCAGCAATAGAGGAAATTGCATGGCTTCCACTCCATCTCCCCTGGAGATGAAAACTAAATACTGTTTTTGTATATAGTCATGTACAAACTTGCAATCACAAAAATGCATTCTGCCCAAATTTTGTTATGTCTTCATGTTAATCTGATCTGCGCTACCCATTTTTAAATGCTAGAAAGCTGTTCACTTTCAAAGTGAACGCATCTAATGTATAAGAACATTTGGATAAACAAACCATAGAGAGGGGTCACTCTTTGGGGAAAAAACTTGCTGGCAGAAAAAAGTTCTATGGCACAAAGTAGAGATCAACAAATGCCAATTCACCAATTCAGTCCAGCCCATGGATTCGCCCATTGTCTCCAGATGGATGCTCCTGCAGCTTCCACAACTTTAAATTAAGACAAACAGGGGTGACAACAGCTGATGAACTGCTTGATTCCACTATGCAAAATATTTAATGATGTTTCTGAGGGGATACAAAAAATTGTTGAATCACCCATGTTGTAGCCCTGGTTTGTCCTGGACCTACATAACTGCAGAAGGTTAGAAGAGAAAAAACTTGATAATCATAAACCCTTTTCTATCATGGCAATTTTGGTGCTCCCACCTTGCATACCAGGACGCCACATGGCATATGATCCTCACAACATATACATCCTCCATTTTGTGTGACAAGGGCAAGATACATATTTTCTAGCTTCAGTACGCACAATCAGAAACCCAGATGTCTGAGGGTACATAATTAGCTGGAGAATACGTATGAGGCTTTAGTCACACAAAATGTCAAATGCATCTACTGACAAAAATGGATAGCACACTCTCCCAGTACAAAAGGTTGGAGTGCCAAAAATGTAATGAGTGAAAAGGTCTATAGAAGCAACCACACACAAAGTAGTGCAAGCAGAATTAACAAGAGGACAGACACAATGTGTTTTAGACTTTTACTGGAAATTATGAACAATTAGAAACCTTTTGATAGTACAGTCCTTTTTCTTGGAGGTGACTTCAGACAAACTCTCCCAGTTGTCCACCATGGTGATAGAGCCAAAATAATTGAAGCATTAGATTCCATCCATTCTGGGAGACCCTTCAGATCTTGAAATTTAAAATCTTAACATTTAAAAACAATTTTCACTCAGTTGACGCTTCATTCAGTGAGGGGCTTTCATGACTTGGTCACAGTGACCATGAAACAACTGATGGTCTACCAGAGGAAATGATAACCAATACCTTCCCACATTTTACATGATGGTGATACAGCCAAGGAAATATTTGGTGATAACTTGAAAGTTCCAGAGTCCACACCTTTGCCAACAAAGCTATTCTTTGTCCCAAAAACTCTGATGTCAACAAACTGAATGAACATGTCCATGATTTCTTAGAGGGCACAGTGAGCACATACTTAGGCACTGACTCCATTGTCTCTGAGGGTGGAGCCAACACTGAACAATTTTATCTTGTAGAGTTCTTAAATCAGCAAACATCCCCAGGAATGCCTCTTCACAAACTGAACTTGAAGGTTGGAGCTATGATCATACTTCTGTGAAACCTCAACATGGAACATGGAATGAGAATTGTGTAATGGAACAAGGCTAACAGTTAAAGAACTAAAACCACGTTTGATTATTGCTGAAGTATTAACTGGTTCAGCATCTGGTGAAATTGTTTTTATTCTATGAATTGAACTCTACCAATACTGCCTTTCATTTACATAAGAAGACTACAATTCCCAGTAAAATTTTGCCATGACCATTAATAAATCTCAAGGTCCAACACTGCAAAAAGTTGGTATCTACCTACCAGAACCAGTTTTCAGTATGCTGTTGCAAAAGGCAGAAGAATGATTTTTGCTTCATGTGACAAAACTTTAAATTAATCTTTTAGCTGACACCAAAATTCTGATAGTGACTTCTTAGTCTCAAACTTCTCTTTTATTGCAGATTGTGATGTTAAATCAATCAAGCATTCATACTGCTGTGATGTCAATCAGGCTGGCTTTTTTGACACAGAATATAGGCTTACAACCCAAAGGTTTTCTTCCATTTTCTCATGGAGTTCCTCTGGAAAATAACAGTTGAAACTATCAAGCCAATTTAGCAGGTGAATGTGAAGCTCATTTAAGATATCTCCATATATATCGAAATCTAGTTCTTTTCTAAATTTCTTTATCATTGGAAAGCTGTCTAGATTTACATGTTTCATTGATTCCATCCAAAATTTGATTTTCTTTTTAAACACGTATTTTATCACTGGCATCAAAAAACAGTTACTGCTTTTCCTTGAAGTAAAAGACTTAAGTCATTAACTTTTAAAAAAAATGTCTGCTAAATTTGCCAATTTCATGAGCCAACGCTCATCATACAACCTGGTGTTGTCAGTCAGGAAGGTTCTGACTTTCATTTCAAAGAGCCAAGTCAAAGTTTAGCCACAAGAAAGCCACCTTACTCCTGGGTAAAAAAATTAAGTATGCAGACTCCCCATGTCATCATACAACATTTTGAAAAGACTTGTATCCTTAGGGTGTGATCTGATAAATTTAATTATTTTCACACTTTTGTCAAAGCTTTCTTTTGGGGAATGCAGCATTTTTTTTTCACAGCAAGGGCATGGCTGTGCAAAATGCAGTGGCTGCTGTTCCACTCCTTGACTTTTTGTTTTATTTTTGAGATAACACTGGACGTCTTTCCAGTCTTGGCCTTTGCACCATCTGTGCACACATCAGTGCAGTTATCCCATGTGATGCCACTCACTGAGAAAAACTCATGTATTAATTTGAAAAATTCACTGCCACTTGTGTTAGTCAATAACAGCTTGCAGAGAAGCAGATCCTCTTGAAAAGACTCCAAGTACTGGTAGCTCACAAATACTATTAAAATTGTCAACCGTTACCCGGCCACATCTGTTGATTCATCCATTTGGAGCAAAAATTTTGTGCATCGTATTCATAAAAGTAACGTAGCTTTCACATCCTCTGCTAAGTCCCCAATTTGTCATTTGGCAGCGGAACCGTGCCTACTTGTTTCATGGCTTTTCCATTCAGCATGCATTCAACTACGTACTTTACACAAGGATGGATAAGGTTTTCAGCAATGGTATAGGTTTCACCAGCTTGAGCAACTCAGTACCTGACAAAGCAAATGCCATCAAAGCCTTTTCATTAACTGTTTTTGAGTAATAGGATATAATTTTCCGGGCTTTTGTAGGTTCATCGTACTTACACCTCAAGAAATCAGTCGGTTTGCCCTTGCATTCTGGATGAACCCCCTCAAAATGATGGCACATCACACTATTTGTCAGCACTGTCACAAATTAAGCACTCTGGTTTGTTTTCACTAGTCTCAATGAGCCCAATTTCCAAGTATGCATGGTGGTATTTTCTTTTAACTGTTCTTTTTTCTGTGGCACTAGTCTCTGAAGAAGTAGGCAGTTTGTCCAACACTACAGGAGGCTCTGGTGCACCCACTGTCACGGATTCATTCCAAAACCCTACATCTGGCCCAGCTATTCTGGTACTAGCAATTGCTCCATCTTCTTCCACACTACAATTGAAAAATATTTGTATCAGCTTAAGTAATAAAAATAAGGGACTGGTAAATAAAAAGAAAAACAAATTCAATTACTGTATTTAACATAATACTTGGACATACCTGTTGGTTGTTGATGTTTCCACAGCTGCTGGGGCTACTGCGACAAAGGTTTTGACAGTTTTCTTTAAGGATCCAAACTTCAGCCAGCAATCCATTGAAAATAAAATCAGTGATATTTTCGGAATCACTGCGTAAGTGTTCCAAAAAACCTGGTGAAACTTATGCCCATTTGGGATGCTGCCTAGATAGATCCTTGAATAGGTAGATTGTGGGAAGTAAAGTTCAGACCTATGAAGAACTTTAAAACTTCTAGTAAGTTTGGAACAGTTCTATAAGTATGTTCCCCTCACAGTTCAGTTGGTTCCAGGTTGAGGGACAGAAAGCTGAAAATGGTGAAACAAGCCCCTACTTTACTTGATGAAATAGAAGGGGATATCAAAGGGTTCATATTCCCAATATCCAGCAAGAAAAGTAAAGTTTGGTGTCCGTCAGAGAAGTTTGATCTATCAGAAAAACCCCTGCGAAGCAGAACTCTCCTCCACAAAGCAGAAAGGGAGGGATCACTTGTTATTACTGCCAAGAAGAGGGACATATACAATTTCATTGTCCAAAATTAGACAAAGCCAGAACACCAACTACTGCCAAATCTGTCAAGTGTATTTAAAAGGCAGATCCAAACCAACCCAATAACCCTGTTCAAGTTCAGGAGAGCCAACCTGAGAGACCTGCCAAAGTCTTGCAGGTTTGGATAGTTTAAAAAGATCGAAAAAGAGATTATATGGACTCTGTAGCAATAAATGAGGAGGAGTTGGTAGGCTTGGGACAGAAATCACTTTAATTAAACCCCATCTGGTACATAAAGGTGAGTACTTGCCAGGCTGAGCCTATCAAACTCGGGATTAGTGGGCCTGAATTTGAAGTGAAACTGGCAGACATTTCCATCAAGTACAAAGACTTTCAGGGGAAATGGGAGTCTGGGATGATATAGCAGTGCCTGTTTTACTGGGAAATGATAAACCAGATAAAGGCAGTAAATATAATTACCAGAAGTAGGCCTCAGTTTTCAGAAGGGCAGGCATTATTAGCAGAGCCTTAGTTATCAAGCTGAGCCTGGTGAAAGTGATGCAGAGGAGCTAATACAAGAAATCCATACAACAGAGTTTCTAGCAGAACTGAGGCAGGATGATTATTTGAAAGAACAGTGGCAGAAAGCAGAGAACTCTCCAGATGAACTGACTGTGAAGAAACCCTGCACCTTTATTATTATAAAGTAGAAACTGTACTGAGTGTGTAGGTAGGAGGAGAAAGTGTACTGCACTCTGGGAGAAAAGAAAGCAGCTAGTAATTCCCAGAAAGCACAGCGGAAGATATGATGGCCACCCATTCGGGCATCACCAGAACAAGAGGCAGAGTTCAGAAAGATTTTATTGGCCAAGCATGGGACAGGGCCATAAGAGCCTTCTGCAAGTGTTGTGATGCATGCCAGCTTGTGGGCAAAGAAGGTACAGGTGGGCAAAGATGACTGATCTGACACAACAGATATAGTACTTGCTATCTACACTGCTTCACAGCACACACTGCAAGAGAAAAATAATTTCTATCCAATACTTACCTATATGTGGTTCATAGCTGCACAAATTCACAATTTGGGTATCTTGTTACATTTATTCCAATCTCTTTGCAGAGCACTTGGAGAGCCAAGTGCCCCCCAGAGCTCAGTTTGAGAACCACTGATGTAGGGTATCTCTGTTGGGGGAGTAAGACCATGCACCAATTGGGACTCCATGCAGCAATTCCTGGAGAAAGCAGACCTGGTCACTGTGACATCTGCCTCGATATTATTCCTTTAGACTACTGTGGTGAACTCTGATGTGGAGCTATTTTCAAAGACAGTTTGGAAACTGTACCTGGTTCAAAATGCAGCAGCCAAAATGTCCATTGGGTATCACTGCCATGAACACATTAAACCAATTCTTTAGTGTGAAAAGTTGTGAATTTGTTGATGTTCCCTTATTGTAGGGTATAGTTTAACATGTTCCCTTAAGGAAAAAAACTTCGCTTTAGTTTCACTTTTCAATTATGTTGTTGGTGGTTGGCTGTGGTTAGTTATTCCTAGCAGAGCCCAGACCTGGCCTTGCTTGTATTCTAATAAAAGTCTGTTCTGTTTAGGTACTGGGTGCCATGGAGTTATTATATTTACCAATTAAGACTTAGTTCTTTTAGCCACAACTTATCTCACTAGCTAAAGACAGCCTCAATAATCAGGCAATATGCTACTGAACACCAGATGTGGTAGACAAACCAGGAAGAAAGAGGTAGCCTTGCTTGTATGCTTCCACAACACACTTCTCTGGCTACTGCTAGTAATATGATGCTGGATTAGATTAACATGATAATAACATGATGCTGGATTAAAATATGAGTTTGAAGTCAATTTTTTTAACATACTGTCGAAGGCTTTCACAGCTAGAATCAACTGGCTGTTGTGGGGTTTCTGGACTGTGAGGGCCATAGTCTGGTAGTTTTTGCTTGTAATGTTTCACCCACATCTGTGTCAGGCATCTTCAGAGGCATGTCATGCTGAGATATGTCACATGATGAGATGTGTTATACCAGACCATAACCGCACAGCCCGGAAAACCCACAACAGCCAGCAATTTAAAAAAAAACAGGAGAAAAATATTCATTTGCCTACCAACCTTCCCCAAAGAAAAAGCTATACATGTAAGGCCTGATCCTATGCTAGGAACTGCTTCCTAATGAGCTGTTATTGGCACTTTACCATTGTCTAGCACATCATTTCTGTATATCTATACAAATGTGGATATTCTAGCTGCAATAGCAGCTGGAGGCCTATTTCTATTTATATGACATTGTTCTCTTATGTTCTTATGCAGAACCATTCTTCAGTAATTTCCAGCCTTTTGCCAGCTTGTGGCATCTTTACTATGCCTCTTTTTGCATGTATTGTGCCTTCTTTTTATGACTGTTTCCTACCACTCGCCCTTAGTAATCAGCAGTTGGGCAAAGTGAGCCTAACAGGGTAATTAACTGTTGACAGTCATATACATTGAAGCTTGTTAAAACAAGGTTTACTAACAGCTCCTTGGGGTAATCACCCTGACCTGACTTATCCAACCATTAAGTCAGTAAGATACACCAATGTATCTTAGCTGGTGAATATTAAAGAACATATAAAGCATTGAACAGTGGGGTAACAAGAACAGAGATACTCAAAGTATTTTCAAAGATGACAGCACTTCTGCATTCCTATCAGCAAGGGTGATTGCCTCTTTTTGTGGAGGCAATTCTACTTAATCTCTCTCTTACTCTGTGTTACACACAGTATCATTCAAAGCCTATTGGACATCTGAGCCCTCGCCATCAGTCTAGATTTATTTATTACAAAGTTTCTTTGCCTGCTTCCCTGTTGTCAACACACTGTCAAGACAGTTTATAGAAGCTAGTATGCACCAGCACTATAACACAATTAAAGCGCAGGTTAACAGCAAAGAAATAAAGCGTCTTACCACTCATGATGAGAATTGCTGTTAGAAGACTTTTTAGTTGTGGCGGCCTTGCACAACTTTCTGAAGCAGTTGAGTGTTGGCACCCACCTGAACTCCTCAGGCATGCTATTCTAGAGAACAAAAACCATATCTGAAAGTGGTTGAGCTGGGACCTGATGAAGGGGGCACTCAGGAGAGTGCTCTGTGAGGATCTGAGTTGGCACACAGTTTCATTTGAGGAGAGCCATTCCATCAGCTGTGTGGCTTTCAATTCATGAATTTGACCTGGAAGCATGTAGGTAATCAGTGGAAGAGTCTTACAATTGGAATGATCATATTTCTGTGCTCTAGCCTGCTGCATTCTGTTGTAGCTTCAGGATAGTCTTCATGTACAGCACATTTGGATAGTCTAGTTTTACCAATATGGGTCAGTCTAGTGAGGTCAGCACAGGCTAAGAGGAGAGGCAATTCTGCACTAAGATGCATATGGATGAATGCCTTTCTTGCAACCACATGCATGCTTTGAAGCTAGAAGCTCTCAGGTCCTATCTTTAGTTTGAAGGCCTCAGTAGTAGTGAAGACCATTTATTTTCTGAAACCATGAAAAGTCAAAGCAGAAAATACTAGGCTAGATGAATAGCAGGCTAAGGTTTCTACAGTCAAGGTTTCAAGGGCATAACTACTTACACTAACACAAGTTGGTTGGGTCACAGATGCATGACTGATTTTGCAGTCAGACATTCACAGAGACACCTCATCTTTAAAAAAAGTTAATTCAGCATTACAAGAGAACAGTATGAAGGGGGTGAAGGAGATTCTGGTTTTCATCCCACCTCACTTTTGCCTGTGAAAAGAAGCTTTTTTGCTTTTCTCTGATTCCATGTGGAGGCAGAGAAAAGGGTAGATTTCCCCCCTGACATTACTGCTGCTGGTGAAAGTGGGGCAAGAGGAAAATCAGAAGTACATTCTTTCTCTCTCTCACACACACGCACATACACCATACACAAACAGCTCTCCTTTGCAATGCTGTAAGAATGAGCATTTTAAAAGATAAATTATCCCAATGTATGGCCAATTCCCCGTGGTCAATTAATCGCGTGATGCACACGCAAAACATCAAGGATTCAGGAAGAACTCCCCACTGCCTGATTGACGAACAAGGATGCACAATTATGACACTCCTGGTTCTGGCGCTCATTCTCCCCCTTATCCCACGTCTTTGCCGAACCTGCTTGAAAGTACTACTTTTTCAAAAAACACGTATTTGATTCAGTTTGGAGGGGAGGATCGGGGGTCTAATTTTGGTTCAAATTTCCCGCAGTGGAGCGTGACACAAATGTCTTACAACCAATCAGTGCACATGGTGCTGTTCTTGTGAGAGCACAAGAACCAACCAGAAACTTGGGCAGGGGAGACGTGCTGATGTTCTGACATCATAACGTCAGCACGTTTTTGCGGGAGAACAAAAAAAGGTCCCGCTCCAGCACGGCACGACAGCCAATCAGAAGAGACCCACCAAGCCGATCGCGTGGTAGTGGGGATTGTTACATTTCTTGAATCCGAGATAGGCCTAGATGTCTTCACTGGAAACATGCTGTGGTGGGGAGGTTGAAACCTCAATGAAAAGGTGCAGTTTATTTTCAAACTTGGTTTGATCTAGATTGAATTTCCCGGTGGGGATTCGGTCTATGTCTGATTGTGAATCTTGGCTGCACTACCATGACAAGACTGGCATATCATGTACTTACACCATTAGGAGTAATTACCTGTGATGGTTCCCATGTATGGGATACTTGTTTGGACAATGTTGGCTGTTATATGGATTCTATGCCTAATAAAGGTTTATCTATCTACCATTAGGAGTATAGCATACTGTAACCTGTGTTGTAGGAAGCAATCTTGAGGAAGCTGTCCAATCCAAATGAAAATGTAACACCCATAAAAGCTCTTCCCCAACGCTTTTGCTCTAGAAAGGACAATATGACAAAAAGTAGCTTTAAATTGAGCTTAGGTCTGATTGAAAAGTGGCACAAGCCATTTGAGTGTCCCTTCCAGCTCCCATCTTGTTTGAAGTGCTCTTATCACATGTACCAGCCCATACTTAAGTCGCATGAAAACATCAGCAACAAACAAGGTAAGCCCTTTACATCACCTTTAAATTGTGTTTAGCTCACAGAGTCAAAACTTGGGTTTTTTTTGTCTACTCAAATATCAGCCTGAACATTTCAAAATATAAAAGACGTGCATTTAACCCCAACCCCCCCCCCAAACAAGCTACTCAAGCTTTTGAAAAAATTAAAAGTGGTGGCAATATTTGATAGCAATATTAAGAAACAGTGTATCAGTGAAAGACCTTGCCTTATAGGTGTGTGCCTATATACTCCAAAACAACCATTCCTCAGATGAATTCTCAACCATTTAAAAGTTTCTGTTCACCAATTGAGGGAATGCTCTCGACTTCCTGCAGAAGCTCTTGAAATTACCACTCACAAAGGAAGAGCAGCTAAAAAAAGGAGAAGGGAGGGAGATAAACAATTCAATACAAGCTCCATAATGACCGTATATTTCCCACCTCAGTGGGTTGCTGCCTGGCCCCTGCAGGGAAATGACAAACGAGTACTGTTTAATATTTTGCTCAAACAATTTTTTCTTTCAGAAAACTGTTTGGGATAGGATAATAAGAAGCATGGATCTGCAGAGGGAAGACATTTTTTTGTAACATTTCTACTCCTTTTGGTGGCATTATCGTCTGATGCACACTTTGTTTATCCAGAGCAAATTCAGTGGTTAAAATGATTAATTGAACCCATTTCATGTTACTCATATGAGCTCTCACAAAAGGAGGTGACTGCCACCCCCCCAACCCCCGCCCAGTGACTCATACACAGAAGCATACGGTACATGCTGGCACTAACAAAGTGGCATTTCTAAATTTAGGAGTTCATAAATCTTAAAAGATGCCAGCTTTATCCAAGCCCCTTCCTCCTCTATTCCCAATTTTGGGTCTCACTTGCAAGAACAAAAATGAAAATAGAAGATAGGCAGAATTAGGTGACATTTGATCAGTGTTCCACATAGGAAGCTAGTGGTAAATGCAAGAGATCATATCCAGATGCCACGAAAAACATGGAACCAGTTCTAGCACACAAACTCAATTTGTACATGCAAACATCAGGACATGCATGGCCATGGCAGATTTGGGAAGAAAAATAGATTTCTCTTTCAAAATCTGTGACTGGCAAGAAAAGTTGCTGGCATCAGCTAAAAGGAGGGAAATCGCAAAATAACAAAAAAAATATAGAAGACTGGGGGTGTTCTTAGAAAATGATTTGGAGCATTTTTATCTTTAAAGCTGTTATCAGCTTCTTCTTTTTGCACTTTTTTCTAGAAAGGCAGAGTTCACTTTTTTGTAGAGAACTGGCAACCCTAAAACACATGAAAGTGAATGTCCCAATTAACAAAAACAAAAATCAGCACAGGATAGAAAATTTCTCCCAAATTCAGCATTTTTAATTTTGCCTTTTGATAGTTGTAAGAAAGCACCAATCAGTTTCTTTCATGCTATAATTCCAGTAACATGGATTGCCAGAATTTGTGGGACACTCTGGGCAGTGCTACATGGGAGAGCTTTCTCTGTGATTTCCCTTAGGCACTGGAATAGTCTCCCCACAGAGATTTGTCATGTGCCTATCTTTTATGGGTTTAGGTGCATAGTGAAGACCTTCCTCCTCACCCAGGCATTTGGCTAGCCTCCCTTGAAAATCCCTCTAAAGCTGATGGTCTGTAGGGTATGGGTGGGGTCGGAGGGGGTTGGGGTTATTTTAATGTTATTTTTATTGTTGTTTTAATTGCTATATTTATTTATGATATTTTTATTGTGGCTTTTTAAAACTGTGTAAGCC